>NC_090935.1:945374370-945999370 GCF_040938575.1 Ambystoma mexicanum
ATTCGAAAAACGAATTTAGAAGGGTGTTGAAGTCAACAAATTCCAGAATATGGTAATGGGGCAGGATCATAATTGGTGTTACCATAATTACGATATTGTTGCTAATGGGCTGGCTTGAGGTAAATATTTTTTTATAAATATATATATATATGAGATGGTTAATCTTCACTTGCGTATTAATATATATATTAAGGAAGCAGATAGGCAAGGACTCTTGGTGATATTAGATGCGGGACGTTTCCCCTTATATTAGAGACTTACTTATAGGGTACAAAATGAGTATTAGTCATGTTAAATGGATGTGAATTATACTCATGTGCCCAGATGTCATTTACAGTTAGCATATTCATGTTCGGTATTCACATCAAAAGTGACATCTAGGCTTAATATCAAACATGATAAACATTCAAAGGAGAGAAAATTTCATAAATTCAAAGGAAGACTCCCATCTCATTGTCTGAGTTCAAAACCACTCTCGTAGCTCTGAAATGGCATATAGTGCGTGCTTCTTGTTGTCTTAAAGTCAGTTCTCGGTTGCCCCCTCTTCTTCCTGTGCTGATTTTTTTAAGACCAATTAATTGAATACCATTTTTATCATCCATTTGATGATTCAGTTGCTAGTGTACTCCAAGTGGAAGTGAGGAGTCCTGACTGCCTATTGATGAAAAGTGTTCTCTTATTCTTATCCTTAGTTCGCGGATAGTGCTACCCACATATATCTTATTGCAAATACAGATGATTGCGTACACTACATACTTGGATTTGAAGTTGATATTGTCTTTGATCATGGTATAGGTGCCAAAACTGTCTGTAAATTTCATAGTTGGACCATGCACATATTTACACATTGTGCAGAACCCACACTTCCTGAATCCCAAGTTCGTTGTTTGTAACCAAGTGTGTTTTTGGGGTTGATCTGCTTCTTGTAACATGGAAGGACTAATAGTTGATTTGAGTGTTCGGGCTCTCCGATGTATCATTTTTGGGCGATCGTCAATGTATTTACGGATGTGCTCATCCAGTTTCAGGAGATGCCAATTCTTGCTTAATATTGTTCGCAGGATACCATTATTGGCACAGAAAGTGGTAATGAATTTCACTGTACCAGGTCTTTTTTCCGAGCATCGATTTATTGATTTGAGAGTTGAGTCTCTAGTAATCTTGTGAGCTTTATCAGATGCTGTTTTAATAATTCCTTGTTTTGTATCCTCATGCTTTAAATCTAGTGTGCAAAGTTTGGCATTCTTGTTCAATGATTTGTGAGTCAGTACAATTACGACGAGCCCGGATGAACTCGCCTTTGGGAATGTTGTTTTTCACAGGTTCAAAATGGCAGCTTGTAGCAAAGAGGGTTGAATTAACCTCTGTCTGTTTCTGGTATGTTTTTGTTAGTAGTTTGTTGTCTTGGACATAAATGGTGAGATCCAGAAAATTGATGTGTTCTGCTGGATGTACCAGTAAAGACTATTCCAGAGGAATTGCAGTTAGCTCTGTTCATGAATTCATTCAGTTCTTCAGGTGTTCCTTTCCATATTAGTAACGCGTCATGTATATACCGTGACCACATCATAACACATTCATTGTACATTATGTCCGTGTAAATATGTGTATCTTCAAACATTCCCATAAATAGGTTAGCGATAGCTGGAGCAAATTTAACTTGCATCGCTACTCCTCTTTTTTGTCGATAATACTGGCCATTAAAAAGGAAGATGTTGTTAGTTAGGGTTAGAGATAGCATTTCTTTAAGCATTTCGACAAAAAGATAATAAGAGGCGGATTCATTTCTGAATGTATATTGTAGCATTTGTATTGCTGCCTCATGTTCAATTGAAGTGTATAACGCCTTGCTAGTAGATAGTCAGATTGCCATACAAGTTCACTGATTCTTTTGATTGTGTCTGTAGAGTCTTTCAGGTAAGCCTGAAGTTTCGGTACTCTGGGTCTAAGTGCATTGTCCAAATATTCTGCAATTCTTTCTGTGACCCAGCCGATCCCATTGACTATAGGTCTGCCTTCCGGTATCGTTTGATAAGGTTTGTGAATCTTAGGCAAGAAATAGATTATATGGGTGGTCGGCTGTTTTATCCAAATCATGCTTTTTCTTGATCAGTTAGTAATCCTTTTCTGTACCAGGATTGGATTTGCTCTTCTACTTCAGTTTTTATATCTTGTCGAGGATTGGTTGGTAATACATCATAGCAACCTGGGGTACTGAGATGATTATTGGCCATTGACAGATAATCCGATCTGTTCATGATTACTACATTTCCGCCTTTGTCGGCTCCCTTAATTACAATATTTTTGTTGTTTTTGAAATTCTTAAGGGCCTGTTGTTCGAGAGGGCTGAGGTTGTTTTTCCAAATTCCATTCTGAGTTGAATTGTTTAGTCTCTTCCTATTGGTGAGTTTTGACTTGTCCAGATCATCTGTCACAGCTTTATAGAAAGCATCAATCGTATTTTCAGGGCTCAATTGAGTATTGAATTTAGAATGCGGTTTCATTTCTTCCTTGATAAGGCTAATGGGTTTTATGTTCAGTTCTTGTAATGTTTGGTGTATTGAATAGGAGGATGGTTCTTGAAAAGACCTGATTGCAAAGACGTTTTCCATATTTTGAATAGTAATGTTGCTCTCGGTCGGTTGAGGTTCTTGATGTCTTGGTTCAGACACTAAAGTTTCAAAATATTTTTTTAATTTTATTTACGTACAAATCTGAAGAGATCTATATGTACCTCCATTGTATCATAGTCATGTGTGGGTGCAAAGGACAGTCCTTTGTTTAGAAGCGAGGTTTCTTCTTTATTTAGGTGTAGACTTGAAAGGTTTGGTACTAGATTTATTTGTTGCGGCGCGCTGCTTCTCTGCTTCTCTGATCGTGTTAGTCTTCTGTCTTTGTTTGTTTTGCCTGTATTGGCTGAGTTTCCACCGTCTTAAGCTTGTGTCATGGGTCCAGCTGGAGGAAGAAGTCTGCGGCTGCAACTCTTCAAGGAATCCAAAGGCTACTTTGTTGACTCATGGACTGAACCAGAGAGGACCTGGATAGGCAACCTCTTCCCGTAGCTAAGAGGGGATGTCGGGTAACTGCTGCACTGCACCCTAATGGTCCTGGAAGCCAGCCCTGTGTGTCTGCAGTCCGGAGACAGGATTTTCGTTGGTCCAGAAGTGGAGTCCCTGGACATATTGAAGCCAAGAAGTCCACCTGTGTCGCCCAGCATCCGGAGGAGTGTTTGTGACCTCTGGAAACCAGATGTATCGCCCAGACGAGGATGTACCCTGGCATAGTGCTGCCCGACACTCAGAACTGCCAAAGTTCCAAGTAACTGAATAAATCTTCAAGTGGCACTGCAGCCACAACAGCTTTCGACTTTTCCGCACTGGAGAAGATCCAGGGTCGCTGCCTGCATAGGAATGCCAGCCAGTTGGTTTCCCATCGCCAATCCACGCAGAAAGTGTCCCAAGGCTCCAGACTGAGTAAGGGTCCACAGTCCAGTCCAGTGTTGGGGTCCAAGTCGCCATAGGTCGTCCTGTCGTCCGAAGAACCAAATGTCTGGCAACCATGAAATACCGAAAACACCTGCTACTGCCACTGCACCCGTCGCCATGACTGCCATAAGACTTATCTTCTTCATCCAAGCCTTGTCGAGGACAACAGCAAGTTTCATCTTCATGGGACATCCACAGCCCGTGTAGCAACCTGACAGCTGAGACCACTGCGACAGACCTGCGTTTGCTGCCTCTGCGACACTTCATGGTTCCCTTCTTCTGCTCGACATCCCAGCAACTCCTTCAAGAGGGGGTCCATCCTCGAGGGGCCCCGTCGAGTAAATCCACTTCGCCTGCCAAGGCACCAAAGGTACTGAGACAAGGAAGAGCATCTTCCATCGTCGGGATTCATCCGGGGATCCCAGATTCGCCTTGGATACTGTTCTCCTGTGACTTCCCATGTATTTTGTAGTAATGGGATCTGTAGAAGAGAGAAGCAGACTATTAATGAACACATTTGGACTGGGCTGTAATACACAACATTAAGTACACCTTAACATTTCCTTATAGGTTGCCCAGGTGGGGGGATCCTCACACAGTAATGCCTTTTTGGTCCGAAAGATAGCATTCTGCCAATCTTTGAATATTGCCTGCCTTTGTACATTGATGTCTATAAATGTATATAATGCTTAGTAATTCATATGCTTTTTCAATAAGTGTCAGCAGTTGGTGCATTTTAGTATTCTGTGGTGCCACATAGAGGTGTATGTGAGACAGTTTGAATTGTTTAAAATGGTGCTGTTCATTTTGATCTATATATTTTCGTGTACGATTGGATTTTAATTGTCATTCGTTCTATTTTTATGAATTAGATACTATTGAAAGCTTTGTAAAGGTTTTTTTGAAACTATAAACAAAAAAACAGGTGTATATATTATTGCCATCATTAGACTAGTGTTGCCTGAGTACAAAGTGTGTTATTTATTAGTATAGGCTTACCTGAACTTTATTTTACTTAATAGAAGAACTGTGTTACCACATAACATAGTGTGTGGAAGCTGGGGAATTGCAGTACCCAAGAACCAGCCTGCATTACCTCCCTCAAGTCCTAGCCTTGGTTGCTCGTCCACAGCTACTGTTGGAGAACCTTGGCTAGGATGCTCTATGCATCTACCCTAACTATATAGTGGGCAGAAGTACAGATATCTCCCTCCAGTCTTTACAGTCCCTGATTGGGATCTAAATGTGGTTCTCTGGTGGCTAAGTTTGAGCCTTTGCATTCTGCTCCCATCAGACTTGTCACATTGAAAACTGCATTTTTGGTGACAATCAGGTCTGAAAAAAGGTCATTGAGTTGCAGGCACTCTCTCGGAAAGCCTCTTTCCTGAAGTTGTTTAAAGAAAAGGTGTCACTAAAAGTGCGCCCCATGTTTTTTCCAAATGTTTCCGAATTTCATCTGAAAAGGAGCATCGACCGTTCAATGATTTACCCTCCACCCCATCCTTCCAAGGACGCTGAGAGGCTCCACAGATTGGATCCTAAGATGGTGGTGAGTTTTTACCTGGCCACTACGGGCCCTTTCAGGTGAAATGGGCAGTTTGTTGTTTTTTCGCACTCCAGGTTGGGGTCGAGCAGTGACCATTCAAACTTCCTCTTGGTAGATAAATCTGTGCATATCTGAATGCTACCAGACAGCGGGTAGGGAGATTCCAGCAAGGGTTTGGGCCCACTCTCCCAGAATCTTTGCTGCCTCCTCGCCTCTCCAGAGGGGAGTCCCATTTAGAGACATTTGTCGCGCAGCAACGTGGTCTTCTCTTCTCACGTTTGACCAGCATTACAGTTTGTACTTGGCTCGCGGGGCAGATGCGCACTTCAATGGATTGTTTTTCTCCCGCAGATTCGTCATCATGATAGATATCCATCATCCAGCTCTACTGTTCCGAAACATTTCGACAGGGGACGTAGTGGAGCTCGACTTGGCCGTCAATTCGTTTTGTCTGGCTCTCAATCGTCGGCTCCGGAAGTGATGTCAGGCATCGTATAAATAGCACATCACTGCTGTTCATGCTTCACTTCCTTTTTTCTGCGCACTTGCAGGCTGCATCGGGAATACGACTCAAGTTTACTCAACCTTTTTTCGTACCTAGTTGTATGTTTTGGCAGAAAACATCGACGCAATGTCATCTCACAGGGTCTCATGCTTCAAGCGATGCTGCAATTGCAAGGCCAAAATGTTAGTAACCAACCCCCACGACGTGTGACTGTGGTGCCTAGGTGTTGGTCATGACACGGAGGCCTGCGCGTTGTGCGCAAAGATGTAGCCCAAGTTCCTACGTGAGAGGTCCAGGAAACTGGCTTTGGGGTAACCCGGTCACCAAATCCCTGGGGCGGTCAGTTCGGTCTTCGAAGGCCGAGACTGAGCAGCCCACTCCCGACAAAGGGACAGAACGTCATCGCATGAAGACTAAGATACAGTCCCACTGCAGGAGCCATTCCGCAACGTCTTCCTCGCGGAAGAAGAAGCCGCATCACTGCCATCGACGCAAGTCCAGCTCGTTGTCGGATCGAGGTAAGCCCTCAGCGGGGCCTACCACTCAGGAAAGTGGGAAAGTTTCAAGAATTCCATGCTTGATATGTTTAGGGAATAAGCTACTGTAGGCGTGACTCTGGCCCCTGACCAGCAAGCTTAGGTGGCAAAAGCGGTGCCCCGTGCTCCCGACCCCAAGCCAGCAACTCTGTCGACATCCCCTCTGGGCGTCATGCCTGTTAGGCAGAATCCCGTGCCGTGCCCTTAGGAACCACTACACACAATTAAGACTACAGGTGGCAATACAAGTTTTACCTTTGGTACAAGCCTGTACTACTATGTCAGTGGTAGCAGTGGCAGAGCAGCCAGGCTTATCTTAAGAGTATATGAGCAGTAGCAGAGACTACACAAAGGGACCACAATTACTGTGACTCAAGCAAACACTGACTCAAGGTTTCGGGTAGAAAAATATAAGTACATTTATTTTTAAATCATTTGTTATAAACACAACACTTCTATTAAACTCAAACAAAAACCACACGTTAAATATACCACAACTAACCAATTCACTTTGTACAGTATGTCTCAAGGTAAGTACCCTGTGTTTGAATGAACCGGTTTTAGGCACAAAACACGTTACCGCAAATACAATTGCGATCACTTTTTGACAGTTCAGTCTACTAAATAAACGCGTATCCGTGACATGAAATGCTACCGGGGCAAAAACACACTTAGCACCCGAGATACCCAGAGGGAGTTGGAGGCAAAAATCACAGGCAATATATTGGTTAGGCAGACAGAATCGAGAAACACTCAGAGACAGGAGTTCAAAAGTCAAAGGGCCGGAGCCAGAGTCGAAAGACACCGGGGCCTGTTGCCGAAGATCACACAGTCAGACAGTTCACGATTCAACGTAGCCAAAAGTACTCCGATATTGTCAATGTTCGGAAGCAAAAGTTATAAGGAGGGACGACAAGGGCAAGCCTTGGAAATGAAGAAAAAGGGATTCAACCAGTTTCCTCAGCAGAGCACAATACCTTGTTCCAATGGTGTAGCTGGTGCCCTGGCAGTTGTTCCTGTTGGTTTCCCGCAGACCCACGATTCCTGGAGCTTCGTTGTGAAGGAGGATATCTGAAGGGGGTCTGCACCACACAGGGATGAAGCCGGCAGCAGCGACATGGAAAAAGAAGGTGCGCTCCTTAAAAACAGGAGAGGCTCTTCAGGTGGCTATCCGGACCACTACAGCAGCTTGCAGCGATTTCGACCAAGGAAGAGGATCCTCTGGCTGTAGAAGATGAGCTGGTTATCCCCACCAAGCTCAAGGGAAGAAGACTCTGGACTGGATCTTCTCTAAGTCATTGAAGGGCAGATAGCTCAGGACTGCAGCAGAGCTTCACCGGGATGGGGTAGTTGCAGCAGCTATCGTTCTCTCTGCTTCTCTTCGGTTCCTTGTAGTTCCAGTGGCGACTCTGACTTGTAGCCCAAGAAACCTGCCTTTTATGCGAAAAAAAACCCATTCACACAGCCTGGCTGTCAAACACCCAGCAGGGGGGTTGTCCAGTCCGGACAAATACCCTGGCCAACATGAAAAAAAATCTGACTTGTGTTTCCTAGGATACCCTGTGCAGGGGGTGACTACACCCCTCCCTCACATTCAGCCCACCAAAAGACAGTGAACAAAGAAGGCTAACCTAGTTTGCTGCAGAAAGTAAAACACGAGAAGGACTTTAACAAAAAGAAATGGCGAATAAACCCAACCAGCGCCAAAAGAAAGACGATTTGGTCAAGAGGGTTTATGTTCAATGCCTAACATAATAGCCAAGAACAGTACCACGTTTATCTAATATAATCGCGGTAGAAAAGTTAGGGTAGATACCACTGCCACCAGCCAAGTCTAAATGTTAAAAGGAAGAAACAATGCTCTAGGAGGTACATATAAAAAGGGATACAAATTAACCCTTTCCAGTACTCCATGGAAGATGGGGTGTACTGGATCTGTGGTAGATTGACTAAATAAAGTTAATGGTAACTTTACCCTTTTCTGGGGGACGGTAGTCGCCTCTGAAATGGAGTCGAGGGAAGTCTCAAAGACGACCCTGTGCCACGGCACTGAAGGTGCTCTGTGACAGACAAAAAGAAGGGGGCTACTGAAGTGGTGTACTTCAGAGTCCACAATCACAAAAACAGATAGAAACGCATAGCAAAACACAGGTAAGAGTGGGGGAAAAGCTCTCACTCTTACCAAGTGGAAAAAAAATAAACTCCAAAAGTCCAGCAAAGCTGCTGGGGGACTCATTAGGAGAGGGAAATTAGCCATAGATGAGAATTCTCCCTAACAATGCCTACCAGGCAGAAGTCACCGGAGGGCCGTAAGGCTGAGGACCTCGATGCACATCGGTTATCATAGCGTCCCTCAGCGACAGTTCATTTGTGACGCTGTCGAGATCAGGCTTCTTCGACTCGATGCAATCCATATTTGGCATTGATGACCCAGTCGACCCCGTTTACAAGGGAGCCAGCAGCGTCTATTTTTTGACGGCCAGGCCGATTTATTGGCCTTAGCTCAGGGTCTTCAAGACACCAATATTCTGGATACTCCCTAGACCTTGAGTTACCACGGAACCAACCCTATACCCATGCTAACATCAAGTTCAGGGATCTGGTTCACAGGGTTGTTGACACCCTTTGGTTGAAGGTGTCCACCACACCTTTTCAGGGGTATAAGCTCACTGACATCTTGGACATGGGTCCCACAGTTAAGCATAACATGCCATTAAACCCAGCCATTGCAGACCCTTTGGCCTCCTTATGGCAGCACCCTTGTACTATTCTCCCTGTGAATGGCAATTTCACAGGGAAGTACAGGCCGGCAAGAGGAGACCCTTCTTTGATTCCCACGCACCCTTCCCGGAAGGGTTGGTTATGCAGGCTGCCACTATTTCCACCAGACCTGCAGCATGCACTCCCAATCTGCCCACGGTCATAGAAGGAAAGAAATCGGATGCTTTGGCCAGAAAGGTGTTCACCTATGGCAGCATGACGCTCAAAACCACAAACATAGCCTGTGGATCCGCCAAATACTCCTTTGCATTATCAAAGGCTGTGGAACATGCTGCTGAGTACGTCCCCGAGGGTGCCATGCGGGACAGGTTTTTAAAGCTGCTGGAGTAAGGGAAGGAGTAAGCAAAGTAATCATTGAAAATGGGCCTGGACGTAGCAGACTGCATTGGTAGAGTAATGGGTTCAGCAGTCATAATGAGACACCAAGCCTATCTAAAAACTTCTGGCTTCTCTTCAAATGTTCAAAACAGGCTGTTGGACATGTCCTTTGAAGGTGACATGCTTTTCGGTCAGAAAGCAGATGAATCCTCAGAGAAAGTCAAGGAATACAAGTTGACCGCTAGAGGCATAGCCGGCCAAACTTGCATTCAGCTTCGCCTCCTGGGGCAGAGGCTATATACGTTATGTGCCCTATGGCAGGAAGGCACAGATCCTGCAAACCAGGCAAGGCCATAGGCGCTTCTCGTGTCCTGGTAGGGGCAGAGGGCCCTCTAGAGGCCAGCAAGCAGCAAAAGCAGCAGGGTCACCCATGCCCTCTAAACCGCTTTGATTTTCCCCTCCCACGATGAACCGGTTGGTGGACGGATGGCAGGGCATTGGCCCCAGTGGCAGGAAATAACTTACGACGCCTGGGCCCTGCAGTTGGTCTCCCTTTCTCCAAGAGGCCTCCAGACAGGTCTCCACCTCCCCCAATCCAACTGGGACAGGAGTTCGAGGAAGAACTGAGAGCCCTGTTGTCGAATGGTGCCGTGGAAGAAGTACCTCCCTATCAGAGAGGGTCATGTTTGTATTCCCGGGATTTCCTGGTGCCCAAGAATGGAGGCGGTCCCTGTCCTATCCTGGACCTCACGGCCGTAAACAAGTTCCTGAGGTAAGACAAATTCAGGATGGTGACGTTGAGAGAGATTCTTTACACTCTCGAACTTAAGCACTGGCTAGTGTCAATAGACCAACATGATGCGTATTTCCATGTGCCGACACACTATGAGCACAGGAAGTTCTTACAGTTCCTCATAGGGGACAAGCACTATTAGTTCAAAGAGCTTCCCTTTGGATTGACGTCCTCACCAAGGGTCTTCACCAAGCTCATGGCGGTAGTTGCGGCTCACCTCAGGAGATGCTGAGTCCATGTGTTTCCGTACCTGGACAACTGGCTGATAAGAGGGTAGCCGGCGGGGCAACAGGTGATATTATCCCCATCAATAATGTTGCCATACATATATTCCCCGGGAAACAGCATAGGCAACATTATTTATGGGGATACTTTTTGTGGTAAATGGGAGCAGGGTTTGCGGGGGTGTCCCCCGCTCCATCTTAAAAAAATATGGGGGTTGCGGTGGTGTCCCCCGCAGGTTCCATGGGGTAATATTGCCACAAAAAAGGCACCATTCTTGTATGCCAAAATATTTGCAGGGATATTATCACATGGAACCCTCCAGGAGAGAGTCAGCAACACAGCCCATATGGTGCATTTGTTTCAGAACCACCCCACCCTTCCAGCGGCTTCCTTCCTCCACCTCTTGGGTCTCATGGCCTCCTGTATTTTTCTAGTGCCAGAGGCCAGGCTACGTATGAGATCCCTCCAGTGGCTCCTGAGGGACCATTGGTCTTAGTATTGGGAGCGCTAACGGATCGCCTTTCAGTATGCATCAAGGTAGTCTGCAATCTTGGCTGGTGGAACACGCACAGCAATCTCTTGGTGGGGGAACCCTTCTGGTGTCCTTGGCCCCAGGCCCGAGTGGTCATGGATGCGTCTCTGAAGGGTTGCTGGTGCTCACTGTGAGGATTTGCAGGGGAGCGACCTCTGGTCTTAATCAGAAGCCAGGTGTCACATCAATGGGCTGGAATTGCGGGCCATCAGGGGCCATCAGGAAAGCATGATGTCCTCGTCCTAACTGACAACAAAGTGGCCATGCACTACCCTAACAACCAGGGTAGCATGCACTCCAGGCCACTGTGCACAGTGGCAATTCAGCTGTGGTTCTGGTTGAGCGAGAACCAAATCTCTGTATCGTCAGTTCATCTGGCAGGGACAGAGAACACCTTGGTGGATGTTCTGAGCAGGCAGAGCATAGTTTCACACAAGTGGGAAGTGTGCCAGGAAGTCCTAGAGGAGGTCTTTGCTGTCTGGGGTAGCCCAGCAGTGGATCTGTTCGCCATGGAGTCTAAAAGGATGTCCAAATAGTTTTGCTTGAGGGAATTTCCAGCGAACGGCCCACTTGGGGGACGCGTTTCTGGTGGACAGGATCTTCCCTCTCCACTACGCCTTTCCCCCGATTCCCATCATCCCTTGGGTCCTCAGGAGGTTGAAGAGATTCCGTGTAACCATGATCTTGATAGCCCGGATTGGGCGAGGAGAACGTGGTACTCCAATCTCCAGGATCTGACCATTTGTCCACCTCACTATTTGCCTCTGCGTCCAGATCTCCTAACCCAGTCGGAGGGTCGAGTGCTCCATCCGACCCCAGATTCCCTCAACCTATATGCATGGTTCTTGAGAGGATGAGGTACAATGACTGGGACCTCTCAGAGGAGGTACTTGAGGTGTTGCTGGCTACACGCAGACCTTCTACAAGATCTCTGAACGCGTGCAGGTGGAGAAGATTTAAGGTGCGGTGCAGGGAATGCGAGACTGACCCCATCTCTTGCCCCACCACCACAGTGATGGAGTTTCTTCTGTCACTGGCCTCATCAGGCCTTCAGTTTACCACAGTCAAAGGGTATTTGGCGGTCCCATCTATGTTCAAGGGGTCCCCAGACCCAAGGTTCTTTCTTTACTATTCCGTTCATGGCCCAGGTCCTGAAGGGCCCTCTCAATAAATTTCCACCAACCCCTTTTGATTGGGATCTTAGTCTGGTTTTGACGACGTCCAGGCAAAGTTGATAGCAGCTCTGTTTGAGCCTATGCACTCGTGTTCTTTCTGGCTGTTATCCTTTAAGACCGCCTTCTTGGTTGCGATCACATCTGCGAGGAGGGTTAGCGAACTGCAAGCCTTGTGCTGCAAACCTCCCTTTCAGAAGTTCTTTCATGAGAAAGTCTCTTAAAGTCAGACCCGGATTCCTTCCTAAGGTGATTTCAGAGTTTCATCTGTGCCAGTATTTTAACTTACCTGTTTTTTACCCTCCTCCACGTTCCACTGCCTTGACCCCAAGCGAGTGACATGTTGCTCGTACATTCGAGTTTAGGAAATCAGACCAGTTGTTTGTGGGCTATTCCTTGTCTAGAAAAGGACTTGCCATCACTAAACAAACCCTATCAGGCTGGATTACTTTGTGCATATCCGAGTGTTATCAATTGGCAGGCAAGGAGCTTCCAGCGGGCATCAGGGCCCACACAACAGAGGGGTTTCAGCCTCTATAGCCCTCCACAGAGGGGTTCCTGTTAGGGACATATGCCGAGCAGCCACTTGTTCATCGATCCATTCACCAAGCACTATGCCTTGGATGTTGCATGGGGAGCTGATGCAAGGTTTGGTAGGGTGGTTCTACAGAATCTACTGGTTTAAATCTTTCTGCCCTCCTCTGTTATCCTAACTGCTTGGAGAGTCATTATGAGGAATCTGCGGTAGAAAAGCAATACATTGACGGAGAATTTACTGTAATGATCTTGCTATGGATTCTTCTCCCGCAGATTCCTCATAAACCCTTCCATCCATCCACGCTAAAAGTTCTGTGGGTTGTCGCTTCAGCTGATGGTTCTTGGATGACCGCTTCTGTCTTGTTTTTTAAAAGAAAAAAAGACAACCTAAGTTTTCAATCTTTGTTGTTGGGAATTACCCTGTTGGGATGTATCCTTGTTAAAGTTTTTTTAATGGCTGCTTAGCCTCCTCTTGTGGTTTTTCCTTCTGCAGCATTGAAAGGGGTGGCGGGGAGAATTTGCGAACTGAAGCATGGAGTATAGTGATGTGCTATATATACGACGCCTGACGTCACTTCCAGAGCTGATGATCGTGAGCCAGACATGACGTATCGACGATTGACGGCCGAGTCGAGGTCCAATACACCCCCTGTCAAAAAGTTTCCAAACAGCAGAGCTGGATGATGGATATCTATCATGATGAGGAATCTGCTGGAGAAGAATCCTTAGAAAGATCATAACGGTGAGTAATTTCTCCTTTGGTAGGGTGGTACTACAGAGTACTCTTGCGTCCCATCCCCTTTCCTCCATACTGCATGAGCATCCCCTCCTAGGGACGGGAGATTGAACCTTTTTCACCAGAAAAACTTTCTTCCCCTTTAAATTTAGAGGCGCGCAGTGGTGTGGTCCTGGGAGCATGTGTTACCCTTACTCCGCCCACCGGCGCCACTCCTCAGTGCCCTTTTCCACATCGACGGGAACAGGCCGATTTCACCAGTGCTCCTGGGTTTGGCCCTGCCATGTAATTCCACGCGCTCTTCCCTGGATTCTTCTTCTATCTTTTTATCTTTTTGTCTTTGTCATTCAATTACTTGGTCCTCCGGCGTCACACTCCTCCCCGGCGCATGCCGACTTCAGTGGGATACAACAGGTGTCCAGCCTGTGAGGGGATCTCTCCTACGCCCGACCCCCACACTTTTTTTCCCTTCCGCTTGCACGGCCCTGACCATGGCTGGGAAGGTTGTACCATGTGCGACACACTGACTCCACGCGCACTGAAGGACAGGCTAGCTAAATGGACGGAGCTCTTTGAAGGGGCGCCTCCAGAGGTCTTGAAGAAATTTGTCAAACAGAGATCGAGGCCCATAGGGGGCCGCTATTTTCCATCACACCCCGTAAGGGCGTCTCCTTCTCTATGAAATGTCCAAGCGGGAGGAACCTCTTGGGTTCTTGTACCTGCATGCGCACCGAGGCTAGTCCAGCTACGGGCCTCACGGCCGAGGGGGTCATCAGATCCTTCCGGAATCAGTGCTGAGGGACTGCAAGGTTCTTTTAACTGGTCTATACCAGAGGGGCAACGACATAGTACCGGCTCTATGTCCGAGAGGCGCCTGCACACACCACCACCGGCGACAATGCCGAGGGCAATACCCCTTCCAGGCCTAGAACTGAGGTGCCGAGTAAGCCTCATGCTCCACCACCAAGAGTCTTGGAGGAGGCTGGGCCCAGGGAGCTATGCACCACGACTTTGGCACATGGCACGCAGCTCGACAAAATGGGCGCCATGCCAGACAACATGGCCACTCGTCCGATGCCACTCCTAGGAACAGATCAGGCGGGTGAACAAGTTTCAAGGTGGGACTGGTGTCAACCAGGTACGTGGCCTACAGTTTATCCATCAGCAGCGCAGGGCAGGTTACCCCCCTGTAGCCTAGACAGTGGGTTCCGGCCCCAGCAGCCCCCAGCCACTCCATCAATATCTCCTGCCTCCTCTTCTGCCTCTGAAGACAGGTTCTTCAAAAAGTTCTTGGCGCTGATGCGAACCCCCCAGATTGGGCCATCCTACAGGATGCAGTCAGGGACTTGGTCCCTCCGGTCACTGCACCTGCGCCCATAGTCATTCCTCCCATGGTTCCAGCGCAACCGGCCCCAGTGCAGCTCCTGCTGCCTCTGCCGGCTCCTTCAATTCCGGCTCCCCTGCCTCCCACAGTACAGACAGTCCCTCACCGGCCTCCACAGCAGCCTCTTACTCCTGTCTCCACTCCGCAGCCCACGGGGCCCAGCATCCTCCCACCCACTCCGGACCAGCCGGACAATCTGGACACGGATGAGGAGGAAGACCCTGACACGCTGTCATCAGCAAAGGCCTTCCATGACAGGCTTACAGGTTTGGCAGAATATTTGGGCCTTCCTCAACCCAGGGTAGAGCAGCCCGAGGAGGGGGTCTTGGCAGAAGTCCTCACCCTAAAACCCCCTACCAAGACGGGTATTCCGATACAGAAGCACATCGTGGCACTGGCTAAGAAGGGGTGGCTCAACCCACACTCAGCCCAACCTGTCAATTGGCGCCTCAATGCCAAGTTTAGACAGATGGAGGGAGATAGCTCTTGTTGTCGGCGCACCCGCATCTGCACTCTCTGGTGATTGCTGCAGCGTCACTCTATTCTAAGCCTCAGTCGTCCTCTGCGCTGCTAGGCAAGGAGGAGAATTTCTTGGAGGCGTACAGGAATAAGCTGGATTCCAACGCCTCCCTGCACCTGCGTCAGGCCAATGCGGATATCATGCTAGCAGTCGCTAACCAGGAGCTTTGGCGGGAAATAGCAGACTTCCTCCCAGAAGCTCCGGGGCGGAGCCAGGCACGCTTCAAGGCGGGTCTAGGAGAAGCTAGGCTGGTAGCGCAGGACATCATGGAGTCCACTGTGGCCCTCATCGATACCTCTGGCCGGGCCATCTGCATCACCACAGACATGAGAAGGACGGCCTGGCTTTGGGCTACTAATTTTAACCCTGACGTCCAGGATCGCTTATTTGAGCTTCTTTTAGAGGGTAGTGACCTCTTTCACTCTACCACCGACAAGGAATTAGATAAAAAGAACAGCTCACAGACTGCAAAGTCTTTATCCTGACGAAGGCCACGTCCTAGGAGTACAACCAATCACATCAACGCTCCGACAAGGGGCCGGTGTTCGGCGGGTTCCAGGATTCCAGGAACCGAGGTCTAGTCAACCTGACCGCTCGCTGAGTCGGCACCGGAGCAAGCAACAAAAGGGGGGTCGGAGAAGCAAGCGCTTCTTCCAGTCCTCCTCCTCAGCAGCAGCCTCAGAAGGAAAAAAGGCATGACGTGTCTCTTCGGGTCCACGTGTCTCCAGTGGGTGGCAGGCTTGCCTCTCAAGTTCATTTCTGGAGCCAGAATTTTGCAGACCGCTGGATCCTATCTGTAGTATTCACAGGGTACCTCCTACCAATACTTCCTTCTCCTCCCTCCTGCCCTCCACTCCCAGATTGGGACAGCAACTCTGTTGGCAGAGATCCGGTTGTTCGTCGAGAGCCAGGCAGTGGAAGAAGTACCAGCCTCCCAGAAAGGATTAGGCTTCTATTCCAGGATTTTCGCCATACAGAAGAAGAACCAGGCTGGCCTGAGAGTTGTGTTGGACCTATCCAAACTCTTCCTCCCTCTTCAGAAATGTAAGATGGTTATGCCAGCACTGATTGCAGAGACACTAGACAGGGGAGACTGGATGTGCTCCCTGGATCTGAAGGACGCCTACTTACACATCCCGATTTGGAAGCCACATCGCTCCTACCTACGATTCAGGATCATGGGCTGTCATTTCCAGAACAAGGTGCTACCCTTTGGCCTTAACTCAGCCCCCAGGGTATTCACCAAACTCATGAATGCAGAGGCAGCCCTCCTCAGTGCCCAGGGCCACCATGTCTACCCGTACCTGGACGACTGGCTCATCAGGGAGAGATCCCCGGAGGCAGTTACCCACACTTCCTCCGCACTTATGAACACGCTCCACGCCCTGGGGTTTACGATCAACCTCAAGAAGTCTCAGCTGCAGCCCACGCAGAGCCTCACCTTCCTGGGCCTCATCTGGGACACGTGCTCTGAGAAGGTATTTCCCTCAGAGGACGAGATTACGGCTATCAAGAGGGCCACAACGCACTTCCTTACCAGGGCAGTGAACTCGGCTTGGTGGTACCAACACTTACTGGGTATCATGGCAGTGGTCCTTCTGGCCGTGCCACACATGAGACTCCGGATGCGAAGAATACAGCTGCAGTTCACAGCTTCATGGAATCAGGAGAAGGGCTCCCAAGCAGAGCTGGTCAGCATACCACCTTCTCTCCACTCTGACCTCACGTGGTGGACGGGCAAGCCCTTCCGGCAACTGCCCCCACTGGTCACCATCACTACAGACTCCTCCCTAGAGGGCTGGGGAGCCACTCTGGACAGTGACAGCGTCCACAGTGTCTGGACCCAGCAGGAATCGCACATCAACTGGCTGTAGCTCAGGGCCATCTGGCTAGCCCTCAGAGCCATCCTTCCGCTCATTGGGGACAGGACCGTCCTGATCCAGACCGACAACTCCACCAGCATGTACAATGTCAACAGGCAGGGGGGTACCAGGTCCCCTTCGCTGTGCATCCTAGTGGTCAGCATGTGGGAATGGGCCCTGGAAAACAACCTCTACCTCACGGCCGTACACCTCTCGGGGGAGGCCAATTTGGAAGCGGACAGGCTCAGCAGACTGGGAGCGGACAATTACGAGTGGCAATTGAACAACCAGGTGCTGCAGGTGGTCTTCAACAGATGGGGCCATCCTCAGGTTGATCATTTTGCCTCCTGGAAGAACAGGAAGTACGATCAGTTTGTGTCTTGGCAGGGAAGGAGCCCCGGCTCCCTGTGCGACGCTTTGCAGATTGAATGGGAAGGCATGACATCCTATGCCTTTCCTCCCACACCCCTGATCCCCATGGTACTCCTCAAGATAAAGGAAGCTTGTCAGCTCCGCATCATGTTGATGGCTCCTTGGTGGCCGGCGAGACCGTGGTTCTCCGAATTGCTCAGCCTCACGGACAGACCACCCATTCACCTTCCGCTGGGTTCAGCGCACCACCTGTCCCAGTAGGGGGGCAGGGTTCTCCACCCCACTCCTCAGAAGTTAGCCCTCACAGCGTGGTTCCTGAGCAGATCACCCTCAAGCAACTGAGCCTATCACGGGCTAACCTGGAGATCGTCCAGGGCGCTAGGAGCAAGGCCACCAGGAGCCAATATAAGAGTAAATGGAGCAGGTTCTGTCACTGGGCGGACTCTAAGGAGATCAAACCCCTGACGTGCACATTGGACAATGTGCTCGCCTTCTCTGCTCACTTCTCGCACTCAGGCGTACAGGTGGACACATGTTGCACCTATCTGGCAGCCATAGGGGCCTACAGAAATTCGGAGGAGGTCTTCTCCTCTTCCATCCTGATGGTCAAGAAACATCTGGCAGACTTGTCCAGGCTTCACCTGCCCATCAAGAAGCCATACCCTGTGTGGGACCTCAATGTGGTGTTGGGTGCCTTGGCACACAAATCATTTGAGCCAATGGGGTCTGCGGCCATCAGGCTGGTCACCATTAAGACAGCTCTGCTAGTAGGACTGACCGCAGAGTGGGCGAGATCCAGGCTCTGGTGGCATCAGAACTCTATGCCTCTTTCCACAGGGATAAGATGGTCCTGTGGACTCACCCGGAATTCCTACCTAAGCTACCCTCCGCTTTCCATCTAAACGAGGAAATTGTCGTACTTATATTCTTCGCTAACCCCATGGACGAGGCCCAGAGTCTTGCACTGTCTAGGTGTCAGATGCGCTCTGAAATTCTATCTGGACAGGACCAAAGGCTTCTGTAAGTCAGATGTACTTTTTGTCACCTTTGGGGGCTCCAGACCCTGTTATCGTGCGGTGGATGGTTGCCGCCATCAAAGAGGCCTATGAGGGGCAGTTCTATCTGCTGCCGGCCAACATGCAAGCTCTGTAAGTGATTTCAACCCGGCACTTCACCAAAGTCAATGCGTAGCGTGGGATGCACAATTGAAACCCTTAATTATTTATGTCTATAAGTTGTTTTATTTCTGAATGATATACCCTTATATCACGCCCCTCTCTTCGAATACCCCCGGTTACACTGAACCAGCAAGCAGGCTGTTTTGCAAAGTTAAAAATATTTATTTTATGGATTTCACAATATACATATATATCACACTACTTAATGGTTATACAATGATCACCAATGGGGTGATGTCCCAATAAATCTCTTTAATCACATGGAGTAATGATAGGAAAAATAATGCAGCATAGAATAATACTTTGGTGTGGGTTCAATCAAAATGCAATGTGATCACTCTTTCCCCCTGCACACTACTCAATCCCCCCAATATGCAATATAAATAGATGGAAGGAGAGAACAGGTTTCAGGAATACAGAATTCGACAAAATAGTATCAATCCCAATTTTCCCCCAGCAAACACAAAGAGAGAAACAGGAATGATTGCAAACTTATCAAAACGGTTTTGAATGTGGCCTTGAATGGAATGGTAAAAACACTGAAAATTGATTTAATTCACTAAAATTGTTTTAATACTAGTGGGAGCCGCTTTGTATGGTTTCAGATAAACACTAGCAATGATTATTGAATAATAGGCAAGTTGAAAACTTAATTTTGAGGTCAGATGCAATGTACAGCTGCTTCACACGTGATAGATTTGAGCCAAAAGAAAAATTTGCGGCAAACATTTATGCGCACGATAAGCGTGATTGCGGAAAAACTATAAGGATGCGGTTTGGGTTTGTTGGAAAGCTGAGGATGGTAGCTTCAAGTAGACACTTAAATTTTGTTTCTAGCATAAACGGTGAAGAAGTTATGAAGGTTTTTGTGGAGGTCACTTTTTTTTTTAGAAAGAGTCAAAATTTGCAAAAGAAAAATGCGCTTTTTAAAATGACAAACAAGATTTCTTTACACTAGGGGTAGACTATGAAGCTGCAAACTACACGACAGTGCAGCCACCAGCCCAGGATATCACTGGTTGATTTGTCTTGCCGAGACGCTCGCCTTTCTTCAGAAAATATATTAGCGCAAAGATGATTTTTAACACTACTATTACAAAGGACTATAGGGGAAGCGAAAGAGCTCAGGTAAGACAAAAAGATGTTCTACAATGCAATTCAGGAAATAAGAGAATGGGTTTGGATAGGATGACTTATGGATAATAGATATGCTAGTGACAATCCTATGCTGTGGATACTCGCTACCAAGGTTTGGAATGGAACTGTCTGGGATCTGATCAGGGATACTTTCTGGACAGGAATTCTGCTAGCACACCGGACTGGACTCAAGGCACTCTGGTTCTGCAATCAGCAAGGCACTCTGGACACCGCACGGTGGGACTGGACTGGATCTGACGGGTTGTGGTTCGCAGCTATCTGGTCACAGCTCAGTTCTACTGGGTTGGATCTTTGGATTCTGGCAATAGTTGTGAGCAAGAATGCAGCAACAGCACAGCCAGGCTGTTCTTGGGTTCCCCTTAGAGATCTGGGGTAAAATCTGGTTTCAGGATTTTTAAAGGCCAAGCTGAGAATGGTTTAGCTTTGGAAATGGGCCTTTCTGCTTTCACAGTTCTGGAGTCTGGAATATGGATTTCTCATGCAAAGTGCTCTGCCAGCAATCAGATGGTGACTGAATGTGTGTCTTTCTCTAGGTCCTAAGCTATCTCTATTTATGTATTTTCTAAATGGGTGGGTATGCTGAATTATACTCGGCACACCCCTAGGTATTCTCTTGGTTAGGGTCTTTCGTCTCCCCTGATTTGAGAAGAAAACAGGGTGTCATCATGACGGTGGGTTTTATGATCCAGGGAGAACCTCCCCTCTATTTCTGCACATGAAATCTATTTTTCATACAAGACATATTTACAATTTTGCAAACTTGATACCAATAGCATATTTATATCAGATATTTGTTGGAGCAAGTGTATTCATCCGAGCCCTGTCGCGGTGAGAGCTTGGGTCTAGATTTGGCCATTTTTCGCACTTTTGGTCTGGTTCCCAATGTTGATTTGTCCACAATTTTACACATATGTGCACATGATATCGGGGCATAATCATATGAAATTTCATGTTTCTGGCATCAATACAATTGCTACAAAACCACAATTTCTGCAGTCATGTCCCTGAACATAGCACAGAGTTCTGAGTACTTTTAAAACGTGACCAAAAATGTCACATTAACTATACTGTAATTTCCCAATTTTCACAAATTCGCACAGTCCTGTATCAGTCCTTTTGGTGGCTCAAGAACAATATCTGCCTCTTTCCTCTGGCAGGGGTTTCTGTTGACACTTGCATCTGCATATTCTTTTCAGCCAGGGAAGCCCTTTGTCTCTTCCAGGAGCAGCAGAGCAAATCCCCTCCCCTCTTCATTAACACCTGAATGGGAGTTTCTGGGCTTTGATGAGAAGCAGGAGAGGTGCCTTTTGTTGGGGCAACTGTGGAATTTGCTTTGAAGTTCTTTGGCTTGCATCAGGTTTACTTTAAAGTCAATAGTTACATTTTTCTTAGTTGAAAAATAAAATTACATTTTCACAACAGGCAAACAAATCTCTAATTCTAGTCTTTTAAACCATAGAGATTAAATAGTTGCAACCTATATTGCTTTTGATGGCAAGTCACTTAATTCCAACCATTTGATTTTAACTGCACAAGTTTAAGCTTCTAGTGTAATTAAATGACAGCTGTCACACAGGTGGCCGACGGTACTGCGCCCATATTTTACAGATTTTCACAGACAAGCACACTTTTTAATGTGGATATTCTTATGATGGATTCTGCTTTTCCTGACATTGTGTGCTTATGTGGATTCCTTAAATAAGGTGATGGGTAACACCCAGCAAGGATGTTGGATATTTCCTGATGTTTTGAACCCTTATTTTGCAATTTCAGCAGCCAAGGAAAAAGGGATTTCAGAGCACCTTTGTGTTTCCTTGCCATAAAGCACTGCCTTTCATGAAGTTTCCATTTGCACTCTGTGGGCAGCCCAATGACAGGTTTCAGCAGGGTGGTCTTCTGTTCCACCACTGACACAGGCAAAGTAGATTGGCAGCCATCTTTTCCGGTTTCACAGTGCAATTTTCCTAGGTTTAGCGCGCATAGGACGACTTGCGGCCATTTTGCCGATTCTGGTGCCACCAGCACACAGTGATGTCGCAGGGCATGGCCTAGTGGGTGAGTACATCCCACAGCTCATGCGATCAGTGTCAAGGCCATGGCCTCGCATTCCAGAGGCAGGTTCCGTGGCAAGTCATAAGGAGGGTGGCAATCTGTGCCACCCCATCAGCTTTCTGTAAGCATTACTGTTTGGACGCCGGCTCTAGGTCAGACGCAGCCTTCAGACAGGCAGTTCTAAGGAACTTGTTTGCTTAAGGAGGGTCTCCTCTCCACCCTGGGGCTACATTCCGTTATAATCGTCCATGCATTATGGAGGAAAGGGGACGGGACGTAAGAGTAATTACAAATTACTCACCGTAGTGACTAACATGTTTTAGTCCCCTTTCCTCCATACGTCCCAGCATCCCCCCCCCTAATAACACTGGTGTCATAAGGCAATGTTAAATATTGTCGACGCGTCAAAGGGGACTGAGGAGTGGTGCCGGTGGGCGGAGTCAGGGTAGCGCATGCTCCCATGGCCGCACCCCCATGCACCTCTAAATTTAAAGGGGAAGAAGGTTTTTCTGGTGAAAAAGGTTCTGTCTCCCATCTCTAGGAAGGGACACCCATGCAGTATGGAGGAAAGGGAACTAAGGACTAAGAGTAAGTTAGTCACTACATTGAGAAACTTGTATTTTTTTTGGTATAACTTCCAGCCCTCCTCCAGCATGGCTACTGCTTTGGGAGTCTATCAAGATGAGGAATCTGTGCGACAATGCAATCCATTGAAGGAGAAATTACTTACCAGTAATGTTCTTTCTATGGATTCTTCTTCCAAGGATTCCTCATCGCCCCCCAGCATATCCCGCTTGGATGTCCATCGTCTTAATCACATTCTGCGGTCACGTTTCTGTGGGTGAAGACATGAAGAGCAGAGTGGGATGTTTTGTAAAGAAGCAGTTGGCTGACAAGTGTAAGAAACCTGGGGGTATCCTCACACCTACTCCCCTTCGCTCCTCTTCTCAGGTGGCCAGGGAACAGCCATCGCTTTGGATTGTGACCCTGGGGATGGGGAAGTGAGGGAGAATCAACAGGGTGTCGTTCCTTGGGGATTGGAGAAAGGATATCCATAGGCGACACATGGCATCCCCCTTTCCCTTATGAAGACCAGCCCAACCCTCCCCAGCCTTTAATGGCTATTGTAACACATCCCCCTACATTTTCCATCTTTCAACCCACTATGGTACTGGGACGAGGAAGAGGCAACTAAGAATAGTGAACACTAGTAAGTAATTTCACCACTCTAGTACTGAGATGAAGAAGAGGCCTGCAAAGTATTGTAAAGATCGATCATGTCCCCTTAACTATGGTCAGGCAATTGGACTAAATCACCACTTCCTGTGGTACTTGGTAAGCCCAACAGATATTGAAATACAGGCTTTTCACAAAAGATGAGGTCGCACAGCAGGCTGGAGCATGGAGCCGGCCGGGGCTTTAAGCTGGCGTACCCGAGAGACATGAGCGGCAGACGTGAGTGCCGGAAGCCGTATGAGGCAACGACCAGAGATGCCGGGCCGAGGCAAGCCCAGAGAAGGTCATGAAGTCCTACCCACCCTATATAAGGCGCAAGCAGGAGCTGTGGGGCGTCGAAGCACTGCAGTCATCGCTGACCTCAGGGAGAGCGAGCAGCACTCTTCTCCGACCTCCGCGAGAGAAGAACAGAGGCAGTGGAACCTGGGAAGGCACAGCGAGGAAAGGAACAAAGCCGACAGGAGCTCCTGCTTGAAGCCGATGAGTGCAGATGTGAAACATTCATACCAGGGCGCTCCGAAAATCTGCAGTAAGTCTTTCTTGATTGTCGAACTTTGTGGAATCAGTCGTAAGAACTTTTGAATACTGAAACTACTGCTTATAATCTTGAAATTAATTGAAGATAGTTTCAAGGGTGAAACGGATACGTTTTGAATTACGAACGAACTGAAAGCATTATTGAATACCGTACAGAATTAAAGCAACATGGAAGGAAGAATGATTGAATAAGCATTTCTGAATGCCGCACAGAGACCAAGCAAATAACGGGAATGTTTTGAATGGAATAAAAGCAACTTTGTGTAGTAGGCAAATACCATAGAGTGAACCAGTGTAGGCAAAGCAGGTAAAATCCCAAGAAGGATGTGAGAAGAGTAACAAGTATTGACACAAGTTAAGTGGTCAAGGAACTACAGGTTAAGAGCAAACCTGTAGGGCAAGAGCCAGAGAAGTAAAAGTGTAACCAAGCTAACCACGATAAAGTGTTGAAAGAAGATCATTCTGATACAAGAAATACTTTTCACTGTCAAGGGAAAGCAGTGGACAATTGTTGCAAAAGCAGATGGAAAAGGGGTATCGGTTGCATGACCTGTAATGGCTAGACCGTGTGGTCTGTCAACTGCACCTAGACCGAGCGAACACCTGCATGGGAGCAGTATTAAAGAACAACAGTCAAGACAGTGGTATTGGTTGCGTAGCCTGTAATTGATGGACTGTGTGGTATGACTACAGTGCCTAGACCGAGTGCCCTGCATGAAAAGCAAATGAAAGGAGGAACCAAGAGTGTTAATATCAAAAGGAGGAAGTCAATGAAAATATACATGAGAAGACTTGTGTTGTAACAGACGTGTGTTGTTGAACCAGATAAATTACCCCGGATAAGAAAGGTTGGGGAGGATCCCACTCCTTTAAGAACTGTTATGTTTTAAACTTTGAGCCTTCTATCTTGAACTTGGGGAAGGGAACCCCAAGACTTTGTAGAACTGTCTTGGACTTGTGGAAGGGAACCTTGCGAGTTTTGTGGAACTGTTTTAAACTTGGAAAGGGGAGCTGAAAAGTAAGCCAGGAGCTGGAAGAAGCTCAGAACGTTGTTTGGAACACCATTTATTTTATTGCTGGCATCCCTATGCATTGTTTAGCTTTAGTTGTGAGGGCAAATATAGGTTGGACACAGACAGACTTTTAAGCCATGACCCAGACTTTACTTAGTTTCTTTAGGTAGGGAAATCCCACCTTAGCTTAGGGCAAGTTAGGCCTTCATTCATCTTGACATTGAAGTTAAATTATGTAAGTTTGTTTGAACTTTGAATCTGTTGTCTGTATTGTGCTTCATGATGCCTTCACACAGGACTGCCCTATTTCTTCTGGTCTCATCTCCACGTTGAGATATGGAAGAACAAGGTAAGCAAATAACTGTTGTTGTGGTGTTTGTTTCTGTGGCTTTCCCCATTATTACAATGTTTCCTCCCGCAGTCTGACCCCAGGGTGCTCAGGGGAGAGTGGGGGACTGAGGTGTGGGGGTAAATCCTTTCATATGACGCCCAACGTCCCGTCCGATCAGGGAATGGTGCAGCCGTATACGTTGATGATATCGAGCGGTACTACGACCCCCTCTCAAAAACATTTCTGAGCAGCTGACGCTGGAAAGCTATTTATCAAGCTGAGGAATCTGGGGAATAAGAATCATACATAGGAAGAACATTACTGGTAAGTCATTTCTCCATAGAGCTTGTTTGAGTGTCACGGAAACTAAGTAGTAGATTTTCTTTTTTTAAAGAGGATTTGTTTTCTTTAGTCATGTTCCCTCAGCTGCATGTGGAAAAAGATTTGAACTTAGGTAATGGGGCGTGATGTGCTCTATATATGCATTGTTGCCACCAATTCCAGAACCGTAGCGGAACTGTCAGGGCCAAAATATACAACGCCCCCGCTGTGAAAAGTTTTTCCAATTCTAGCTGCCCCTGACAATGGTGCATGAGTGGTGAGAACTCTGTGGGAAAAGGATCCATCAGAAAGAACATTGGACGAGGTAAGTGATTTGCTCTTCACGTCTGTATAGGTAAGAGGCTAAATGCCTATTATTTCAATAGGTTGACCCCTAAGCCCCCCCCCCAGTGCTTCACATGCACACATAATTGATTATCTGTGCATGTGAGATGCTGGAGGGCCCATGGGCATCTATGATAGATGCCTGGTGAAAAATGCCATGCCTGGGCCACCCAGCACCTAGCACGCACACAATTGATTGTCCGCCTACAAGGCGCTGAGGGCCCAAGGAGCAAGGCATGGCAGTTTCTACTGGGCATGTATGATAAAGCAAGCATGATGAGTGTTTTTATGTAGCTAGACTGGCATTTTTATGCAACCATTCTAGCCATTTCTTACTGTGGGTTGCCATTTTGTATTTGGCATCTTTGATTTAGGAAGCATGATCAGTGGTATTATTCTGATTATGGCATGACATTTTGTATTGAGCATCTTTGATAAAGCAAGCATAAGTGTCATTATGTAGCTAGAGTGGCAATTCAATGCAGCCAGACTAGCCATTTCTTATTGTGGTATGATTTTTTTTATTGGTAAGTGTTATTGCGTTGCTAGATTGGCATTTTGGCAGCCAACTTGGACATGTTTTGATACTGTTGAATGCATTTCAATGGATATATTTTCTCCCGCAGATTCCTCATCTGATGGATATCCTCATCCTGCTCTGCTGCTTGGAAACCTTTCACCAGGGGGCGTAGTTGACCTCAACTCGGCGTCGGTTGTCGATCTGTCTTGCTCGGTTCTCGATCGTAGGCTCTGGATGTGACATCAGGCGTCGTACATATACCACGTCACTACGCTCATACCTCAGTTCCTTTTTCCATGAGCTTGACATGCTGCTGTGAGGACCATGACACTGAGACTTGGACTCTTTTTTTTTTTACAACGACATGTTCGCTTCCCGGATTTCTGTCTTTAAGATGTGCACTGACTGCCATTACAAAATGTTGATGACCGACCCCTACGACGTTTGTCTGTGGTGTCTTGAGATGGATCATGACACGGAGGGATGTGCGTTGTGCTCCAAAATGCCCTCGAAGTCCTTACGCGAGCTGGCCGCCAAACTTGCTTTGGGCTGACCATCTCTGAAATTCCTGGCACAGTCGATAGTCTGGCCTTCTGAGACTGAAGGGCCCCCGCCCCTTAAAAGAAGGAAAGGCATCGACAGAAGGCCAAAAAGCAGTCACACTCGATGAGCCACTCTTAGTCATCTTCTTCGCATAAGAAAAAGAAGCGCCACCGCTCGTCATCGAAAAAAGGTAAGCCCTCAGCTGGGCGGACCACTAAAGAGGAGTGGGAAGATTTCAAGAGCGAGATGCTGGCTATGTTTAAGACACAGGCTGCTGCAGATGCAGGTGTGCCCCCGAACAGCAAGCCTTGGCAGCCGAAGCGACGCTCGGTACTCTCGACCCCTCACGCACCAAACCGTCAACGCAATTGGTGTCGGAGAAGCTTTCGGGCTCGAAGAAAAAGGTGCAGAAGCCTTCGAGAGTCTGACATTCCTGACGTCACGGTGGTACCCAAGCCCTGATCGACACCAACAGTTATCCCATCGACATTGAAAGATAGACATTCAACACTGGTTGTCCCCCTCTCCAGGTCCTGATTCTTCGAGTCCATTACTTCGATTTTCGGCGCCGGCCAGGGCGATGATCAAGGGCACATCAAATCAAATATACTTTGGCAGAAGAAGTCGATTTCTTTTGACGAACAGGCAGTCCTGTTGGCACTGGCCCAATGGCTTAATGATTCCAGTGGCCTGAACATGTCTCAGGATCTAGAGCTCCAGCAAGGTCAGCCCTACACACACACACACCCATGCTAAATTCAGGGCCTTAGTGAAAAGGGTTGGAAGACACCATAGGTCTAAAGTCTGCATCAGTGCCTACTCTAGGTTATGAGCTGACTGACATATTGGACGAGGGTCCTGTGACGGACCATAACATGCCACTGAATCCAGCAATTGCTGATCCCCCTAGCCTCCTTGTACCAGCATACCTGTTCCATTTCGCCAGCCAACTTTTCATTTATGGGGAAGTACAGGCCGGCGAGAAGAGACCCATCATTTCAATGGATTGCTTTTATCCTGCACCTTCCTCATCTGATAGATATTCCCTCCAGCCTCGACAGGGGGGCGTAGTGGACCACGACCCGGCCGTCGACCATTGATTCGCCTTGCTCGGCATTTGGTCGTCAACTGCGGATGTGACGTCAGCCATCACATAAGTAGCGTGTCATTACACCCCAACCTACACCCCAACCTCAGTTCCTTTTTACCGTGTGCTAACACGCTGCTTTAGGAACACAGAACTTTGATTCTTCAATGTTTTCTGATGAAAACATCGAAGAAAGCTGTTCTTTTTTTCGTAAATCCTCGACGCAAGATTTCGGTCAAAATTTTCGTCCCGAAAAAAGAAAAGGTGCCACCGCCATCGTCGGAATTCCGAGTCGTCGAGGGAAAAAGGTAAGCCATCGGCTGGGCCTACCACCCACCAGGAATCCTCGATGCTTGAAATGTTCAAGCAGCGCGTGGCTTCCACCCCCATGCAGCATGCCTCGGAGCCAAGAGCAGTGCTCGGTGTACCCAATCCCTCTAGTGCCCTGGTATGTCAGCGCTGATTAATTTTTTGACGTCGAAAAAAGTACTATGGAAGCCGGATTCCCCCCGTGCATCCAAGGATGTCGATGCTACAGCGTCTGTATCTCAGTGGACATCCACCATCACGGCGCCGAAAGACAAACCCTCGACGGTTGTCGACAACGTTTTAAGACCACAACCTTGGTCCGAATTTTTTGAAACCATGACAGGTACCTTCGGCTATCACGACGCTGATGACCAAGATGTCTACCCAATGTTCTTGGGTTCAGGTGGGGCCGACTATTTTGACGACCAAGGCAAACTTCTACAACTAGCTCAAGGCCTCAAAGACGCCAGTGGTCTGGACACTTCGCCTGACCTAGAGGTTCAGCAGTCCCAGCCCTATCTTCACAATGTAACTAAATGCAGGGCTCTGGTAGAAAGGATTATTGACACCCTGGGATTACACTCAACAGTGGCACCCCCCCAAGGTTATGACCTTATCAACATCCTAGAGGATGCTCTTGCCACTGAACGACATATGCCTCTGAACCCGGCCATTGCCGTTCCTTTGACAGCTCTATGGCAAACCCTGTGTTTCATTCCTCCCGTCAGCTCCATCATTTCCAGGAAGTACAGGCCGGCTAGAAGAGACCCCTCATACCTTTCCCCTCACCCTTCTCCGGAGGGCCTTGTTATGCAAGCTGCTGCGGTCACTTCAAGACCTGCATCATCTACATCCACTCTTCCCCCAGACAGAGAAGCAAAAAAAAAGTAGATGCCTTGGCAAAGAAGGCATGGCCCTCAAAGCTACCAATGTGGCATGCAGTTTTGCCAAATACTCCTTCAGTCTATGGACAGCGGTGGAAGATGCTGCCCAGTATGTCCTGCAAGGAGAGATGCGCAAGGGCTTCCTACAGCTAGTGGAGGATGGGAAGGAAGGGGCCAAGCATTCCCTGCAAATGGGCCTGGCCATCGCTGACTGGGCTGATCTATGGCTTCAGCCATAACGCTGAGAAGGCAGGCCTACTTGAAGACCTCTGGTTTTTCACCTAATGTCCAAGTAAAACCTTTGGACATGCCCTTTGAGGGCGATCTTCTTTTCGGCCACAAAGCTGACGATTCCTTCAAAAAGTTAAAGGAATCAAAACTTACTGCCAAATCCTTAGGCCTTGCTGCGCATATGGCCAAAACCATCTTTTAGATTCACCTCTAGGGCACGGGGCTAGAGGAGATATGCTCCTTATGGCAGAAGAACACAGCTCCCACTGGCCAGGTAAGGGCAGAAGCGTTTTTCATGCTCCAGAAGGGACAGAGAGGCTTCTAGAGGGCAACAGGCCGCATCAGCGGCGGGGGCTGCCCATCCTCAGAAGCTGCTTTTATTTCCCCTCTCACAGAGCACTTGTTGGACGGTTGATGGAGCACTTTCTTCAGTGGCAGGGAATTACTTCCGATGGCTGGGCTTTACAGCTCATTCAATGGGGTTATTATCTACCTTTTCTAAGAAAGCCACCAGACAGACCACCCCCACCTCCAATCCATCCGGGACAGGAGCTCCAGGAAGAACTGAGAGCCCTGGTGCTGAAGGGTACAGTGAAAGAGGTACCTCCTGAGCAGAGAGGATTTGTGTGGTATTCCCGGTTTTTCCTAGTGCCCAAGAGGGGAGGAGGTCTCCCTCCAATTCTGGACCTCAGGGCCTTGAACAAGTTCTTGAGGAAAGACAAATTCAGGATGGTGACATTGAGAGAGTTTCTCCACACTCAAGGACTGGCTGGTGTCCATAGACCTACAGGACACTTATTTCCATGTGCCAATCCATCCACAGGAGGTTCCTAAGTTTCACCATAGACAATATGCACTATCATTTCAGTGTGCTTCCCTTTGGTCTTACTTCCGCCCCAAGGGATTCCGGTGTCCACATATTCCCTTCCCTTACCTGGACGACTGGTTGATTCGAGGGAGTTTGGCGGAGTGGTTTTTGTCCCACATAAAGGACATTTATTCTCTACTCCACAGGCTAGGCTTCTCCCTGAACCTGAAGAAGTCCCATGTGATGCCGGTCCAGAGGCTACAGTTCATCAGGGCAGTCCAAGACACCTGGGTGGCGGAAGACCTTTCCCCCACAGGAGAGCCAACAGCATATGTGCATATGGTGAACCTGTTCCAGTACTGCACCGCCTTACCGGCAGCTTCCTTGCGCCGCCTCTTAGGCCTCATGGCATCCTTTGTTTTTCTAGTGCCAGAGGCTAGGCTGCGCGTGAGATCTCTACAATGGCTCATACGGGGTTAGTGGTCCCAGTACCTCGGAACTCTCCTCATGGATTCTTACAGGGTATTCAGGTCAGTGGTCGATGACCTTGGGTGGTGGGCTAACATCAGCAGTCTCGGGGGCCGTGGCCTGGAGCCGGAGCATGAAGCATGGCTCCTTGAGTGCTCCCGGCCCCAACCCGACAAACAGGGGTGTTGCTGCGGCGTGAGCCCATGTTTTGAGCTAGAAACTTTCACCAGAGAAGAAGGTGATGGGGCGGTCAGCGGGTAAAAACAGGAGCTGCTTAGCCCTGCCTATTTCCTAGTTTGGAGCCCGCTGCTCTGCCGGTCTGACTGCCAAGCCAAGATTGAGGATCTACTCCAGAGGATTGGAGGTGCAGGCCAGAGCTGGCAGAGGGGACCCGATCGGACTCACGCTTCAGTCGGCAGTGTTCTGGCGTTGCAGGTGTTCACCCCCATCCCTGCCTGGGAGCCTCCAGGCTGGGCTCCCTCCCAACTGTGATTGCCGACTCAGAGGAGCTCGCAGAGAGAAGCTGACAGCAGAGAGTACTAGTGGGCTCCGATGGAATGGAGTGAGCTGCTCACGGAACGGAAGAGGCCATAATTGCAAGGCCGCTGAAGTAGCTGGAAGGTTGAGTGCTGTGATCAGTGGGGCAATGATGATCTTAAATACACCTGACTGACAGCCCGCTGCTCTAAGCAATCATGCAGGCTCCTGGAGGTGGGTAACAGCAACAAAGACCTGGTCCTTAAATAAGCAATGCTGGGACAACTAATATAGCAGGCAAGCACCCACGGCCAGCAATGCTACCTGGCAGTGAGGGAGTGGAGGAAGCCGCAAAGGAGAGGTACTTGCGAGCAGGAGTGAAACCAGCAGGAAAAGCAATTTAAAGATCTCTGCTCTTCACTGGAGTGTAGAAGTGGGGCCGTCTGCAGGGGGAGTTCACCAACGAAAATACTCAGTGCAGCCTATCCCCAGAGGACTGCTTTTGAAACGATCCAGTGGGACCCACCTGCAGTCACAATAGAGACCTGGCAGGCTAAATAGAGCGAAGCCGCCTGAAGGCCTGCCGCAACCACCAAAATTGCAACAACGGACTGTCAAAGGGGTACTGAAAGAGCGGCCATGGTGCATTTAATTGCAGCCTGGTGGAGGGGGGGGGCGGGGCACTACAATCCCACCAAGTAAGATGGCAAAAACCCCAAAAGCATCAAAACAGGTGGACATTTCCATCTAGCTAACGGCAAGCACCACAGAGAAAGCACAAAATGCAGAGCGAATCGAGGCTAGGATGCACGTGGAGGACCCTGGCCTGACTCAATCACAGCTTGTGAATTCACCAAGACTGACTTGCAAGAACTCCTAGCTGCAATGACAAGGGAATATCAAAAGGGCACTGAGGAGCTCATGAAGAATATGACCAACCGGACAAGCGAGTCGAGGAGATAGAGAGCAGAACATCAGAAGTGGATAGTGCTTTGTGAGCAGAACTTTGAAATGGGAGAGGACAGGGTGAGGACAGGATCGCTGCACTAGAGGCCAGATGCAAAGCCCTAGTAATGAAGCAGGAGGATATGGAAAATCACTTTTGTCGCAATAATATCCATCTGCGGGGCATCCTGTCTGCAGTCCCTGATGTAGAACTAGAAGAATTTGTCCGTGTTCTCTTTAACTTTGTATTAGCCCTCCCTGACAGTGTCTAAATGGAATTAGACAGGGTACACTGCACCCAACCGAGCCAACCACAGACCCCCCCCACTCCCCACCCGGACGTCATGACGTGGGTCCACTTCTACAAGGTCAAAGAAGAAATAATGAAAGCGGCCAGAGACTCGCCTCGGTTCCAGTTCAGGGATGCCTCAGTTGGGATGTATCAAGATCTGGATGCGATAATGCTATCGAAAAGAATGAAACTAAAACCACTGAATGGTTATGGGAGAGAAATATTGCATACCCCTGGGGGTTCCCCACAGCATTGCTTTTCACGTCAGAGGGCAAACAATGGAAGATATGCATTTTGAAGGAAGCAGAAAAGCTCCTTAAACTTGCCTGCCCAGAGGAAGGGGAGATGGCAACCCTACGTCGATGGAATTCTGGTCCCGGGAGAGCAGGATGCGGAGACCCAAAGGTCCCACCCAGAAGAATAAGAAAGGTGTAAAAGATTGAGGCAAGGAAGACTACTGGAGATCAGGAAGCGCATGTCCGCCCGAAAAGGGTGGGGGCTGCTCCCCCCCCCTTGTGTGGCGGGAAGCCAGGGGCCCATGAGATGAGACTAGTAGGCCTCCTTGGACCATGGATGCAGGGCCTGAAGTAGTACTCAGCCTGTAGAAGGACTGTTGAGCTTCTGAGTTTAGGACACAGGCTAGCAGTGCCTCAGACCCAGATGGCTCCTGGGGCCAGAGGTTGGTGAGAGGGTTGGGGTTTTCATCAGGACTGCTGCAATTGCAGACAGTTATGGTTTTTGTGGTGGGAGTATTGTTGTCTGGACTGGGCCGGTTGGCCCAGGTTAAGTGGTTTAAACTCATGTATTTTGTTCTTCCTAGTTGCATGGCGTTGGGGGGAGGGGATGGGGGGATATGTTGGACGGAAAATGTTCAGCGAGTGCGAGGTACCAAATGGTAATCTACGCATCACTTCCTTACTACACAGACAAAGGTTCAGTCACTCGTGAGCGTACAGGGTGGGAGACTGGCGACAGAGGTGGGATATATCATAATGATGGAAACCCATGAGGGATAGCTCCGCTAGAGAACTTTGTTTCGTAATGTGGAATGTGCAGGGGCTTAACTTCCCAGGGAAGCGAAAGACAGTGGCTTGCAAACTCGCAGAGCTTTCAGCGGACATAGTCACAGGAGACTCATCTCCTAGCCACCGACGAGCAGCAAATAAAAAGTGGGTGATTCTCTAGGGATTACTTTGCCACCACCGGGGGGGAAAAGAAGAGGGGGGTTGCACTGCTCTTCAGAAGGGTGGTACCACTACCCCAGGTCACAGTGAAGCGGGACCAATGGGGCGGTACATACTAGAGAAAGGGCGCTTACACAAGCAAACGCTTACATTTGCATCAATCTACTGCCCGAATAGTGCACAAGGCGGATTTCTAGGCACAATCACCCCAGACATCATTTCATTTGCAGAGGGCCCGGTGATGTTGGGAGGAGATTTCAAATTGGTCCCCGACCCAGGGAACGATAAAACCCTACCGCCCACTAGGGAAGATTACAGGAGAAAAGGAAGTAGGACCATAAGGCACACCCTAGTGATAGGAGTAACTAAGATTAGGGTTAGATTAGAATTAATTAGGTAAGAAGGTACAAAAGGTAAGAGGTGCAGAGGAGAGAAAGGCAACCTTGACACCTAGGTTGCTCTAAATGTAACAGGACAAAAATAAGTTCCCAATTTAGGAACTTGCGTCCCCTGCACACTTTCTAATATCTGGAAAACCAGATCAAGGTTTCTAGTGAAGCTAGTAAAGAAACTTTATACATTAGAGTCTTAATACAAGTCGTTTTAGTATACAAGTAACAAATTCTCAAAGAAAGACAACATTCAGTGATTTAAGGTCACAAGAACCAGTCTTCATTTTTTATTCTTGGTGATGGAGCTGTGATAGGCCCAACGCGTTTTGAGTGCAACAGATACTCTTCATCAGGGGCAAAAACAATGAGTCTAGGAAAAAAATATACATAATTTTTAAATTAGAGTATTGTATAAATACAAATGGAAACCTTAACCAACTGTCATAATAACTCAACACAGAGAGAGGTCCTGCGTACTTATTACACAATTCAATCTCTAGGGCGTTTAACATGTATGAGATTTACTGAGTACAGATGAAAAACTAGAAAACAAACATATGTTCATTCATATATCTTTTAAGTAAGAAAGCAGATATTCGTCGTTTAGTAAAAATAAATTCCCTAATTGTTGGTCTGTGAATCCAAGACCAAAAGACAGTAGGAACTAATTTACCCTAAGAATATAAAAAATATATAAAAAAAGAGAGAAAAGGAAAGCGAGAAATCTAATCTTGTGCATTTTATGCAAAAAGTTCTAATTTAGAACAGATGGGGGTCTGAGACAGAAACCCAGTCATTCATGGATGCAGGAAACCCTTTATCTGAAAAACAAGGGTATAACAATACTATGATCAGTCAAAAGGTGGTTGAAAGACTAAAGTAAAGTCAACCAAAAAGGTCCACTTACATGCTTAGTTAGTTGTCTGAATGGGAGAACCCATCAATAGGGCGTTTGAGAGGCTAAGTAAGCAGCGGGTCTTGTGGTACTGCAAGGCTTTCCCCACTATAAATAAAAGTGCAAAGAACAGGAAGTCAGGGTGAGGAAAATAATGTGGAGGGGGTCAAGCAGGTTCAGTGGGACCCAAAAATAGTGTAGCTTACCTAGTTGAGTACAGCTTTGCAGTCCGGAGGCAGGAGACCGGCAGGTAATCCTGTTACTTCTTCAGTGCCGCCGCCATTATATATTGTCTGTTAGCATGACGTCATCACGCGCATGCACGTGATACGTCATTATTGGAACTGTTATGTGTGCGCGAGGTAAATAGGCGCAAATATTTGGCATTTAACCCGTATCCTGTACGTATGATCCCATTAAGGGGAAGGAATAAGTTGTGGGTAGAGGCAGAGGTCAGAAACCATCAGCCCGGGAATGTTTACAATGGTGACGTCATCACGCAAACGCGTGCATGACGACACTTGTAAACATACCGTGGTAATGGGGAGAAGTGTAATGTGCCCGAAAGCAGCACCGTGTGAAAAAAAATAACTAGAGAGTGTCCGTGCCGATGCATGGAAAGGCAACATGTTAAAAAGACTATACTCCGGGAAAAGCTACAATAGGCATGCTTAGAGCAGCACGTAAGTAGGGCCAAAGACGAGGGAGGCTTAACAGCGAGGAACATCTGCAAAGGTCTTGGAGAGAAGCTAACTGCATGTGCTGACGTGATGTCCAACGGAGTTTGTAGATGTCATCAATAGTCTGGAACGACAAAAGGTGTAAAAAGAGGTTGTGGAGCCAAATATAGAAATAGTGAAGAGGGTCAGTGATAGATGAAAAAATACAATGAGACTTTCAGGTTTAACATAGTCTAGGACTGGAAAAAGACCCCAATTCAAGAAGCATGGTAATTGTCACAGCAAGGGTCTAAGCTAACGAATATAAATGTTATAGAAAATCTTGGTATATAGTCCGTTGCATCACATCTTAACAGCAATTTGCATGTACAAACAACACTTTTGTATAGCTTTGTCTGTCACCAAAACAAAGGATAATTCACTGCCCACCGGTGTGGTTCACATGCTCATGATTCAGTATAATTCTATTTAGCAGAGAAGCCTCATCTGAGGAAATGTCAGATATTTCAATATGAAATCATTGAGCTGTTAGACATTTTTGACCCGTGTAGCTTTAAGATGGGTGGCAAACAACTGCCCATTGGAATGGTTCACAATCTTTAAGATAGGATCTGGTATTCTCAACTATCATTTGTTAGTGAAGTATATGCCTATTATTCCCATAGAGAAATCAAGGAAATGGTAGAAGAAACAGTATATCCTTAGATAAACGGGCCTAGATAATGGTCCTCATTTAGCCCAAGAGGGGCCATTGCATCTAGCCTATGTATCCAGTACAGTTACTTTTGTGCCAATAGTTTTGGTAAGTCGCCACCTCGTTGGAGGGGATGTACCACTTCAAGGACTGCAAATCTCAGCTGTGAGATGTTGTGTTTATTGTCTCTGAAATGCCTGAAAACAGGTGATTTGACATTTTTAGTTCTGATCTGAGATTTATGTTCGGTCCACCTTTCCTTGGCTTTTCTACTGGTTTTCCCGACATATTTCCCACAGGGGCATCTGATAGTGTAGATGACATTTTTCGAATCGCAAGTAGCATAGTTTTTTAAGGGGATCTTGTTGCCATTATTCGGGTGTCTGATGTAGTTGCCTTTGATGATGTTTGAGCAATGCTGACAATTCAAGCATGGAAAAGTGCCATTTTTCTATTTTGTCAATACCCTTTGGGTGGATTTTTTAGGTCTTTCTGCTTTAATTAGCATATCTCTAAAGTTCCTTCCTCTTTTGTACGCTAACATTGGAGGAGCTGGAAAAAGGCGGTTGAGATTGGGATCTGATTTGATCAGATCCCAATTTTTCGTGATGATCTTTTTGACTTGGTAACTCTGTGCAGAGTATTTCAATGTGTAAATCAAGTTCGATTTCTTTTGTGTCGGTGGTTTGTTTAGAAGTTGCTCTCGAGGATATGTTTCGGTCCTAGTAATGGCATGAGTCAACACCTCCTCCGGGAAGCCTCTTTTGAGGAATCTAGATCAAATAGTATCAAATTCTGTCTGAAGTCTCTGGTTGTTGGAAGTAATCCTCTTAGCATGTAGCAGTTGGCTGTACGGTAAGTTTTCTTTTAAGTGTCTTGGATGAAAGCTATTGTAGTGAAGGGAGCTATTAACATCTGTCGGTTTTCTGTACATAGATGTAATCAATTCCGTGTCCTGCCATTCTACAGTAACATCCAAAAAATTCACACAGGGTGTACCGATTTCCACAGTAAATTGGTTACATTGGTTGATATATTGCCAAAATTCAGTCAGTTCTTGTTTTGTGCCCTTCCAGGTCCCGAAGACATCATCAATATATCTTAGCCAACAATGTATTTTGTCTTTCCAGTGTGGGTGGTCCAGGACATGGGTTTTCTCGAAATGGAACATAAAAATGTTAGCATAAGAGGGGGCTACTGCTGAGCCCATAGAGGTGCCTGCAATTTGAAGGTAGTACTGATCATTAAATCTGAAATAGTTGTTATAGAGTATCAGATTAATAAGTTCAATGGCAAAGTTTTTCTGGATCTGAATTTCATCATTTCTTAGAATGAACCATTCCAGGGCTGATATGCCCTCATCATGGGGAATAGAAGTGTATAGACTACTACTAAAATCCATGGAGAATATTAAGGGATCATCAAAATTGATCTGTAGATTATTGATGCTTTGAAGGAAGTGTGTGGTGTCTTTCAAGTATGTCGGGATTTTTTGTACCAGGGGTTGTAGAGCCGTATCAAGATAGACAGACAATGGTTGGAATATGCTGTCAGTGCCCGCAACAAATGGTCTAAATGGGTGGTCGTTGGAGTTTTTATGAATTTTGGGTAATCCATAGAACACTGGGATTATTGGATTACTTTTAATCAAGAATTCTTCGGTTTTGTCTGAAATCCAATCCATAGCACTAGCTTTCTCTACTGCTTGTTTTATCGTAGTGCTGATTTCATTTGTGGGGTCATGGTCCAATGGTAAGTAGGTCCGTCTGTCCTCCAAGAGTTTAAGACACCCAGCGTTGTACAAGTTTGTGTCCATGAGTACAAGGGCACCTTCATTATCAGCTTGTTTAATAGTCAGGGTGGTGTCATCAGCAAGCACCTTGATTATTTTTAGTTGATGTCTTTGAATATTGTGTTGGGTATATGTATCGTATTTAATCTTCCTCAGTTCACGGGTAGTTTTAGTTTTGAATAGGTTGATGAGTGGGTTATTGATTTGCGGATGGAACGTGCTCTGGTTCTTCAACTCTAGAAAATCATGTTCTTTGGCTGGAGTAAATTGACCCAAATTATCAAAAAAGATCTTGAGTTCCATTTTGCATATTAGTTTGAACAGATTAACTTCTTCGAACAAATTGGTTGAATTTGTGGGGATGAATGAAATCCCTAAACTCAGAGTATCAATTTGAGCTTTAGAAAGTTGTCTGGAGGAAATGTTTATAATAAAAGAGGAATCTATTTGTTTTTTTGGCGTGGTTTTCTTTTTCCCTCTTCTGGTCGAACGTCTCCTAAAAAAGGCTGAGCAGGCGTTGCGGGAATCAATGTGTCAGTTAATCTTGGAGTTGGTGTGGCGTTTCCTGGATTACAGGAGAGCCATAGGGTTTGCCAAATTCTTGAGCGAGGTGGGGATAGTGGATGTTTGGCAGCTATTCAATGCAGACTCGCCCGATTACACATTCTACTCCCCACATCCACACGGGCTTGTCACAAATAGACCTAATCCTCATATCCACTGAGCTTTTTCCTTGTCTGGAGGGGGGCAGTATTCTGTCAAGGGTCATATCGGGCCATGCCCTGGTGTTGGCTCGCATTAGGCTTTCCAGAACTACCTCAGTGGCCTTGGAAGCTGCAAGACTCCCTACTGCATGATGCAGCAATTATGGGGGAAATAGCTAATGCCCTAACCAACTACTTCAGGGAAAATGCCTCAGTGGGCAGTTAGCTGTCAACGGCCTGGGATGCCATGAAGGCAGTAATACCGGGGAGCTGATAACATGCGTGGCGACACTCAGGAGAACTGAGCGGATACAGCAAGCTCAGTTAGAAGAGGGTGGAGGAGCTAGAAAAGACACATAAATCCAACCAGTTCACAGAGGTGGGGAAGGACCTTAAATGCACCTGGCTGACAAATCTGCCTTTGCCCCAGCATACACCAAACAGTTCTAGTATGTAAACAGCAACAAAGCAAATCGGTTTCTGGTATATAAATTGATGAGAAACGGAAATAATATCCAAACATTAAGAGGCCTGGATGGCTCCCTATTGGTCTGTGAGCGGGACAAACTGAATGCGATGGACCACTATAGAGGCGTAATGACTGGGGACCCAATAGAGAGTGCACTGCTATCTAGGGATTTAGACATCCCCCCCCCACCCCACAGATTCAGTTTGATACCCTTGAGCTCCCCATCACCCTTGAAGAGGTTACATAGGCAATCAAAACCCTAAAAAGCACAGCTCCGGGCCCAGACAGATTCACGCTTGATTTTACGTTTATGCACATGTCTTGGTCCCTCGTCTAACCGACCTCTTCAACTCCCTCCTACCTACTGTGTGTATCACACCATCGATTGAGGCATCCCCAACCGTGCTCATACCAAAACCAAGGAAAGACCTGTAGGGCTGCAGTTCGTACATGGCCATAACACTAATGAAAAATGACGCAAAAAGATATTGGCATACAGGCCTGCTAGGGTCCTACCCCGGTTGGTGTCACCTGATCGAACAGGGTTTATCCCGGGCCTCACCACCCAAAATAATGTGAGGCGTATCCTCAATTTAGTTGAGTGGGCTTCGAGGGAGCGAGTGGAACTGGCGGTGGTCTCCCTGGACGCTCACAAATCGTTTGACCTTCTTGATTGGAGGTATATAAGCAAGACACTGAACCACTGTGGGTTTGGCCGGAAGCATACAAAATGAGTCTTGGGCAACTATCAGCAACCCTCCACGTCCCTGAGAATTAATGGCGTCCGATCCCCGAATTTTGAAATCTCACGGGCCACTCATCAGGGTTGCCCCCTATAACCTCTAATATTCGCACTATCGATGGAGCCATTTGCCACCAGGATGCGTGCCAATCTGCAGATACATGGAATGAGGGTAGGAGGGCATAGCTACAAAGTCTCCTTATACGCCGATGAGGTCCTACTCTCCCTTACTCAGCTGGATATATTGCTAGAGATGCTGTGGCGCAAAGCTTCGGAGTTTGGCAAGGTGTCAGGCTTTAGGATTAACTACTTGAAATCTAACGCATGGGAGTAAATATCCTGCGGAGGGAAACGCTGGCAAGCAGCGGGCCAATCTCATGGGGGAAGGACCATATCACTTATCTAGGGGTCAGGATCCCAAATAAACCTGGGAAAGTGTAACAGGCCAATTTCCCACCCCTATTCAGTAAATCTTTGGACGATTTAATCTGCTGGCAGAAGAAAGAGGTGTCATGGTTTGGGAGGATAACTGCTCTCAAAATTAATCTGGTCCCGGGGTTCCTCTATCACTGCCTGTAGTGATTCCTGAAAGGGAGCTTGGGAAGTTACAAAGGGGGTTGATGAAATATATATGGGGCAGGATAAAGCCACGAGTAGTCAAGAGGGTCATGCTTCGGGGCATCTCAAGCAGCGGCCTGGGGGACCTCTCCAGGTGCTGCTTAGCAGCGCAACTATCTCACTCTTTTGCATGGCACGTGACCAATAACCCACCCTGCTAGAAGCAGATAGAGGAGGCATGGAGCATAGTTCCTCTTTCAGCCCTGCTCCATCTGGGACCGGCATGCCATGCTCTGGCGTCAAGCCCCCCTGACTTACACCAAGAACACGATTCGCTGTTGGAGAAGGGGGCCAGCGGTACCCTGGGCCCTCTCACTCCAGTCTGGGACAACCCAGAATTCACGCCGGCGATCAAATCAGGTGCGTTCTATAGATGGAGGGAGGCTTGGTGCAGGTGAAGAACTTCTTTACAGCGGAGTCCCCCTATTCTTCGAGGAATGCAAAGCAAGGCTCCAAGTTTCAGAAGAAGAAACATTCAGGTATGCTCAGCTTCAGCACTAGATGTCACAGAACAGCACAAAAGCGCAGGGAAGAGTGCTCAACGCATTCGAACGCAATGTAACGGCAGAAGCTCTGAAGGGAAAGGTCTCAACCTTTTATAAGCTCTTATATAGATCAGACCCCACTAAGAAAGAGGACAGCATGCTTAGATGGGAGAGGGTCCTGGGAGGAGAGTTTGTGGGGCGGAGGAATGGAATCGGATCTGGGTCCGCACACTTAGAAGCTCCAAGTGCTTAACGAACAAGGAAGGGGAAGTTAGTGTGCTATACATGGTACGTAACCCCAGAAACGTTAAATAAGAGTAACCCAACGTTATCATCGAAATGCAGGAGTGGATGCAAAGCCACAGGAATGCTTTTCCATCTTCTGTGAGCCTGCCAAAAATCAGTCCAATTCTGGAAGGAGATTCTAGCTCAGGTTAAACAAATCACAGGGCTGTTGATTCCTTGGTACCCGGGGATTGTATTATTGGGAGACACGGCTGACAGGGTGTTTCCACTAACGGGCCATATGGCCGATCTAACCACTCACCTCCTCACGCAGCAAAGATTACCATATCCCGCCTCTGGAAGTGCCCTGAGGAACCGGTGATCACTATATGGTGGGCAAAATGCTGGGACACAGTAGTGGCAGAGAAAATTACAGCAACACGCCTGGGCATCATGGGTAAATTCCACAGTACCTGGTTGTCTTTCTTTGAATATGTAGAACAGTTCCCAGGGGTGGCGTGGAAACCACCAACCCGATGGGGCACAAGGTGCTAACTGCTTTGCTAAAGGGTAGAACCCTGCAAAACAAACACCCTGGGTGTATACCTGAACGGACACTGTTCAAGACTCTAAACCACCTCATTACACATTAGACCACTTGTTTTTGGCAAAGTGATTGTTTTACTGCTATCTACCGCCTCCCCGTCGTGTTTCAGTTTTCTTGTTTCAGTTGTGTTTTGTTTGTTTGATTTTAACATAAAAATTACAAATAAAGAAGATAGTGAAAAAAAAAACATCAGCAATGTCATGGTGGGTGAACCCTTCTGACCTCCATGGCCTCAAGCCGAGAGGTCACTGAAAAGTCTCTTAAGGGAAGGGGCACTCACTGCAAGGACTTGCAGGTGAACTGCTTTTGGTCAGCAATGGAAGCCAGGTAGCACATCAGCAGGCTGAAGTTGCGAGCCGTTAGGCTTGCCCTGAGAGTGTTTCCCCTGTCTTGAACGGGGAAACATGTCCTGATTCTGACGGACAATACGGTGGCCATGCAGTACCTGAACAAGCAAGGTGGTGTGCGCTCCCTCCCCCTCTGCAGAGAGGTGTGATGCAGCTGTGTGTCTGGCTATTGGAGAACCGGATCTTTGTCTCCACATTTCTTTTATTTTTTTTATTTTTTCTATAAAACAATTCTTATTGATTCCAACCTGTACACCATACAGTTCAGCAGTAAATATACACATTGATTTAATATACAGTGTCAAGTTGTATTTTCTCTCCGCCCTCCTCCCTCTCTTCCCCCTATCCCCTCCAGGCCTACCACACACATTAGTCTCTTATCAATCCAATTTTGCAGGCATACCACTCACTTCGTTTCCTGGCGGACTATCTTCCTCCGAGCCTACCCGGTCCGATCTGGGCAGTGCTGCTGCTGTTTGTTTCCAAGCACTTAGCCTGTACGCTTCTTCCTCCCGCACTCCCCTATTTGCTGCCTCATTCCACACCGTTGTTTCTGCATTCGCCCATTTTTGGAGGTCATGCCACTAAGCATCCACACTCGGTCTTCTGCTTGCTTTCCAACCCATTGCTATCTTACATTTGGCCAGTATATATGCCAGGTCTTTAAGTTTGCTAACATGTTTAAGTTTACGTGGCCTGGGGAACGCCCCTGCCCCCAACATGCAGGCCCACGAGGAATCTACATCCAGGTTTATTTCCTTCTCTTCCAAGAGGTGGGCCACTTCCATCCAGAATCTCTTTATTTCAGGGCATGCCCAGAACATGTGTCCCATCCCTGCATTCTCCTCCCCACATTTTGGACATATGTGTTCTTGCATTTTTAAACTTGGCTATCTTCTTAGGGGTCAGATATGCTCTGTGGGTGATATATAACTGAATCTGTTGCAACCTCACATATCTGGATACTTGTATGTGTTACCCCTGTGCTCTAACCCATAATCCATCTCACATTGCTTCTCCTACCTCCTCCTCCCAATCCCATCTCGCCTGGATCACCTCCTTCCCCACTTTGGACATCAGCATCTCGTATATCCGGGAGACCTCCTGGCCCCCTTCTGATATGTAACATAATGTTTTGACGACGCCCTCAGCCTGTTGGGGCAATACTGCTTTGTGCCATGTGTACCCCTTATCAACTTCATCATCCTAGCGTATGTGATCAATTGTCCCCAATGTAGTCCGGAGTCTTCCACCAATGTGTTAAACTATATTGCCTTCCCCTCCTGCCAGACATCCCCCAAGGTCGCTACCCCGTGCGGTTCCCATTGCCTCCTTGCATTCCCTCTCATTTGCCCGCCTACCCCCTTCAGTGCCACTGATGGCATCTGTGGGGAGCACGGGTGCGGGTTCCCCAGCAGCTGGCAGGCTCTCCGCCATATCTTCCCACCTAGGTCTAGCAATCTCGTCCCTCTTCCCTTCTGCGCTTCCGACACCCACACCCACTCGTTTAAGAAATAGGGGGTACATTCAGCTCTCAGCAATTTAGACTCGGATGTGGGATCGTCTGATGACCACCTCATCACATGTTGGAGTTGACTAGCCACATACTATACTTAAAAATTGGGCAACCTAATGCCCCCTTGTTCATACAGGTTTTGAAGCTTGCATAGCGCTATTTGGTTCCTGGAATTGTGCCATATGAACCCTCTACACATACTCTGTATTTTGGCAAAGAATCGTTTAGGTATCGTATACGGTATGTTCACAAAGTAGTGTAACATCCGAGGTAGCACTACCATCTTTAGCAGTGCCAGTCTCCCCATCATGGTCAGAGGTAGCTTGGTTCAAAATGCCATGCTACCTTCAATTTTGGACACTGCCTTCTCCGTGTTCTGTTTGTGTTCCACTTCGACATTGTGATATATATCAACTCCCAAATATCTAAACGTCCTAGTTTCACACTTTATTCGTAGTACTGGCAGTTTCTGTTGTGGCATCCATACTATCTGCCAAGGGAAAATATGCTTGATTTTTTTGGGTTAACTGTTATGCCAGACAGCATTGTGTACCGCTCCATAACCTCCAGGATATATTCTAGGTTCCCCTTAGGGTATTTCAGGTATAACAGCATGTTGTTTGCGTACATCAATAGGTTTTGCCCACCCTTCGTGCTAATTCCTATCTCCCCGGAGTGATGCCTTAAGTACGCCGCTAGGGGCTCTAGTGCCAAAATAAAAAGCATCAGGGAACATGACATCCCTGCCTCGTTGCCATTGTTCTGACGTGGTTGCTCCCATTCTAACTCGTGCCATTGGTTTGTTATATATTAATTGAACCCACTTTATGTAAACGGGTACAATGCCGTACTCCTTCAACACAGCTATCAGCCAGGGCCACTTGACTGAGTCGAAGACTTTCACCGCATCCAGTGAAATTATTGCCATCTCTTGAGAGCTTCCTTCTGTCTGCTCGGCGATATGATGGTCTTCTCAGGTTGTTGGATATACTCCTACATGGGGCGTACCCTTTCTGGGCCATATGTATGAGTTTATTTATGACTGGTCTTAGCCTATTTGCCATCACCGCTATGAGTATTTTGCTATCCTGATTGAGCATAGAGAGTGGTCTGCAGGACCCACAATCCGTGCTCGGTTTATTGGGTTTAAGGAGTGAATGTTACGCTCACCTGGTCTGTGTGGAGGTGTTGGGGCACGGTTGCAGCCCTCCCAGGAGTTAGATCACTCCTGCCAGGTCTTTCCCTCAGCGGATAAGTTGTGAGTGGCAGTAACTGGCGACACTGCTCCTGCGTGGATATGAGAAAACGTGAGTGCACTGATCGGTGACTATTGTGCCTCTGAAACCCTTCTACCCAAGGTGAGATTTCTGTGGGCATGTACTGGCCAATAGGGCTCACCTGTTATTTATTGATGGTAAGCTCTCCGTCCTGCTACTTCTGGCAGGGGCCCTTGTTGATGGGATCTAGTTCCTTCACTGATCCGTGTTAAGTAATAGTCCAGTCCTGCTGTGACTATGGTTCTCCGCTTGTCTCTTTCCCTTTCCGTTTTCTCTTTGCCTCTTCTCATTTTCTGTCTTGGTATTATTGCTCTCAATATTGCTGTTAATTCCTGAATAACGTTTTCTCTTCTGTTTTCTTCAAAATAGATGGAAAGGTGGTTCAAAAGCAGCTGTGGAGCGCGGAACGCAGCCAGGAAGAAGATGGTTGAAAATGCAATGTTCGACAACAGGTGAGTGATGGTTTAAGGCAAAGCGCGAGGTTCGGTGGTAGCGCAATCTTTTAAGTGTCTAACCTTGCCTTTCGTTTTTACTTGCAGGTGCTGCTGTCGCTGGCGAAGTGCATCGTGTTGCGGTGCCAAGATGAAGATTTCAGCGTCCCAGAAGATTTGAAGATGAGCTGCGGTGCCAGGATGAAGATGTCAGCGTTCCGAAGGCTTCGAAGATGAACTGCGGTGTCAAGAAGATGTCAGCGTTCCGTGTTAGGGAGAATTCTCTGTGTAGGCTGAATTTCCTAACCTAGTGAGTCCCCCAGCAGCTTTGCTGGATTTTTGGGGTTTATTCTTTTCTCCTGCCAAGAGTGAGACTCGTTTACCCTCACTCTTGGACATGATTTGAGTGTGTTTCTTTGAATCTAGATGTGTCTAATGGGCTATGGGGTCTTTTACTCCATAGGGTTTCATGTGTTTTTGTGATGTGTGTTACACAACACCCTCCGTGCAGTAACACAGGGGTATCATAGTGACCCCCCAGTATAGACTCCATACCCTGGGACTGACTACTGTCTCCCAGGGCATGTAAAGTCACCATTGACTTTACTAGTCTTAAATTCTGAACAGAACCAGTACAAACCATCATATTGTGGACGTACTGGCTGGGGCAATTCGATTGCCCCAGGGTCTGTTAGTCGAGGGGGCACGTCTCCGTCCCCCCTGATAGTTGTGGCTGGTAGCAGTGGATACTACTTTTTATATTCAACCGTGAATATTTTCCTATGGGATTTCCCATTGTTTTAGGCTACTATCTTTATTTAATTATTTAAGGTAGCCTCGAACATACCGCCGGTTTATTTAATTAATATTAATTCTCAGGTTGGTATTTTTTGCCAAAACTTGATTCTAAAATGGCGTTTGTGTTCTCTTCTGTGACTCCAACCCAAGTCGAGCCCTTTGTTCCACTTTTTGGCGGGCTTCTCCACAGAAGCCCTCCAAAGTGGTGCCACTATGTCTGGGGTACTTAGGCGGGGTGGAGGGGAATTTAGGCACCCTGGACTGAGTTGCCTAGGCAACTCAAGTCGCACTCTGTCCTGATTGGCCCAAGTGGTGAGCTGGCCGGCTCAGCACTTAGCATGATTGAGTGACAGCTAGGCTGAGTGAATGGGGGTTTGCTGCATAAAAGCAGGGCTTTGGGGACTGGAACTTCAGAAGTCGCCACAGGACCTAAGAATCCGACGAGGGAGAAGCTGAGCCGACCTGCCATGACACCACGACCGGTGGAGCCCTGCTGGACCGTCTCACCACTTTTCCCAACGACAGAGGAGATCTCCCGCCAGAGAGTCTTCTTCCTTTGACTGGTGGGGATAACCAGTTTCACCGTCTTTTCGCTTTCCCGAAGTATCTCGTGGCCGCCTTGCCCGTGCTAAGCACCCCGGCAACCGGGATACCACGTTTTACCACGACCGCAAGATAAAGGTACCACTTTTTACCGGAAAACTCTGCGGCTGGTTTCTGCCCTGGTAGTGCAACGACCTGCATCTTTCCTCCACGTCGAGATCTTCTCTTCCCCTGGACGACGCCGCAACTTGCAACCACTACCAGGAACAACTGCCACCGCTGGAGGATCCTTCCCACTTAAGGTACCGTGTCCAGCCTGGCTTCCCTTGCAACCGAATGTACGGGGTAGATTTAGCCCCCGGCTTTCAAACCTGGGTTAACCTGGGACACCCTGGCTAAACTTTTCTAAAGCCTCTCTAAACTCTTTTCTGAAACCTCTGCAAGACTTTCTAAGCCTAGTGTAACTGTGTGATCTTGGGCCATTTGTGCTCTGCTCTCTAAGAGTGGGCCCAGCCGTTGGACTTTGGCTCACCAGTGACTTTTGCTCTCTGCCTTGCTAATAGTGTTCCTGAATCGTAGAGTGGTGTAATCCTGCATATTCTGTCTTTTTCCCCTCCCTTTTCCACAACCTTAGTAGAGTGCAATCTAGTTAAGCGCTCACCTCTGTATGAAAATAAGTGGTGTCTTACTGTGATTTTCCAATAAGGGGAAAAGGGGTGTATATATCATAATAGTAACTGTGTGTAGAATATTTTACAATAAGAGTGCTGGAGTGTTTCACTGTGTGTTTATAAATAATTTTCTGATGTTTGTTAATCTGCTTAGAATCACATGCATTTTGTTTTTCGTAGTCGAAAAGGGGGACGTCGACAAGGCGTGTCTGTAACACTATCCCTATAGTGACGTGCGTTGTACCCACAAACCCTCACGCGTCGAGGTCCCTCAGATTGTTTTTTTCCGCCCAGCTTATGGTCGCCTTACGCGGAGCTCCTAGAGAGACATTGCTAAACAATTACTACGGACCTCGGTCCTTAATATACACTTATTGTTAAAAGATCCCTCCCCTCGACGTTAGCTGTGAAGCTGTTTCTCCGCCGAGCAAGTTTTCGACGGAGGAGAAGAGACGGAGGAGATCCTTCGGCGCTGCCGAACACGTGGCCAGGGAGAGTGGGGGTTTCCAACTTTTACCTTCTCGTCGAGAATGTCTTTCTTTCTCCCCTATCTTTCCCTTGGGGTTGTCATCACCAGTTTTTATTGCCTCAGCTATGGAGAGGACACCTTTTAAGTTTTGCCCACACTGTAGGGGCAAATACACTTGGAAGGACCAAACACAAGATCTGTAATCGTTCCTTGCCCCTCGATCATAAAGAGGACAGCTGCGCGGCCTGTAAGATCTTGAAACCAAGAACTCTTAAAGAACGGAAAGTTAAGAGGTGGGCGGACTACGCAATGTCGAAGTCAGTTTCCTCACCCGCCGCCGCTGTTACAGAAAGTGACGAGGAGGGTGATAACTCGACGTCCGTTACGGAAGTCATTAACCCCCAGAAGGAGCGCTCGCGCTCCTCAACGTCCGTCCCCGGCCCCGACGGGCTCGGCTCACGCCCTGCTTATGGGGATGAACACCCCGGCGACAAGGACGCACACAGACCCCATAGGCCTAAGCACACAACCCACAGCTCTTCTTCGTCCAGGACGAAGGATCCACCAGCGCCGAAGGGGACGCAGGGCACTCCGGCGTTGACCTCAGACCGCAAGGGTCTCAAGCCCCACCCGCAAACGCAGCCATGACCAGCGATTGGGCTTTTATCTAATACGGGCGCTTCCTCAAAATCATCCGACGTAACGCTCCATAGAGCGGCCGTCGAAAAACAACGCACAACGCAGGCAAAGCCGACTCCAGAACCCTCGACTGACGAACTCGTCGTCGAGAGTCTGGCGAGAATTGTTTCCGAGGACAAACGTAAGCGGATGACGAAACAAACGTCGAATACCGCACCCAAGGATATAGAAACGCCGAAAAAGCACAAGAGTAGCCATAAACTGCCCCATCCATCTAAAGGCACTTCTGAACTACCGGAGGGCTTTTCTGAGGGCGACGGAAACCTTTCATCGACGTTGTGGGAGCGTTCGAAGCGTTTTGAAGGTGAAAACACTGATTTCCCCCCTCTAGACTATTCAGGGGTTCCCCATGAGACCCTGGAAAGACTCCATTCTTGTATGGAAAAGATGGAGAGGTTTTTGGGTAGCCAAAACCCACCCACACCCAAAAGACCAAGAGAATGGACCCAGGATGACCCTAGGGTCAAGATTCCTAGGCTGTTTCCCCCTTCTACAGATGCATATGACCTCACTGAAGAGGAGCAATACCTCCAGGAAGATGAGGAGTGTTTAGGTGGAGAGGAAGAACTTGAGGAGGAGAGGTTTGAGGAAGACCCTTACACTAGCGCAGGAGCTTTTGAAGAAGATACAGCTACCTCACAGCCCTGGCACTCCCCATCAGTGCACTCAGACCCTGATGTCTTTCATCCTTCTCCTCCCAAGTACTCACCTATTGGGAACACCTCCCCCATAGATGACCAGCCTTCACTTAATGCACTATTGCGCAAGGCAGCAGCGCATTTTGAAATAGACACAGGGGAAACCCTTCCGGACATAGACTTTGTAGAAAAGGTTATTAAAGAAAAAGCCCTGGTCAGCCAGTCCATTCCGCTCCTGGCTTCTATAAAGAGAAGAATAACTCCTTCCCTTTCCAATCCGGCCTTAGTCAGAGGGGTCAACCCTCGGATAGAAAAGCTCTTCAGCCCTTCGTCTTCTGACCCTTTGTACATCAGGGGATATTCTATTCCGGACTCTCTGGTAGTGACTAACACAAGAAAGAGAGCGGGGGTACCACTATCTACTAGTGAGGCACCACCTGACAAAGAGGGCAAGAAGCTCTATGCACTTGGGAAGAGAATCACGACATCCGCCGCCTTCTCAACCAGGATCGCGAATAACAATTCCCTACTAGCTAGCTACGCAGATGCACAGGGGAGCAAGCTGCGCAGCGAAGCAGAGGATGCACCAGAACCCCTGCGTTCACGCCTGTTGGCTACTATATCAGAGGGAACTCTTGTAAACCAGCGCATCGTAAAGAACTCCTTAGATGCCGCAGAGACAGCTGGCCGCTCCCTGGTTCAGGGAATACTTCTCAAACGCCATGTCTGGCTGCGCAATTCGGGATTTAAGCCAGAAACCCAGGCTTCCCTAATAAATAAGCCCATAGAGCAAACACATCTGTTTGGGAAAGCAGTTGATGAGGCCCTAGAACATGCGAAGAAGGAGTTTGATACCATCAAGACTCTTGACCAAATTTCTAGGCCTCCTAACATACGCAGCTATGGCAATAGACGCTCCTTTCGTGGCCAACGCCAGCAGCAAAGCCAACAACAATTTTACTCTGCTACCAACTGGCCCTCTAACCAAAGCACCCAGTTCAGTCAAAGAGGCCAAGGTCGTGGCAAAGGAAGAGGGCGCGGCTCCAGTCCTAAAGGCCCCACGCCCAATACCAACAAATGACCCAAAGATTCGGGTCCCCTCCCATGCATCACCGGTCAGGGGCCGGCTAACATCGTTCCTTTCAGCATGGGAGGGAATAACGTCAGACCGCTGGGTATTATCCACCATACTTAACCATGCGCCCTGTATTAGATCTGCGCCCAGCGAACAGCTTTGTCAAACCCCAAAAGTTTTGTATGGTGACCTTGCAGGAAGTAATCCCACTGTTATCACAGGGGGATTACATGACAACACTAGACATGAAAGATGCATACTTTCATATTTTAATGTTGCCAGCGCACAGAAAATACCTCAGGTTCAAGATAGAGAACAAACACTATCAGTTCAGAGTACTACCCTTCGGGATAGCATCTGCACCAAGGGTATTTACGAAAGTACTGGCAGTGGCAGCGGCCCACCTGCGCAGATTATCCATCCCGGTTTACCCGTACCTCGACGACTGGCTCATAACAGGGGATTCTTACGAAACATGCTTCTCCAATACCCAAAGGACCGTAGACCTTTTGTCCCAACTGGGCTTCTCCATCAACGAAAAGAAGTCCAGCTTAGACCCCAGCCAAATCAAACAATTCCTAGGGGCTCTAATTCGAACAAAGGACGGCCTCATCTTCCCCTCCAACGAGAGGGTCCAAAACATGCTGTTTCAGATCCCCCAATATGTGGCAGGTCGAGAGGTCACGGTACGCAAAGCAATGCGCTTGCTAGGGATGATGGCGTCATGTATTTATTTGGTACCTCACGCGCGCCTGCGCATGCGCCCAATGCAAGAGTGGCTCTACAGCCAGTGGTGTCAGGCCAGCGGACAATGGGACGATCTGGTGGTGGTCTCGCAGGCCTTGGTTCTCTCGCTACGGTGGTGGACAAAGGAAAACCTGTTATTAGGGAAAACTTTTGCCACACCCGCAGTGGAAGCCACTCTAACCACAGACCCATCCCTTACAGGATGGGGGGCTCACCTATCCCATCAGACTGCTCACGGAGTGTGAACTCCGAGCTTAGCATCCAAGCATATAAACCTGCTGGAACTGTTAGCAGTGTTCAAAGCACTGAAAGCCTTTCAGGAACACTTACAAGGAAAGACAGTGATGGTCCTCACAGACAGCACCACAGCCATGCACTATCTCAACAAGCAAGGGGGCACTCACTCTCCAGGACTGTCCAAGCTGTCCCAGAATATATGGAAGTGGGCTCTCAAACACAACATGTTCCTACTATCACAACATGTACCAGGGGAACTCAATCTACTATCAGACAAACTCAGCAGAGACTTCCCCCTACCCAAAGAGTACGAATGGCAATTACATGAAAACATCGTCTTAGACGTCTTCACGCAATGGGGTTTCCCGGAAATAGACCTGTTCGCAACCCTAGAAAACTCACAATGCCAAAGTTACGACTCCAGGTACCCCCAGAACCAGTCCAAGGGGAACGGTCTGTTGATTCAATGGTCAGGGAAATTTGTTTACGCCTTTCCCCCGACTCCCCTCCTCAACAGAGTGGTGCACAAGATGCACCAAGAGCAGGTTACCATGATACTAGTAGCCCCAATGTGGGCCCGGCAGCCATGGTTTGCTCACTTGATGGAGATGTCCCTATCTCCCCCAATGAAACTTCCCTGCCCGTACAACATGCTGTTACAAGACAAGGGCAGGACACTGCATCCATGCCCTCAGACCATGAACTTAGCAGCCTGGCTCCTGAGATCATAGAATTCGGACATTTACATCTCCCTCAGAGATGTATGGACATCCTCAGGGAAGCCAGAAAACCTAATACTCGCCACTGCTATTCTAGCAAGTGGAAAAGATTTGTCATCTGGTGTAGAAGTAAGAACATCAACCCGGTTGACTGCTCTGCCACTAACATTATTCTGTACTTGACCCATTTACTGGATTCAGGTCTAGTGTTTAATTCCATTAAAGTCCACCTAGCGGCACTTTCTGCATACACCACTTCCCAACTTAAAGTGTTGTGGTGGAAGATACCAGTTATCAAGGCCTTTATGGAAGGGGTAAAGAGAATACACCCCCCGATAGCTAACCCAGCTCCCGGATGGGACTTAAACGTGGTACTTTCTAGACTCATGGGCACTCCCTTCGAACCCATGCACAAGGCAACTCTTAAATACCTCACCCTTAAGACTGTTTTCCTAATAGCTATCACCTCCATTAGGAGAGTAAGTGAACTACAGGCTCTTTCTGTACTAGACCCCTTTGTATCAGTTCACAAGGATAAGGTGGTCCTTCGCACACACCCAAGGTTTGCACCGAAATTCATCTCGAAATTTCATGTAAACCAATCTATAGAACTACCAACGTTCTTTCAAAACTCTTCCAGCTTGGGAGAAAAAAGTCTGCATACACTAGATGTACGCAGAGCTGTCATGTTCTACATGGAAAGAACCAGACCACTGAGAAAGACTAATCAGTTCTTTGTCTCGGTGGCAGCAAGAAGAGAAGGAGATGCAGTCTCTAAATCCACTATATCTAGATTGATTGTACAATGCATCACTCTCTATTACACTCTTGCTAAGAGAGAACTACCCTTCAAGCCAAGAGCACATTCCACTCGAGGCACTGGGGCTTCCATAGCATTTATTGCAAATGTTCCCCTTGAGTCCATCTGCAAAGCGGCTACCTGGAGTTCTGTGCACACCTTTACAAAACACTACTGTCTAGATGCACACTCTAGATCTGACTCCCAGGTGGGACAGGCAGTATTAAGACATCTTTTCTCTACTGTTCCTTCTCATAACCCACCGCCAACTCCGGGTACTGCTCGCTAGTCTATGCACAGCATGTGATTCTAAGCAGATTAACAAACATCAGAAGTCAATGCATTACTTACCGTAAAAGCATTTCTGATGGTTGTATCTGCTTAGATTCACATGCGCCCGCCCTTCCTCCCCGCTCGGATGGAAGGAACATAGACATCCTCTACTATATTTCTCTCTTTTCTGCACTCACTCACGTCTAGAAGGCTCCCTCGGGGCAGAAAAATACAAACAGAGGGACCTCGACGCGTGAGGGATTGTGGGTACAACGCACGTCACTATAGGATAGTGTTACAGACACGCCTTGTCGACGTCCCCCTTTTCGACTACGAAAAACAAAATGCAATACTCCGCAGTGACCACTGGATGTCGGACCTATGCACAGCATGTGAATCTAAGCAGATACAACCATCAGAAATGCTTTTACGGTAAGTAATGCATTGACATATACTTTGATACCAAAGCTCTGGTCAGTGTTTGCTTGTATTATTGTATTATTGTATCTAAGTGCCTATTGAGTATACTTTGCATACTGCCTAACTCTTCTTGAGGGAAGTCTGACTGCTCAGCCACAGCTACCAGGTAAATCTGGGTGGTACAGACTGCTACCAAGTGGGTTTACTGCTAACACCTGTAGTCTTAAATCTTTTGCAGTGGTCCCTAAGGGAACTGCACAGGTTTCTGCCTAATATTCCGGAAGCTTTGGAGAAGAATGTCAGGATCAACGAAGACGCACAGAGGTGAGAGCAGGTTCCCCAGTTGGTAAGTATGAAAGCAGAAAGCGGGTTTTCCAAAGGTAAGTTTAATCCCAGGGGGCGGTGAGCGTTGCGCTGCATGGAAGTGCAGAATAACGCAAAGCGTCTGCCTCAGGGATCGGAGCAGTTTATATAGCTGTGATCATGGGCACGCCCACTAGGCCTGGCTTGCCTGCCACTCCCAGAGTCAGCACGTGCAAAGCAACCCAATAGCAGCAGCAGCCACACCCAAGAGTACAAGTGTGGCTGCTTTAATGATAGAAGTTAAATGCACCTTGTACCCAAAATGAAGTGTTATGTCCAAAAATAAAAGCATTTTTGTCCCAAATAAGTGTTCTTGGTAATTGTTATTCATGAACCTGGCGCCAAAGGCGCCAGGACTGTGTCCATCCAGGGCCCCTGTGTATGTGGCACTTGAATGTTTGCGTTCTTGACCCGATGACCATGACAGTGGAATGATGTTCGCTTCCCTGAGGGACTCGGGCAGAGTGCTCGTGTTGAATGCTTCATTCTGCATCGCCAGCAGCAGGGGGAGTAAGTCCGACCTATATACTTTGTAAAACTCGCTTGGGAGTCAGTCTGCCCCAGGGGATTTGTTGGTAGGTAATAGCTTAATAAATTTTCCCTTTCTGCCACCTCGGGTTTGGGAAGAGTAATCTCAGTTAATGCTTCTTGTATATCTATCTCCTCCCCTTCAGTATCTTCTGCATAACATTTCTGATAGTATTCCAGAAAACAATCATTTACTCCTTTCTGGGTATCCCGTGTCTAGCCATCCACCCCTTGCACTGCTCTTATCGGTTGTCTGGGGTGTTCACTTTTATACAACCAGGCCAGAAGCCTACCTGACTTGTCTCCTTCCGCATGCTGCCTCTCCACATATTTGTAATAGTTTAGATTACATAATCTCTCCCAGTGGTCCCTACATTCCTGCTGTAATTGGTGTATGGATCCGGCCTCTTTAGGGGATCTCATGCCCTCCCGCATATTGGATTCTAATTTCTTCTCTGCAGCTTGCAATTCCCTATTATGCCACCTTGTAATCCTTTTCATTTTGATATCGCCGCTCCCCTTACCACCACCTTAAATGCTTCCCACAGTGTCCCGGCTGATTCCACGCTGCCAGTATTATCTTTAAAATATTCCTTTATTTCTGTTCTTAGGTCTTCCCTGAACACTGTATCTTTGTGTCTCGGCCCTCAGTTTCCACGTAGGGATCCTCATTCTAGGAGGTGAATTCTGCCATGTTACTATCAGTGGTGCATGGTCTGAAAGGACCATGGCCTTGTATTCTGCCTGCGTCATTTTCACGGTTAGTTCTGATCCAATAAATATATAATCTAACCTGGTGTACAGTTTGTGTGGAGCGTAATAATGCGAGTATTCTCTATCCTGTGGGTTGTGCATTCTCCTTACAGCTACTAACTGAAAATCATTTCGAAGGGTGCCCAGTGCTTTCGCCACTGGGATGGACCTCCTCGCCTTATCATCTGATCTACCTAGTTTCGGGTCCAGGGTACAATTAAAGCTCCCCCCCTGCCCCCCCAAATGACTGCCCCATCCATGTATGGGCTGATCTTGGTATATAGGTTTTTGAAGTAAACAGTCGTATCCTGATTCGGAGCATAAACATTTATGATGCTCACTTCCTTATCTTCCACCATCCCTCTTATTAACACCATCCTCCCGTTTATATCTATGGTGAACTGTAACAACTTAAACTGGACATGTGGCGCTATCCATGTTATATGCCCTCTGGCATATGCTGAGTACGTTGCCCCGAGAGTGGTCCCTTTCCACTTCTTAGCTACCACTTCTTGCTTCCCTTTCATCAGGTGAGTTTCCTGTAACAGAGCCACATCTATTTTCTGTCTCTTCAGGTACATCATGACCTTGTTCCGTTTAATATAATTATTTAGCCCCCTGACATTCCAGGTCACTATCCTCAGGTCTCCCATCCTATCCGATACCTACTCTGCCTGTCTCCGCTCCCACCCTCCTCTTTTCAACACGTGTTTTGTGGATGTAGGCCTGCTCCCCAATAACACCCCAAACTTCCCACCCTCCCCCTCCCTTAAACTCCCCAACTCTTATTCTCCTCCCTACCCACCCCCTGCCCCCCGCCCACAAAAACTGTCGCCCAGCTCCTTCCTTGGATCTCAGGCTGTCCCGCATATAGTCCTTTTCTCGGGCCTAGCCGATACTCAGAGCTCAGCAGGGGATACCGCCCTAACAGTATCCAACTAAACTAACTACAGGGGATGATAGAGAGTTCCATCTGTGTCTCCTGCATCAATCTTCCCATTTGCTGCACCTTTATCCTCACCACACCCTATCGTACACACCTGCCCCATTCTGCTTTTTATATTCCAGTCCAAAGTCAATGCCATAGCTGAAATAGCCCCTCCTCTTCCCCCCCCCGTGCAGCCCCAATTACTTCTCTGAGGAGCCAAGTTTACATATCCCGTCTGCTTTCCGTCTGGTCATCCGCTCCTGCTGGGCAGTTCCGTGCATCCAACCATACCGTTGCTTCTTCCGGAGTATCGAAGTAGTGGGATTTGTTGTTGAACATCACTTTCAGTTTGGCTGGGTATAACAGCATATATTTATACCCAGCTTCGCACAGCCTCCTTTTAATGGACACATAGTTCAGCCTCTGCCTCTGTAGGTGTAGTCTGGGTACGCCGTGATGATCGCGGATCCTCTGCTGAAGGTCCCACCTTTGCGGAAGTGCTCAAGTTCTCCAGCATGGGGTCTGGCATGGATTCACATGCTCATGAATATTCCCCGTCGTCAGGCTGGGAATCCTCGGTAAAGAAAAAACCAGTATCAGTTTCGTTTCTGATCTGTCTTTCGTAGTAGTAACCAATCACTGATCTCTGCGTCATACTGACCACAGCCAATGACTGCCCTCTACCTAAGCCCCGCCTCTGGCAGCCATCTTCAGATTTTTACCGCACGTTCAAGTGTTGGGATCCTCGTGCTATTGCTCTCGAGCGTTAGTGCTATTTTTTCACGTTTTTTCTCAAAACTTTGATTTTTTTCGGTCAAAAAGAGCCTCAAGCTCCACCGATTCTTCATCCGATCAACGGGGACCCATGTCGGATTCGTCTTCGCCCCTCAAGGGTGAAGATTTCGTCGAGCTACGCTTTTGGAGGACGCCAGAAGTTTCTCAGGCCCATCTCGGACATGGCCCAGGAGAAGGGAAGCTCGACGCCCGGAAAGCTGTTCAAGGTCTGCCCTGGATGCCAGCTTCAGAATGTCTTTAAGGAGGACAAACACTCCTTTTGTCTTTACTGCCTACATGAGGACAAGACGCACGTGGAGAAGGACTGTGCGTTTGCGGCAATATGTCGGAGCGGACCATGAAGGACCGCCATCAACGTCTCGCCAACTGGCTGGAAGGGAAGAGCCCGTCAGGCGAGAAGAAAAGGAAGAAATCAAAGCGGTCTTCTAAGACCTTTGAGGACGCCCCGGCGACGGGGGTCCAACACAAGGCCAAGCACCGCGAGTCCGCTGGCACCGGGAGCGCCGAACGGTCGGGCTCTACGTGCGCCAGGCAGGGCGCATCCTCCCCGGCACCATCAACCACGAGCCAACGCTCTGGTTCGGGTAAGAGGAAGGCCGAGCACCCGGCGAAGCTCCTGGAGAGGCCCCGGTCGAGCTCGAAGGCCCCATCGGAGGGAGAGCGAGGCAGTGCCCCCCCCCCAAGGAGAAGGCAGTGAGCGCACCTAAGGTGGTGAAAGCCTTAATCCATCCGGCCAAGGCCTCTATCGAGACAGTCGCGGCGGCCCTGGCTCAGCCTGTGGAGGCTACACCAGTGGTGGCGACCTCGGGGCTCAGAGTCTCCCTGCCACTGCGGAGGGAGTCCTCTTTTATGCCCATCGACAGGACCCCCGTGAAACCTCCGACGGAGAAGAAAAAGGGGGGGCAGGAGGTCGTCGTGGATTCGGCCTTAACCTCTGAGGAAGAGCTGATCGAGGTCTTAAGCCACGGCGTTGGCGTGGAAGAAGACCAGCCCGTCGGGAGGGATCCCGACGTAGGAGACGACGATATCGTCGAGGGTGCCGACGGGGCCCCTGACCGCCCGTCAAACTCCCCTCAACCAGCGCTGCAAGACAACTCGGCGGCCATTTTGTTGGCTATACAGTCCTTATGCTCGGAGATAAGGACGAGACTGCCGTTACCACCAGCGGAGGAACCGCTCCCGACGGGGGACCCGGAGCCAAGCCCTTCTGGGAGCCCTCCCCCTAAGAGAAGAAGGATTTACCCTCCACCTACTTTTCAGCCATCGCGCCCTGTTCAGCCCTCCTCCCCTTCCACGACTCGTGGGGATGATACGGGGACTGACACGGCCGCGACGGGTACGGACGACGAGGTTTACGACGAGGATCTGCCGTCGTCACCTCCCACCCGGGCTTCCCCGCCCAACGAGATTGGATCGTTTCACTCCATGATCGCCAGGGCATCCGAGCTCTTCCAGCTCTGCCCGGAGGAGAAGAAGGAAGGTTTCCTTTATCAACGGCGCAAGGCCAAGAGGAAGACGGTCCTCTCCGTGCCTCTACTGGACGATATTTGGGATGAGGGCCTCGCCCTCCTCAAGAACCCATCCACGACGCCGGCTAGAAGGGATCGGTACGAGAAGAAGTACCTGGTCCCGGACGCGGCCCCCTTGTGCCTCCGGGCACAGCCGACCCCGGACTCCGTCGTCTCCACGGCGGCCAGGAAGAAAGCGGGGGGGGTGCGGCCTCCATGTCGACTTCCCCGCCGGACAGCGAGGGAAAGAAATTGGATACGATGGGACGCAGGGTCATCTCGTCTGCAGCGACGACGATTAAGGCGGCCAACTCCTTGGCTATCGTAGCCCGCTACGACAGGGAGCTGTGGTACAAACTGGCCCCCCTGCTGGACTTCTACCGGACGACAAGAGGGCGGATGCCCTAGAGATCTTGCAGGAAGGTGAGGTGGCGTCGGACCACGCCATTACGATTGCGACGGACATCGCCGACACTGGATTTCGCCAGTTGGGCAACGGCTTGTGCCTTAGGCGGCGTGAATGGCTCAAGGCTACTGACTTCCGTCAAGACGTGCAGACCAGAGTCTTGGACATGCCATTCGATGGAAACAACCTGTTTGGGAAAACAGTGGACGATTCCCTTCAAGCCATCAAAGCAGACACGGAGACGGCCCGGGCTCTTGGGGTTCTCCAGCAACGGCGGGCGCCCTTTCGGAGCGGCGGAGGCAAGGGTGCCTCCAAAGGTTCCGGCGGCGGATTTTTCACCTACCGTCAAGTGGCCCGTTCGTCGTCGCAGGAAGCTTACAGGGGACGAGGCAAGTCAGGCGGACCCCGCCGTCGTCGCCAAGGAGGTCAAGGCGGCAAAGCCTCGTCGAAGCAGGACTGAACCGGCCGTGGGGTCGCCCCCCCACCGAAGCACCCCGGTGGGAGGCCGGCTGGCAAGCTTCGTCAGCGTGTGGGAGTCCATCTCCACCGACCGTTGGGTGCTGGTCGCCCTAGCCCAGGGTCACGCGCTCGCGTTTCAAAGAAGGTGCCCGCGCGTCCCCCCTGTGGCCAGGAAAGAACTTCACGTCCCTCAACTTCTCTTGGAGGTAAAGGCGATGCTCAGGAAGGGCGCCATCGAGCTCGTCCCAAAGAGGCTTCGGGGCTCCGGAGTTTACTCAAGATACTTCCTCGTGAAGAAGAAGACGGGAGGATGGTGTCCCATCCTGGACCTACGACGACTGAACAAATTCATCAAGGCACAGAAGTTCAAGATGGTCACCCTCCAACACGTCCTGGGTCATTTGGAGGAGGGCGATTTCCTGTCGTCGTTGGATTTGGAGGATGCCTACTTCCATATTCCCATCCTAAAGGGACACCGAAAGTTTCTCAGGTTCGTGGTCCAAGGGCGTCACTATCAGTTCAGAGCCCTTCCCTTCGGACTAAGGTCGGCACCCAGGGTGTTCACCAAGTGCCTCGCACTGGTGGCGGCGCAGCTGCGCTGAGAGGGGATCCACGTCTACCCCTACCTGGAAGAACTGGCTCATCCGAGCGAAGACGAAGGAGCTCGCCGTGGAGCACACGGCAAGGACCGTCCAACTTCTCACGGACCTGGGATTCTCCATAAACTACGCCAAGTCCCACCTGGTGCCCGCGCAAGACGCACTGTTTCTGGGAGCGAAGCTCGACACAGTGTCGCTCCTGGACTATCCGTCGGAGGAAAGGACGAGGGCCATTCTGGGCAAGGTGCAGCGGATGCTGGTTGCGGACGCGGCCAGAGTGAGGTCCATCAAGTCCCTCCTCGGAATGATGTCCTCTTGCATTTACCTCATCCCCCTGTGCAGGCTCCGGATGCGCCCGTTGCAGGAGTTCCTGGACGCGCGCTGGATCCAGTCTATGGGCAGCTTCGAGGAGAGGATCACACTCGACGAGAGTTTCCGACGAGCGATCCGGTGGTGGGGCATTCGCGCGCATCTGACGGCGGGCATGGACTTCCAGACCCCCGGCCACCAGGAGACAGTGACCACGGATGCCTCCCTGGAAGGGTGGGGAGCGCACACCGAAAATCTGCACGCGAGAGGCCTTTGGCTCCCGACGGAGAAGTCCCTCCATATCAATGTCCTGGAGCTCCGTGCAGTGTTTTGGGCCCTCAGGTCCTTCCTTCCGTCCCTCAAGGGCCAGGTGGTGAGGATCTTCACCGACAACACCACCACCATGTTCTACATCAGGAAACAGGGCGGAACCAGGTCCCCAGCCCTGTCCAGGGAGGCGCAGGATCTGTGGCATTGGGCCGTCGCCCAAGGGATGTTTCTGGTGCCGTTTCATCTGGCAGGGATTAAAAACACCATCGCCGACTCACTCAGCAGGGAGCTGCGCTCGTGCCACGAGTGGGAACTACGGCAGGATCTAGTGGACAGTCCTGATCGATCTGTTCGCGACGGCGACGAACTCCAAGTGCCGGAGGTTCGCCAGCAGGTTTCCACAGCCGAGGAGCATGGGCGATGCTTTCTCGTTCCCCTGGGAGGGCCTGTTTCTATACGCGTTCCCTCCATTGCCATTGCTGATCCGGCTCATCAACCAGCTCAAGAGGTCACGGTGCAGGATGATCCTCGTCGCACCTGCGTGGCCGAGGCAGATATGGTTCCCGGACCTTCTGGACTTGTCAGCGTCCCCGTCAATCAAGCTGCCAGGGGACGCGGATCTTCTCTCCAGGGAAGGAGGCTCCATCCTCCATCCTCCATCACGACCCGAAGTCGCTGAACTTGCAGGCCTGGTTCCTGCAGCGTTAGAGTTTGGAGGATACGACATACCGGCCGACTGCAGAGAGGTTCTTGCAAAGGCCAGGGCGTCCTCAACTCTTAAATGCTACGAACACAAATGGAAGAGGTTCTCTGTGTGGTGCCACGCGCAGAAGATCAACCCTCTACGGATTACGGCTCCCAAAGTACTGCCGTACCTACTGACGCTGGCCAAAGCTGGACTGGCGCACGCGTCCATCAAGATTCATCTTGCTGCGATCTCCCGATACACCAGAACCACGGGGCGGACGTCCTTGTGGTCTCATCGTCTGGTGAAAGAGTTCATGAAGGGACTGTTCAGATCGTTCCCGCCGGTGAAGGCTCCGGCCCCGGCGTGGGAGCTCAACGTGGTGCTGACCAAGCTCATGGGACCTCCGTTCGAGCCTCTGCACTCAGCTCCGTTGAAGTTCTTGTCGTGGAAAACAGCGTTCCTTGTGGCCATCACCTCCGCACGACGGGTGGGAGAGATCCAGGCCCTTTCCGGCAAGGCCCCGTACTTGACTTTTCACGACACGAGGGTAGTGCTCAGGACGCACCCCTCCTTCATGCCCAAGGTGCTGTCGGACTTCCACCTCAACGAACCCTTGGTGTTGCCTGTTTTCTTCCCGTCGCCTTTGTCGCCGGCTGAAAGGACTTTGCACTCGCTGGATGTGGCTAGAGCGCTGAAGTTCTACGTGGACCGCACAAAGTGTTTTCGGAAGACGTCACAACTCTTTGTGAACTTTGGACCTGTCAATCAGGGGAAGGCTCTCTCGAAGGCTTCCATTTCCAGATGGCTCTCCAGCTGTATCATGTACTGTCATCGGTTGGCAAACCGACCGCTGCCTGGCCGTCCAAGAGCCCATTCCACCAGAGCGATCGCAGCTACCACGGCGTTCCTATCTGGTGTGCCCTTGCTGGACATCTGCAGGGCTGCTATGTGGAGGTCGACGCACACCTTCACGAAATTCTACTGCGTCGATCGGGATTCCAGGGAGGAGTCCAGGGTCGGCCAAGCAGTGCTGCGCAACCTGTTCGCCTAAGGTGAGCCTGGTGAGGAGGTAAGATTTGCTTAATGTTGAGTTTGATGTAATGCTTAATGTTGAGCCTTTGCCACCTCCCGTGGTTGTGCATGTGTGTACTGCTATGTATTCTTTATTCATGAGCATGTGAATCCATGCCAGACCCCATGCTGGAGAAGGACCAAGTTACTTACCTGTAACTGTTGTTCTCCAGCATGGGTCTGGCATGGATGCACATGCGAACCCTCCCGCCTACCCCTCTGCGGCTCTTCACTTGGTCATACTGCCACTTCACGTGCTACCAAATCTGAAGATGGCTGCCAGAGGCGGGGCTTAGGTAGAGGGCAGTCATTGGCTGTGGTCAGTATGACGCAGAGATCAGTGATTGGTTACTACTACGAAAGACAGATCAGAAACGAAACTGATACTGGTTTTTTCTTTACCGAGGATTCCCAGCCTGACGACGGGGAATATTCATGAGCATGTGAATCAATGCCAGACCCATGCTGGAGAACAACAGTTACAGGTAAGTAACTTGTTCCTATCTTCTCCCTATCTTTATAGTTCAATATCTTGGCGATGAGCGGGCGTGAGGGGGCTCCCGGCTGATGTCTCCTGGTCAGTGCTCTGTGTGCCCTCTCCACCGTGAATCCCTGAGTGAGTGCTCCACCGTCTATTTCCTGTAGCAGCATATTCTCAACATAGTTTGTTGGGTCCGAACCTTCTGCACCTTCTGAGAGTCCTATGATGCGTATATTATTTCTGCGTGCCCCCCCTCTGCTTCCTCCGTCCTGTTCCCCAGGTTGCACATTAGTTGTTGTAGTGCAAAGACCTCCTTGGTGTTCGTGGTGCAAGTCTCCGTGTTAGCCTTCACATCCTTTTCCCAACTCTCCTGTTTGTTCCGCAAGCTTCTAAACTTCCTGCCACAGAAGATTGACATCAACTTTGACAGCGTCAATTTTCAGTTCTAACGAGGTCTTTAGTTCCATCATAGCTGTGTCGAGCTTACGTTCCCATGACACTTTCAGCGCCGCTATGGCGTCGAGGATAGGTTGATCATTGCATGCCGGGGTCCCTCCCCCTTGCATGTGTTGCTTCTTTGGTCTCACCACTTCCTCAGCTGTAGTCGGCTTGGCGAAATCCTCCATCGTCTGTTGTTTCCCTTTAAGTTTGCCCACCTTGGATATCATTTCTGGCTCCTGCTGCTGGTGCCTGGGCCGACTACTCATTCCTCTTGCCCCCCTTCCCAATATCAACCTTGTGGCACCACTCGTACCCTATATTTTCACCACGCGCCCAGTCCAGGTCCTTCTGCCTCTGCAGTGCCCCAGCACCACTTGTTATGTTACACGTTAGTATGGTCCACAACTAGTGCGACCGGCGCCCGTGCAGTCCGCCATCCATTGCACCAGGGCACCGCATGTGTGTTCGTAAAGTTGGTGGTCATGGCTGTGGTGTCGCTATGCCCCGCTTTACGGCTGCTCCTGTTGGTTACTTGTCTCGTCCTTGGAGCGGCTTTCCACTCACTGTTTGCGGCCCCAACCGTAGTAGTGCATCACCACATCCATAGGTCCTGTAATAGCGTGGCCCTGACCAATTGTCGTAACGTGCTTGGTCCTCTGTGTCGTCTTCCGGTGTCAGTCTCGTTCCTGCCACCCTTATGTTCACTCGTCTCTTGGCCAGCGTGATGTTAAAACTGTCCTTCCACTAGTGCTGGGAGTCCTATCACCTATCCGTGCTTGTGCCAGCCCCTCTGCAGCTGAAGTGACCTGGGCTCCTACGTCCCCAATGGTCAGATCCTGGGCGCCAGCTGCGATGTGCCCCTCTGCCCCAACACTGGCTCCAGATTTCTCCCTGCAACCATTCCTATTCATGTGGGGGAGCACTCCCCGTCCATAATGCCTCTACAGTTTGTTTGTTTTTGTCTCTCTTATTGCTGGGTCCACTGCTTGTGTGCTCCTGCCTTAGCTTGCTTGAGTGTTTTGGGGTACTTTCTTGACTTTGGTCAGGGATCTTCATATGCGGTAGAACATGCCACTGGGGACCCCCAAATAGCATTTCTATTACAAAATGTTTACTTCTAAGCAGATTCCTGAGAGCCGCGGGGCGCTTGCAATTAAATATTTAGACTTGATGCTTCTCCGTGTTTATGTTGCAAGAATACACTCGGAGTCCATGCGCATCATTGCCTGGCCTCTCACAGACCCATTCTGCAATCCTCCGCTCCATTCCATGTATCCATCTGGCGGATACTTTATATCTCTCCTGGGGACAATGCACTTGATGTGTAGCGGTCTCCGTTTGTTATATCGCTCGGGTTCCTTTCTCTCCCCCAGCCGCTATGGGTGTTCCATTCCCACCCAGTCTCTATCCCGCTGCTTGCCTTCTAGGCCCAGCCGCCTTGTGGTTCTCAGGGGCTCTGCACGCACCCTGTCTCTCTTCGGCAGCTGCTCCCAGCTGAGCGGCGTCAGGCAACAGTACGCCCTGCACCGTACACCAGCCTCTCTCCTCTGTGCTGCCACTGCTGGGTGCTCAGCGTCTGTCTCCACGTCCCCACACTGTGATCCTCGCTGTGATTAGCATTTGTGCGCCCCTGCACACTAGTGCCAAGTGTCTGCAGATCTCTGTTTCGTTCTGCCACCCTCAAGGCAGGGAGCCCCGCTGCATTGTCGTTACCATCCCTCGGTCGAGGTGCACTTTGCTTTTCGTCGGCCTCTGTGATTCAGTGGTACTCTGTATCTTCTCAAGGTCTCACCCATACCCTGCTGTGGAGACTTTGCGGCAGAGCTGGCTGCAAAAGACCTGGGGCACGGTTGTGTGCTATCCCCGTTCCATCAATCCTCCCCCTCACAGCATAGTTCTTTGTCCCAGGGAAGCCGCCATTTTCGGTCTTTCAGTCCCACGATGGTCCGTGACTCTTGATCACTGCAGAAACACTCCTGGACCACCGATGTTCACAAAAATGTACTTTTCGTGTTCCCAGCATGTTCCGACATAGGTGGCTTCATTTTATGTCGCTGATGCACCTGCTTCAGATTCTTTGTGCAGTAGGATGTTGAAGGATCAGCAGGGACACTCCAGAACACGTCTTATCCCATGGCTCCCAAGCCACCCCCCCACTGTCTCCACAGTTCAACTGGTCGGGGACAGAGAACAGTTTGGCAGATGCTCTGAGCAGGCAGAGCACTGTCTCACACAAGTGGGAAGTGTGCCAGGAAGTCCTAGAGGAGGTCTTCTCTCGCTGAGGTAGCCCATCAGTGGACCAGAGTCTATCAGGAAGTGCAGACGGTTTAGCTTGAGGGGATTACCAGTGAATGGCACGCTAGGGGACGTGTTTCTGGTGGATTGGACCATCCCTCTCCATTACGCCTTCCCTCTGATTCCCATCATCCTTGGTTCTCAAGAGGTTGAAGAGGTTTCAAACACCAGGTGTTGCTGGCTGCACGCAGGCCGTCTACGAGAGCTCTTTATGCATGCAGGTGAAGATTTGAGGTGTTGTGCAAGGAACACAATATTGACCCGATGTCTTACACCATCACTACAGTCATGGAGTTCCTTCTGTCACTGCCCTGTGCCGGTCTCCAGAAAGGCAATCCATTAACAGAGAAATTACTTTTCTCCAGCATGGGGTCTGGCATGGATTCACATGCTCATGAATATTCCCCGTCAGGCTGGGAATCCTCGGTAAAGAAAAAACCAGTATCAGTTTCGTTTCTGATCTGTCTTTCGTAGTAATAACCAATCACTGGTCTCTGCGTCATACTGACCACAGCCAATGACTGCCCTCTACCTAAGCACCGCCTCTGGCAGCCATCTTCAGATTTTTACCGCATGTTCATGTGTTGGGATCCTCGTGCTATTGCTCTCGAGCGTTAGTGCTATTTTTCGCGCTTTTTCACAAAAAACTTCGATTCTTTCGGTCAAAAGAGCCTCAAGCTCCACCGATCCTACATCCGATCAACGGGGACCCGTGTCGGATTCATCTGTGCCCCTCAAGGGTGAAGATTTCGTCGAGCTACACTTCGGAGGACTCCAGAAGCTTCTCAGGCCCGGTCTCGGAGATGGCCCAGGAGAAGGGAAGCTCGACGCCCGGAAAGCTGTTCAGGGTCTGCCCTGGATGCCAGCTGCAGAACGTCTTCAAGGAGGACGAACACTCTTTCTGCCTTTACTGCCTTCATGAGGACAAGACGCACGTGGAGAAGGACTGTGCGTTTTGCGGCAACATGTCGGAACGGACCATGAAGGACCGCCATCAACGTCTCGCCAACTGGCTGGAGGGTAAGAGCCCGTCTGGCGAGAAGAAGAAGAAATCCGAGCGGTCTTCTAAGACCTTTGAGGGCGCCCTGGCGACGGGGGCCCAACATAAGGCCAAGCACCGCGAGTCCGCTGGCACCGGGAGCGCCGAACGGTCGGGCTCTACGGGCGCCAGGCAGGGCGCACCCTCCCCGGCACCATCAACCACGAGCCAACGCTCTGGGTCGGGTAAGAGGAAGGCCGAGCACCCGGCGAAGCTCCTGGAGAGGCCCCGGTCGAGCTCTAAGGCAGAGGAGGAGCGTGGCAGTGCCCCCTCCCTCAAGGATAAGGCGGTGAGCGCACCTAAGGTGGTGAAGGCCTTGATCCATCCGACCAAGCCCTCTATCGAAACGGTCGCGGCGGCCCTGGCTCAGCCTGTGGTGGCTACACCAGTGGTGGCGACCTCAGGGCCCAGAATCTCCCTGCCTCCGCGGAGGGAGTCTTCCTTTGTGCCCATCGATAGGACCCCCGTGAAACCCTCCGTGGGGAAGAAGAAGGGGGGGGCAGGGCGTCGTCGTAGATTCGGCCTCAACCTCAGAAGAGGAGCTGATCGAGGTCTTAAGCCACGGCCTAGGCGTGGAAGAATGCCAGCCCGTCGGAATGGACCCCGACGCAGGTGACGACGACGACATCGTCGAGGATACCGACGGGGCCCCTGCTCGCCCGTCGGATTCCCCTCTGCCAGCGCCGCAAGACAACTCGGCGGCCATTTTGTTGGCCATACAGTCCTTATGCACCGAGATAAGGACGAGGCTACCGTTACCGACGGAGGAACCTCTCCCGTCAGGGGATCCAGAACCGGGTCCTTCTGGTGTTCCCCCCACCAAGAGAAGAAGGATCCATCCACCACCTCCTTTTCAACCGTCGCGCCCCGTCCAGCCCTCCTCCCCGTCCACCCGAGGGGATGATACGGGGACTGACACGGCAGCGACGGGTACGGACGACGAGGCATACGACGAGGATTTTCCGTCGTCGCCTCCCACCAGGGCTTCTCCGCCCGACGAGATCGGATCTTTCCACTCCATGATCTCCAGGGCTTCCGAGCTTTTCCAACTCTGCCCTGAGGAGAAGAAAAAGGAAGGCTTCCTTTATCAGCGGCGCGAGGCCAAGAGGAAGACGGTCCTCGCAGTGCCTCTGTTGGACGACATTTGGGATGAGGGCCTTTCCCTCCTCAAGAACCCTTCCACGACGCCAGCTAGAAGAGACCGGTACGAGAAAAAGTACCGGGTCCCGGACACGGCCCCCCTATGCCTCCGGGCGCAGCCTACCCCGGACTCCGTCGTCTCCGCGGCAGCCAGGAAGAAAGCGGGGGGGGGGTGCGGCCTCCACATCAACTTCCCCGCCGGACGGCGAGGGAAAGAAATTGGATGCTATGGGACGTAGAGTCATCTCGTCGGCAGCGACGACGATTAAAGCGGCCAACGCCTTGGCTATCGTGGCCCGCTACGACAGGGAGCTCTGGTACAAGATAGCTCCCCTGCTGGATTTTCTGCCGGACGACAAGAGGGCGGAGGCCCTTGAGATCCTGCAGGAAGGTGAGGTGGCGTCGGACCACGCCATCACCGTGGCGACGGACATCGCCGACACTGGGTTCCGCCAGCTGGGCAACGGCGTTTGCCTTCGACGTCGTGGATGGCTCAAAGCTACAGACTTTCGGCAGGACGTCCAGACCAGAGTCCTGGACATGCCCTTCGACGGGAACAACCTGTTTGGGAAGACAGTGGACGATTCCCTTCAGGCCATCAAGGCGGATACTGAGACGGCCAGGGCCCTTGGAGTCCTGCAGCAACGACGAACGCCCTTTCGGAGCGGCGGAGGCAAGGGCGCCTCCAAAGGTTCCGGCGGCGGTTTCGCTTCCTACCGTCAAGCGGCCCGCTCGTCGTCGCAAGAGGCCTACAGAGGACGAGGCAAGTCTAGCGGACCCCGCCGTCGTCGCCAAGGAGGTCAAGGCGGCAAGGCCGCGTCCAAGCAGGATTGAACCGGCCGTGGGGTCGGGCCCCCACCGAAGCACCCCGGTGGGAGGCCGGCTGGCGGGCTTCGTCAGCGTGTGGGAGTCCATCTCCACCGACCGTTGGGTGCTGGACGCCCTGGCCCGGGGCCACGCGCTCGAGTTTCAAAGAAGGTGCCCGCGCGTCCCCCCCGTGGCCAAGAAAGAACTTCACGTCCCTCAACTTCTCCTGGAGGTAAAGGCGATGCTCAGAAAGGGCGCCATCGAACTCGTCCCAAAGAGGCTTCGGGGCTCCGGAGTCTACTCGCGATACTTCCTCGTGAAGAAGAAGACGGGAGGATGGCGCCCCATCCTAGACCTGCGACGTCTGAACAAGTTCATCAAGGCGCAGAAGTTCCGGATGGTCACCCTCCAGCACGTCCTGGGTCAGCTGGAGGAAGGAGACTTCCTATCGTCGTTGGATTTGGAGGATGCCTACTTCCACATTCCCATCCTAAAGGGGCACCGAAAATTCCTCAGATTCGTGGTCCAAGGGCGTCATTACCAGTTCAAAGCCCTTCCCTTCGGACTACGGTCGGCACCCAGGGTATTCACCAAGTGCCTCGCACCGGTGGCGGCGCAGCTGCGCCGCGAGGGGATTCACGTCTACCCCTACCTGGACGACTGGCTCATCCGCGCCAAGACGAGGGAGCTCGCCGTGGTCCACACGGCAAGGACCGTCCAACTCCTCACGGACCTGGGATTCTCCGTGAACTACGCCAAATCCCACCTGGTGCCCGCGCAAGTCGCACTGTTTCTGGGAGCGAGGCTCGACACAGTGTCCCTTCTGGCCTCCCCGTCGGAGGAGAGGACCAGGACCATCTTGGGCAAGGTGCAACGGATGTTGGTGGCCGACGCGGCCAAGGTGAGGTCCATCAAGTCCCTCCTCGGGATGATGTCTTCCTGCATCTACCTCATTCCCATGTGCAGGCTCCGGATGCGCCCGTTGCAAGAATTCCTGGATGCGCGCTGGATCCAGACGACGGGCAGCTTCGAGGAAAGGATCAAGCTCGACGAGAGTTTCCGACGAGCGATACGGTGGTGGGGCACCCGCGCGCATCTGACGGCGGGCATGGACTTCCAGACCCCAGCCCACCAGGAGACTGTGACCACGGATGCCTCCCTGGAAGGGTGGGGAGCGCACACCGAAAATCTGCACGCAAGGGGACTCTGGCTCCCGACGGAGAAGTCCCTGCATATCAACGTCCTGGAGCTCCGTGCAGTGTTTTGGGCCCTCAGGTCCTTCCTTCCGTCCCTCAAGGGCAAGGTGGTGAGGATCTTCACCGACAACACCACCACCATGTTTTACATCAGGAAACAGGGCGGAACCAGGTCCCCAGCGCTGTCCAAGGAGGCGCAGGACCTGTGGCATTGGGCCGTCGCCCAAGGGATTTTTCTGGTGCCGTTTCATCTGGCAGGGATAAAAAACACCATCGCCGACTCACTCAGCAGGGAGCTGCGCTCGTGCCACGAGTGGGAGCTACGGCAGGATCTGGTGGATCGCCTCTTCCGACGGTGGGGCACACCCCAGATCGACCTGTTCGCGACGGCGACGAACACCAAGTGCCGGAGGTTCGCCAGCAGGTTTCCCCAGACGAGGAGCATGGGCGATGCTTTCTCGTTCCCCTGGGAGGGCCTGTTCCTCTACGCGTTCCCTCCCTTGCCTCTGCTAATCCGGCTCGTCAACCAGCTCAAGAGGTCACGGTGCAGGATGATCCTCGTCGCACCTGCGTGGCCGAGGCAGATATGGTTCCCGGACCTTCTGGACTTGTCAGCGTCCCCGCCGATCAAGCTGCCGGCGGACGCGGATCTACTCTCCAGGGAAGGAGGCGCCATCCTCCACCACGACCCGAAGTCGCTGAACTTGCAGGCCTGGCTCCTGCAGCGCTAGAGTTTGGAGGATACGACATACCGGCCGATTGCAGAGAGGTTCTTGCAAAGGCCAGGGCGTCCTCGACTCTTAAATGCTACGGACACAAATGGAAGAGGTTCTCTGTCTGGTGCCACGCACAGAAGATTAACCCTCTACGGATTACGGCTCCCCAAGTACTGCCGTACCTGCTGACGCTGGCCAAAGCTGGTCTGGCACACGCGTCCATCAAGATTCATCTTGCTGCGATCTCCCGATACACCAGAACCACGGGGCGGACGTCCTTGTGGTCTCATCGTCTGGTGAAAGAGTTCATGAAGGGACTGTTCAGATCGTTCCCGCCGGTGAAGGCTCCGGCCCCGGCGTGGGAGCTCAACGTGGTGCTGACCAAGCTCATGGGACCTCCGTTCGAGCCTCTACACTCGGCCCCGTTGAAGTTTCTATCGTGGAAAACAGCTTTTCTTGTGGCCATCACCTCCGCACGACGAGTGGGAGAGATCCAGGCCCTTTCCTGCAAGGCCCCGTACTTGACTTTCCACGACACGAGGGTAGTGCTCAGGACGCACCCCTCCTTCATGCCCAAGGTGCCGTCGGACTTCCATCTCAACGAACCCTTGGTGTTGCCTGTGTTCTTCCCGTCGCCTTCGTCGCCGGCTGAGAGGACTTTGCACTCGCTGGATGTGGCTAGAGCGCTGAAGTTCTACGTAGACCGCACGAAGTGTTTTCGGAAGACGTCACAACTCTTTGTGAACTTTGGACCTGTCAATCAGGGGAAGGCTCTCTCGAAGGCTTCCATTTCCAGATGGCTCTCCGGCTGTATCATGTACTGTCATCGGTTGGCAAACCGACCGCTGCCTGGCCGTCCGAGAGCCCATTCCACCAGAGCGATCGCAGCTACCACGGCGTTCCTATCTGGTGTGCCCCTGCTGGATATATGCAGGGCTGCTACGTGGAGGTCGACGCACACCTTCACGAAATTCTACTGCGTCGACCGGGATTCCAGGGAGGAGTCCAGGGTCGGCCAAGCAGTGCTGCGCAACCTGTTCGCCTGAGGTGAGCCTGGTGAGGAGGTAAGATGCTTAATGTTGAGTTTATGTGATGCTTAATGTTGAGCCTTTGCCACCTCCCGTGGTTGTGCATGTGTGTACTGCTATGTATTCTTTATTCATGAGCATGTGAATCCATGCCAGACCCCATGCTGGAGAAGGAACAAGTTACTTACCTGTAACTGTTGTTCTCCAGCATGGGTCTGGCATGGATTCACATGCGAACCCTCCCGCCTACCCCTCTGCGGCTCTTCACTTGGTCATACTGCCACTTCACGTGCTTCCAAATCTGAAGATGGCTGCCAGAGGCGGTGCTTAGGTAGAGGGCAGTCATTGGCTGTGGTCAGTATGACGCAGAGACCAGTGATTGGTTATTACTACGAAAGACAGATCAGAAACGAAACTGATACTGGTTTTTTCTTTACCGAGGATTCCCAGCCTGACGACGGGGAATATTCATGAGCATGTGAATCCATGCCAGACCCATGCTGGAGAACAACAGTTACAGGTAAGTAACTTGTTCCTTCTGATGCTTGTTAATCTGCTTAGAATCACATGCTGTGCATATGGTCTGACATCCAGTGGTAACCGCGGAGTATTGCATCTTGTCTTTCGGGGGACCGAAAGGGGACGTCTGAATAGGCGTGTCTGAAACACTATCCCTATCGTGACGTGTGTAGTACCCAAAATCCCTCACGCGCTGAGGTCCCTCAGATTGTTTTTTTCCGCCCAGTTAACTGGTCGCCCTATAGCGGAGCTCTTCAAGACATTGTTTATCTTACCGAATTGTCGGTTTAATCCCCGTTAAGTCACTTCGCCTATAAAGAACATCTTCGACAAAGACTACAGGGTAATCGTCTACGGCTGTGGTTTCCGGCACCTAAGATCCGGCGTCCGGACCTCCACGTGGTCGGGCCTTCTGGCCGGCCTACACAGTAGGAAGAGTGGGCTCGGGGTTTGCCATACTGCTATGATGTCTTTCCTCTTTTCCATTTCTTTCCTTTTTGGTATGGTCGCCCTTCCCTTCTGCTATGGAAAGGACTCCATTTAGATTCTGCCCTGTGTGAAGGGTGAGATATCCGTGGAAAGACGAGCACACGTCGTGTAACGCTTGTCTCCCCCTACAGCGCTAAAGCGGTGTTCGGCGTATAAACTCCTGAACCTAAACCCTTAAGGAGCGCCGGTTGGAGCGGTGGGCTGCGTACGGAATGTCACGCGTGGAGCTTCCCTCCCCTGCTGCGACACCAGCCGAGAGTGACGGGGGTACATCGGGTGACCAAACGTCCAACCCGGATGTTATAGACCTTGAGGCGTACCTTTCTAGAGCCGCCACGCCCGTCCCCTACCCTTCCAGGTTCGACTCCGGTCTTGCTACAGGGACCACACCCAGTGACGGGGGCGTACAATCGCACCACACAAAGCACACAACCCAAGCGCCCTCCTTGATGACTTTGTCGAATTAGGCGAAAGCGCCATCGGATCGATCTGATCCGAAGCCTTCCCCCGCATCCGCAGCAGCGCATGACGACTGGGCTTAACAAACATAACAAGGGCGCTACTCCCCAAACTACACACGCCCAAGTTTCTGAACAAGAAACTTCAACGAGTTTCAAGGTTTCCAAGGCCCGTGCAGGCCCGAAAACTACGAGTAGGCCTCTACCCGAGAAGACATCATTGGAGGCGTCTCCCGAAGATTCAGTGACTATCAGTAAGAGCATCAATAGGATTGCTACGGCGGTGGGCCTAGTACCGGTTTCGCCCACAGTTATGGGCCAATCCGCCGAAAGGTTTTCCACGGATTTAGAAGACGATCCCTAATACTCTTACGAAGAAAGCCAGGTACCCCTCTCAAGCACCCTGAGGAGATCCTCTCAACGCCTTAGGGCGGAGGACCCGGTTCCTGCTCAATTGGGTCCATTTGGGTCATCCAAGTGGACCCCGGAGCAATTTGAGGGGTATATGGATCGGCTGGAGCAGTTTTTCAGGGTTGCTGATCAACCTCTGCCGAAAAAAGCTCGGGTAGACCCTAACCCTCAAACACAAGTTACCCAACACCTAGATGTTCAACACTATGTTGTTTATCAAGAAGATGTCCAGAAATACACGTATAGAGACATCTATACAGAAGAAGAGGAGGCTTCTTTTCTAGACAATTATGGGGAAGATTAAGGCGCAACGGACAACTGGGAGGACACCCAGCAGGATGATCACAATTCTGATATCATTTGCCTCGACTCTCCCCCATCCACACTGGTTCGACAAGCTCCCCCGGTGGATGATCAAATGGCTTTCAACAACATGTTGAAAAAAGCAGCGTAATTCTTTAAAATTGCCACGCTTGAAGCCTTGCCCGAACAGGATTTCGCGGAAAACATTATTAATGACAAGCCTCCGACAAGCCAGTCTATCCCGCTCTTGACGGTTGGCTCCTCCTTACTCACACCCGCTCAGACTGGGGCTGTGAACCCAAGGGTCTAAAAACTTTTCCGGCCCTCCCCCACCAACCCGCTTTATATCAAAGGGCACGCAATCCCAGACTCGCTGGTGGTGACCAACACTCGCAAGAGAGCAGGGGTTCCCCTTGCCACGGGAGAGTCCCCCCCCCGGACAAGGAGTCCAAAAGGTTGTATGCCTTAGGCAAACGGGTCACGTCGGCGGCGGCTTATACCGCCCGGATTGCCAATAACACGACATTACTGGCAAGCTATGTCGACGCCCAATTGAACCTACTCCAGGAAGGCCTTCAGGAGGTTCCGGAACCAACCAGAGCCAAGCTTCTCGCCATTGTCTCCGAGGGCAAACTTGCCAATCAAAATGTTGTAAAGAACACCCTGGACTCCGCAGAGACAGCAGGCAGGTCTCTCGCACAGGGTACTCTTCTAAAGAGACACGCGTGGCTGCGCACATCGGGCTTCAGGCCTGAGACCCAGGCATCCATCATCAACAAACCCATAGAAGAGACCAACCTCTTCGGGAAGGCGGTAGACGATGCGTTGGAGACAGCCAAGAAGGAGCACGAGACTATTAAGTCGCTGCACCAGATTTCCCAAAAACCCTCTTCACAGAGGGGCAGCAATCCTCAGCGGTCCTTTCGAGGACAAGCCCGCGCCGCTCAAAATAATTTCGGCACGAGCAACTTCAACTCAAGTCAACTACCCCCAGAGGGGTCAGAAGCGCGGAAAGAATAGAGGCAGGGGCCCCAATTCCAGAGGTGCGTCAACCTCGGGTCAGAAATCACCACCAAGTTCAGGTCTCCTCCCATGTCTCCCCGGTCGGGGGGGCGATTAACATCTTTCCTCAAAGCATGGGAGGGGATAACTTCAGACCAGTGGGTATTAAAGACGGTCGCCCACGGTTACTGCATGGAATTCGCCCGACCTCCACAATTTAGACCGCCGAAACATTGACGCCTTTCACCAGAACATCTGCAGATCCTGGTCCAAGAGGTGGAGGCTCTGCTGGGAAAGGACGCCATAGAAGCCGTCACGATTCTTCAGGTAAACGAGGGTATCTATTCAATATACTTCCTTGTATCCAAAAAGGATCTCACCATGCGTCCTGTTCTAGACCTGCGCCCAGCGAACAAGTTCATAAAGCCCCAGAAGTTTCGCATGGTAACACTGCAAGAGGTGATCCCATTGCTAAAACAAGGGGACTTCATGACAACATTGGATATGAAAGATGCATACTTTCATATTTCAATGCTGCCAGCACACAGAAAATTCCTAAGGTTCGTGATTCAGGACAAACACTACCAGTTCAAGGTACTCCCCTTCGGCATAGCCTCGGCGCCAAGGGTGTTTACCAAGGTCCTGGCAGTGGCAGCAGCACACCTGCTCAGACTTTCAATTCCAGTTTACCCTTACCTCGACGATTGGCTCATCACGGGGGACTCGGTTCGACGTTTGTTTTTCGAACACCCAAAAGACAGTAGACCTACTGTTCAGCCTGGGATTTTCTATCAACGAAAAGAAATCCAGCTTAGTCCCCAGCCAAGTAAAACAGTTCCTGGGGGCTCTAATTCGTACGGAAGACGGTCTAGTCTTCCCTTCCAGCGAGAGGGTTCAGAACATGCTCTCTCAAGTTCCTCAGTATGTAGCCAGTTGGGAGGTGACGGTACGCAAAGCTATGTGTTTGCTAGGGATGATGGCGTCATGCATATACTTGGTTCCCCATCGTGGCTGCGCATGCGTCCCATGCAAGAGTGGCTCAACAGCCAGTGGTGTCAGGCCAGCGGACAATGGGAAGATCTGTTAGTTCTCTCGCCAGCCCTCATTCTCTCTCTGCAGTGGTGGTCGAGGGAGAACCTCTTAAAGGGGAAGACCTTCACCACCCCTGCAGTGGAAGCCACTCTCACGACAGACGCATCTCTCACAGGGTGGGGGGCTCACCTGCTTCAACAGACAGCACACGTAGTGTGGTCCCCTCAGGTAGCGTCCAACCATATAAACCTACTGGAGCTACTAGCAGTGTTCAAAGCATTGAAAGCCTTTCAGGAGCAACTGCAAGGGAAGACAGTGCTGGTCCTAACCGACAGCACAACAGCAATGTATTACTTGAACAAACAGGGGGGCACTCACTCTCCAGGGCTATCCAAGCTGTCCCAAAACATCTGGATATGGGCTCTCAAACACAAGATGTTCCTGATATCCCAACATGTTCCAGGGGAACTCAATCTTCTGGCAGACCTACTCAGCAGAGATTTTCCTCTGCCAGAAGAGTACGAATGGTGACTGCACGAAGGCATTGTATCCAATGTCTTCGCAGAATGGGGGTTTCCAGAGATCGACCTGTTCGCTACTCAGGAGAATGCCCAATGCCAAGATTACGCCTCCAGGTACCCACAGAACCCATCCAAGGGGAACGGTCTCTGGATAACTTGGTCAGGGAAATTTGTCTATGCTCCCCCCCCCCCCCCGACTCCCCTTCTGAACAAGATAGTACACAAGATGCATCAGGAACCAGTCACCATGATTCTGGTGGCTCCCATGTGGGCCCGCCAACCCTGGTTCGCGCACTTGATGGACATGTCCCTCTCCCCACCAGTCAAGCTGCCCTGCCCGTACAACATGTTGTCTCAGGACAGGGCGGAGACTCTGCACCCATGCCCACAAACTCTGAACTCAGCAGCCTGGCTCCTGAGGTCATAGAGTTTGGACATCTGCAACTCCCTCAAAGATGCATGGACATACTGAGGGAGGCAAGAAAGCCTAACACACGTTATTGCTATGCCAGCAAATGGAAACGTTTTGTCATCTGGTGCAGTTCCAAAGGCGTCAATCCCACCGATTGCTCGCCTTCACACATTGTGTTATATCTAACCCATCTGTTGGACTCTGGGTTAGTCTTCAATTCCTTAAAAGTTCACCTAGCGGCATTGTCAGCCTACACCACGTCATAGCAAAAGGTGTTGTGGAAAATACCTGTGATTAAAGCCTTTATGGAAGGGGTTAAAAGAATGTATCCCCCCATCACTCATCCAGCCCCTGGGTGGGATCTAAATGTGGTTTTAACTAGGCTCATGGGACCCCCTTTTGAGCCTATGCATAAAGCTAATCTGAAAGACCTTACTTACAAGACAGCCTTTCTAGTAGCTATCACTTCTATCAGAAGAGTTAGTGAACTACAGGCGCTCTCGGTCTTGGACCCCTTTGTTACAGTCCACAAAGATAAGGTATTTCTGCGCTGAAATTTATTTCGAAGTTCCATGTGAACCAGTCAATCAAACTACCCACGTTCTTCCAGAGACCTACTAACATGGCCGAAAGAAGCCTTCACACACTAGATGTGCGCAGGGCAGTCATGTTCTACATGGATAGAACTAAACCACTGAGGAAAACTAAACAATTCTTTGTTTCAGTGGCAGCTGGTAGAGAAGGGGACCCTGTCTCTAAATCAGCAATATCAAGGTGGATTGTCAAATGCATCACACTATGTTACACTCTTGAAAAGAGAGAACTGCCCTTCAAGCCTAGAGCACATTCTACTCGAGGCACTGGGGCATCCATAGCATTCATTGCAAATGTTCCCCTAGAGTCCATTTGCAAAGCGGCAACCTGGAGTTCTGTACACACCTTTACAAAACACTATTGCCTAGACACTCATTCTAGGTCTGATTCTCAGGTGGGACAAGCAGTAGTAAGACATCTTCTTTCTACTGTTCCTCCTCACAACCCACCTCCAACTCCAGGTACTGCTCGCTAGTCTATGCACAGCATGTGATTCTAAGCAGATTAACAAGCATCTGAAGACATGCATTACTTACCGTAAAAGCATTTCGGATGATTGTATCTGCTTAGATTCACATGCGCCCTCCCTGCTTCCCCGCTCGGGGTGGAAGGAACATAGACTTCTTACTACTTTCTCTCTTCATGTACTCACCCACTATAGCCTTGGGCTCCCTCATGGCAGAACAAATACAATCGGAGGGACCTTGGCATGTGAGGGATTTTGGGTACCACACACGTCACGATAGGGATAGTGTTTCAGACACGCCTATGCCGACGTCCCCTTTCAGTCCCACGAAAGACAAGATGCAATACTCCGCTGTTACCACTGGATGTCGGACCATATGCACAGCATGTGAATCTAAGCAGATACAATAATCAGAAATGCTTTTACGGTAAGTAATGCATGTCATAATGTTCTTTCTATAGATTCTTCTCCTGCAGATTCCTTATCTCCCCTCCCATATCCCCCCGGCTCAGCAAGCGTTGGCAGTTGGTGCGCATCTATTTTAGTGAGTAAACACCTGGTGATGGTCCTAGGGTGATTGTTTTTTGTCTGGCAAGCCGCATGTTCCCTCAACCAATTAAAAATTATAATTTTTATATTGGTTCTGTATACTGTAGAAGCTTTTCCTCTACGTTTTTCTTCCAGTTGGTAAGTTTGTCGTGAACATCTCATGGGCGGTTTAGTCTTTTTCTCACACTGTTTTCCTCTGCAGCAGTCGAGCTCGGGGGAAAAAAGGGGGGAACTGAGGTACGGGACATAGTGACGTGGTACATATACAACACCCAACGTCATCTCCGGAGCCGATGATAGAGTACCGAGTAAGACCGATCGACGTCTGAGTGGAGGTCCACTACGCCCCCTGTGGAAGACTTTCTGAGCAGCGGAGCTGGATGAGGATATCTATCAGATGAGGAATCTCCGGAAGAAGAATCCATACAAAGAACATTAGGGTAAGTAATTTCTCCTTCCAGGTGACTTGTTCTGTACAGTCAAAGCCTGCTGAGAGTTGGTTCACAAAGATGTACCAAAGGACCTTAAGGTCCATTCTGTGAGACGTTGGGCAACTACTTCTACCCTGGTTCCCCTCCGGGCTATCGGTCAGACAGAGAGTTAGATGTCCTTGCATACATACACACTAAACATTATCACCTCAACACTATAGCTGGAGAGAATACTCGAGTGGGATGCTCTGCCCTCCATGGGTTTCTGATGGGATCTGTGTGATTTTTCCGCTACGGAAAAGTCTGTGACAGAAAATGTGCATGGGAAATGTACGCACCACCAAAGGTTCGTACATTTCCCATGCGAACAAACACTGCAAATCACTACATAACCACACCCCCACCCACAACACACCCATGCCACCTCCACACCCCACACCCTCAACACACCCCCACCCACACCCCCAACATAAACAAACCCTACTTACCTTTTCTTCAAGCTGTGTCACTGCAGCGCCAGTTCCCTTTCACTTTCTTGATCGGGAACCGGCGCCGCAGGATCCTGTTCTCTTTTTTGTTGTTGCTTTTTCTGTTTTTTTTACGGGCAGCTGCAGGAGTTTCCACCGCACCCCCCGCTCACTATACTGTATAGTATAGTGAGCGGGGTGTTGTGGCGGACAACGCCGCAGCCCCCGGTTTTTTATTTTTATTTATTTACTTCCAATGCATGCCACCAAAGGTTCAAACTTTTGGTGTTCGGACCTTTGGTGGTGTGCATATTCAGACTTTTTGTACAGTCAGACCTTTTTTTCGGTCCGATCGAACAATTCCTTCTAATGAAGATAGTCTTCTTCACACTCTTCCCTCTTCCTTATCAGTGTGACTTTGGGAGTCTTTCAGAGATGAGGAATTTGTAGATGGAATGTATCCATTAGAATAACAAGTTACGCACATTCTATACTGTTCATTTTGATGGATACTACATTCCTCCCATGGATTCCTCACCGACACATCCACCTACCTCTTAAAATTGATAGTTGACCAATGTGAATTTTTGATGTGATTTCGGCTTTTCCTCAGACTCTTCGACTGAGGGGGAAAAAGGCTAGGAACCACTGTACAAGTGTGCCTGTGGTTCTTAATGTATATAAACTCACACACCCACATACGGAGGACATCCCTTCCTTCGCAAGAGGTACTGAGCACCATGATGGAGTCATCCTTGGAGCCGTGCAGCGCCACCTTTTGGCTGTTGGAAAGGTTTCAAGGCAACGCTGCTGCAGGAAGATATTTCAGAGTTGAGGAATCTTTGGCAGGAATATTGTATCCATTATAAAGAACATTACCAAAGGTAACTTGCTTATTGTTGAATTTCATTGATTAGAATTGTGATGTCAAATGTGACATCATTAGCAGGTTATGTCAAAGGGGTATGTTTTGATTCCATAACATTACATTTCTTTAGTTTCTAGGTTTTGTATTGCAACCGTAACATCCCTCGAGAGGCCAGTTTTATTTTTTTAACAGTTGTAAATATTAGTATTTTGAACAAGAACATATGCTTATATATAGTTTAGAGAAGATTACATATGTGAGAGTTAGTGTACTTGCCATATGTTTGATATTTCTTTAAGGGGTTGCGTTCAATTATTATCTGTGTTATTTGTTAGAGAATCTATCATAGGAGTGTTTTCAAATGTTCTATACTAAAAATGTCCTATGCGGTTGTATTTCGGTGCACACATATTTCATATTTCAATATTTCTAATTTGTGTGAGAGGTTCTTCATTTCCAGTACTCTGGCAACCTGAGCCAAAGCCAAAACTAATTTGGGTAACTATTGTCAACATATATCTGACATGCATCGTTAAGTGTTAAAGCGCTTCACTGATAAAATGGCATCTGTTGATGGATTAATTGTTGATGGAGCTGCATACCTTTAAAAAATCTTGTAAATCATAATCGTGCAAGGTAGAGAACCTGTGGGCCCTGGCATTAAAAGATATACATTGTTTTCATATTCTTCATCTGGTTACAGTAGAACATACCTTCATTTTACTTGTATCCACAGCTATTGACTTGAGGAATGGGTCCGGAGCAGTCTACAGGGGTCCAGGCAGAGGCCATGTTGACACAATCTTTACTGTTTCTGACCCGGATTTCATGGAGGTTGCTCTGGGAAAGCTGAATCCTCAAAAGGTAAAATGAAAATTAATTGCATTTCAATGTAACTGTTGGAGGCCTAGATTATTATTGTATGGTATAAATGCACAGTTTATTTTATTATATGAAACACAGGAAATACTTGCTTTTCAAGCCGGAACACAGTGCAATTGATTAATCGTGTTCTTTGTTTAATTATTTAGAGATAACTTGTTTGGTTAGTACCTCTTACATCTCTTCTCCTTTCTTCCATACTGCATGGGCGTCCCTTGCAAGGGTCGGGAGACGGAAACTAACCTTCTTCCTCTTTAAATTTAGAAGCATGCAGGGTGCGGCACTGGGTGCATGCGCTTGTCTGACTCCGCCCACCAGCGCCACTCCTCAGTCCTCTTTTACGCGTCGACAGGAACAGGCCGATTTCACTAGCACTCCTGGGTTTGGCTTCGGCCATGTAATACCACGTGCTCTTCCCGGATACTACTTCTATCTTTTTGTCTTCTTTTTGTCATTCAGGTACTTGGTCCTCCAGCGTCACTCTTCTCCCCGGCGCATGTTGAGTTCAGCAGGTGTCCAGCCTGTGAGGGGCTCTTTCCTACGTCTGACCCCCACGCTCTTTGCCTCCACTGCCTTGGCCCGACCACGGCTGCGAAGCTTGTACTGTGTGCGATGCACTGACTCAACGCGCACTGAAGAACAGGCTAGCTAGGTGGAGGGAGCTCTTCGAAAGGTCACCTCCATAGGACTTAAAGGACTTCGTCAGACAGAGATCGTCGCACCCTGTAAGGGCGACTCCTTCCCCAGGAAGCGCCTGAGTGGGAGGTTCCTCTTTGGTTCTAGCACACGCACTGAGACTAGTCCAGCTACCGACCTCACGGCTGAGGGGTCAGTAGATCCTGCCAGACGCAGTGCTGAGGGACCGCAAGGTTCTTTTACCGGGTGTACACCCGAGGAGCAAAGCCCTAGTACCGGCCTAATGTCCGAGGTAGCGCCTGCACGCAGCACTACCAGCAACACTGCCAAGGGCAATACGCCTTCCAGGCCCCGGTCTGAGGTGCAGGGTAGGTTTCATGCTCCACCTCCAAGAGTCTTGGTGGTGGCCGGGCCCAGGAAGCCAAGCACCATGACATTGGCACGTGGCACACAACTCGACACATGGCCATGCGCCAGACAACATGGCCGCGGTCCAATGCCACTCCTAGGAACGGAGTAGGCAGGAGAACCAGTTTCAAGGTGGGACTGGTCTCAACCAGGTACGTGGCCTACAGTTTATCCAGAGGGCCGCTGTTTTCCCTCGCACCCTGTAAGGACGACTCCTTCCCAAGGAAGTGCCCGAGCGGGAGGAACATCTCTGGTTCTCGCACCAGCATATGTACCAAGGCTAGTCCAGCTACCGGCCTCACGGCCGAGGGGTCAGTAGAACCTTCCGGACTGAGTGCTGAGGGACCGCAAGGTTCTTTTACCGGGTGAACATCTAACACCTTGAGGGGCAATGCCCTAGTACAGACCTAATGTCCGAGGTGGCGCCTGCACGCAGCACTACTGGCGACTGCCGAGGGCAATACGCCTTCCAGGCCCCGGCCTGAGGTGCAGCCTGAGGCCTTCACGGCCTTCCCAGCCTTCACCTCCACAGAGGGATGAGACTGGAACGGAGACGGCGGGTACGGACGACGACTGTGGTGACGACAGAATGGACCTCCCTTCACCACCCGCTCGGACCTCCCCCCGACGAAATTGGCTCCTTCCACACCATGATCGCCAGGGCATCTGAACTCTTCCAACTCTGCCCCGAAGAACAGAAGGAGGGGTTCCTCTACCAACGGTGGGAGGCCAAGAGGAAGACTGTTCTCGCACTCCCGTTACTGGACGACATCTGGGACGAGGGGCTGGTGCTCCTGAAGAACCCGCCACGGCCCCTTGTTAGGGAGAAGTCTCATTGATGGCTAATGTCCCTCACCTAGTGAGTCCCCCAGCAGCATTGCTGGACTTCTGGAGTTTATTATTTTCCACTTGGTAAGAGTGTGAGCTTTTCCCCCACTCTTACCTGTGTTTTGCCATGTGTATTTCTCTGTTTTTGTGATTGTGGACTCTGGAGTACACCACTTCAGTAGCCCCCTTCTTTTGTGTGTCACACAGCACCTTCAGTGTAGTGGCACAGGGTTGTCTTTGAGACTTCTCCAGCATTGGATCTTTCATGGATTCACATGCTTAGAATATTCCCCGTCGTCAGACTGGGAACCCTCGGTATACATATATATAGTCATTTCCAATAGGAAAAAACTTCTGCCCTATCCCCGTCTGCGTCCTCTACGGGGCCGCCCACGTACGCCCCGTTGGACGTGATGGTATATAAGCCCCGCCCCCGCGGGTCCCTTCAGATTTCAACCGTCTCCAAAGATAGTGGGATCTCCTCGTGTATTTTCTTCAAATACTTATCGAATTGTTTCTAACTCCTGCGAGTTTGTCTGTTTGGTCCACTTCTAACTCCTACGAGTTTTGTTTGTTGGGCTGGCAATAATGTCGGGTAAGCCTCTTTTCCGCCCGTGTGCCACGTGCGGTCTAAAGAAGGTTTATGAAGGGGATGGCCATCTTGACTGCATCTACTGCCTTCACCCCCACCACTCGGCGGACCAATGTGATATTTGCAAGGGGTTTTCCCAAAAAACCCTGAAGGACCGGAATCGGCGACTGGTCTCGTGGCTGAACGACGGCGCTGGAGCGTACCCTCAGTCGGAGGTAGGATCAGTGCGCAGTATCGCCTCAGCGAAAACATCAGAAGCCCCCCGACGCTCACATCCGTCGGAACCTCCGGCCAAAAAATCACGACCTACGGAGAAGGACGTGCCTCGAAGTCATTCCTCTAAGGCCTCATCGAAAGAATCGACGAAGAAATCATCTTCCTCTTCTTCTTCGTCGAAGAAAGATAAGGACAGGCCAAAATCCTCCTCGAGCGATCAGAAAAGATCAGCTACGAGTAGAGAGGCGGATAAACGCAGGGAGAGCTCCGCGAAGGCGGGACCGCCTAAGCCACCTGCAGGCCCTCCGTCGACGACGGCGACGATCCAAGTGCCCACTCCGTCACAGTCCCCCGCCTTTCAAACGGGCTCATCGTCGACGACGATTCCCTCGTCGACGGAGTTCCAGGCCTGGAGGCCAGAAGTGTTCGACATGGGGCTACCCGACACACTGCTGCAAGAACAGGCAGTTTCGATCGCCTCCAAAGAAGACGACGGCTTCAGAATAGTGAGCCCGGAAGACCTGGGGCTACGGCCCAGATTTCCTTCTGGTGCAACCTGCTCTCAAGTTTTCACCCAGCCTCCAAACGCCCAGGCTACTCTCTCCATGGAGGTACTTTCCTCCTTACACTCGCTCTTGAAGTCCCTGGACGAAAGGCTCCCACCTGTTCCGACGACTCCCCTCGTCGACGAGCCCGGACCTTCACACCGCCCGACTAGATCGGTCGTGGGCCCAACTGCTCCAACAGTCCAGGAAGAAGGTGAGCTCTCGGACTCCCTCTCTGAACAGGGGTCAGCTTCTGGTATCTCCCTCTCGCCGTCGAGAGACCCGTCATGGGTTTCGGATGTGGAGGTGGATCCTCCGAAAAGTCCCATTCACCCGTCTCCACCGGATGACATAGGGGCCTTCCATTCCATGATGGAAAAGGCCTGCAAGGAGTTCGGTTTGACCCAACAAGAAGAAAAGAAGGACTGCTTCCTCTTTGACCACATGGGCAAGAATAGGCGTTCCGTTTTTTCGATACCGATACTGGACCACGTATGGAAAGAGGGCGTCCAAACCATGCGGCATCCATTCTCGGAACCTGCGGTCAAGGGCCGCGTAGAGAAAAAATTTAAAGTTCCAGATTCGACGCCAAAATGCCTCTCTGCGCAACCCACGCCTGACTCGGTGGTATCGGCGGCGGCGACGAGAAAGGCAAAGGCCCAGCATAAATGCTCTACCCCTCCGGATTCCGAAGCTAGACGCCAAGACGCTTTCGGTAAGAAGATCCTGTCAGTGGGAGCGTCAACAGTGAAAGCAGCGAACTCCCTGGCAATCATGGCCAGGTATGACAGGGAGATGTGGCACAGACTGGCACCCATTATGGACCACCTCCCAGAAGAACACAGAAAATCAGCTATGTCCCTGGTTCGTGAAGGAGAAGAAGCCTCGAACCATGCTATCAATATAGCGGTGGACCTGGCAGATTCGGGGTTCAAACAAATTAACAACGGAGTGGTTCTACGACGCCAGGCCTGGCTCAAGTGCACCAACTTTAGACCCGAGGTGCAATATAAGGTCGTCGACATGCCTTTCGAAGGTGACCACCTGTTTGGCGAAAAGGTGGATGAGGCCTTGAAAGGAATGAAGGAGGACTCTGAGACGGCGCGCTCACTGGGCTCTCTCCAAAGCGGTAAGCCCTTTCGTTCCTTTCGCCCCTTTAGAGGAGCTACGGGAAACGCACGATTTGCGGGATCCAGGGATAGAGCATTCGGGAGGTCTTCATATCCGTCCCAAGGCTATAGGCGCGCCTCACAGTCCTCGACCCGACGCAGAAATTTCCAGGCCTCCAAGAGACGTCCCACTTACTCGTCGTCGACGGGAAAACAAAAAGATCAACAATGACGTTCTAGGAGGGAGAGTGTCAAGTTGCGTCGAGGAATGGGAGTCAATTACGACAGATCGGTGGGTTCTGGACACGGTGAGACTGGGACATTCCCTAAGATTCAAATCCAGACCTCCAAGACGTCCACCGATACGCCTGTCTCAACCACACCTAAGCGTCTTGCGTCGAGAGGTTGCGCTCATGCTAAAAAAAGGCGCCATCGAGTTAGTCCCTGCTTCGCAGAGAGGCTTAGGGGTTTACTCACGCTGCTTCGTAGTAAAGAAACCAAACGGGAAGTGGCGCCCCATCCTCGACCTACGGGACCTCAACAAAACCCTGCTGAGTCAAAAGTTCAAGATGCTTACTCTACAGGAAGTAATCAGATCGGTCCAAAAGAACGATTTCCTGGCGTCTCTGGACCTCCAAGATGCGTATTTTCACATTCCGGTGCGCACTCACCACAGGAGGTTCCTGAGGTTCCTAGTCGGCCAAACACACTACCAATTTACTGTGCTCCCTTTCGGCCTGAAGTCCTCCCCAAGAATCTTTACAAAGTGCCTAGCACCCGTAGCAGCCTGGCTGCGGAAGGAAGGGCATCACGTTTACCCGTACCTCGACGACTGGCTCGTGAGGGGATCCTCCCCAGCGTCGACCAACGACAGCCTATTGACCACCTTGCGACTGCTACAGCGTCTGGGATTTGCAGTGAACTACGAAAAGTCTTCACTAAAGCCCTCGAAGAGCTTGAAGTTCCTAGGTGCTCAATTCGACACCCACACGGGACTAGTGAAACCATCCCTGGAAAGGTTGTTGAAGATCAAACACCTGACAAGCCAACTTCGTTTACAGAGCAGGTTGTCAGTAAGAAAATATGCGGCTCTCCTCGGCTCCATGGCATCGTGCATCCACCTAGTCGCGAACTGCCGGTTGTTCATGAGACCTCTACAGGAGTTCCTATCAGACAGATGGAAGCAGGCCACAGGCCGCTGGTCGGACAAGATAATAGTCGACGACGAACGAGTTATCAAAGCCCTCCGATGGTGGAAAGTGGCGCGCAACCTGGACAGAGGGGTCCCCCTGCAGGAGCCGGAATTTCAGAACACCATCATTACAGACGCCTCTCTGTCGGGCTGGGGAGCACACATGTCACGTCACCAAACCCAAGGCAGGTGGTCGTCGACCGAATCTCGCCTACATATCAACGTCCTGGAGCTAAGGGCGGTGAGATGGGCCCTGAAATCTTTCCTCCCACACATCAAGGGGTCAAAAGTAAGAGTGCTCCCGGACAATACGACAGCTATGTTCTACCTGATAAAACAGGGTGGCACCAGATCCAGGACCCTCTCGAAGGAAGCTCAAAAGATCTGGCATTGGGCTTTAAAACACCACATCTCCCTAGTGGCATACCACCTACCGGGAGCGAAGAACGTACAGGCGGATTCCCTGAGCAGGACTATGTCACAAATACACGAGTGGGAGCTGGACTCCACTCAACTCGGGGAAATCTTCGAAAGATGGGGGACCCCGTCGATCGATCTCTTCGCCACGGAAAGAAACCGAAAATGTGTTCAGTTCGCGAGCAGATGGCCCCAAACAGGCTCCCTGGGGGAAGCGTTCTCGTTTCCGTGGACAGGCAAGTTCCTCTACGCCTTCCCTCCATTTCCCCTCATACGGAGGACGATCCAGGGGATCCACAGGTACAATTGCCGGGTCATCCTAGTGGCCCCGCGCTGGCCGAGGCAACCATGGTTCTCAGACCTCCTTCATCTGTCGCTGGATCAGCCGATACCATTCAGGAAAGTGCCGAACCTCCTGTCCAGGGACGAGGGGACCGTGTGGCACCACAATCCGGACAGCCTGAACTTAACTGCATGGCTCCTGACTTCTCGGAGTTCGGGAACCTAAAAGTCTCGACTGATTGCCGAAGGATTCTGCAGGCGGCCAGGGCCCCGTCCACTAACAAATCATATGTAAGCAAATGGAAAAGGTTCTGTATATGGTGTCAAACACAACAAAATATACAACCTTTGGAAGTAACTCCGGAGCAAATCCTCCCGTATCTTCTTCATCTTGCGGAGAGCGGACTGTCATCATCGTCAATCAAAGTACACCTGGCGGCTGTTTCGAGATTTACAAGAAGAAGACAGTCCCCTCCACTATTCAGTGACAGGCTAGTGAAGCATTTCATGAAGGGTCTGTTTAGAACCTTCCCTCCGGAAAAACGGTTCCCACCGTCGTGGAGTCTGAACACGGTTCTAGCTGCCTTAATGAAGCCTCCCTTTGAGCCAATGTCCTCTTCATCTCTACAATTTCTATCTTGGAAACTCGCGTTCCTAGTTGCCATCACTTCGGCTAGAAGAATGTCGGAACTACAGGCACTGGTCATAGACCCTCCATATCTGAGGTTCTTTAAGGACAAAGTTATTTTATCAACTAACCCTTCATTCATCCCAAAAGTACCGTCGGTCTATCATAAGCACTCGACCCTGGTACTCCCTACTTTCTTTGCATCTCCTTCGTCGACGGCGGAGAAGGCTCTTCACACTCTGGACGTCAAAAGGGCGCTAAAATTTTACCTGCAAAAACCGCAAGATATCAGAGCCACCAGACAGCTATTCGTCGCCTACGGCCCCTCGGCTAGGGGTAAGGCTATCTCCAAACAAGGTCTGGCTCGCTGGGTCTCCTCGGCGATTACCCTGTGTCATTCCAAGGCCGGGAGACCTCTACTACATCGTCCCAGAGCCCATTCCACGAGATCGACATCTTCCTCCGTGGCTCTATGGGCAGGAATTCCGCTGACGGACATCTGCCAGGCGGCGGCATGGTCTGTTCCGCACACGTTTACGCGCCACTACTGCCTGGAAAAGCAGCACGCGGATGAGGTACAAATGGGAAGGGCAGTGCTTCGCCACCTTTTTCAATGAGGTAAGCCAAAGTTTCAAGAATAATGCTGCCTATTATTTGGCCTCAGCTGTTTTTTCAGAGTGTATACATGAATGTACATAGTTTATTGACCTAAACATAAGTGGTCGGGTAGATATATGCGCAAGGGGTGCATACTGAGTCATATGACATAGCATTGTATGGCGGAAATCCGTTTCGTATCAGTATAATAAGTTGTTGCTTACATACATGGTGTAAACGGTAGTGTTTGGGGGTGTCTCTACGAATGTAAGTTACATTGCACTCTCACCTCCTTCTTGATGTTACTGCTTTACAATCTATTCTAAGCATGTGAATCCATGAAAGATCCAATGCTGGAGAAGGGAGTAGTTTCTTACCTGTAACTCCATTTCTCCAGCATTGGTATCTTTCATGGATTCACATGCGCCCTCCGGCCTCCCCGGACTGCAATGTGGAAGATTGGTATGTAAGCAAGTTTTCCCCCGTTATCTTGGAGGGGTCGAAATCTGAAGGGACCCGCGGGGGCGGGGCTTATATACCATCACGTCCAACGGGGCGTACGTGGGCGGCCCCGTAGAGGACGCAGACGGGGATAGGGCAGAAGTTTTTTCCTATTGGAAATGACTATATATATGTATACCGAGGGTTCCCAGTCTGACGACGGGGAATATTCTAAGCATGTGAATCCATGAAAGATACCAATGCTGGAGAAATGGAGTTACAGGTAAGAAACTACTCCCTTCCCACCGACTCCATTTCTGAGGCTGACTACAGTCCCCCAGAAAAGGGTAAAGTTGGCATTAACTTTACCTAGTCAATCTACCACAGATCCAGTACACCCCATCTTCCATGGAGTACTGGAAAGGGTTACTTTGTATCCCTTTTTATCTGTACCTCCTAGAGCACTGTTTTGCTCTTTTAACATTTAGACTTGGCTGGTGGCAGTGGTATCTACCCTAACTTTTCTACTGAGATTATATTAGATAAACGTGGTATTGTTTTAGGCTATTATAGTAGCCTTGAACATAAACCCGCTTGACCAAATTGTCTTTCTTTTGGCTCCGGTTGGATTTATTCGACATTTAATTTTGTTAAAGTCCTTCTTGTGTTTTACTTTGCGTGGAAAACTAGGTTCGCCTTATTTGTTCACCGTCTTTTGGTGGGCTTCTGCCCAGAAGCCCTCCACCAGGCGCCTGGGTGTCTAGGTGGGCTGAATATGAGGGAGGGGTGTAGTCACCCCCTGCACAGGGTATCCTACGAAACCCAAGTCGCACTTTGCCATGATTGGCTGAGGTGGTTTTCCAGGCTAGAAAACCCACCTGCTGGGTGATTGACAGCCAGGCTCTGTGAATGGGGGTTTTGCGCATAAAAGGCAGGTCTATTGGGCTAGAAGTCAGTCGCCACTGGAACTACAAGGAACCGAAGAGAAGCGGAGAGAACGACGACTGCTGCAACTACCCTGTCCCGGTGAAGCCCTGCTGCAGTCCTGAGCTATCTACCCTTCGACGACTAGAGAAGATCCAGTCCAGATTCTTCTTCCCTTGAGCCTGGTGGGGATAACCAGCTCATCTTCCACAGCCAGAGGATCCTCTTCCTTGGTTAAAATCGCTGCCACTGCTGTAGTGGTCCGGATAGCCATCTGAAGAGCCTCTCCTGTTTTTAAGGAGTGCACCTTTTATTCAAGTCGCTGCTGCTGGCTTCATTCCTGTGTGGTGCAGACCCCCTTCAGACGTCCTCCTTCACCTCGAAGCTCCAGGAATCGTGGGTCTGCGGGAAACCAACAGGAACAACTGCCAGGGCACCAGCTGCACCATTGGAATAAAGTACTGTGTTCTGCTTGAGGAAACAAGGTGAAACACTTTTCTTCATCTTCAAGGCTTGCCCTTGTCTTCCCTCCTCCTTTGCTTCCAAACATTGACAATATCGAAGTACTCTTGGCTACGTTGAATCGTTAAATGTCTGACTGCGTGATCTTCGACAACAGGTCCCCGGTGTCACTTGACCCTGGCTCCGGCCCTTTGACTCTTGAACTCCTGTCTCTGAGTGTTTCTCGATTCTGTCTGCCTAATCAAAATATTGCCTGTGATTTTTGCCTCCAACTCCCTCTGGGTGTCTCAGGTGCTAAGTGTGTTTTTGCCCCGGTAGCATTTCATGTCACGGATACGCGTTTAATTAGTACACCGAACTGTCAAAAAGTGATCGCAATCGTATTCGCGGTAACATGTTTTGTTCGTAACACCGGTCCATTCAAACACAGGGTACTTACCTTGAGACTTACTGTACAAAGTGAATTGGTTAGTAGTAGTATATTTTTCGTGTGGTTTTCAATCTAATAGAAGTGTCATGTTTACAACAAATGGTTTAAAAATAAATGTATTATTATTTTTCTACCTGAAACCTTGAGTCAGTGTTTGCTTGAGTCACAGTAATTGTGGTCCCTTTGTGTAATCTCTGCTACTGCTCATATACTCTTGAGATGAGCCTGGCTGCTCCGCCACTGCTACCACTCTGACATAGTAGTACAGGCTTGTACCAAAGTTAAAACTTGTATTGCCACCTGTGGTCTTAATTGTGTGTAGTGGTCCCTAAGGGCACTGCACTAAATTCTGCCCAACACCCCTGCTAAGAGAGACCGGTACGAGAAGAAGTACCGGGTCCCGGACTCAGCCCCTATGTGCCTCAGAGCACAGCCATCCCCAGATTCAGTGGTCTCCGCGGCGGCCAAGAAGAAAGCCCACAGGGGCGACGGGTTCAACTTCAACATCCCCGCCAGACGGAGGTACGAGCGATGCTAAGAAAGGGAGCCATAGAACTCATCCCAAAAAGGCTCTGGGGCTCTGGAGTGTACTTGCGGTACTTCCTCGTCTGGAAGAAGTCCGGCGGTTGGCTACCCATCCTGGACCTTCGTCGTCTGAACAAGTACATCAAGTCTCAGAAATTCGGGATGGTCACCCTCTAGCACGTGCTGGGACAACTGGAGGAAGACGATTTCCTATCGTCACTGGACTTGGAGGATGCCTACTTCCACATCCCCATTCTAAAGGGACATCTCAAATTCCTACGATTCGTGGCCCAGGGGCGGCACTATCAGTTCAGGGCCCTCCCCTCCAGATTGACGCTGGCGCCCAGGATGTTCACCAAGTGCCTGGCACCGGTGGTGGGGCGGCTGCGCCTGCAGGGCATCCACATCTACCCCTACCTGGACGATTGGCTCATCCGAGCAAAGTCAAGGGAACTCGCCGTTGAGTACACAGCGAAGACCGTCCAACTGCTCACGGATATGGGATTCTCGATCAACTTCGCGAAATCCCACTTGGTACCATCGCAAGTCGCCCTATTCCTGGGAACCAGACTCGATGCAGTGGCACGATTGGCTTCGCCGTCGGAGGAAAGGACAAAGGTCATCCTGGGCAAGGTGCAATGGCTGTTGACCATGGACGCGGCCAGGGTGAGGTCCATCAAATCCCTACTCGGCATGATGTCCTTGTGCATCTACCTCGTGCGCCTGTGCAGGCTGCGGATGTGACCACTGCAAGAGTTCCTCGACGCCCGTTGGATGCAAGCTGCGGGCAGTTTTGAAGACAGGATCTCACTCAACGAGACTTTCCACCAAGCGACCCAGTGGTGGGCCACCCGCACGCATCTTGCGGCGGGCATGGGCTTCCAGACCCCGGCACATCATGAAATGGTGATGATGGACGCCTCCCTGGAGGGATGGGGGGTGCACACCGGAGATCTCCACGCCAGAGGCCTTTGGCTTCCGGAGGAGAGGTCACTACACATCAATGTCCTGGAACTCCGAGCCGTGTTCTGGGTCCTCGGGTCATTCCTTCCGTCCCTCAAGGGCAAGGTAGTGAGGGTCTTCACCGACAGCACCGCCATGATGTTCTACATCTGGAAGCAGGGGGGCACCAGATCCCCAGCCCTATCCAAGGAAGCACAGGATCTGTGGCACTGGGCCGTCGCTCAAGGGATGTTTCTGATACCCTTCCATCTGGCAGGAATAAAGAACACCATCACCGACTCACTCAGCAGGCAGCTGCACTTGTGCCACGAGTGGGAGCTGCGGCAGGATCAATTGGATCTCCTATTCCGATGATGGGGCAATTTCCAGATCGACCTATTCGTGACGGCGACGAACGCCAAGTGCCGGAGGTTCGCCAGCAGGTTTCCCCAGCCGGGGAGCATGGGCGATGCCTTCTCATTCCCCTGGGACGGCCTGTTCCTGTATGCGTTCCCACCGTTGCCGTTGCTACTATGACTCATCAACTCAGACAGTCCCGGTGCAGGATGATCCTTGTCACACCGGCATGGCCGCGGCAGATTTGGTTCCCGGACCTTCTGGACATGTCAGTGTCCCACCTCCCCCAGTCAAACTGCCGACAGACGTGGATCTTCTCGCCAGACAAGGGGGCGCCATCCTCCACCACGACCTGGGGTCGCTGAACCTGCAGGCCTGGCTCCTGCAGCACTAGAGTTGAGAGGGTACAATATCCCGACAGACTGCAACGAGGTGCTTGCAAAAGCCAGGGCGTCCTCGACTCTCAAATGCTATGGACACAAATGGAAGAGGTTCTGTGTCTGGTGCCGCGCACAGAAGATTAACCCTCTGCGGATTACGGCCCCTCAGGGGCTGCTGTACTTGCTGTCGCTGGCCAAGGCTGGGCTGGTTCATGCCTCCATCAAGATTCATCTGGCGGCTATCTCCAGCTACACCAGAACTCCGGGGCGGTCATCTCTGTGGTCCCATCGCCTCGTGAAGGAGTTCATGAAGGGACTGTTCTAATCGTTCCCGCCGGTGAAGGCCCCTGCATGGGAACTCAATGTGGTGCTGACCAGGCTCATGGGGCCGCCAGTGGAGCCTCTGCATTCGACACCGTTGAAGTTCCTGTCTGGGAAGACAGCGTTTCTTGTGGCCATCACCTCAGCACGACGAGTGGGAAAGATCCAGGCCCTTTCCTGTAAACCTCCATACCTGACTTTCCACGAGACGAGGGTGGTGCTGAGGACGCACCCCTCCTTCATGCCCAAGGTGCCGTCGGACTTCCATCTCAACGAGCCCTTGGTGTTACCTGTTTTCTTCCCGTCGCCGTCCGAGAGGAATTTGCACTCGCTAAATGTGGCTAGAGTGCTGAAGTTCTACGTGGACCACACGAAGAGCCTGCGGAAGACATCACAGCTGTTTGTGAACTTTGGACCTGTGAACCAAGGGAAGGCCCTCTCGAAGGCTTCCATTTCCAGATGGCTCTCTGGCTGCATCATGCACTGTCACCGATTGGTAAACGGACCGTTGCCCGGCCGTCCGAGAGCCCATTCAACCAGAGCGATTGCTGCTACCACGGCGATCCTGTCTGGTGTGCCCCTGCTGGACATTTGCAAGGCTGTTACGTGGAGGTCGACGCACACCTTTACGAGATTCTACTGCGTCGACTGGGATTCCAGGGAGGAGTCCAGAGTCGGCCAGGCAGTGCTGCGCAACCTGTTTGCCTGAAGGTCGGCCTGGTGAGAAGGTAAGAGATGCTTAATGTTGAGTTGTTGAAATGCTTAATGTTGAGCCTTGCCACCTCCCGTGGTTGTGCATGTGTGTACTGCTGTGTATTCTTGTATTCATGAGCATGTGAATCCATGCCAGACCCCATGCTGGAGAAGGAACAAGTTACTTACCTGTAACTGTTGTTCTCCAGCATGGGTCTGGCATGGATTCACATGCGAACCCTCCCCCCTACCCCTCAGCGGCTCTTCTCTTGGTCCTACTGCCATTTTACATGCTACCAAATCTGGATATGGCTGCTACAGGAGGGGCTTAGTGTTACGCTCACCTGGTTCCCACAGGGGCGTCGATCGGAACCCAGACAGCTGCGGTCTCCACCAACGTGATGCGTAGTGAAGAGATGACAGTCTGGACTGGCCCGCCTAATCTCGTCTGCTGGACTCATAGAAGTATTCTCCTGCAAGTGGAGAAAGGGATTTAGCCACCCGTGGACTTTAATGATGGCCCCCCAACAGTTCTCGTTCTCCCCACTAATCACCTCCGATATCCCCTCTTGGTAACCTCACCTTATGTTTTTAACTGATGAGCTCTCCATCCCGCATGGCATGCAGGGGCGCGTACATACCAGTTACTTCACTGGGTTGAAGGTACTGGAGGAGTTCCGGAGGAATATTGACTCCAGTGTCTATAAAGTTCAAAGAGTTCAATATGTCCGATGTTCACTCTTGTTCCATTCCCTCGTTAGGTTGCAGCTGGGTCCAAAAGAATATTGCCTGGAGGCAGCTGATGGCGTTCAGGTAAGAGTCTGTATTACCAAACACTGTCCGGTAAAAGTTCCATGAGTTTAACTTGCTGTTTTCTTTCCCTTTATAGGTGCGGCATAGGAAGATGCAGCAAATTAAAGGATAATACCTCCGGTGGTAAAGCAGGTAAGCCTATGGTGGCAAAGAGATTGTCTTTGTCGGTTTTCTCGGCTCACCTTGTTATTCCTTTTGTTTTCACCCCAGGCACTGGGTTTCGACGAAGAAAATGATGGAGGTAGCGCCGAGTCGAAAGATGCGGTGGACTGGTGAGTATAATGCGGCGCTGCTGCTGGCGAAGCGACGCGTGCTGAAATAATGTCCTTTCCAGGCTTGGAGATGTGCTGGGTCGGGAATCAGGTAAGGAATCAAATAATGTCCGTGATCTAACCTCTTCTTTCTTTTCCTTTTGTTTAGGAGCTCCGGATTCGAGGCGGGATTGGCAAAAGACTGGATGCTGACTTGCAGACACGGTGAGCGTCACGCTGCTGGATGCAGAATAACGCAAAACATGGGCTGCTGTTCGGGCGTGGTTTAAATAGCCTGCAAAGTAGTCCCAGGTAAGAAGTTCCCCAGAACCACACCCGAGTAAAAAATAGTCCCTGTAATAAAATAGTCCCATCCAGGCCTCACGTTGGCTTGGACTCATTTGCAGCATGGTCTGCATAAGGTAAGTAAAGTCTGAGCCTGGCGCCTAAGGTGCCAGGACTGAATCCAAACAGCCCCCAGCCGGGGCTGTTGGGGTTTTAATGAGTATCTGGATGCCTGCTCCCGGGGCTGATGGACTTGATCCGGATGCCCGGGGGTAGGAATCATGACAGCACTCCCCATCCCCCCAAGGCCCCTCCTAAAGTTGTTCTTCCCCTTGGCCCTGGCTTGTCTGGGAAGTCCCGATGGAATTTTTTCACCAATCGAGGAGCATGAACGTGGTCACTAGGTTCCCATTACCTTTCTTGTGGTCGGTAACCCTTCCAGTCGATTAAATATAAAAAGTCTAGATTTAACCATTTTAGAGTCCAGGATGTTTTTTACTTCGAATTCAGGTTCTCCATCTATTAGGATGGGGTCAGGTGGTTTGGTTAATCTTGTCCCGGGTTGAACTGGTTTTAGAAGTGAAACATGAAAGACAGGATAAATCCGCATATTAGAGAGTAATTCTAATTTGACGGCCACCGGGTTGATAATGGGCTTAATGGTGTAAGGTCCCAAATATCTAGGATTAAAAGTCTGAGTTCCTTTCAGAGGTATATGTCTTGTAGCCATCCAAACTTGGTGTCCGATTCGATATGGTGGGATCTCACTTCTATGTTGATCAGCATTTTTCTTGTATTTCTCTTTTGCTTGTTTCAAATGTTTTGTTGCCTCTTTAAAAGCTTGTGTAATAGTAAAATGCAGATGAGTTACTGCCAGCATTTCTAAATGCTGGGGCGAATCGAGTTCTGAGGTCCGAGGATGATATCCGTATATGGTATAAAAGGGGCTTTGTCCGGTTCCTGAATGTACAGAGTTATTGTATGCGTATTCAGAAATCCATAAAATGTCCTTCCAATTACTTTCGGTTTGGTGGAGCATACAACGTAGGTATTGTTCAAGAGTCTGGTTGGTTCTCTCCGTCTGACCATCGGTTTGGGGATGGTGACTGGTTGATAACCTTACATCGATTTGTGCCAATTGACAACACTTCTGCCAAAATTGCGAAATGAACTGACTACCTCGGTCAGAGATCAATACGGAAGGAAATCCATGTATTCGAACAATATTTTCGAGAAATTCCTTGGCCAAGATTGAAGCAGAAGGTAATCCTTTTAAAGGAATAAAGTGGGCCATCTTGGAAAAAAGATCCACAATAACTAGAATGGTGTTGAATCCATTACATGGCGGTAGATCTGTAATAAAGTCTAAAGACAAAGTGTGCCATGGTGTGGGTGGAATATCTAAAGGTTGTAAAAGACCAGCTGGTTTCTTCTTTTGTCTTTTGTTCTGGGCGCAGATGCCACAAGACAGTACAAATGACTTTACATCTTTTCGCCAGGTGGGCCACCAGAATTGTCTTTTAATTTTGGCTTCAGTTTTTGCAATACCTGGGTGCCCTTCCATCAGAGCTTCATGGTAATTGGATATGACTTGTTCTTGTAGTTCCTTGTGTGGTAGAAATAGACGCCCTTGATAGTAAGGTAGGTCATTGACAACTGAATAATCTTGGCCCCTTTTTAACCCAGTCCTGCTGGGCTGCTGAATCGAAAAGTTGTTGGATCTTTAAATGAATATCTTCTAAGGTCTGTAGAGTAGTTATCCCAAGAATTCTTTGTTCAGGAATTATAGGCACCGGTTCCGGGTTTCGAATATGCTTCTCCCATCCCAATCCAGGATAAAGCGGCTGCCTTACCATTCTTACAACCTGGTCGATAAGTGATCACGAAATCGAATTTGGCAAGGAATAAGGCCCATCGAAGTTGACGCGATGATTGGGCCTTGGCTGTTTTTAAATACTGCAAGTTCCTGTGATCGGTGATTACAGTAATGGTATGCCTGGCACCGTAAAGATAATGTCGCCAAGCCTTGAAGGCGGATTTGATGGCTAACAACTCTTTATCGGTAACCACATAGTTTAATTCGGGGGCCGAGAATTTTATGGACCAAAATGCTACTGGATGAAGTTGACCGGTTTCTGGATCCTTCTGGGACGGGACAGCCCCCATGGCTAAACTGGATTCATCGGTTTCAACTATGTATGGGAGCTCGGGCGCGGATGCCTTAAGACAGGTACCGACGTGAATTTCAATTTCAGTTCTTGGAAGGCTTTTTCAGCCTCTTCGGTCCACAAGGAGCGTTTGTTTTTTCGCAAAAGTGCTGTGATGGGGTGTACAACATATGAGAAGTTAGGAATAAATCTGCGGTAGAAATTAGCAAATCCAAGCATGCTTTGCACCCCTTTAACTGAACTGGGTGATGGCCACTTGAGAATTGCGGCCACCTTTCGAGAGTCCATTCGGACTCCTTTTGGAGTCAGGATAAATCCAAGGAATTCAACTTCTGTAGCACGAAAAACAAATTTTTCCAATTTTGCATATAACTTGTACTGGCGTAGTTTCTCAGGGACTGCGCGAACGTGCTTAACATGGTCTGATTCTGAGGAGGAGTACACTAGAATATCGTCTATGTATGCGACAACACAGACGTCAATGAGTTCACGAAGGCCATCATTCATAAAATACTGGAAGGCTGCTGGCGCATTGCACAACCCGAAGGGCATCACCTGATATTCGAATAATCCGTACTTGGTGCGAAAAGCGGTCTTCCATTCGTCACCCTTCTTTACACGTACCAGATGATATGCCCCTCGGAGATCTAATTTAGTGTAGAGGCAAGCATCCTTTACTTGGTCTAGTAGTTCGGGGATCAGAGGCAATGGATATCGGTTCTTCAGCGTGATCTGGTTTAATGCGCGGTAGTCTATGCACGTTCTGAGGTCACCTTCCTTTTTGGGCACGAAGAATAAAGCTGAAGATGCGGGGGACTCAGATGGACGAATGAAGCCATTAGCAAGGTATTGGTCCAAGTATTGTCGTAGGTGACGGTTTTCGGGTTCCGTAAGGGCGTAGATCCTACTGCATGGAGGTTGTGCACCGGGTATGAGGTCGATTTGACAATCATATGATCTATGAGGTGGTAAGGTGTTTGCCTGTTCTTTTTGGAATTCTTGATATCCCTGAAGTAAATGCATGACTGGATTAGCGACTGTGGCCAGGCTTTTGTTCAAGGGTTTTTCCGGGTAACAGGTATGTGCACACTCCGGGAAGGTTACTCTTCTCTCGCCAATCAATACAAGGATTATGTGTTTCCAACCAAGGTATCCCCAGTATTATTTGGAACTGCGGGGCTTTGATTAAGTCAAACACAATAGTCTCTCGATGCCCATCTTGACCCAACAGTGTCATCTCTGTGGTGGAATGAGTTACAGGCCCAGAGGCAGTTTCAGTTCCATCGACTGTGGTAATAACATCCGAAGTGGTCTTTTTGCAGAGAGGTAGATTCATCCTAGAAGCCAATTCGTGGTCCACATAGTTTCCTACGGCCCCGCTATCAATGTATGCCCTAACTGCATGTATAAGTGATGGCTGCCTTGGATCAATAAGGACCATTGGTATGATTAGGTGCGAGGTCTGAGTGTCCTTCTTTAAGCTCGGCAAGCGGACCTCTACGCTTGTCGGGCGTGGTCGTTTCCCCAATCAGTCTCTGTTTGATTTCTATCAGCAACTCCGACTACTTTCTTGGATGGTTTTATAGGGCAATCCCGTAGAAAATGTCCTGTGGCCCCACAGTACAGACACAACTGCATCTGTCGTCTCCTTTCTTTCTTTTTGAGTTAAGGGTCCCTTAACCCCCCCGATCTGCATTGGTTCTGATGCATCTGTTCCTTTGGGAGTAACATTGGGTTTAACCAATACCCGATTCTCGAACTTAGCTCAATCAGCTTTTCTATTCTGAAGTCGGTGGTCTAGCTGGAGCACTAAGTCTATATATTCTGCGCAATCCTGAGGTGGGTTCACAACTTGGGCCAAAACATCTTGGAGTTCACCCCGAAGTCCACGATGAAATAATGTAATTCGCTTTACCTCTGGCCATCCGGTTTCCACCACCAACCTATTGAAGGTTGCGATATAAGTTAGCAGGTCCTGGTTTCCTTGTCGTAGGGATAGAAGTTCGTTATCCAGGGCCTGTCCCTGTGAATGTCTGGCGAATAGTCTTTCCATGCTCAATTGAAAACCCTGAAGATCCTGAAGAAGAGGGTCATCCTGGTTGACTAATTGAATTGACCAATCCACTGCGCTGCCACTAAGGTATGACAGTACAAAGGCTTCTTTGGCTTGGTCGTTTGGAAAAGCTCCTGGTTTGCATAAAAAGTGCAAGCGGCATTGGTTCATGAACAAGGCGAACCTTTTCGGGTCCCCAGCAAAGCGTTCGGGTGGAGTTAAAGGAATGCTCCCTGGTAGAACCACTTGCACAGGGCTGCTCAATGAAACGGGGGTTGAATTTCCCCCCAAGTCCAGGTAGTGGTGTTTGCCCGGCTTGGTTTTACAGCAGTTGTCTGGCAAGATCATCAGTGCGCTCCTTTGACACAATCAGTTCTCTCCTGAGGGCATTAGTTTCTTGGTGCGCGGAGTGCACTTCTGCCCTAAGTTCTCCTAACAATTGGGCTGGTTGGTCAGTTTCTGAGGTCTCCATTACGCCCGGGTGGGGATTTGTGGTTAGGCTTTGCGTTCTGTTACGCTCACCTGGTTCCCACAGGGGCGTCGATCGGACCCCGACAGCTGCGGTCTCCACCAACATGATACTTAGTGAAGAGATGACAGTCTGGACTGGCCCGCCTAATCTTGTTTGCTGGACTCGTAGAAGTATTCTCCTGCAAGTGGAGAAAGGGATTTAGCCACCCGTGGACTTTAGTGATGGCCCCCCAACAGTTCTCATTCTCCCCACTAATCACCTCCGATATCCCCTCTTGGTAACCTCACCTTATGTTATTAAATGATGAGCTCTTCATCCTGCATGGCATGCAGGGGCGCGTACATACCAGTTACTTCACTGGGTTGAAGGTACTGGAGGAGTTCCGGAGGAATATTGACTCCAGTGTCTATAAAGTTCAAAGAGTTCAATATGTCCGATGTTCACTCTTGTTCCATTCCCTTGTTAGGTTGCAGCTGGGGCCAAAAGAGTATTGCCTGGAGGCAGCTGATGGCGTTCAGGTAAGAGTCTGTATTACCAAACACTGTCCGGTAAAAGTTCCATGAGTTTAACTTGGTGCTTTCTCTCCCTTTATAGGTGCGGCATAGGAAGATGCAGCGAATTAAAGGATAATACCTCCGGTGGTAAAGCAGGTAAGCCTATGGTGGCAAAGAGATTGTCTTTGTCGGTTTTCTCGGCTCACTTTGTTATTCCTTTTGTTTTCCCCCCAGGTGCTGGGTTTCGACGAAGAAAATGATGGAGGTAGCGCCGAGTCGAAAGATGTGGTGGACTGGTGAGTATAATGCGAAGCAACGCTTGCTGAAATAATCTCCTTTCCATGCTCGGAGATGTCCTGGGTCCGGAATCAAGTAAGGAATCAAATAATGTCTGTGATCTAACCTCTTCTCCTTTCATCTAGGAGCTCCGGATTCGAGGCGGGCGTGGCAGAAGACTGGATGCTGACTTGCAGACACGGTGAGCGTCACGCTGCTGGATGCAGAATAACGCAAAGCATGGGCTGCTGATCGGGTGTGGTTTAAATAGCCTGCAAAGTAGTCCCAGGTAAGAAGTTCCCCAGAACCACACCAGAGTAAAAAATAGTCCCTGTAATAAAATAGTCCCATCCAGGCCTCATGTTGGCTTGGACTCATTTGCAGCATGGTCTGCATAAGGTAAGTAAAGTCTATGAGCCTGGCGCCTATGGCGCCAGGACTGATTTCTATGATGAGCCTGGCGCCTAAGGCGCCAGGACTGAATCCAAACAGCCCCCAGCCGGGGCTGTTGGGGTTTTAATGAGTATCTGGATGCCTGCTCCTGGGGTTGATGAACTCGATTCGGATGCCCGGGGGTAGGCATCATGACACTTAGAGGGCAGTCATTGGCTGGGGGCAGTATGACCCAGAGACCAGTGATTGGTTATTAGGAGGAAGACAGTTCAGAAACGAAAGTGAAACTGATTTTTTCTTTACCAAGCATTCCCAGCCTGACGACAGGGAATATTCATGAGCATGTGAATCCATGCCAGAGCCATGCTGGAGAACAACAGTTACAGGTAAGTGACTTGTTCCTTCCGCGCTGTGAGAAACCAGGTGTCTCATCCACTATTCCCTGGGTATCTGTCATCCAGGTGGCCAGGACACAGCCATTGCTTTTGGATCCAGTTGCTGGCGGTGGACCAGTACTGACTGGGACACCGGATGGTGAGAAGCAGTATCCCTTTCTTCCCTGTAACACCTTTATCCCATCATACCCGATGGGTTATTTAGAAACTCCTCCCTTCTCCCACCCCCACACCTTTTCCAGCATGAAAACTTTTACACGGACAGCCCGCTCTGGAAGAAAACTGACTGACGCCCTAGCCGTGTACCTGACATGTCCGAATACTATGGTCCGGCAATTATCGATAATCACTCACACCTGACTTTCATTAAATTTCCCCACACGGCCAGAGCACGAGAGCACAGTCTGAGCGGGGCAAAGCACACAAAGGTACAGCAGTTTCAAGTCGGCAGCTGAACAAGGGGAGAAAGACGGCCAGGCACAAGAGGTTCTTGAGAAGAGAAACACCCTTGACCTTTTTGGCAGGAATCTTTTTTTTCAAGAAACCTTCAAGGCAGAAAGCATAAGATCAGGAAACACGGCTGAAGAGTCCTGCATTGTGTGTCATCGATACTGTGGGCCCTTCTGCGTAACTGACCAAGGCGGGGAGGAGCAGCAGATGCTGTGGTATCGTCCTTGGTTCCAAGAATAAAGAAGTGACAGACAACAACAGTCAGTGAGTTGGAGAGACCAGTCTGTGTTTGAAGTCAAGGTTGCAAGGAGCAACATTGTAAAACGAATGCTGCAACAAACATTGTTAAATGTGTGTGATAAAAGACACAAGTAAAGCTAAACTGTTGGGGAATGTTTGAACATTAAAACGAAAGATACGATACCGTTGACAGAGTGGTCCAGCACCGTGAATGTGCTCAATCGAAGGTCTCTGTACAGTATCCTGACAAGAGAAACAAAATTAGAAGATTGATGTTTGTTTGTTTATTGTATTTGTATGGCGCACCGAACCCTCAGGTAACTGGGCTCAAAAGGTTACAAGTTTACTTTAAGCTTCATGTTACAGATATTGCAGATAAGGAAATACGTAAGATACAAGATAGAGGTATAAGCATACAGAAATTACAACTAATGAATCGAGTGAGATTCAGAATAAGGTGTAGGAAATGCAGGACAACAAGTACAGTATATGACATAGAGATGCATACATCAGTGAAAGATACAGTCAGGCGTCAGTATGGTCGTAGGTATGGCGAGGACTATATTCCATAAAAGGTAATCAGTAGTAGAGTGCATCAGAAGTCATTTGTCATCAGCCCTCAACCAGTTTAAGGTGTTTCATCTGAAACTAAGGAAGGATTGATTTTCCCTTAAGGTGAGTGGGAGTGCATTCCATGTCTGAGCAGCCTTGACGGGGAAGCTACTTCCTCCAGATTTTTTAAATTTAAATCTGGGTATGGCGAGGCAGAAAGAGTTAGCAGTTCTAGTAGAACGAGTGGTAGGTTTCATGACTATTCTCTCAGGTAGGTATGCCTGAGCTATATTATTGAGGCATTTGAAAGTGAGAGAGACTGTTTTAAGTAGGATTCTGTCATTGATGGATAGCAAGCAGTTTTGTGTCCTCAAATCTTGAGATATGCTCTCTATTAGGGATACTTAATGCAGTTCTAAGTGCGTTGTTCTGTAAAATTGGAATTTTATTCAAAATGTACTTACTTGCACCTATATATAAAGCATTGCAGTAATCCAATTTCGTGAGTATGAGGGCGTTGGCTAGGATAATGCAACTTCTTTTAGAAAGGAAAGGTCTACAGGCTCTGATTAACTTGCAGGTGTACGCTGTTGCTGATGCCATAGTATTGACTTGTTTGCTCAAGGTTAATGTGGAGTCAAGGTAAAAGCCTAAGGTCTTTACTTCTTTTACAACCTTAATTACGTTTCCATCAATATTAAAGGCGGTGTAGTTGGTGCTCAATTTTTTCAGATTGGTAACAGTACCAAGTATCAGGAGCTTGCATTCAGGCATAGGCCATGGGCTGCCATCCATGCCTGAATGATAAGGTAGATTTTATTCACAAGGGCCGTGTCCTTATTGTAATTGCCCGAAAGGGGTATGAGGATCTGGGTGTCATCTGCATAATTAGTGTAGGTGACACCCAGACTGTCCAATTTGTCAAACAGAGGCTTTGTGAATATATTGTACATTGTTGGCGAGACACAAGAGCCTTGTGGTACGCCACAAGTTATTGGTATAGGGTCTGCAGAAGCTGACGGAGAGAAGACTCTCATGGTCCTATTATTCAGAAAGGATTGGAACCAAGCTATTGCGTTCTTCGAGAATTGGGCTGCAGAGGCAAGGTGTTTGCATAAAACTTCATGGTCCACCAAGTCAAAGGCGCCGGACAAGTCATCAAGGAGGAGTAACGAGGCAATTTTCCCTTTGCCCTTAAGCTCGTCAGTTTGGGTTTTTAAGCCGATAAGTGCCGTTTCAGTGCCATGTTTTGGCCTGAAGCCCGACTGGCGGACACTTAGAAGATGGTTGGTTTCAAGAGACTTCTGTATTTGAAGATAAGCTACTTTATTGAGTATTTTAAGTAGAAAGGGCACAGTTATTGATAATGATGTGTTATTTATATAGCGCCTTAATCCAAAGCGCTTAAGCACAGTTGTAATCGGCCTGTAATTGGGAGGGGTACCAGGGTCCAGTGTTTGCTTTTTTAGCAAGGGTAAGACTCATGACTTTTTTAGGTTGCTTGGTACCATCTTTGACGAAAAGGAGGCATTGATTAGCTTAGATATGAATGGCGCCAGGTCTCTGGCTGCATCTTTGATTATCTAGGCCAGACCACTGTCTCCCTGGCACCTCGATGGTTTCAAGGAGATGATTGTTTCAACTTCAAGAGTAGAAACTTTAGAGAATCTAAATTGTTCTGGTTTATTAGTGGAATGATTAGGCATTCTGATTTGTGTGTCAGTGTTGGGCAAGGTGGCTTTCTTAACAGCAATTTTGTTTTGAATTAAGGCAATTTTATTTTTTAGGGCGTTCTGAATGTTTGAACACCAGAGTTTGTCTTTTACAACGTTGTCTGAGGGTGGAATAGGAGCTTCCATTTCTCTTAATATCAGAAATAATTCCTTTGTACTAGAACTTGTTTTGGCAATTCTTTCATTGTAAGTTTTTTGCGTACAGATTATTTCTTTTTTATAATTGGCAGAGAAATTAGTTAGGTTAGTCTTGTTTTCTTCACATCGGTGGTGACGCCAAGTGGCTTCCAATTTTCTTTTTTCTAATCGAAGAACTTTTAATTGAGGTGTGAACCAGGCGTTCAGATGGGCCCTAGGTTTGCTTTTGAGCATTTCGAGAGGTGCTATGATGTCTAGAGCTTTGGTCATAGAACTATTATAGGCCTCGACTAGGGTGTCGGGGTCAGTGGCACTCAATAGTGAGTTGAGAAAGGGGGTGATAAGTGGTAATATCTTATCCACCGTAATATTTATTTTATTCCTCGTTAAGAGGGGTGGTGCTAAGGGAATATTATTGGACACACAAGTATTTATTACTAAGGTGAATGCAATCAGGAGGTGATCTGTCCAAAGTTGAGGAGTTATAGAAGTGATAAAAGTTTCACAGTTCAAGTCAGCCACCCAGTCTAGGGTTCTACCTTTGGCGTGGGTTGGTTGAGTCACTCTTTGGGTAAGTCCCTGTTCTAAGAGTGTGTTGGAGACTGCCTGGGAATGCTTGTCGGTAGGATCGTTATAGACAAGATTGAAATCCCCCAACAGTAATATTTGTGAGGAGTCTTTGGTATCATCCGGTAGAATTGTAGAGATATCTGTCAGGCTGAATCTTGATAGTAGATCAGCAGAAGTTGCTGAACCCCAACAGGCCCTCAAATGCGTGGAACACAACTACTACAATTACAGCTAAGCTCTCCACACGTCTGGGGGAAAGAGGACGTGGAGAAAATAAAAAAATAACAGACTACTTCTGGACCCTCAGGAAGATCTGCAGCAAGGAAGGAAAGTAAAAGTTATGACATAAATCACACCCTCTAAGTTCTTTGTTGTAACTTAATATTTACATTTAACTTTAGTACCTGTTATTCCTCAGCAACTAGCCCAGAGGAAGAAATTACTTTATCTGTTCAGACACATGGAGTTCCTACAAAGTTAACTGTGTTACTTGAGTGCAGTTTACTCCTCGAATGAACAGATATTCTCAACCAGAATTAATTTTCTAACTTAAGCTTTGTGGAGAATGTATTACCAAAATAACTGAAAACTGGTTCTTGTCTCTTCAGATGTGCACAGCTTTGCTTAAAATGAACCTCCTGTCAAATACATCAGTGAAAGTATCTCTTTAATGTGATTTCAGTGAGGAAGTTCTTTGGTTCAAGTCAAGCAATATGTCTCTTTATTCAGTTCCCGTCAAATTACTGCACTCCTGTCTCCACTGTTTTTGTAAGAGTCACCGCGCTCCCACATGACCAGATGCTTTCTTTCAAAAGTCTTTCTGGACCTTGACACTTCCTTGTCACAGCACCCTTGAAGAAACTGAATAAACATTAGATTTTGCTTAGATAAAGCCCTACAGTAGTCCGGTCGGTATTAGGAAAATGAAACACTTTTTCTAACCTTACCAAAGGATATTGTGTCAGATAAAGTTTACGGTTCACCGTTCCAAGAACTTGCAGATGAGAATCGAAGAGTAGAAAACTTCCCTTATCTTTTTAAATGTAAAATTCACTGCATCCAGACAGTCTTTTTCTTCAGCATTGGTAGAAAGGTTCTTCCTGACACCCGGAATCCTGGATAAGCCCCTGGACCTAGGCCTTGTACACAGGAACTCCCAAATCCTGACCTGCTCAGCTGAATGTTAAGAATGAAAGGCAGTTGAGAACTCCTGCCAGGTCACTAACCTGATTCTCTCCATCTTGGCTTGGGCACTTGTCAATACTCTAAACAACCAAGTTAAGGCCCGACCTGCATTAAAAGGAGAAAATATTATCTAAACCTTTTTTTCCAACCATTCACCTTCCCAGATGTAAAACTATGTAACCTAAATATAGAAACCCTGACAGTATCCTCCTCAAAGGTACCAATAGGTCCCATAGGTCCGTACACTAGATGGATTGTTAACATGCGCGAGTTGGAGATAGGTACCTTGGCTGTGAGGATTTCACAGGATTTAACTATTGGTGATGGGACCAATCTTATGGCCAGGTTTGATTTGGAGATGAGGGCAATGCCTCCTCCTCAGGCGTCAGCGCTGTCAACTCTGAGGATTTGGTATTTGTCAGGGACTGCCATAGAGAGGGCCGGGCCTGCAGCTGTGTACAACCACGACTCTGTGATTGCTAAAAAGTCAAAGTTGTCCATTACGATCAGGTCTGCCATTTCAGTGGCATGTGCCACTAGGGATCTAACATTTATTAGGGCATATAGCGAATTGGTTGAGTTTTTAGGTTCCTGGAAGTCTGCAGGTTTAGTCTGGCTTATTTTAGTCTTTAGTTGATTATTAGTTTTAGGCTTCAAGGTATTAGAGATGACAGCATTGTTAAGTCTGTGGGACGAGTTAGCCTGGAAGGCCTTTTTTTTTGTGTGTGGTAGGGTGGATTAGATAGGCTGCTAGTCCGTGGCTCATGGATGCATGGTAGTCTAGCACGGAGTATGTTATTTCTTAAGGATAGTGGACAAGGTATGTTAGCGGGATTATAGGGGAAGTTGTAGTTAGGGCATGTGGTGGAGGCAGGCAAGGCCTTAATTTAGTCTCCTGCGTGGAGTATGGCTTGCTGGCCTGTGGTATGGATGGCTATGATTGAGGTCTGCTGAATGACCGCTAGCATGGGATACAGTGCTAATATCAGCTGATCTGTCATAGGATACATATTTCAGATAGGATAGAACAGTCATGGACTAGAAAGAACCTTCCAAGTTATAGCAATTCTTCGGTCAGTATTACAAATGTGTCAAAGAAGCACTCGCCAATGGTAGTACTGGTATTACACATGCAGGTTTGGACAACACAGATGATCTAGTGAGTCCAGAGATGGCAGATATATGCGAGTCGTGTACAAAGGTCTAAACGCTAATGGCTCAGTGATAGATCAAGAGCATTTAGGGTGGTAAGCAGAATCACAGGTTAGTAGTATTTACAGTAGGCTGTAGCAGAGCAGTAGGTATCAGCTGCCAGGGTAAACAGGTTATAACAAAGCATAAGGTGTCTGCTAGACAATGGGAGCGGGCATATATTAGATTCTTATGATGGCAAGTGTCACTAAATAGTATGAGCATAGATAAGGTACTAGTCACGGTTAATATGATATCATTTTGTTCAGGTAAAAACGGTTGTGAGTTCAGTGCTAAGCAAAAGTAACGCATTGACTATTACGTAGCGCAATCACAGGCATTGAGAAGCAGCTCTATAAACAGTATGAGCAATACTGAGCAAATCACATGTGGTACAGTGTCTAATCAGCAGACGGGTCACAGGTACAGTACTAAACATTAAGCACGGAGCAGGTTACCTATTCTGACAGTAACGGTATGAGACCAATCCAAGACAGATCATAGGAGCGGTGCTAGGCAGATTATACGTGGCACAGTATGTAATCACAGTGACTACTCACAGTATGGTCACAAATAAATTGCATGACGTTAAGCGTATACCACATTGAATATTAAACAGAAAGGACACTGATACAACGTTAATCAAAGTTCGTAGGTGGTGCAGGCTCTGTTTGTGCAGTGTGGGCAAGTAGCACACAAGTATAATATGTTGACACTAGTAACTGGTACATATGACAGGGTCGGAATTTGCAAAGAAACCTGTTAGGCATGGTGGCCGGCCCAACAGGTGAGGTACGAGACTTCTTGTTGCAGGTAGTACGTAGGGCTTGAGTGTTCAGGCAGGTGGGGAAAGTCGATCGGTGGATGACGTTGGCCAGTGAGGCAGCTAATGGAATGTCAATTCCTTAAATCAGATAGGGGCCGGAGCGAAGTGCAGACAGGTAAAAGTAGAGAGTGTACTTGCAGTATTACCACTGGGATGCAGGGATCTTAGCTGATGGCATGACCGGCCTAGACAGGCACAGACAGGCCCTTTTGTTGCGGCCCTTCAGTTGTGCGCCCCGGCTTCCGCCTGCCGGCTGGGCCAACCAGTAATGTTTGAAGTGGTGGCCAATCAGGAGCGGCATGTAGGCATCTGGAAGCCTATGTAGTGGACTCAACAAAGGATGCAGCCATTTTGGAAGGTGTCAGTCATGCCGAGATATTAAGGAGTCGGATCAGAATTCTATCTGTAGCACAGCGATTCTACTCATGAGCGACAGGCTGTGCTAAATATTCCGGTGCTATGGCAAGCATGTATGAATAAGCACGGTTGATGCAAATGGTAGCTTCCTAGCTTACCTTACGATGTAAAGTCAATAAGTTGCCACCTCATGAAGTCAGCTGGCGGCGATGGGGTTCTTCCGTGTGTCCTGGAGGAGAGGGCTCCAGCCCTCTCTCAGACAGGCGATCGAGTGTGGATTGGATTCAGAGGGCACAGACAGGCCTTTATGTTGCGGCCCTTCGGTTGTGCGTCCTGGCATCCGCCTGCCGGCTGGGCCAACCACAGATGTTTGAAGTGGTGGCCAATGTGAAGTGTAATTGTGTGAAGTGAATCGAAGTGGTCCTGTGACGGTTTAAGCAAAACCCATCGCACATTCAAATGTCTTGGATTCTGGTATCAAAAGGGATCTGAGCCTGAACAAGGGAGACCAAGTTGTGAACATTGTGGAAAAGAGGGATCTGAGCCCGGATGAGGGGGATCCATGGCCAAGCCCGAACGAGGGAGACCAAGTTGTGGACATTGTGAAAAAGAGGATCTAAGCCCGGACGAGGGATTTTATAGTGTATAGTTGAATGGGGGATCTTTACGTCAGACTGTCGTTATGACGAATTGAAAGGCCATGATCTCTACCAGACCGGATGACCAGCACAAGAAAAAACTTTATAAAACGTTCAAGCCAATTAGTGAGGTCAATGTACTGATTTCGGAAATCCAGGACCTTATGCAAGATATTGCTTGTTTGGGTGAGGAGGAAGACCACAAGACTGGCAAACAGCCAAACTGTTACAAAAAAAGGTAGAACACAACAAATCTTTTTTTTTTTCGAATGAGGAACAGGACTGTTAGACAGTGTAGAGGATCAGACTTCTGAATGGCAAAAAGCAGAACAATTAGAAACATCTATATTTCACACAATAGACGGACAGTCAACATGCACTACAGGCACTTTCATAGCGGGCAGGATGGGAGGCTGATGAGGAATCTGCGGGAGAAGAATACATACAAAGAACATTACCGATAAGTCATTTCTCATTCAATGGATTTCTTTTCTCCCGCAGATTTCTCATGAGATAGACTCCCAAAGCATTTTTGGGAATGGCATGTGGATGAAAGTCCCTATACCGGATAGTTTTGAAGCACTGCTCTAACAAAGTGAGCATCAGCCCCATGTGACACATTCAAACAATAATGCTTGCTAAAAGTGTGCAACGTGGACCAAGTTGCAGCCCAGCAAATGTCTTTAACTGGCACTCCCCTTTGCAGTGCAGAGGATCATGCTACACCTATTGTGGAATGCGCCCTAATGCTAGCTCTTTCCCTGCGTGTTGATAGAAATGTCTCTAACAAGAGTCAATGTAGCCATGGAGCAATGCAGGCCAAAAATGCTGATGTTACTGCGCCTTGACCTAGAATCCAGGATTTCATTTTCTTCCTTTATGGCTGACGGTTCCTTTTTTTATTATGTCTGCCTCCTACAGTTTGTAAACTGTCTTCAATATTGCTGTCACAATGTTCCACTTCTGACATTGTCATGTGATCCCTACAGACTTCCTTATAGCTCCTAGAACAAGGTTGATAGACCACCTTAGGCACACTGTCCTGTGATATAAGCCTGTAATTCAGATTCATTAATTCCTCCCACTGATTCATCTTTGATATATATCTTGCATTGCCAGCTGATTTTAGAGACCTTTTCCCTCACCAGGGGGTGCTATATGGATACGCTTGACTTCAGTTCACGGCCAAGATACTGATTGTGAAGTGTGACGATCCTTCAGATGGCATCACTTCTCCCTAGAGGAGAACCACTCTTCATGAGGCTTGGAAGGTGAGGCTGCTAACCAATAGTCCCCCTAGGGGTGATTATATGCAGTAGGATCTCATGCAGAGAGACGCCTTCCTGGGGATAAGGACACCATTGGGAGGCCCAGCACCTTTAAACCCCCACCCGGTAGGCTGACGTTAGGACCTGAGCTTTATGGTTCTAAACTCATGTCTAAAACCATGTGTTACTGCGACACATCGAACCACCCTGATTGTTTTGGTACTGAGATGAAGAAGCTCTTGAATGCTACAAGCGAACAGGAAAAACACGTCACTAGAACACCCAAAGGTAGGCCCGAGAAGCTCGAGCAAGAGACATGGAGGGTGTGGTTCAAGGGAACGCAAAAGGACGTAAAAATGCTATACAGCTAGCAGATGGTGGCAGAGAGGCAAGCCGAACAAGAGGCGTGGCAGAAAACCCCAGTTAACCAGAGGTACATTGCCCATAGGATTCTGGGAAAGCGTAACAGTCGGCCGAGAGTCAGCCCTACGGATGGAGAGAGATTGGGTCTTGGTAGCGTAACCTGTAGTGGGGGGGACTGGGCAGTCCAACAACTGGACCTGAAACCGCTCAACCTACCTGTTCGCACCTACACAGAGCTGAACAGTATCCAGAGAGATGGTGGCTGTTCGTTCTACACACGGAAGGAAGGTCAAGTCCCTGGTCCGCTTCCCAATAGCCAGCTATGCAGGACCCGGGAGGCAAGCCGCGACAAAAGTGGAAAAAAACGATTGAACATCACGAAAACCCAGGACGAACCAGTGAAAACTCTCGACACCTACTACCAGATAACTGGAATTCAATGGATTGCTTTTCTCCCGCATATTCCTCATCTTGATATCCATCATCTAGCTTTGCTGTTCGGAAACTTTTTGGCAGGGGGCGTATTGGACTTCGACTCGTCCGTCGATCTGTCTTGCTCGGCTCTCGATCATCGGCTCCGGAGTGACATCAGGCATTGTGTATATAATGCATGTCACTACGCCCCATGCCTCAGTTCCTTTTTTCTGCCTGCTTGCACGCTGCATCAGGAACATGACTTGACTTTACTCAATGTTTTTTTGTACCTAGTTCTACGTTTTCTCAGAAAACCTTGACTCAATGTTGTCTCACAGGATTTCAGGCTTCAAGCAGTGCCACGATTGCGAGACCAAAATGACTATAACCAACCCTCACAACGTGTCTGTGGTACCTAGGTGTTGGTCATGACAGAAAGGCCTGCGTGTCATGCGCAAAGATGAAGCCCAAATCCTACGTGAGACGAAAACTGGCTTTGGGTTGACCAGTCGCCGAATTTCCAGCACGGTCCGTCATCCGGTCTTCGGAAGCTGAGACTGAGAGCCCACCCCTGACAAAAGGATGGAAAGACATCGCAAGAAGACTAAGAAACAGTCCCACTCCAGGAGCCATTCCTCATCGTCTTTCTCACGAAAGAAAAAGCAGCACCACCGCCATCAACGCAAGTCCAGCTCGTCGTCTGTTCGAGATAAGCCCTCAGCAGGGCCAACCACTCAGGAAGAGTGGGAAAGCTTTAAGACTTCCATGCTTGACATGTTAAGGCAACAACCTGCTGTAGGTGCAGCTCCGGCCCTCAACCAGCAAGCTTTGGCGGCAAAAGGGGCGCTCAGTGCTCCCAACCCAAAGCCAGCCACTCCGTCAGCATTGTCAACGTCGAAAATGCCTTTGGCATCACGCCTATCAGGCATAAGTCGCCAGAGGGCCATAATGCCCAGGTCCATGACACCCATCGGTTATCCTAGCGTCCCTCGCTGCCAAAATAACCTTCGATATCAAAAGCTTCAGCTTCTAAATCTATTCCCGGGTCCTCGCGCTGAGAATCGGCGACGATTCATTTGTGCCACTGTTGAGACCAGGTTTTTTCGATTAGATGCAATCCATATTTGGCATTGATGACCCTGATGAACCAGTCGACCCCATTTACACGGGAGCCAGCGTCGTCAATTTCTTTCAACAACCTGTCCGATTTATTTGCCCTAGCTCTCAGGGTCTACAAGACACCAATGGTCTGGAGACCTCCCCAGACCTTGAGTTACAACAAAACCAGCCCTATACCAATGCCAATAACAAGTTCATGGATCTGGTTCACAGGGTAGTGTTGACACCCTGGGGTTGAAGGCACCCACCACACCCCTTCAAGGGTATGAGCTCCCTGACATTTTGAACGATAGTCCCACAGTTGAGCATAACATGCCATTCAACCCAGCCATTGAGGACCCTTTAACCTCTTTACGGCAGCACCCTTGTATTATTCCCCCTGTGAATGCTAATTTTACAGGGAAGTAAGAGGAGACCCTTCTTTCCTCGCCTCACACCCTTCTCCGAAAGGGTTGGTTATACAGGCTGCCACTATTTCCACCGACCTGCGGCATTCTACTTCCAATCTGCCTATGGACAGAGAGGGAAAGAGAGTGGATGCATTGGCCAGAAAGGTTGTCACCTCTGGCAGCATGGCGCTCAAAGCCACAAACATAGCCTGTGCATTTGCCAAGTACTCTTTTGGGTTATGGAAGGCTGTGGAACATGCTGCTGAATACGTCCCTGAGGGTGCTATGCAGGATGGATTTTTACAGCTGGTGGAGGATGGGAAGGAGGTAGCCAAGCCGTCATTGCAAACAGGCCTGGACGTAGCGGACTGCGTTGGCAGAGCAATGGGTTCAGCAATTGTAATGAGATGTCAAGCCTATCTAACAACTTCTGGCTTCTCTCTGAAGGTCCAGAACAGGCTGCTGGACATGCCCTTTGAAGGTGACATGCTTTTCGGTCAGAAAGGGGACGAATCCTTAGAGAAATTTAAGGAATCCAATTGCTGCTAAATTCTTGGGCCTAGCGGCACAGCCGGTCAAGCCTGCCTTCAGCCCCTCCAGGGGCAGGAGCTATAGACGTTATGTACCCTATTGCAGGAAGGCCAGCAAGCAGCAACAGTGGCAGCGACACCTGCTCCCTCTAAGCCGATTTAATTTTCCCCTCCCTCAATGCACCGGTTGGTGGAGGGTTGGCAGGGCATTGGCCTCAGTGGCAGGAAATAAGTTCTGATGCCTTGGCCCTGCAGTTGATTCAGTGGGGTTATTGTTTGCCTTTTCTAAAGAGGCCTCGAGACAGACCTCCAACTCCCCAAATCCAACCGGGAAAGGAGCTCCAGGAAGAACTGAGAGCTCTGTTGTCGAACGGTGCGGTGGAAGAGGTACCTCCTGATCAGAAAGGGTCTGTTTGGTATTCCCGGTATTTCCTGGTGCCCAAACAGGGAGGAGGTCTCCATCCCATCCTGGACCTCGGGGCCTTGAACAAGTTCCTGAGGAAAGACAAATTCAGGATGATGACGTTGAGAGAGATTCTCTACGCTCTCGAACTTCAGGATTGGCTAGTGTCAGTAGACCTACTGGACGCTTATTCCATGTGCGATACACCAAAAGCACAGGAAATTCTTAAGGTTCCTCATAGGGTACAAGCACTATTGGTTCAAAGTGCTTCCCTTTGGGTTGACCTCCTCGCCAAGGGTCTTCACCAAGCTCATGGCAGTAGTTGTGTCTCACCTCAGGAGATCCGGGGTCCACGTATTCCCATTCTTGGATGACTGGCTGATCCGAGGGAAGTAGGCAGGGCAGGTTTTGTCTCATCTAGAACACCTGCCTACTAATGCACAGGCTGGGCTTCTCCCTCAACTTGACAAAGTCCCATTTGACACCAGTTCAGTGGCTCCAGTTCATCGCAGCAGTCCTAGACACCCTGGTAGGGAAGGCTTTTCCTCCTGAAGACAGAGTCGGCAACAGAGCCCAGATGGTGCATTTTTTTCAGAACCACGCCACCCTTCCAGCCGCTACCTCCTCTGCTTCTTGGGTCTCATGGCCTCCTGTATTTTTCTAGTGCCAGAAGCCAGGCTGCATATGAGATCCCTCCAGGGACCAGCGGTCTCAGTATCTGGGAGCGCTCACGGATCACCTTGCAGTGTCCAGCCAGGTAGTCCGCGAACTCGGCTGGTGGAACACGCACAGCAATATATTGGCGGGGAATCCCTTCTGGCCTCCTAGGCCCCAGGCCCACGTGGTCATGGATGTATCCCTGAAGGGTTGAGATGCTCACTGTGAAGATTTGCAGGTGAGCGGCCTCTGGTCTCCACCAGAAGCCAGATGGCACATCAACAGGCTGGATGCGGGCCATCAGGTTTCGGCCCATCTCTCAGAGGGAAGCATGTCCTCGTCCTGACAGACAACGCAGTGGCCATGCACTACCTCAACAAACAGGGTGGTGTCCACTCCCGCCCACTCTGCACAGAGGCAATTCAGTTGTGGTTCTGGTTACGAGAGAACCAAATCTCGGTCTCAGCAGTTCATCTAGCTGGGGCAGAGTACACCTTGGTGGATGCTATGAGCAGGCAGAACAAGGTCACACATCAGTTTGAAGTGTGCCAGGCAGTCCTAGAGAAGGTCTTCTCACTCTGGGTTGCACTCTGGGCCCCACAGAGTGCAACAGGAAATGCAAACAGTGCACTGGGGGATGCTTTTCTGGTGGACTGGATCTGCCTCTCCACTACACCTGCCCCTCGATTCCTGTCATTCCTTGGGTTCCCAAGAGGTTGAAGAGATTCCAAGCGACCATGATCTTGATTGCTCTGGATTGGGCGAGGAGAAAGTGGTACTCTGATCTCCTGGATCTGACCATTTGTCCACCTCACTGGTTGCCTCGGTGTCCTGATCTCCTGACCCAGTTGGCGGTTCGAGTGCTCCACCCAACCCCATACTCCATCAACCTACATGCGTGGATCTTGAGAGGATGAGGTATGATGACTGGGACTTCTCAGAGGAGGTACTTGAGGTGTTGTGGCTGCACACAGACCTTATACAAGATCTCTGTATACGTGCAGGTGAAGACTATTTGATGTGTGGTGCAGGGAACGCCGCGAGACTGACCCTATCTCTTGCCCCACCACCGCAGTGATGGAGTGTTTCCAATCGGCAGGTAGTGAGCCTCGAGCGGGGATCAGGGCCCATTCAACCAGAGGAGTTTCGGCGTCTGCAGCCCTCCAGAGAGGGGTTCCTGTTAGGGATATTTGCCGGGCAGCCACTTGGTCATCCTTGCATAAATTCAGCAAGCACTATGCCTTTGATGTTGCAAGGGCAGCTGATGCACGGTTTGGTAGGGCAGTTCTTCAGAATCTACTTGTTTAAAACGTCTGCCCTCCTCCGTTAGTCTAACTGCTTAGGGAGTCTATCAAGATGAAGAATCTGCGGGAGAAAAACAATCCATTGAAGGAGAGATTACTCACCGTAATGATCTTCCTATGGATTCTTCTCCCGCACATGAGGAATCCATAGATAGATCATTACAGTGAGTAATTTCTCCTTATTAAAGTCCAGGAGAAGGACAAGGGAAACTTAAGAGAACCTCAGAGGGTGCCAATAACATCAGGAGGGTGTAAACTGTTAGTGGAACACACACAAAGATTAAGAGCAGTAGGGTAATACAGCTAACCCTCACCTTTGTAGTTCAGATTCAACTTTGTCCACACTGCTTCAGAAACCAGATGCTCTTTGAAGCGTATTCAAGGGGTTACCTTCTGGAGTACAGTCCGAAGAAACTGAAACCCGTCAACGGGTCTTCGGAAACATCATTGACGGGAACAGTTTTCTCAGGAGAGCAATAGTTGATAGATGTAGATGTCCTCCTGCGAACACCAGAGCGTCATCCAGGACTGGTTCATCGAGCCAAATCGCAATCATCTTCTGTCATCAGTCTTCTACACATTGCAGATTTTTCAACACCAGATCCTACCAAGAGTCCTTCTTTACAGCTCATTACCTTAACCTTGCATTCCTCAGCATAAGAAGAAAATCATTATCATTGTCATTTTCTTTGTGCTTGAAAGGCCTTTAAAATAGAAAACCCTTTGTGACTGTAAACCATAAGTAAAGAGACAAAACCGTAAACCTTTTTGTAATACAGTTCCCAGTCCTACTCTACAGGAGTGTGGTGCGGGAGAGTTTGGAGGGACTCCAGGGAACAGTTATAATCCCAATGGGGGTGGATCAAGAATTGTGCAAAACGTAGAGATTGTGAAAATCTCCATAAGGGGACGGCAGACCTTATTAAGAACTCTGAAAGACATTGGGAACCAGCTGGGAGAAGGGAGTCATTTTCCTAGCCCCATGAAAACTCTGTGTCACTGTTTATTTTCTGTTGGGTATGGTCTGTTGAGTTACGGAGAACCCAGAACATTTATGGAACTTTTGCTCTGAACAAACCTGAGAGCCGGTTGGAAGCTTTACATCCAGGAGAAGGGAGTCATTCTCCTGGATTACAAGCAGTAGCTGGACTTCATTGTGTTTTGTTGTAGTGAAAGGGATAGAATCGGAGCCTTTGTTACGGGACAATGATTTTATGTTTTGACTCACAGACTACCTGGCGAGCACCTGAGTTTCTTTAGTTTAGGTATGGAAATCCCCTTAGGGATATAAGGGTTTAGTTTATCAGTTAATAAAAGTCTATAGCAACCACTATGACACCACTTCGTCAGTCTTGTCATGCCTTGTCGCCACAGAAGTCAGGGGCAGTATATTGTGGAGAATCAAGGTTTTTCCTCATCTCACACAAATAACATATCGCTGAATCTCTTTGGCACCAAAGGGAGAGGAGAGGCTGGTCAAGCTGGCAACATACAGCGAGGTGCTCTGCCAGCATGGAGAGAAGACACTCACTCATTAGCTGCACAGAAAAAGCTTCAACCTCGCTCACCACTGAGTAGCACTACAGCTGAAATAGCACAGTGGTAGAATGGTTACCTCCCATGTAGAAGACCCAAGTTCAATTCCCCATTAAGGACTGTGGGTAAACTGAATCTTAATTAATGAAACAACATCTACAACACCACAAAGGCATGAGGAAATACAATAAAGCCTTCTTTGTTGAAGTAAGAGGAAAACACAGAGCCATACCTACCAACTGCCCAGGTGGAGCAAAACCAGATAAACTGGAACCAAGCTCTCATATAAGAGAGTTTATTGTAACTCCTAATTGACTCAACTGTTATTCAAACTGACCAATTGGGGGTGACCTACCCTGGGAGGCTGTGATGTAAGGACTACTTCCACCAGTGTTGAAGCTGGACAGTCAGCCAATCATTAGTCAGCTAGGGGGAGAAAGGGTTGAATAAAAGGAGAGCCAGTTCAGTTGCAAGTTGTCTCAGCTGGGGACTGGCTGCCTGTCTCGGTAGTTAAGGGAAAGCAGTGGAGAAGAAGCCTGATGCAGGGGAAGGAAGACTGCCCTGTGCCTGGTAAATGCTAGGCTGGCTGAAGGGGGAAACCTAAGGGCGCCCAGCAGAACCCAGAGGGGGAGAAGAGGCCCACACCTCTCTGATCCAGCTGGAAGAAAGGCAGCACGTGCTATCCTGTGGAAGGGGCTAGGCAACCTAAAGTTCCCCAGTGAAGAAGGGACTGTGGACAGCCTGACTACTCCTGGAGGGCAAGAGGCGAAAAGGGGTGAGTGCAGTGCAAAGGAGTCACGTAAGGGACTCATCCCCTTGCTTAAACTAAGAGAGTGAAGATAACCCAAGGGAGGGGGCGAGAGTCAAGAGAAGGAGTGAAAGTGAAGATGCCCCAACAGAAGGGGATGAGAGTCAAGAGGAGAGAGAGTGTGAAGATGCCTCCAAAAGAGGGGAACATCAATCAAGAGATCCCAGAAGGCGGGGAGAGAGTGAACACACCTTGGAACAGGGTTGAAAGAGAGAAATACCCAGAGTAGAGTGTGTGAAGCCCTGTTGGAGAACGGAAACACTCCGGAGTGGGGTAAATAAATGAAAACAGTGCCCTGAGGTGTCAGTAGAAAGAGAGAGACTGAAATACCTCAATTAGCCATTACAGTGGCACCCGAAGAACTTTGTATCCAGTGGAGGAACCTACTTCTGGTCCACCACAATATATGGAGCCAGTCACACCCTATGACCTAATGTCATTATTTCTGTGCACTGAGTACACATATTCCACTCGCATTTTTAAAACCTTGACAGCATCATGCCAAATCACAAGGTGAGCATCAAGCGCTGGAGGAACTGCTCTAGCTTATGGTAGTCACCGACCTCACATTGTCTTTACTTGCTGTGGTAGAACCATGATACAGAAGACTGCAGTTTATGCCAGTCCATGCATGGAAAGGTCCTCCAGGCGTGTGATACTAAATTGTATGCCTTCCTCCACAATGCCTGGAAACACATTTCCGTCCAAATCGACAGCTTCAGAGCAGTCTTCTAAGAAGGCTCTGTCTTAAGGGGAGATAGCGATAAAATACTGCTCGAAGGAGGATAAGCATCAAGATGATTTCGGCTTACATGAAGGTGACAGGAAAGATGAGAAGAAGCGTCATAAGAGATCTCGCTTCCCAGCTCTTTTAAGACAAGCAGTGGGTGGAATTCAACCACTAGAACATCTTTTCCAGGGCCAATGGTCACGCAAATGCCTGATGCACTTGTCAAGCTTGGAGGGGCAACTCTTTGCAACGCAACTGCAGGCCATATAAGTCAATTCCAGCTATGACACTTGAGACTGGCCCCCTCTAACGTTGGATTGCTTCACCTTCAAACATTCTAACCCAGTGCTCTCTTCCTTAGCTTTAGCCTCAGCACCGGCTGGTGCAAACACCTCAATAGAGTGTGCTCTGGCTTGAAGGGCTTACATTTCTGCAAAGATAGGCCAAACTTTCCACATTGGGTTGATCCCATCTCTTATGGGTTGGAATCCCTGTATTCGGGAGAGGGGGAGGATTTCCTAGTAAAATTCTATGACCAGGACACTGACCTCATCTGTATGGCTTTTGACATTCATAATGCCAGTGGGCTAGACACCTCCTCTGAACTTGACTTCAGGCAAGCCTCTGCATAGGGTAAAGCTCTTGCTTCCTTTGAGTGAACCATTGCGAAGTGTGACAAGGTGCTTAATGAGTCACAAGACACATGCAACACGTTTCCAGCTTTTATTATAAAAATGCTGTTACAAAGCAGGCAGTTTCAGCTTGCAGTCTAGAGGTGGGAACCCTGTACACCCCTCCCTCAACCCTTTAGGTGGCTCCACCTCCCTAGCCCATTTTTCATACTCAAACAGGTTCTAATGCTGTGCCAGTTCAGCAGAGCCAGGGTTACCCTACTGCCTGGCCTATCCCTGTAGTAAGGAGGGCCTAATGGGTGTGGTATTCTCTATGACTCAGTCAGGAACTTTCATAGGTGACCTAGCAGTGCGGTCTAGTTGTCCCGGCACACTTTTCCACCATATGACCATGTCTTAATTTCTCTTCTTCCTTTCTCTCTCTTTCTCTCTGTCTGCCTCTCTGCCGCTTTCTGTCTCTCTTCTCCCCCCCCCCATCTACATGTTTGTGTGCAGCAAAGAACAGTGATCTAGCTGAGGTGCAACAACTCCAGACTAATTTTCAATAGCTTTTAATTTAATTTGAGATTACATTAATATTTACAAGAAATGTGTGTTTGGCACACAAGTATTTAACACTGGTCAGAACATGTAGGATTTAAAGAACGCTTTACTGGGGCTTTACAGTTTTTTTCCCCAAATAATACTTTGATCACATAATGGCAAATAGGGTGTTTTTAAGCAAATTAGGCTAGTAATATTGGTCACAAATGTGGACTTTCAAAGACAACTTTACAGAATGGTTTGGAGTTCTCACTTTGTGTCATGCCCGCGCCGCTGGCGCACGCATTGGCAACCATCATGGACCACTTGGTACTCAGTTATCCTCCTAATCCTCTTTGAACAACTCCTATTCACACCTTGGTCTTTTATTTCCATTTGCTCAACTTTGGTTCTTTCTTGTTTTATTCAATTAACTACATTTCCCATAATGCACCTGGCTACAGTCCTCAATTCCTGGCTATTCTCATTCCTCGTTATTGGGACCACAATCCCCAGAAGCCCTAGCAGCCAGTGCAGCTTCCACCTGTTCAGGACCAGAGAGGGAGGAGGCAGATTGTCTTCATGTGTGCTGCTCCAGGTGCTGTCAATTAGCCTGCCTCAGAATAGGGCAGAGCTGTATATAAGCAGCTGCCTGCAGGAGCACAGTGTCTTCCATCTTGAGATCTCCCCGCTCCTGTTTGCCTTGACCCTCTACTTTGTTTGCTGTTCCTGTTGCTGCATTTCCCTGTTTTGGATCCAGTGCCCTGCCGGGCTCTCTACTTTGCAGCTGATCTCGCTCTGCTGCCTTCCAGCCTCCGCCCTTGCCCTGCCGGGCTCTCTACATTACAGCTGATCACGCTCTGCTGTTTTCCAGCCCCTGCCTGCCCTTCGGGGTTTCCTACCTTGCAGCCGATCACGCTCCGCTGCTTGCTACCTACCTTTTTCCGCTGGGTTCTCAGCCTGGCAGCCTACTACAGTCCTCTGCAGCCCTCTACAGTCAGTGACCCTGCTCCTGTGGGCTCACTCCCTGCGGCCCTGCTCTTCAGGGCTCCCTGCCTTGCAGCCGATCACGCTCCGCTGCCTTCTACCTACAGCCTTGTCCTCTGGGCTTCCTGCCTTGCAGCCTACCACAGTCCTCTGCAGCCCTCTACAGTCTGTGGCCCTGCTCCTCTGGGCTCTCTCCCTGCTGCCTTGCTCTTCGGGCTCCCTGCCTTGCAGCAGATCACGCTCCGCTGTCTTCTACCTACAGCCCTTGTCCTCTGGGCTTCCTGCCTTGCAGCCTACTAGAGTCCTCTGCAACCCTCTACAGTCTGTGGCCCTGCTCCTCTGGGCTCACTCTCTGCTGCCCTGCTCTTCTGGGCTCCTTTCCTTGCTGCCTGCTCCCTCCGCTGCCTACAGCCCTTGTCCTCTGGGCTCCCTGCTTTGAGGCTTGCTACATTCCTCTGCCTTACAGCCTGTTTTACACTTAGCTGCCTACAGCCCTGCTCCTCTGGGCTCCCTACCTCGCGGCCCTATTCTTTTGGGCTCTCTGTCTGTCGCCTACTACTAATCTCTCTCTGTCCTGTTCTTCTGGACTCCCTGCCTTGCAACCTACTACAGTCCTCCGCAGTCCACTACAGTTTGCCTGCACCTAGTGCCACTCTTGACTGCAGACCTGTTTCCTACTTTGCATCCCTTCTGTTTTCCTGACTGCTGCTCCCTTGTTCTCTTCCTTGAGTCCTCTGTACTCCACCTTAGGTTATCTACTTCTGTCTAACTGCCTTTCCTTCATTTCCTTCTGCTAGATTGCTCATTGACTTCCTTTTCACTGGATATTTCTGTTCTTGTCTTCTCATGTGTCTTATATAATCCCTTTTGTACAGAGCTTGCCCGTTGGTTTCCGGCAGGCAACCTCTGCCCCTTCCCTTGTCACGTTTTCAGTGTTACAGACACCCACTGCTGTTGTTCCCAGCCATGAGCATACAGCGCGGGACTCTGTTATAGCAATCTGTGCAGAAGGCTGGAGTTTCCTAAGGTTCGTGGAACACTCTTTCCCATTTCAGCATACACCCCAAGAGGGAATCCAGTTTGTTTGTACCTTTGTATCTTTTGCCCCTTTTGGCTCCCAGCTACAGTTTCCTACTCTTCTTTCTTGTTGAACTTCCTGCTGTGTGTGCTTATCTGCTACCTTACTTCAGCACATCCATCCAAACCCTACCGGGGTGCCCTGTGCCACTCTTGACAGAGTGCCATTCCTGACACTTTGATATGTGGTGCAATGTATTGGCATTATAATTAAGCTTTATTAATAGAAGGTTAATCTGATTGTGATGAAGTTATGCAATTGATTAAAATTTCGACAATATGGCATGCATCGCGACTATTTGTCCTTTATCAAACTGTCATATGGACAAAGTATCAAACCGATAAATATTTTCAATGCAGCAATGCATTTAATATTTAATGATGAAAGGTTGAGTTTGTAAAATTAAACAATTGGAACTTTCGTACTTGTGAAATGCTGCGCATGCATGCCACCTGTTTTATTGTGATGACCCTCCAGCTGATGTCACATCTCCCCAGAGGGGAGCCCCTTAGAGTGAGGCTAGGGAGGTGAGGCCTCTAACCGATAGTCCCACTAGAGGTGAAAACAAGCGGGAGGATCTCACGGGGAGGGTCTTCCCTCCTGGAGACAAGGACATGCATCTGGGACACCGCCCCTTTATCTCCCAACCCCACAGGGTAAAAACACCCAACTGTTCCTTACCTATGGTAATGCCCGAGACGATGTGTTACTCTAATGTCAGACAGTCTCATTATGATGGGTACTGGGACGAAGAAGGATCCAAGAACGCTAATGTCAAACATGAGTGTTTGACCAGCTGTTGTCAATCAAACTGATGTTAGGCTGGGGCAGTCCCAGCTACTTAAGATAAACAGTAAAGAAGGACGAGGAGAGCCACAGCCAAAAGAAGAAGTCTGAGAGCTAGGAGGCCACCAAAAAGCCTGCGAGTTTGAAACGGGGCATTTGAAGGCTGTGTAAAAGCAGCAGTGCGGAGTGATGAGAGCAAACTGAGGTACTCCAGGAAAGTGTCTCGTCCATTGGCTGGGAGTCGACAACCTTGAAGCTGAGAGTCAGTGTGGTGGTGGCGTGACTTGTGGTTGGTGGCCCCTGCGGTCCACGAATGATGCTGTGACTGCCAACACTAGCCTAATGTGGAGCTGGTTGGCGATTGCCTGGGAAGTACAAGGAACTGTGGTGGTTCCGCGACCTGTAACGGACGGACTATTGGGTCCAAAACTTGCGCCCAGACCTCCAGCAGTAATGGGCCGCGAAGTTAAGCAGGCCGAAAAAGAGCAGAAGAAGAAAGAGAAAGAATGAACCTGCGAGCCCTGGCAAAACCGGTGAAGAGTTCCCTGAGAGAAGGGAACAGTTTTAAGTCCTGGAGGTGTCTGGGAATACTTGAGAAGGCAAAACCAAAAGACAAGAGAAAAGTAGATCATTTTGTGAGGCAACTCACTTGTCAGTTCCATAAGACTTTGATATTGAAGAGTCAAGAAGGAGAAGCCTCTTCCTCATCCGAATAGGGGCAAATTGAAGGACCGTGTTCAAGTAAGGACAACACTAAATCTGTGGAGAGAACTGAAAGAATTGATGAAGAATCTAAAATTGAAGTAATTCAAGAAAACGTTGAAGAGTCAAGCAAAGCTCAGGGAGTATCTCCCTTGCCCCAGTGTTCAAGTCGAGGAAAGCCTGCTAAAGGCTGGCTATAAGCTAGGAGAAGCAGCCATTTTCTTAGTCCAGTGATATTTGTGAAACTTTGAGGAACACAAACTGTTTGAGCTTTTTACCCAGGAGAAGGGAGTCATTCTTCTGGGTTAGAATGTAAGAACTCTTCCGTTAGCCTAGTGATTTGTGTTTAAGGGACAGGGATAGGGTAGACGTTAGCTTTGCTTTGGACATCACAGACTTCCTAATCGACCCGAGTTTTAGTTTTGTTGAGGTAGGGAAACCACCTCTAGTTTTAGGGAATGATATGATTGCATTTATTCTGATGAATAAAAGTTTGTGCCACAAACATGCCTTCACTTGGTCAGACTCCTCATTCCAGGCCCCCACATTACCCAATATGCATGTGCCATGCTTTTGCTAACAGCCCTATTACATTCTACTGGAGTGCAAAAGGTAGAGTCTGAGTTGGTTAAAGTGGTTGCTCAGCAGAGTTAGTACCTTCTCCATCCAGTATTCGTGCTTCTAGTGGTTCAGTGATTGTGCAGTGTTGCCAAGTTTGGCTTACCCAGTAAATGCAGGTTCATAAATGGACTGTTTTAATGTTGAGTTAAACAGTTGAGTGCAGGTGATGATTCGCTAGGTATCATCACTTCTGCCCATGAGGCTAAGGAGGTGCAACCCCTACCCATTAGCTCCCCTAAGGGTGATTTAATGTGGGAGGACCTCCTGGGGAGGAAGTACCCTGTCGGGGATAAGGACAAATACCTACAGTATGTCCGTTGACCAACGTCACCCCGCAACCTTCCCTTACCAACGCCCTCCATTTCAAACCACTTCCTTGAGAGTCGACCCATGTATTTCTGTATTGTAGGCAAAATGGACAAAACAGGATGTACCAGGACGAGGAAGAGCACAGAAGACTTGAAGATGATTTACTGTGGTAGTACTGGTAAGAGGTGGTCCTGAGGATGCATGAAGATCACCCTATCAAGAACAACAAAGGACTTTGACATTCTGCCAGAGCAGGACTGGCAACAATGTATAAGAAGAGGGGGACTGAAGATTTGGTCAAGCCCAACTGGGAGAGGCAGCAGGTGTGGAAACAATCTAGAGCAAGAGTTTCAAATCATGCCGGCTGACCGGGGATACCGAAGAGCAGAAGACGCCAGCAAATCGCTGAGGTAGTTCTCTGTGGGGCCAGCTGGAGCAGACCTGAACATAATGCAGGATGAGAGAGCCAAGCCGTCTAGTAGAGTGCAGAACCGCTGCAGTGCTGCAGAACTGGTGGAGAGAAGCCCAAAGAGCCAGAGAGACGCACCCCTGTCCCAGGAAGCTGCAGTGGTGTACTGAAGTTCCAAAGAAGCATCCTTCTTCGACACCCGAAGCAGCTGTAGCATCAGTCTTGCCTGAGCTTGCAAGGGATGCCTCGCTTTTGTCCTCCAAGTTCCTCTCAGTCGCCACATTGTTAAGTAAATGCACATTCATACCCATATGGCTCAAGTGTATGGGTGCAGCATGATGTGCTTATTCCTTCTGATCTAATTTGAACAGTTAGATCTTCATGAGGCCTGTCTAATCTGTAGCCTCCTGATTTACTTCCTTTGCAGTGTACACCCATAAGGACATTTAATGTGATAGGTTAAAACATACATAGCCTGATATTTCACTCTCCCAACCCCTGCCCTTCAGCCTACTGTGATGTGTGGTGGGTCAGAAGAAGGATGCAGACTCTTAGATGACATTTCAAAGCAGTTTTTATTAGAGTAAGAATAAGGCTTAACTTTATCGCTATTGAGTTTTCCCTACTAAGCAAACTAGCTAAGGTGCTAGTCAGTCGTCTATGAATGTCCAAAAGCCTCTGTCCACAGTCCAAACTAACCCTAACTGACCCTACCACTAGTCTAACAACTAAAGGCAGGAGAATGACTCCCTTCTCCTGGGTTTTGCTTCTTGCAAACAACTTCTTCCTGGTTCTTCTTAATAGGTGATCTTTAAGTAGTCTCTTGTGACTTATTTGATCAGTTTGTGTAACTCTTGCATGATTTTTTTATACTTTTGATTCTTCTTGAAACCAGGTCTTTTTGACCTTATACTTGTATCTTGTTCTGTATAAATGTTTTCCTTTTGCCTGTTGTCTCCTTATTTCTTCAATAAAGGGATACCCCCCCACCCCCCTTTCCAGGGTTGTGCCATCCAACCTTTACAATTCTCTTTCAATGGATTGCTTTTCTCTTGCATATTCCTCATCAGATAGATCTCCTCCCAGCGTCAGCTGCTCAGAAAATATTTTGACAGTGGGCGTAGTGCACCTCGACTCAGCCATTGATCCATCTTGACTTGATGCGGCAGTCGTCGACTCCGGATGTCGTTCGTTGTATTTCTACGCAAGCTCATCACACTGCTCACTGGCACAACTCTTGTTAGAGAACCTAGTTTGAATTTTTTCATGAAAATGTTTTCATAAATTCAGTGTGATTTCACCGGAATGTCTGCTCCCAAAGTGTCCGGTTTCAAATGGTGCAAGAACTGCAATTCCAAGATGTCTATTACAGACCGACACAGTGTCTGCGTGTGGTGCCTCGGAGTCGGTCACGTCACCAAGGGTTGCTGTTCTTGCATGAAGATGAACCCGAAATCACTCCGGGGCAGGGCACCGAAATTCACACTCAGTCGACACTCATCTAAGTCTCTGGCTTGCTCAGCCACTCGATCGTCAGAGGCCGATACTGAAGGACCCACTCCTGAAAAGGAGGGCAAGCATTGGAAAAAAACCCAAAAAATATCACATTCCCGGAGCCATTCTTTGTCCTCTCACAAAAAGAAACGGCGCTTCCGAAAACCCCGCAGTAAGTCTCCATCGGGCCCAACATGGGCAGAGTGGGAGGCTATCAAAGAACAAATGCTCAAGATGTTTAAGGCAGTTGCAGGTACAGCTCTTGCTACTGTGCTGCAGGCCTCTGCAACTTCAGTGGCGCCTGGTGATTTCAGCCCTAAGATGTCTGTCAGTACTAATGTCCTCGGGCTCGGTGCTGCCCGTTTCCCAAACAGTCATATCATCAAAGCTGTTATCTGTGCCGCCAGGCGTGGGTACCTTGGCGCTGATGCTGGTGCCCGATCGTTCGTGTGTCCCGCTGTCCCAATCAGCATTTTACTACACCATGTCCATGATTTTCGACGATGACAGTTACCAAATACCTTTTGGTCTTGAACCAGCACGTGGAGGCTGTGGGGGCACAGATTTGTTCTCATAACAGGCCAATTTACTCACCTTGGCAGAGGGGCTATGGGATCGAAGTGGCTTAGACATTCAACAAGCCCAACCCTATGGACATGCAAATTCCCAGTACGCCACCACGATAGATATAGTAGTTGATGCCCTGGGTGCCCCAGCCAAATCCCTGTCAGGCTACGCACTCAGACATCATTGACCAAGGGCCCCCGACAGAGAGGGCCTTGCCTTTGAACATAGCCATTACTGCCCCTGTTATCGCCTTGTGGCAAAAGCATTGTTCAACCCCACCTGTGAATTCTGCATTCACAAAAAATATAAGCCAGGAAGGGGAGATCCATGTTGGCTCTCCACCCATCCGACTCCAGAGGATCTCATTGTCCAAGCTGCTACGGTCAATACTAGACCCACCACATCCATATCCAATCGCCCTACTGATAGGGAGGGAAAAAAGTGTGACTCACTTGCGAAGACAGTTTTCGCATCGGGCCGTATGGCCTTAAAGGCTGTAAATGCTTCCTGTACATTTGTAAAATACACTTCAATGGATTGCTTTTCTCCTGCATATTCCTCATCTTGATAGATATCCCTTGTCCAGTTCTGCTGCTCCGAAATTCTCTCCACAGGGGGCCGAGTGGACCTGGACTCGGACGTCAATCAGTCTTGCGCGGTGGTCGATCGTTGGGTCCGGAGGTGACATCAGGCACCATACAAATACCAGGTCACCACGCCCCATCCCTCAGTTCCTTTGTTCTGTGCGCTCACACGCTGCATCAGGAACCTACTCGAGTTTCACTCCATTTTTCACTTACTTTTTTCGATTCACCTCGACAATGTCTTTGCACAGGATCTCAGGTTTCAAACGGTCCTCCGATTGTAATGCAAAATATCAGTGACTGACCCACACAACGTCTGTTTATGGTGTTTGGGTTCCACTTACGACACAGAGGCCTACGCGGCGTGCACCAAGATGCCATCCAAGTCCCTGTGAGACAGAGCCGGTTAGCTGGCCCTGGGCCGATCGTCATCAAAGTCTCTGGCACGGTCTCTCGTCCGGTCATCTGAGGCTGAGGATCCCACTCTTCACAACGAGGGCTGTCACTGCAAGAAAACAAAAAAGAGGTCCCACTGCAGAAGCCATTCCTCATCCTCTTCCTCACTGAAGAAGAAGCAACGCCACCTTCGGCTTGAATCAGATTCTTCCTCAGAGCTAGGTAAGCCCTCTAATGGACAACCACTCGTGAAGAGTGGGATTCGTTTAAAAAATAAATGCTTGATATATTTCGACAACAGGCGAAAAAAAGCTGTGCAGCTCTCACCCCCGACCAGCAGGCCTCGGCAGCAAAAGCAGCGCTCGGTACCCCAGAACCCATGCTCGCCAGTATGTTGATGCCTTCGGCACCGACTGAGCTTTCGAGCTCTGTGCCCAACGAGGTGTGAAAATCATTGCCCTCTAGAAGCCTGTTCCACGGCGCCCATCGCCTTTTTGGAGCTATCACGCCGGTTCCCAATCCATCGGCCTCTAGTACTCCACAACATGCGACTAAGCCCTCTTCCTCGGCCGACTGAGCTACAGAGTCGAAGGATAAGCCGGCAAAGTTGACCAGCGACAGCGCCTTTGAACTGCTATCACCGACAAGCTTTTTCGACTTAACGTGGTAGATTTTTGGCACCGATCAAGCCGAGAAGTGTGAAAAGGTCGACCCCATCTTGGTGGATTCCGTCAGTGTTGACTATTTCGAGGTCCGAGGCAATTTGATGGCACTTACTCAGGGCCTTCAAAATGCCAGTGGCTAGAACACATCTCCAGACCTTGAGATGCAACAAAAACAACCTTACACTCACTCTCATTTCAAGTTTAGGACATTTGTAGAGAAAGTGGTTGACACTCTCGGGCCTCAAGTCGTCCGCCATTCCCCATCAAGGGTATGACTGTACAGAAATCCTGGCTGAAGGCCCTGCTATTGAGCACAGCATGCCCTTCAATCAGGCCATAGCTGTCCTTTTGGCTTCCTTCTGGCAAAACCTATGCATTTTGCCTCTGCGAGTACCAGTTATCACAGGGAAAAACAGGCCGGCAATAGGGGACCCTTCCTTCCTCTCAATACACCCTTCACTGGAAGGGCTGGTGGTTCAGGCTGCCACTATATCATCCAGGCCCAGAGCATCCACGTCAAATCTCCCTACAGACAGGGAATGGAAAAGGATAGATGCTTTGGCCAAGCAGGTTTTTACCTCCAGGCAGCATGGCTCTCAAGGCCACAAATGTAGCTTGCGGTTTAGCAAAGTTATCCTACAGTATGTGGAAGGCTGTCGAGCATGCAGCAGAATACATGCCGGAAGGTCATATGTGGGACAGATTTATACAGCTGATGGAGGATGGGATGCAAACTGCCAAGCAGGCCTGGATATTGCTGACTGTATTGGCCACTATATGGGGTCGGCAGTAGTTATGAGAAGGCAGGACTATTTGAAAACTTCTGGCTTCTCCCCCAATGTACAAAACCGTCTTTTAGACATGACGTTTGAAGGGGAGATGCTCTTTGGACCATAGGTAGATGACTCTTTGGAGAAATGTAAGGTGTCTAAAATTGCTGCTAATTCGCTGGGCCTGGCTGCGCAGCCGGCTAAGCCTGCCTAGAGGCAGAGGCAGAGGCTATGGGCGCTATGTGCATTCTGGCAGGAATACGCAGTCACCACAAGCTAGGCAGATGTAGACGCGTTTCCCGCGTTACAGAGGGGGTAGAGGAGCTTCTAAGGGCTAGCAGATAGCAGCTGTGGCTGGGGCAACAGCACCTTTCGAAGCCGCTTTGATTTTGCCCTCCCATGACGTACCGGTTGGTAGAGGTTTGGCAGGGCATTGGTCCCAGTGGCAGGAGATAACCTCTGATGCCTGGGCCCTGCAGTTAATTCGGTGGGGTTATTGTCTGCCATTTTTAAGAAAACCTCTGGACAAACCCCTGTCTTCACTGATCCAACCGGGACAGGGGCTCCAGGAAGAACTCAGAGCTCTGTTGTCAAAGGGTGCCATGGAAGAGGTGCCTCCCGATCAGAGAGGGTCGGGCTGGTATTCCCAGTATTTCCTGGCACCCAAAAAAATGAGGGAGTGACTGTCCCATTCTGTACCTCAGGGCTCTAAACAAGTTCCTGAGAAAATACAAACTCTGGAAGGTGACGTTGAGAGGAATTCTCCATGCTCTCGAGCTTCAGGACTGGCTGGTGTCCATAGACCTGCAGGATGCCTACTTCCATGTGCCCATACACCAAAAGCACAGGACATTCCTGCAGTTCCTTGTTGGTGACGAGCACTATCAGTTCAAAGTGCTGCCCTTTGGGTTGACCTCCGCTCCAAGGGTCTCCACCAAGCTCATGGCAGTAGTTGCGGCTCACCTCAGGAAATCCGTGCCCACATATTCCCATACCTGGACGACTGGCTGATCCGAGGGAAGTTGGCGGGCAGGTTTTGTCTAATCTAGAGGACACCTGCCTTCTACTGCACAGGCTGGGCTTCTCCCTCAACTTGACAAAGTACGATTTGACACCAGTTCATCGGAGCAGTCCTAGACACCCAGCTAGGGAAGGCTTTTCCTCCTGAAGAGAGAGTCAGCAACATAGCCCAGAATGTGCATTTGTTTCCGAATCACGCCACGCTTCCTGCGGCTTCCTTCCTCCGCCTCCTTGGGTATTTTTCTAGTACCAGCGGCCAGGCTGCGTATGAGATCCCTTCAGTGGCTCCTGAGGGACCAGTGGTCTCGGTATCTGTGAGCGCTGACGGATCACCTTGCAGTATCCAGCCATGTGGTCCACAAACTCGGCTGGTGGAATACGCACAGCACTCTTGGCGAGGGAACCCTTCTGGCCTCTTTGGCCCCAGGCCCAAGTTATCACGGATGCATCCCCGAAGGGTTGCAGGGGGGAGGGGTTTGCTCACTGCAAGGATTTGCATGTGAGCAGCCTCTGGTCTCATTCAGAAGCCAGGTGGCACATCAACAGTTGCGGGCCATCAGGTTAGCGCTGAGGACTTTCGCCCCATCTCTCAGAGGGAAGCATGTCCTCCTCCTGATGGACAACACGTTGGCCATACACTACCTCAATAAGCAGGGTGGTGTGCACTCCCGCCCACTCTGCACAGAGGCAATTCCGCTGTGGTTCTGGTTACGAGGGAACCAAATCTCTGTCTCAGCAGTTCATCTGGCGGGGCAGAGAACACATTGGCAGATGCTCTGAGCAGGCAGAGCACTGTCTCACATGAGTGGGAAGTGTGCCAGGGAGTTCTAGAGAAGGTCTTCACTCTCTGGGGTACTCCAGCAGTGGATCTGTTCGCCACAGAGTCCAACCGGAAGTACAAACAGTATTGCTTGAGGGTATTCCCAGCGAACAGTGCACTGGGGATGCTTTTCTGGTGGCCTGGATCTTCCCTCTCCACTACGCCTTCCCCCATATTCCTGTCATCTCTTGGGCTTTCAGGAGATTGAAGAGATTCCAAGTGACCATGATCTTGATCACCCCGGATTGGGCGAGGAGAACCTGGTATTCCGATCTCCTGGATCTGACCATCTGTCCACCTTGCCATCACTAAACAAACCCTGTCACATTGGATTATTTGGTGCATATCCGAGTGTTACCAATCGGCAGGCAGGGAGCTTTGACCGGGCATCAGGGCCCATTCAAACAGAGGGGTTTCGGCGTCTCCAACCCTCCAAAGAGGGGGTTCCTGTAAGGGATATATGCTGGGAAGCCACTTGGTTATCCTTACATACATTCAACAATCACTGTGCCTTTGATGTTGCACGGGGAGCTGATGCTCTGTTTGGTAGGGTGGTTCTTCAGAATATACTTGTTTAAAACGTCTTCAGTCCTCCGTTAGACTAACTGCTTGGGGAGTCTATCGAGATGAATCTGCGGGAGAAAGCAATCCAGTGAAGGAGAAATGACTCACCGTAATTATCTTTCTATGGATTCTTCTCCCGCAGATTCCACATCGACCCTCCCATCCATCCCCGCTCACAAAGTTCTGTGGCTTGTTGATTCTGTCCCAACAAGAAGACATTTGGTAATTACTCTTGGATGACCGTTTCTGTCTTGTTTAAAAAAAAAAAAAAAGTATAATAATAAAGTAAACGTTTTTCACTCATTTTTGTGTCGGATCACCCTGTTGAGGGTGTATCCTTGTTCGGATTTTTCTGGCTGATTAGCCTCCTCCTGTGGTTTTTCCTTCTGCATTGGTCAAGTGCGCGGGGGGGGGGGAATGGAGGAACTGAAGCATGGTGCGTAGTGACAGGCTATATATATAACGCCTGACCTCACTTCGGGGCAAGATGGATCGAGGGGCGAGTCGAGGTCCACTACGCCCTCTGTCAAAAAGTTTCCAAACAGCAGAGCTGAAGGATGGATATCTATCAAGATGAGGAATCTGCAGAAGAAAAATCCATAGAAAGATCATTACGGTGAGTAATTTCTCCTTTTGAACTACATGCTGGGGATCACTGCCAAAGCAAAAAACTTTTAAAAGCGTCTTTTTGACCTTGAAAACGTTTTGGTTGAAAATATTGCCTGTTCCATCCCCGTTTTCATGCCCAGTGTGCCTCTTTCGTCTTGAAGTCCACATATGTATTTTCTCTTGCAGGAGTCGGTTATAGTGTTTTAGATTAATGTCTTTGTGTTTTTAGTTTAACGTCTGCTATGTTTAATAGAAACGTGGTTGGATATTCTTGTATTTTGATACTCCAATACTATTGCTGTTTTGGTTGCATCTTTGCGAACAGTCATTTATGTTGTGCCATGATTGAGATCATGGCTGGTTTAGTAGTAGTGTGGGGCAGAGCAGGAGTTTTATTCACTATGCATCCCTGTACCCATGCAGAGCAGACACCATGTTGTCACACCTCCCTCCTCCAGTTTCTGTACTGCATTAGGGGTTCTAAGAGGAGGAATCTGTTGGAGGAAGGAAGGAATTTGTTCATCTTGATATCTCACCTTTTATGGTAAAATCCTGAGACAGGCCTTTTGTTTAGTTAGTTCAGTTTTCCCCCTATCCCTGCGCGTGAAACACTTTGAAACTATCTAGATAGTGCTGGTTTTGATGGCTTTTCATGTGCAAATAGTAAAGTTTTCATGACTTAGGTTCTGCAGGACTGAGCTGCAACTTGCTGCTTAATTAAGGCATGAGTTCAATCCTCAGTCATCCTGGGTTCCCATCTCCGGTAAGTACTGAGAACATATATTTTGCTATCCTAAGATGACCATCTGCCCGCTTACATCTAAAAATCATCATCAACAGTGATGCTGCATAATTCAAATGGGTCACAGTGACCTTGGGCCTCATCACAAGGTTGCCTGTAAAACCCACCGATAGCCGTTGGGTTACCGGCAGTCCTGTAACACTGTTAATGCCGCCTGACATCCAGGTGCTAACGGGATATCACAAGCAGCAGTGGTACGGTAAATCCTCACTCTCATGAAGTCCCATAGGAATCCATGGGAATGGGGGCACTGAAGCACTGGCACCGTTCTTAACTGTGCTGGTGCTTCAGTGAAAAACATGCCGATAGGAGCCTGAACTCCCGGCAGGTCTGTCCTGCCAGTAGTACATTGTCGCTAGCGGCATACTTTTTGCTTGCCGGTCCGGAAAGGGTGCTGGTACGTTGCTACAGGCACCTTTATTTCTGTACCGCCAAACTCGCAATGAGGGCTCTTGTGTGTATTGTATATGTGTCATAGATATGTTTGGTAACTGAAGAGTTCATCCACAAGTTCACCATTTGTCCTAATTTTTAAATGTCATAAATGGAGGAACTTAGTGATCTGATGTTGCCTTATGTCATGTGGTGTTAAGAGCAGTGCATTTAAGGTGGATATAGTTATCTGGTCACCTTCATTCTGTCATATTAGGTTCTGATTTTCTAGAGCAGTCCTAACTTTTTTTTAAATATGTGCTTAAGAAGGAATATGTCATGTCAGTGGCACCTGTGCACACTACAAATGCTCACATTCCTTAATTCTGTATGCATTTATATCGCCGCTCTACTTCGTTGTTCAAAATAAACTGTTTTTTTTTGCCTGCTTTCTATTTGTCCAAAAGCACTGAATATAGCATGTAGCCACTCATGAAATTAACCATATACTCAACATTTGAGGTGTTCATGTAATTTCTTCTTGGTGCTTTAGGCGTTTTTTGCTGGCAAGCTGAAAATAAAAGGCAATATCATGCTGGGTCAGAAGTTGGAGCTCCTTTTGAAGGATTATGCAAAGCTCTGAAGACACACCCTTACTTGCTGGTTGGTACCAGTGAAGGAGCATTTGTTCATTTCACTACTGATGTTCAAGTTGGTATCACAAAAGCACTAAAAATAATGAAAGAAACAAAATGGTCCTTAAGCTCTTAGCCATGCTTGTTTGACTGATTCTGTAACTGTTGCTGTCTAACACTTGTTGATGATTAATATCAATGTTTGATTGAAACCAACTTGTGTTTTGTCATTAACAAAGTTTCATATTTCTATGAATTTTATAACTATACAATAAAATAAAATAATGTAGTTAAATAAAAAATATATTTGATGGGAAAGTGGAATTAATAAAGCAGCAGCATGCATTCATATGTATGTGTATTGGCTTTTTTACTTGACTGCAATATAGATACAAACTATGTATAAGGTAAGTTTCAAGAAAATGCTCAGATCACTGTATGTTAAAGTTAATGCAAACATTAAAGTCAAATGACAGTGACCAAAGAAAATGCAGCAGCAGCAGTGCATGTATCATAAAAATAATGTTATTTCTAATGGATTCCTTCCTCCCACAGATACCTCATCGATGATATTCCCGTCTCCAGCTGCCTTATGAAGGTTCTTTTTTTTTTTTAGCAGACTCCTATCTTTATTGCCATTTTATGTATCATAGAAACATAAATTCACCATAAAAGACCTTAGGTAAACTCTTCCCCTTCCAGTCCACCACCCCCCTCTCAACATTTATCCAAATTCTGATGGGGTAATCTCGTCAATAACGGTCACAAGGCACATAGGTCGAGAGGGTGCAGGATGGCTATGTGTGTACTCTGCTTGGCGCTGTTATACACCCCACCATTATGTTGTGGCCATTTATTTGGCGCTTCATACCCATGACCTCAGTTCCTTTTATCTGCACACTTTGTACCCTTCGCGAGCACTGCTCAATTTAGCTCTTCTGACTGCATCATTTCTAATACCAGGAAGGTCTTGGATGTCAAAACCTGTGTGAATTGTAGAAAATAGATGTCTCTCTCTGACCCCAACAGGATCTGCCTGTACTGTTTGTGGAAGATCACAATCTACATGATTGCGGGTCATATCAATCCATTCACACAAAGGATCTATGGGTGAGTGCATCAAAATGATTTACCTTTTTCTACAAGCACAAGAAAAAAGAAACATTAAAGTGTACAGCCATCATTCTTCCTCTTTGTGAAATAAGGGGAGCCACCATTCAAGAGACTAGATGGAGGAATATGCTCCGAAGATACTGTTTTCCACCCAGTTCTCCATTCCAGAAGTAAGAGAGGAATTCCAGCTCGCGATGCTAGACATCTTCGCTAAGTCTTGACAGATTAGATATGGCTTCCACTCCAGTGCACCTGCATGACCCACTGCACTTGAAAAAGCCAGCAGGGAACCCTTGCAAGACTCTGACCTCACACCTTCAGGCTTGGCCCAGGCTTCATTGGACATGGGTCCAGCCCAGTGCCATATTGCTCCACACTTTGATATTGAGTTCAGGCCCTGGCATGGTTAACCTCCTTCCTCTCTGACCGCCCATCCCAGGTGGAACTTGGGTCCCTTCTCTCCTCTATCACTCTCTCAACCTGTTGCGTTCCCCAGGGCTCTACCCTATCCCACTGGTTTTTCAATGTCTACATGGTTGTCTTAACACATATGATTGCCACTTTAATCTCTAACTTCCAGTGTTATGCGGATGACACGCAACTCTCCTTCAGGTTACCCTCAGCTACCTCCTCTACCTCGCTCATATCTGACTGTCCAAAATTCAGTCTTGGTGTGCTGCAAACAACCTTTGCCTCAACGCCAGTAAGACTGAGATTGTGCTCATTGGGACTCCTGCCCCCGCTTTCCCACTCTCTCTCTCTCTCTCTGGCCGGCCTCCATTGGCCCTGCACCCACACCCACCTGCAAGGCAAAACACCTGCTCCACTCTTTCCTTCTCCACTCACAATTCAAACATCTCTAAGAAATCCAACTACCAGCTGCACCTCCTCAGGGGTATTCTTCCTTTTCTCACCTTCCCCCTGTGGCTCACTGTCTCTAGAGCCCTGGTTCTCTCAAGGCTGGACTACTGCCACAGCCTCTTTCTTAACCTTCCGGCCTCTGCCCTGCGCCCTCTGCAACTCATTCAGAACAGAACCGCAAGACTTATCCTTGGCCTCAAGCACAGGAACCGCATCTCTCCAGCGCTGAAATCTCTCCACTGGCTCCCCGTGGCAGCAAGGATCAAGTTCAAGACTCTTTGCACTGTCCACAAGGCTTTCTGTTGCCTGGGACCTACCTACCTTCAACAATGCCTAACTAAATACTGTCCGTCCCGAGCCCTCCGCTCCTCTACCACCAACCTACTGCGAGTGAGCCGGTTCGGGTCACCAAGCAGAGATTTGAAGGCAGATCTTTATCCTCTGCAGGGGCATCTCTCTAGAACAGCCTCCCTGTCGCCCTCTGTCTTCAGCCAAATCTCCTTAAGTTCTGGAAACTCCTTAAAACATTACTCTTCTCCTCTTCCTTCTCTCTCACTCTACCCTGCTAACCTATCTTTCTGCTCTGCTCTTCTTTCCCTCCCTCCTTTTCCATTCAGCTTTGACTGGCTGCCTGGTGTACCTCAGTCTCATAGGTCCCTGGCACCCCCGCCATTCCTCTCGCACTTCCCTCCGGGCCTAGCACTTCACGTCATCATCACTGCACTTGGTAAATAACCTAAGAGAGTGACATCTCTTTGCACTTACCCTAGTCACTACAGACTGGGTGCACTTGTACCCCACCCTGTATCCCCGCCTCCCCTCACCCACCTCCATTTAACCATCTGTGCACTTGCGCAAATCCAAACCTACCATGCCTGAAGATCGTCTGGTTCCCCCTGTCTTCCCTCCCTGCATGGTGATGCCTTAAAGCACTTGGAAAAACTGCAGAATTGTCGTCAGACATATTTGCTGTTACCCTTACTGTTACATGTATTATATGCCATCGTCTCAGAGTTTCAAGGGCTCTGAACAAATGTTCTTTTTTCCCCTTGTTCCCTCCCTCTTTGAGCGCTTTGAAACACTTTCTTTGTGTATAGGCACTATACAAATAAACATTACCAATACCAGTCTACAACCTGGTCCTTGCTTCATACATTCACAAAGCATTACAGTGCAGACATCACCTTTGGGGCTGACACTTGCTTCTGAAGGGCAGTGTTGCAGAATTTACTGCTATAAAGCTTTCTTCCCGCTTCCATTATTTGTACTGCTTTTGGAGTCTATCTGATGAGGAATCTGCGGGAGAAAGGCAATCCATTGAAGGAGAAATTTCTTAACATAATGTTCTTTCAATGTATTCTTCTTCTGCAGATTCCTCATCACCCTTCCCATCCATCCCCTCTAAGAAAGCGTTGGCAGTAGGTGGCTACCTTCTCCTGAGAAGGAAGTGTTGGCGATGGTTTCAGGGTCTTCTCCTTTTTCTTGGTTGCAAAACGCATGCCTTCTTTTCTCAAACCAAAATGAAAGTTTCTATTTTATCCCAGTTGGGATTTGGCTCTTCTAATCTTCTGTTGGCTATTTGGACATCTTTTTCTCGCTAGTTTTCCTCTGCAGTGGCTGACCTCGGGTGGTGTTGGGGGAGGGAACTGAGGAATGGGGGGCGGAGTGACGCAGTATATGTATGACACCCAACATCACATCCAGAGCCGATGATCGAGCACCAAGTCAACTACACCCACTGTCAAAGTTTTTCCTGAGCAGCTGGAAGGGAGGGTGCAGGGGACGATCTGTGGAATGCTCTAGTGGACAATCCCTCGGATACCTGAATGATGGGGTGATGTGACAGTATTGATTTTACCAGATTGGAGGGTGGCGTAAGGGTGGTCCTGGGTATTCTGTGGTGCTCCGTGCAGAGCATGACTATAAAGATGTATATTGGCTGTGTGAAAAGTAAACACTGTGTATTGTTTTGGTTATCTACATTAGTATGCAATGATGTAACAAAATCAATAAAAACAAATTCCCCCACAAAAAAAGAGCATTACCGAGAGGTGAGTAATTTGTTAGTCTCTTTGGCATGATGGTATTCTTCATAGCTTGCTACTCCCCTGTATTAGGTACAAGCAGTGTTTGGGTTTCAATGGTCTCTGTGTGCACCTTATTTTGCTCGTGTTGGGAACAGAGGATTCGCTCCTCCTTCAGTTCCTGGTTTTGGTGTCATTTCGCGGGCACTGAGCCCACCGCATCCTTGGTTTGGTCGTGCCTACAGGTAAGTTTGGGTTTGTGCAGCCTTTGATTCAATGCCCCGCATGTCTTGGTGTTGGACTGGCTGCATCTCAATTTGCTGTTCGCTTCGCAACACAGCCGGCAACCGCTGTTCAGTTTGGATCCACCCTGCTCACCTTTGTGTATGTGGTCTCCCTCTCGATTCAAAGTTTGTTGGACCTTTATTCTCATTCTCCAGCATGGGGTCTGGCATGGATTCACATGCCCATGAATATTCCCCGTCGTCAGGCTGGGAATATTCAAAATGAAAAAATCAGTTTCAGTTTCGTTTCTGTCTGAACTGTCTTTCTACTAGTAACCAATCACTGATCTCTGGGTCATACTGCCCCCAACCAATGACTGCCCTCTACCCAAGCCCCTCCTCCAGCAATCATCTTCAGATTTTTACTGCACGTTCAAGTGTTGGGAGTACTCGTACTTAGGTCTCGAGCTGCTTTTACTGTGTGTTGCGTTTTCCCGAAGAGTTTACTCTTTATTTTTCGGTCAAATCGAGCCTCAAGCTCCACCGTTTCATCTTCCATTCAATGCAGACCTGTTTTGGAAATTTGTACGCCCCTCAAGGGCGATTTTTCATCGAAGTTAACTTCTTGGAGGCTTCCGGAAGACCTTTTAGGCCTACCCTGCGTGAACATGCCCCAGGACAAAAGAGACTTAACACCCACTGGATCCAAGCTGTTTAGGATCTACCCAGGATGTGGACTACAGAACGTCTTCAAGCAGGATGAACACTCCCGGTGTCTCTACTGCCTTTGCGCCGACAAGTCGCACCAGGAGGAGGACTGTGCGTTCTGCAAGAACATGTCCACCCGGACCATGAAGGACCGTTGTACACGATTCGCTAACTGGCTCGAGGTGAAGAGCCCAGCAGCAGGTGACAAGAAGTCTGAGCGGTCTTCTAAGACCTTTGAGGGCGCTCCAGCGATGGGGGCCCAACAGAAGACAAAGCACCGTGAGTCCGCGGGCACCGGGAGCGCCGTTGGTTCAGCCTCCTCGGCTGCCAGGCAGGGCGCGATGGCACCAGCGCCGTCAACCACGAGCCAACGCTCTGGGTCGGTGAAAAGGAAGTCGGACAACCCGGGTAAGCTTCGGGAGAAGCCCTGGCAGGCCCCGACGGAGAAAGCCAAGGGGGAGCAAGGCGGTGTCCCTCACCCCACGAGGCCCCGATTCACCCGGCTAAGGCCTTGATTGAGTGAGTAGGTGCGGCCCTGGCGAAGCCTACGGAGGCGCCCCCAGTGGAGATGACTTCCAGGCCTAGAGTTTCCCTGCCATCCCAGAGGGTGCAGGTAGCCCTAACGGACTCAGATACCTCTTCTGAGGATGAGCTGGCTGTTGTCAAAGCAACCCTCGACAAGAGGTTCGAGGAGAAGGCCCGCGGGAAGGATCCCGATGAGGCTGACGTGGCGAGCGAGGGAGTCGACGAAGCACAGCAGGCCGACGAGGAACGGACACCACGCCACTGCCGGCGCTCCCGTTGCAACCGCCGACAGACAGGCAGGATGACATTTTGCTGGCACTGCAAACCCTGTGCACTGAGATAAGAACAAGGCTACCCTTGCCTCCGGTGGCCAATCCAGCGGAGCCTGGACCGTCGGGGAGTCCTGCACCCAAGCGGAGGAGAGTCCACCCTCTTCCACCCTTGCAGCCTTCACCTCCATCCGCCCCACCGAGGGATGAGATGGAGACAGTGACAACGGGGACGGACGACGGCAGTGACAAAGGAATGGATCGCCCGTCACCCCCTGCCTGGGCTTCCCCGCCCGACGAAATTGGCTCCTTTCACGCCATGATCACCAGCGCATCAGAGCTTTTCCAGCTATGCCCGGAGGAGCAGAAGAAGGAGGGGTTCCTCTACCAACGACAGGTGGCTAAGAGGAAGACAGTTCTCTCAGTACCTTTACTGGACGACATCTGGTACGAGGGACTGTCCCCTTTGAAGAACCCGTCCACGGTCCCTGCGAAGAGGGACTGGTACAAGAAGTAGTACCGGGTCCCATACTCCACTCCTATGTGCCTCACGGCGGAGCTGTCCCGGGCTTCGGTGGTCTCCGCGGCAGCCAAGAAGAAATCGGCAGGGGCAACGGCATCAACTTCCACTTCCCCGCCGGACAGCGAAGGGAAGAAACTGGACGCCATGGGACTATGGGTCATCTCGTCGGCAGCGACGACCATAATAAAGGTGGCCAACGCCTACTCGATCGTGGCCCGCTATGACAGGGAGTTGTGGTTTAAGATCGCTCCCCTCCTGGACTTCCTCCCAGATGACAAGAGAGCAGAAGCCCTGGAAATCCTGCAGGAAGGCGAGGTGGCGTCGGACCACGCCATCAGAGTGGCCACGGACATAGCGGATACTGGTTTTCGCCAGATGGGCAACAGCGTTTGCCTCCGCCGGTGCGGTTGGCTCAGGGCCACCGACTTCCGTCAAGACGTGAAGACCAGGGTACTCGACATGCCCTTCGATGGGAACAACCTGTTCGGCAAGGCAGTGGACGAGTCACTGCAGGCCATCAAGGCTGACACCGAGACAGCCCGGGCCTTGGGTTCTCCATCAGTGGCGGCTGTCCTTTTGGACCTCCGGAAGCAAGTCACAAGGTGCCTCCAAAGGATTTGGCGGCAGCTTCTCGTCGTACCGCCAAGCGGCCCCCTCGTCGTCTCAGGAAGCCTACAGAGGCCGCAACGAGGCCGGTGGACACTGTCGTCGTCGCCAAGGGGGCAAGGCCTCGACCAAGCAAGACTGAACCGGCAGTGACATCGGGCCCCCACCCAAGCACCCCAGTGGGAGGCCGTATGGCGAACTTCGGCGTGTGGAGGTCCATCTCCCCCGACCGTTGGGTGCTGGATGCCCTGGCCCACGGGCACACTCTGGAATTCCAAAAGAGGTGCGCTCACTTTCCACCAGTGGCCACGAAGGAAAACCACATTCCACAACTTCTTCTGGAGGTACGAGCAATGCTGAAAAGGGGTGCGATAGAACTCGTCCAAAAGAGACTCCGGGGCTCCGAAGTATACTCGCGGTACTTCCTCGTCCGAACGAAGACTGGCGGCCCATTCTAGACCCCCGCCGCCTCAACAAATACATAAAATCCCAGAAGTTCCTGGAGGTCACCCTTCAGCATGTGCTGGGACAAGTGGAGGAAGGTGACTTCCTGTCGTCGCTGGACTTAGAGGATGCCTAATTCCACATCCCCATACACAAGGGACATCGAAAGTTTCTGCGCTTCGTGGTCCAGGGGCGGCACTACCAGTTCAAGGCACTGCCCTTCGGTTTGAAATCTGCGCCAAGGGTCTTCACCAAGTGCCTGGCACCTGTGGTGGCACGGCTGCGTCTGCAGGGGATCCACGTCTACCCCTACCTGGACGATTGGCTTATCCGAGCGAAATCAAGGGAACTCGCCATCGACCACACAACGAGGACCGTCTGCCTACTCACGGAACTGCGGTTCTCAATAAACTTTGCAAAGTTCTGCTTGGTGCTGTCGCAGGATGCCCTGTTCCTGGGAGCCAGACTCAACACAGTGGCGCGACTGGCGTCATCGTCAAAGGAGAGGATCAAGGCCATCCTGGGCAAGGTACAATGGCGGTTGACCACAGAGGTTGCCAGGGTGAGGTCCATCAAGTCCCTGCTCGGCATGATGTCATCATGCATCTACTTCGTACGGCTGTGCAGGTTGCAGATGCGGCCGCTGTAAGAATTCCTTGACGCCCGTTGGATACAAGTGACGGGAAACTTCGAAGACAAGATCTCCCTCAACAAGACTGTCCGGCAGGCGATCCGGTGGTGGAGCACCCACGCGCATCTCGCGGTGGGCATGGACTTCCAAACCCCGGCACATCAGGAAACAGTGACGACGGACTCCTTCCTGAAGGGATGGGGCGCGCATACCAGGGATCTCCACGCAAGAGGCCTCTGGCTCCCAGAGGAGTGGTCTCTACACATCAACGTCCTGGAACCTCCGGCCCATGTTATGGACCCTCAGGTCCTTCCTCCCGTCCCTCAAGGGCAAAGTGGTATGGGTCTTCACCGACAACACCACCACGATGTTCTACAACCGGAAGCAAGGGGAGGTTCATGGTACCCTTCCACCTGGTCGGAATAAAGAACACTGTCGCTGACTCGCTCAGCAGGGAGCTGCGCACGTGCCACGAGTGGGAGCCGCGGCAGGACCAAGTGATTCTCCTATTCCGACTATGGGGCAATCCCCAGATAGACCTGTTCGCGACGGAGACGAACACCAAGTGCCGGAGGTTTGCCAGCAGGTTTCCCCAGCCGGGGAGCATGGGCAATGCATTTTCCTTCCCATGGAACGGCTTTTTCCTCTATGCGTTCCCACCGTTGCTGTTGCTTCTGCGACTCATCAGTCACCTCAGACGGTCCCGGTGCAAGATGATCCTCGTTGCACCATTGTGGCCGAGGCAGATATGGTTCCCGGACCTTCTGGACATGTCAGCATCCCCCTCAGTCAAACCGTTGGACGCAGATCTTCTCACCAGGGAAGGAGGCGCGATCCTGCCCCGCAACCCAGGATCGCTGAACCTGCAGGCCTGGCTCCTCCAGCACTAGAGTTTGGAAACTACAATATCCCGGAAGACTGCAAGGAGGTACTTGCCAAGGCTAGGGCTTCCTCGTCTCATAAGTGCTATGGACATAAGTGGAAGAGGTTCTCTGTCAGGTGCTGTGCACAGAAGATCAACCCCCTACGGGCTTGGGTAGAGGGCAGTCAGTGGCTGGGGGCAGTATGACCCAGAGATCAGTGATTGGTTACTAGTAGAAAGACAGTTCAGAAACGAAACTGAAACCGAAATTTTTCTTTACCGAGGATTCCCAGCCTGACGACGGGCAATATTCAAGAGCATACTGCCCCCAACCACTGACTGCCCTCTACCCAAGCCCCTCCTCCGGCTGCCATCTTCAGATTCGGTATCACGTAAAGTGGCAGTAGGACCAAGAGAACAGCCGCAGAGGGGTTGGAGGGAGGGTTTGCATGTGAATCCATGCCAGACCCACGCTGGAGAACAGTTACAGGTAAGTAACTTGTTCCTTCCACAACTTCAAAGGGGCATCTTGTTCGTTGTCAGCTGCCCAGCCTATGGAGAGTTCAGCATTACCTCGAGCCAAACACACACAGATAATGCCAGGGTTGTTTTAGGTCCAATATATTGATGCACTATCAGGCTCTCTTACGCCCATGGAGGCAGATAATACTCTTGGTATAGGGCGTTCCCAATGGGAATGGGACTCCTTGTTCCCTGGAGGGGAGTCACTGGCAGTGTGTTCCTGTTTTCCCAAACCTCTAGGGAAGGTTTTGCTTAGCAGGCTCACCTCCATAGCCTCAAAGGGGTTGGCTGCCCCTAGGGAAGACGGGATGAAGTGTCAATTTTCGTCACATAGCATACCCACATTTGCTGTGTTGCCAGATGACCATTGATTATGGGAGCTGAACCTCACAGCAGTGTTGAATCCTGTGGCAGGGATATTGCTCCAGCACCTCTTGTATTTTACTAGACATTGGGAAAAGCGATGGAAAAAGGGTCAGGTGTAGTGACTACCTTCTGAACTATAAGTTAGTTCCCAAATAATGTGGGAGTGGCTTGCCAATTGTGTGAGAGGGTCACAATTATTTACAGAAGTGGCTTAGTCTCACTACTGTTTGCAGAGTGAAAAAAATGAAAAAGGGGATAAGGAGTTAAATGAGCTAATCCAGAACAGAAGCAAGTTGATGGACCAATTGTAGGCTTGTGCTGGCGAATGGTTGTGCTTTCCAACCTTGACACTGTCATAAATTGCTTTGATGGTAGAAACCCAATAAGTTATAGTCCAACTAGTCTTACTAAACGTATTTGAAGGTTTCAGACACAGCATACAAAATGCTGTCAGCTCGGAATGCGCCCTTTGTGTTATTGAATCTTATGTTGTGGATAGAAAAAAGGAAAATGTGTGTTTGGTATTGAGACATATGGAAAATTAATCAAGCCACAGCTACTTTAATATCGGTATTAATTACCTAGGCTAAATATAGATGGCAAAAATGTAACACTTTGAAGAGGATGTTGGTTGATATTATATAGATGGCTTAGTAACACTGCTTGAACAACATTCTTGGTTAGTTCTTCTAGTTTACCATCTTGCCATTGATGACCTTGGGCTGCTGATGTGTTTTTAACAACTGTTTAGATGTTTTCAGTTTATAAAGAATCGCACAAAAGCAGTTTCTAATGGATTGGCACTGTCTATTTTCTATTTCTATTTATGCCATGAGAGGCACTACAATGAACAGATTTCACGTTGCTAGACCCAAACAGCAGTCAACCGCGTAGCCAGCGTGACTCTGCATTTATAACAGTAAAGTTTTCAGTTTTCTACGAAAGATAGTAAGACTGTTTTACTGAAATCAAGTAGACGACAAATCCACAATTTAGCTGTGAGACAGCACTAGATATACTGAATTCACTGATACGCTTTGAAGGAAGTGTAAACATGTGGTTACAATAAGCAGAAAGTTGTGGTCTAGAAGATGGGAGCCACATAAATCCCTGCTTAATGTAAAGAGGTGAAATAACATAGAGAGCTTTATGTGCCAATGTAAGCAGTTTACACACAATTATACTCTTAACTGGCAGCCAATGTAATCTCCGAAAGACTGTAGAGGTATGAGCCGATCTGGGAATATTGTTGACCATCATAGCATAGCGTTCTGCAAAATCTGAAGTTCGATGGAGAACATAGTAGACCCTGCATAGTAGTCCAAACTAGATCCCACAATGGCTTTAGCCAGAATAGAGCAATGCTGCTCTGAAAGAAAAGGCCTGGATTGTCGATGCAACATTAAAAAATAGTTTTTAATGTAACATTAATTTGAGGGTACCATAGATAAAGTATAATCAAAAGTCATACCCAATGACTTGGAAAGTCCCATAGCAAAATGTCTGTCCTGACTTGATTTAGCCCAAGCCAGTTTGGGGCCATCCAAAGTTCGATACATTTAAAAATAGACTGAATATGAGCACAATTGGTAGCCGGGTCCTGATCCAAATAGAAAAACAGCCGGTTATCATCTGTATAATTCTGAAACACTGTTCCAGATGAATCAGCAGATAATGCAGCTGCTTCATATATATATATATATATATATATATAACGTGGCCGCGGTAGCGGCCATGTAGTTATGGTTAAGTTGGTGTTTCCATAGGAAGAGCACTTTTTGGGCGGCTTATAACTTTGCTCCCCCTGGACGAATCCTCACCAAACTTTGCAAAAAAAGTATATGGCCCACTCTGAATTTTTTTGCAAAGTTTGGTGAGGATTCGTCCAGGGGGGGGAAGTTATAGGGGGGTCCCAAAACCTTTTTTTTCCCATAGACTGAATGGGAAAAAACTTTGCGCACGGCTACAGCCCAAACCGCTGGACGGATTTACACCAAATTTGCGGCAGGAGCGGCGGCCTGGTCCCGAAAGCGTGCTTTTGCAAATTTGGTGTAAATCCGTCCAGTAGTTTTTTTAAAAATGACCAAAATGTAAGTCAGAAAAATTAGTAATATCTGTGTTCGCTTCGCGGACGGACTTCCCTGTTCGCTCCGCGGACAGCACCCCGATTGGCCCAGCGGCTTGCGTCATGTCCGCGGACATGCGACGTGTTCGCTGATTGGGCGGCGTGGTGCGTGTCAGATTTTCTGTCGCGTCTGCTATCTTGCATTTGCGGACGTCCGCGGACAGCGCGGTGAAAGTTTGTTCAAAATGTGTATTTAGTAGTGTGTTGGTGTGTAGAAGTCTTTGGGGAGGATGGGGGAGTATGAGATAGGTTCAAAGTTGTATTTTATTTATGTGCTAGACGCTTTTATTGTGTTCGATTTGTCTGCGGACAACACGGCTGTTCTGGAATGTTCGTAAATAAACAGAATGGATTCGGTGTCAACTTGAAAGTGTTCTAAGAACACTCGTGGGGTCTTGGAATGTTTGCAGGGGGTGTCCTGGAGACGTTGTCTGTATTGTTCGTTGGCAAGGTGAAAATGTTTTAAGAACAATCGCGGTGTCCAGAAATGTTCGTACATAAAGAAAATGGGGGTGTCCTGAGGACGCTGTTTGTATTGTCCTCTGGCAAGTTGAATGTGTCCTAGGACCTTCCCCCTGTCCGCGGACATAAAAATGGTTGCAATGTTTGCATCTATGGGTGTGATATGCTGCGGTGGTTGTGGCCAGGGTATAGAATGTTGGGTGCATGGCCATTTGGCCATGCACCCAAGAGTGTATGCCCTGGCCACACTCACCGCAGCATATCATACCCATAGTGGCTTTTAACTTTGGGTCAAAAACTAATTTATAAGGAACAATGTTATAAGCTTGTATGGGTGCGATATGCTGCGATGGTTGTATTTATCTTGTTATACGTACTATTTGGTTTAGTAACGGGAGTCCATGTTTTTCTTGTTCATTTCTGTAATAAAAGAAAATAGCATGTTAGTATTAGTATTTTATATTGATTTATTACATTGTACAATCAACATTTTCTTCTTTTTATTGACCCTCATATTTAGTAGATTGCAAACCAGAGTACTGTGCAATGTGCAAAGTTTCTGTGTTTGTTGCTAAAATCATTGGGTTTGTGGGAGAAAAAAATCCATGTTGGATTAAAACAAAAAACCTTTTTCTGTTATGCTACAGTTTATTTATTTGTTTTCTGCGTTTACTTGTTCTTTCTGCCTAATGCTTTATGCATTGGATTGTTCCAGTTTTTGTGAGCAGTAAGATATTAGGTATTTGTTTGGATATTGTAAAATTTTGGCCCAGTTAGATACCAGTAGGCGTATTCTAACTGTTTATGTTTTGATATAATTTCGTGGTATTGATTTATCTGTTTGCATATTTGTAAATTTTGGGACAGTTAGACACCAATTGGCATATTCTAACTGTCTATTCTTTGCTCTATTTGAGTGGTATTAATTTATCTGATTAGTTGTTGTAGAATCTTTGGGCAGTTAGATAGGTTTTGAAATATTGTGACAGTTTATATTTTTTTACTACAAGTGTACTTAAGGTTTAAGTACAGTTCAGTTATCAAATTTTGGTTTTAAGAACATTAAATACGCGTTTGTAAGATTAGCTGGTAATCTCTGTTTTAGAGTAACAGTACTATCATTACATTCAAACCATCCACATTTTTTTTATATATGCAGTGTAGTGCCCTGAGTTGGTTGTGGCTCCTGTGTGGTAGATTATACCTATTGTTGTGAAGGTTTTCCTACCAAGTGATATTTGACCATGTGTGAATCCAGTCAGCTTGCAGTTGTTTTTCGTACCATCTGCATTGTAACGTAGAAGCATTAGTATTACGTATTTACTATGTGTTTGTATTAGTAACGTGGAGCAATTATCCGAATTGCAGGTAGAACATAATCTACCGTGTTTTGCATTTTGTACAAGTTATGTTATGTTATGTTATGTTACCTGAACTTGTAGAGCGCACGGTCGCCCGGGGGCATCATGGCGCTGGTGAGGAGGCTATCAAACAAGAGGAACAGTAATAGTCAGAGAGTTAGAATAGAGTAGTTTTGAGGGCTTTCCTGAAAGCCAAGTGGTTGGAGATAGACTTGAGTGGCAGTGGGAGGGTGTTCCACAGCCTTGCCGCAGCAATGGAAAAGGCTCTGCCACCGAGTCTTTCCCGGTTATACTTAGGAACCACCAAAAGATTGGTGTTCAGGGAACGAAGGTTGCGTTCTGGGATATACCGAACAAATTTGGTCTGAAGAAACTCAGCACCTAGGCCCTGGATAGCTCGATGGACAATACACAGTGACTTGAACTTGACTCGCTGGGCCACTGGGAGCCAGTGGAGTTGGCGAAGCACTGGCGAGATATGAGCTCCATAGGGGGAACCTGTGGCCAGTCTAGCTGCCAGGTTCTGTATACGTTGAAGGCGTTGGAGAAGGCCCGTCGGCTGAGCGAGGTATAGGGAGTTGCAATAGTCCAACCGTGAGAGGACTAATGCAGCTACCACAGGGGGACGCATAGCCTCTGGGATCATAGGGAGGACCTTCTTAAGTACCCTAATCTGGTGATGGGCGGATTGACAGACCGTAGAGACCTGATTAGTCATGGACAGGGAGGTAGAAAGAATGACTCCTAAATTCTTTACTTTGCCCACTGGACAAGGCAGAGGGCCCAGTGAAGTAGGCCAAAAAGCAGGGGTCCATAGTGACGGGCAGGGAGGACAACCCACCAACATCACTTCAGTTTTATCGCCGTTAAGCTTGAGCCAGTTTTGGTCCATCCAGACACCAACTGATGTCAAACAGTCATGAAGAGAAGCTGAGATCTTGATATGATCCTGATCCAAACGGATCAGGATTTGAGTATCATCCGCGTAGGAATAACAGTTAAGTCCATACGAGCGGATAAGGCAGACCAGCGCCCATATGTAAATATTAAATAGGATAGGGGAAAGAGAGGATCCCTGGGGAACACCGCAGGTGAGGGCACAAGGGGCAGAAAGGAAAGGGGGCATAGCAAGGGTCTGAGTGCGGTCTGCGAGAAAAGAGGTGAACCAGGCCAGGACTGATCCGGAGATCCCGATTTGTGCTAGACGTGAGAGGAGAATAGGATGGTCCACTGTATCAAATGCAGCGGACAGATCCAACAGAATCAAGGCTCCAGCTCCACCTGCGTCCGCAAGTCTAGACATGTCATCTTGCACTGAGACAAGCACACTCTCCGTTCCCCTTCCTGGCCTGAAACCTGCCTGGGCAGGATTAAAGATCTTAGAGGATTCCAGAAAGGAGGAGAGAAGGGGCGTGACCAGAGATTCCAGGAGTTTAGACAAGAACGGGAGCAGGGATATGGGGCGAAAATTAGAGGGGATAGTTGGGTCAAGGGACGGCTTCTTAAGCAGGGGAATGACCCTAGCAGATTTGAGTTCCGGCGGAACCAGGCCAGACTGGCATGAGTGATTTATAGCCACTGTGACGTCAAACAGAATGTCTGGGGCAATAGACTTCATCATACTTGCTGGAATGGCATCCTCTGGAGAAGAGGACTTAATTTTTAGAATCGCTGCTAGAACCTCTGCCTCAGTGAATAGAGGAAAGGTGGACCAGCTGGCAGGGGGGTCAGTGAGGGTGAGTGGCACAAAGCTAGTAGTGCCGGAAGGTTGCATAGCGAGAGATTTGGCAATGTTAGATCGTATCACATCGATTTTCGTAATAAAAAACGATGCCAGGTCATTGCATAGCTTTTGCGATGGTTTAACCATCGAGGTGAGGGGTTCAGAAGAGGAGAGTGATTGAACAATAGAAAATAGTGTTTTGGGTTTACATAGAGCACTTTCAATTTGTTGAGCGAAATAAGTGGCTTTAGCCAGCTTGACCTTGGCTAGGTAGATGGAAAGACTGAGCTTGTACAAGTCTTTAAGCAGAGGGTCATATCTAGCCCGCCATTTGCGTTCGGCTTGTCTGAGTAGCAGGCGGGCGCTTTTTAGCTGATCAGAAAACCAGGGCTGGGAGAGTAATCTCCGACTCTGGGTAAGTTTAGATGGGGCGAAAACATTTGCGGCGAGTAGCAACGATGTTGAGAGCGTGGATAAAGATACCGGTCCCAAGGAGGCGCACTCAGCAACGATACAGGCACCAAGTGCCTTAGGGTCAGCTGATCGCCAAGAGCGGAGTAACGTCTTGGGAGGGAGAGCTTTACAGACAGGGGTGGCTAGAATAAACGGGCATGAAATCAAATGATGATCAGACCAAGTCACTGGCTCAATAAGGCCAGGGCCAAGTAAAGCATCATTGGCAAATACCATATCTAGAGTATTTCCATGCAGATGGGTGGGTGCTTGGATCAGTGGACAGAGATGAAGATCAGAGAGGCTATCCAAAAACAAGTTTAATTCATCTGATCTCGGAGGATTGAAATGCAAATTAAAATCACCTAATACCACAAGATTGGTATACTGCAGGTTGAGGGTGGCAATGAGGTCAGCTAAGTCCTTCCCAAAAGTTCCCATAGAGCCTGGGGGGCGGTAAATAAGCAGGAGGTGGGTGGCACATGTTGTCGATAACTCACATCGACAAAGGAGGGCTTCCATATTCAGTATTCCAAGTTGCTGAAATGGAACGGATTCACAATTAGGTATTGATATATAGACAAAGCACTCATTGGGGATTTGTTCTTGTGTCACATTGTTGCAGAGAGTGCATGTATGTTTCCACATGTATGAAATCTGGAAGATTTCATTTATAGGTATGTTTTTGTTTTCCAGTACTAATAGTAAGTACATTAGAAATTCTTGTGGATCTTCGTGTGAGTTTATAGTGAATTTCACCATTCCAGCACAGTAGTCCAATTGTTGTCTTATTCCATAAACACTTTACGTGTTGTCAGGATTGTTTACTGCATTTCTGTGAAGTACTAACATTTGCAAACAGAATGGGTCTGTACTGTGTAAGTAAATGTTGTCAACAATTGGTGGTAATTGAAATAGAATATTCATTGCTACATTTGCGTAGCAACTTACACCAACTATATTTGAGAATATAGGTAGTTCTGTATCTAACTGCTTTTTTTGGAGTTTGTCTTCCTTCTTTAAAGAAGTACCTGGTTTACTTTCTCTAATTGATTCTTTTTTGCTTGTGGTACTTGATGAAGTTTTAGTTTCTTTTAGTCTCTTTGGAGGATTTGCAGTGACATCCTGTTGCATTTCTGTTTGACTTAGTTTTCTTTTAGAACATTTTCCTTTTTGTGGAACAGGATATGTTTGTAGATGGGGGGTGTATAGTGAACAAAGTCTATTGTATTCTAAAATGCAAGGAATATCAGCGTTTACTTTACTTGCATCAAAGTTCATTAGAAATAGACCGTCAAATGTACGTAGGCGTGACAGTGCTACATAGCTCATGCCTTCTTTAAAGACTGTTACCAATGTCTATCATTGCTTTGTCTAGAGTAAGACCTTGTGATTTATGAATGGTGACTGCGTATGCAATAGTTAGAGAAAATTGTTCTCTGCGTACATACATGTCTTTGAAGAGAAGGAATCGAGCTGTTGAGCATCCTATTTTTTACTTCTGAAAGTTTGTCAAAGAGAATATTGACAAACTGAATTTTGTTGTCACGTGGGTATGTTTGAAAGCCAACAACTGTACCCAGTGCTCCATTAACTAGTCCTTGGTCCACGTCAAGGTTACGTTTAAGCATTACTCTGCAATTTAAGGATAATTTTAATATATTTTCCAAGCCTGCTGTGTTTGAGATTGATTTTTCTAAACTATTTAGTCTTGCTGTGGCTTGGTCACACATGGGCAGTGTCATTCCATGCACATCTAGTTTGTCTGTGGCGCAAATTTCCATAATTGGTTGCATTTCTGTGCTTTACATTATTTCATTGAATTTGAAACAGCTTGCAAGAGTTGGCATTAAGGCCATACAATTGACATTTTTGTGGGCTAATTGTTCCATAACATCTGTAGCACATGCATTATCACCATAAAGTGCATGAATGTGCCGGGTTTTCAATATTGCTTCTGCTTCTCTAGAAAGTATACCAACTCTGATACTTTTTAAGATGTTGGCATAAGTGAGATCTGCCGATTGGCGCATGTTTTCTGTTATTTCTCTGTATTGGAAATGTTGCCAAAGGTTGACATTTCCAATGCTGCCAACAGTTTTACGGTACAGTTTGTGTCCTAATGTTTTAAAAATAGGCTCACCTTTTACAGGTGTCAATTGAAGAAGATCTCCGAAAACAATGATGTGTTTTCCTGCAAAGAGCTCTTCATAGTTTGTTTTGAGTACTTCTTGTAATCTGAGGTGAATCAAAGCCAACATTAGGTTGGACACCATGCTCACTTCATCTATTAGTAGCATTTTCATTTGTTTCAATAGTCTGCGTACTTCCATTGCAACTTCTGCAGAAAGTTTGTAATAATCTAACTTGTTTTGGTGTTCTACTGGCAGGAGTAGTAATCGGTGTAAAGTGACGCCACCTATGTTGTAGGCAGCTAAACCTGTGGGGGCAGTGACAACAGCTGACAGTTTGTTTGTCAATTGTTGAAGGAACTTACTGATGATTTTGGTTAGGAATGTTTTGCCAGAACCAGCTTCACCACTGACATACAATAGTATAGGTTTGTAATTTTGGCAGGTGCATTTTTTGTTTTCATGTTGCACACCATGTGCAATTTCTTTTGTTATTTCTTGAAAAATGCTACGTTGCTCTTTGTTTAGTTTTGATTGTAGTGTAGTTAAGTCTTCTTTATCTTCATAGTGACACATGGTGTTTTCTACTTCTATCATAGCTAATTCTGCCTCATTTGTTATTAGTGGTTCACCCAGTGGTTCTTGGCTTCCTGTGACAGAAGTTTGACTACTGTCAGGAGTGTCCTTATCTAGTTGTGCCTGGAGTTCCTCTTCGTGTTCCTGTTCATTGTGCAACATTGTTTTGTACTGTGCAAAGTTTACATCAGTTATACTGCATTCATTGGCTTTGAAAGCATCTTCATATGAGTCATAGGTATCTAGTATTTCTTCTTCTTTTCTCCATGGTTTGAAGAGTTGTAGCAGGGACATGCAATATATTTCTTTATTTTGAGGAGTCTTTAATGACAATTTGATATGATTCATTAAATTTGGTTTGGTGAGTTTTACTAAGCTGCCATCACAGTTTGTCACTTTGTATTTACAGTTCTGCTCATCAGGTTTTATATTATTTTTGTATGTGTAGTTTTGGGCTATGTGGTATAGACACATGGTTTCCAAAGTGGTACTCCTGTTTGGGTAGTATGTGTCCAATAAATTGTTTTTTAAAATGTCTTGGCTGTTGGGATCATGTTTGGCTATTGTTTCTATATCTTCGTATGATTTTAGAACTCTTTTTCTAGATTTAGCTGGACCAAGACTTAGCCATACTATATTTGCAGATTTACCATACAATGCAGTACCAGTTAATCGATCAGCTGCTTCATAGGATCCACATTCTCTATGGGACAGCATTTTTATGCCCAAGCTGTATAATTTCTGAGACACTGTTTTATCTGATGACAGGTCATTCCAGAGGTCTTGGAGCTCTGTCTTTTCTGATTTGGTTAAGTATGCTGTGACATATCGTGCAACTGCAGTAGAATTGTCTGCAATGTACTGCACATCTATGTTTGCATTCCACAAGTGGGCAATGATTGCATTGTAATCATTGATATATTTTTCTTCTTCTTTTCATTTTATGCAATATGTATTTTTAGGTGACTTACCTTTAACACTATGTCTAACTGAAGACATGAGGTTGTTCACTTGACCTCTATTTGTAACTGGTCTAGGGAAACCAAATCGGCATTTGGTGTAGTATTTCCCTTTGTTTTTGTATTTGCGACGACAATATTTGCCACATTTGTGTCTTTGGAATTGTAAGATTTGTGCATGAAGATCACTATTTGTGGATTCTGACGGAATTTCACAAGTGACATATTTTTCAATAAACTGTAAAACAGTGGCATCACTGTCTTGACCAAATTTGGTAGCATCTTTATTCCATAAAAGCATGTGGCCATGTGGCGCTCCTCTGGCTTGGTATTCTTTTCTCCAAAAAACGGGTTGCACTTCTCCAAGGGGAGGAACAGTTTTATTACAAATAAAATGTAGCATAGCAATGAAGCGATGGTGAAAATATCTAGAAACATTAACAGGATCCTGAGAACAAAGTTCTCCAGGTGTTAGTATATCTGTTTGTTTTGTTTTCGTTTGATATGCGTAGGAAAGCATGTAAATCCTCCCATGCATATTCTGCACAACTTAATGTAACAAACCAAGTGGGTGGGCCAAGGTTTCTGATCATACAACGTACATCTCCATGGCGTCGAAACCAGTACTCTTTAGTACCTCGCATATTTGCTAATAGATTTGTAAGATTTGCCTGTAAAACCTCATCTTTTTGTTGAACTTTTTGTAATAATTGTGTGGCTGGCATATTTTGAAAGTGTGATCCTGATTTTAATATGTGTGCAACTCTGTAACATAAAGTTGCTAGTTCACTTTCAAAGAGTAGGTGGAATATGTATTCCACATTTTGTCGAAATCTGGGATCTTCAGAATACATTCGTAATGAGTGATATTCTGATGCTGATATTTGAACAGGTCTGTCATCGTATCTTCCTCCTTTGCGAGTTGGGCACAGGAAATGTCAGATGAAGACAGAGACAACTTCTGTGGAGAAGAGAGAGGTGACGTATGTGGTCCTGAGGGGTGTTTCACAATGGATAAGGAAGTGAGATGGTCAGATTTTGACGTGCATATACCTCGGGCATCGAAATCATTGACGCATTCAGACCAACCTAAAGGGCAACCCCATGCTGAGAGGGGGGAGTTGCCACCTTATATGAGCAGATTAAGGTTGTTGCCGGAAAGAAGGCGGTGCAGAAATATTTTCCCTGTCTTGAGGAGACAGACGATGGGAAATGAGAGTGAGTTTGGGGTTTCACAGTTTCCCTTGCTAGAGAAAGGGGGAGCTAGACCACAGTATATACCTTGGACCCAGATGGACAAGGATAACTTAAGATGTAAATTTCTGACTTTAATTTCTGGCGCTGGGAAATGGATACATGAATTAGAAAAGATGGCGAGAGGAATTACATTGGCTATAGGGGACATTGAGGGTCTCCTGATTGCCATCCTTGGAGATAGAGCTGATGACGTTTGGTCCAGAGCAGGGTATGCTGGTGTTACTACGGTTAACACTGCTCATGACAGAGCACTGTTCAATAACTGTAGAGCGACGGTCTGGAAAGCGCTTAAGGGTACTGTATCCAGACACGTCTGATATGGGAGCTATAATGAGGAAAAATATGCTGGATGGGGAAGAGCTGCTTGTTTACATTCAGAAATTCCAAGAGCAGTGGGCCTTGGAGACACCGGAAGTTTGGGGTAAATCTATACCTGTGTTCTATCATATATTATGCCATGGGCTACCAGACCCGGTACAGATGCAGCTCAAGAAGTTAGTGGGTATGGAGGCAAAACCGTGGTCAGAAATTCAACTGACCATCGCACATTATTGCAGACTCTTGCAAGAAAAGAATCGCAAAAAAGATGATCAGGATAGGCGAAGAGGCAAAGTTAGTGCAAAAGATTTCTTTTTATTCTCGCATACGGATGGTACCGTTATGACGGCAGTCCTCACACAGACAGGGTCGGACTGGGACAAGAAATGGGCCCGGACACCGAAGTAAAAGTGACCCTCATCCGGGAATCATGTCAATTCACAACTTTACAGAAATGCTACCTATAGAGGGTTAATGGTGTTTGTTGTATGTGATGTTTTGTGTAAACACTTGAGAAAACAGGTGATAACATTCCTTTTCCATGGGCCCGGCATTTGATACTGATTTGTTATTTAAATATCACGTTTGCCAAAGCACTGTACATAGCACATATTTACATACAATAATTCCCAACCGAAGTATTTGGTACTCATTTATCAACCTCTGATTAATGAAAGGCTGGTCTATATTACTGGAGTAAGCTATGAGGAGCAAGCTGTTCCTTCCTTCTTCCCTCCCATCTTCCATCACTCCCTTATCCCTCCTGCCCATCCTTCTTCTTGATTTTCTTCTTTTTTTCTTTTGTTCCTTCCTATTTTCTTGCTTCCCCTCCCATTCTCTCCTCTTTCTTTCATGGGCATCTTTCCTCTCCTCCTTTCCTTCCTTTCTCACACTGTTTCCTTCCTGTCTCCCTACCATCTTTCCTCTTAATTTCTCCCATCCTTCTACCCTCCTTGTTTTTGTTTCTTCTGCCATTCCTTCTTTTTTCTTTACTTCCTCACTCTCTGTAATTCCTACCCCATTGTAATATTGGAAAATAGCAGTTGAAGATAAATTATTGTGCATGGGTCAACAGGCTAGGGTGCACTCGAGTCGAGTGCAATGATGGACTCTGCAGCATTCTTGAATCACAGCTGATACCAAAGGGCAGCTGCATCACCAAGCCCTTAGTCGAGAAAGCATGAGAGTGTAATAAATCCATGTTCAGACAGAAGCATTTAATCTAAGCATGCATGAACCCCACATCTGAGTCTGTCTAGGTATAGGTCTCTCACAGGATTAGGGGCCAGAATTTACAATGCTTGTATGTGTTGTCCAGTCCTGCGGGTAAGCTGCCAGGACAGGGTGATGTCCGCAAGCATGTAGTTTCAGCTAAGACTTAACACTGCCACAATTCACCACAACCATGGTGCCACCACACACCTCATGCCACTCAGACAATCCCCAATCTAAAGCAATGGCACTATACGGTTACCACCTCCACAATTATACCCAAATCTACAGTATGAGAACCATCCCTTGTTAAATCCGGGTAATGCACTTAAACTACTGAGGTGCGATTGCTGGCTGGAAAATAAGGAAAGCATGTCCCCAGCGCACCACGTGATGCTCATACCAGTATGACACAGCGTGCTGCTGTACTGGCATTAGCGATAACCTGGCTTTAGATCGCTTTATTTAGACTTTAGTGAAGTGAGATGCTCTCACTTTCCACAACTTCCTGTTTTCTGTTCAAAACCCTGAGCAAACATGCCATACACCAGAAAACACTTTTTCAAAGGAAACATGGTGCAATAAACCTTACGTTCCTCGGGCTCCCTCCCAGGCACCCAAATGGCCGAAGAAAACAGGCCTTGATGAAAGGGTCCTCAATGCAGCCACTGAATCTGAACCATACACAGCCTCTGAGAGGTCCCTTACTGAGGGGCCTGTAACGAAACACCAAATGCACAGGGAATAACGGAGAAAACTTTCATGTAATTTTTGTAATTTTGTGTATTGGGGTTCAGCTGTGCAAGTGACACAATAAAAGGTAGGATCTGCACATTCAACCATACACCCAATATATATTTAAGCAGGCTGTTTGGAATAAGGGGCAGCGTTTAGATGCCAGAGACTGTGACTATCGGAATAAACAAAACTGAGTTTTTAAGAGAGAATAATGATTGTACGCCTCAGGTATCAGCAAATGCAACCGTCTGCCAGCACAAATGTTCTTTTTATTTTCCCCACCCTTGACCTGCAAAGGTAAGGAGGAAGCTGTGCAAGGCATTCTGGGAAATATTTTTTTTAAATTAAATTAGTTTTGCTGATTGCCTTTATCCCCATATTATTTATAAATAGTACATTCTGAAATACAATCCTAGGGCTTACAGAACGCAACAGCCGTATGCTGAAAAGTTTGGAAGCAAGGTCATGCACTAGGCTCCAAAGCCACCAACAGTTTGAACTGAGAGTGAAAGGACCACATTATGACAAATGATAGTGCACACTTGTGCTTGCCACACTTTATGCCTAATGCAGAAGTACAATTGACCTATAATTGTACACTGGAACTTAGGAAAGCTCTTAGAAGATGCACGGTGCATTGGGCACCCCTAGTCAACGGGCATGCACAAAATACACATACATGCAGCAATAGTTACTACAGTTTAAGGGAAATTTAAATTTCTGTAAACAAAAATTATGAAGCTTTGTCCTGGCCTGTAGCGGTTTGTTCATGTCGAATTTCAGACATTTTTAGAAGATAAGAGCTTTCACTCATGGGTTAAAAAGAGACAGATGGCGTGGATGCAGTTCATTTTCAGTCTTGGAGAGCTTTCAGAGAGGCTCAATAATGACCTGATAAGAGTGACATACATACAATCTCACTGCATGAAGGAGCTAGCAGGTACAATACCATAGACCCGGGGCAGCCCAGGTCGAAACATAGAGCTTCCTGTACATATTTATTGTGACACTGGAGCCTCTTAAATACTGTATCGTCACCACTCCCTCCCAGGGCCACCCAATTTAAACCTTTTCAATTAACAGGCTTCACCATGCTTTTTTAACACTGATTAGCATCAAATGCCTTTACCACTGGGCAGCACTGAGTGTGTTCACCACAGAAATCCATCACATTCACATGCCTTTAACACAAAGCACCACTGACAGGAGCATAGCACCTTTGACAGCAGTGTAAACATATCTTTCGCTGAGTAGCATCACAGAGCAGCATTAATGTTTTATACATTAGGCTGCACATTTGGTAACTGTCCTGACTTTGCCGCAGCAGATGACCACTTCAGAACCAGTCCCGCCTTATTCGCCTAAACTGTAGTCAGACCTTATCCATTTGTGGAGCCCTCCCACTGAATAGCACCCCAAAGAAGTGAGGACCCGGGCCCGGCCCTGGCCATCGTAAAATGGATAGACAAGCACAGACTGTCTCGGACTTGCGACCAGAAACCCAGTGCCCACTAGCGAGCATCAGTAGGGCTCCCTCCAACAAACCAACTGAGCTCCACCATAAACACCTTATGCACAGACAAGCAACAGGGACAGCCAGGTCCCTAACACCCCCTGGGCCCACAGTATGAGAAATTGGATTCAATTGAATACTTGGGGCCAGGCTTGAAAGAATATGGAGGGTGAAGACAGGAAGATAAAGGTAAAAGGGTAATGGGAGTTTGGAGCAGGTCGACGCTTCCATTAGTAGAATGAAAGACTGCACAATGATACTATTTCTGAAAAAACTTCCCATCAACCAGGATACCTAGGTCCTGGATGCGCCACCAGGACAGGAACTTTCACCTTTCCTGCACCCGGTCTGTCCAGGAAAGCTCTTCCACGAGGGCCGAGTCCACACTATTTTAAGCGTGTTGTTCTGGCATTCATTCAAATTGGCAATCCTGCAGGCGCACACTTATGTACACACAAACGGGTCATTTTAGTATTCAGTGTTCCCCTCTCCCATGGTGCACTTTCGTAAGGACTAGGACTACTACAAAGGACGCCCCCCCGCCCCCTGTCTGTCTAGCCCACACTGAGCCAATTGTTGCAAGCAATGACCCAGGCAGACCACGGCACGGCTCCCTTCCACACCAGCTCTGGATACAGCACCAGGAACAGCATCGAGTTTAGGTCATCTCATGCTCCCACCACCATATGCCATGGATGGGAGGGATACTGCTGCCTGCAACAGTTGTTTGAGAAAACCTTATTTTCATTCAAAAGACACTCATTTAGTCGGATTGTAAATGTGATTTTTCTTTCATATTTGTTTTTCTCTGTGCTCAAACATCCCCTTGTGGTTTGAGTTGCATGTGTTGTTAGTCATGCTGACACGGTTGCACAGTCGTGACATACACTGACTGAGTGGCAGTGCTCTGGCCCTTTCTCCACTAACAGAACTAGTAACAATTAATTACAAATACTTCACTTGACTGTTCTCATTTAGACTGACTGCCTCTTCCCCGATCCCTGCTTGCCCATTCCATTTTTATGTTTTTATTATTTACTGTGCGTAACGCACATGCACAAATTCTGTGTCCAGAGACTCTCAATTGCAGTTTACGGCTGGGCCAGCCAGCTCGAATAGGCCCCTCGTCATTGTCGGGTGTACGTTGCTTGAGGCCTGCTGCCTCCTCTGTCATCAACACTTCCTTTAGAATATCTGCGCATTGTGCTGGGTGTGGCATGGCGGCCCCCGCCTCTTGAGCATGAATGGCTTCCACTGCTAGCCTGCTACATATCAACAGGCCTCTGACCCTGCCGTGAGAGGGCAAGGCTAAAGTCATCCCCGGGTCAGCCCTGCCCTGCCCCCCACCAAAGGCAGGCAAAAGTAAACTTGATGCTGAGCCCACCCCCATGACAGGAGTTGTTGGTGTTCTCGAAGAAGAGAACGTCAAGCTGCCTGCCTGGTGCCAAGCCAGTGGATGGCTGGGGCACTGTCAGCCCCACGACTCATGCTATTGGTGCATCATCAAAGCAAAGTTAACACTAAGTGTTCACTTTTCTTTGATGATGTTCTCCGTCTGATACTGTGTGCATTCTAATCATAAATACATCTGTTTGCCGCTGTGCAGCGGGCTGTCAGCAGGCTGTGTGAGGCAACATAACAAGTACAACTTCAGTTACAAAAATCCAGTCCAGCTCCCTAGATATTAAAGTGGCTCATAAAACCAGCCCCAGAGTGGCTTATGAAATCAGCCCCAGTGCCATCCAAAGTCCATTTTAATTCGGCTGGTGGCAGAATGGCAGATGGGCCAGTCTGCCCCTGCACACTGAGAACCACGTTGGGGTATAAGCCCCATGCATATTACATTGGGATTTTAGACCCAGCAACGAGGGGTCATTTTCTGTGCAAACAATCTTTGGCAGCTGCCGTATTCGCCATTGAAAAGGCTGCAAGTATAGTGATGGGTTGCTCTATGACTTTGTTGAGCATGCATTATTTGCCATCTTGGAGAAACCAAAAGGAACGTTGACTTCTCAAAGGGCTTCTGCCTATGAGGTAATCATATTGAATCCGACGATTAAAATAGTTTGATGCAAACTAGTGAATCCTGCCATGTTTGTAGCTGAACCACTGGCAGAGGATGAGCATGCGCATGACTGTTCGAACTATGAAGCGTTCTATGATGAAATCCGTAGGCCGGGGGAGAAATTATTTTTATTGACGGTTCTTCAATGATCAATCAAAATGATGGACAGAGATATACAGGTGCCACTGTGGTAAAGCACACAGCCAATGGGGAGTTTCAAACATTGGTAAGTGCACGACCACCGTCTCACTATTCAGCACAGGCTACAGAGTTAGTGGGGCTGATAGTTGCGCTCGAGAATCATGCAGACCAGGAAGTAATGGTGTACAGTGACTCTGCCTATGTGACGTCGACGGTACACGCAGGATTAGCACATTGGAAAAGGAGGGGCTACCTCCGAGCGGATTGCACTCCAGTGCAGCATGCTGCTTTATTGGACAGGCTTATTAAAGCACTACAACTCCCAGTAGCCACCTCAGTTGTTAAATGCACAACTCATACTAAAAAGACAGACTATATCTCACATGGAAATCAATCGGCAGATGAGGAAGCCAAATAGCTGCATGTTCAGAAAATATGTCATTTTATGCACCTAATGAAAATGAGAAAATGGTGGTAATGATGAGTGTGTCTGAATCCTATAGTAATCTTCCAGAGACACAATTAATAGAGGTCCAGGGAGAAGCACCTCAAGATGAGAAGGATCTATGGACGTAAAGAGGGTGTTCTTTAATCCCCTCTGAAGCATTGTGGTGACAAGACCGCACTGGTAAACCAGTCATGCCTGTAGCCTTATTAAGGGTGGCGCTGGAACAGCTACACTACTCTGCGCATACAATTAGAGAAAACCTTGCTGCAACTATTGCAGAGGAACGGTTTGTACCAAATTTGTTAGAACACTTTGCATTCTATGTAGTGAATTGCATCGTTTGTCAAGAGTTCACTGCTGGGCACACATTGCGCGCAGTTAGAGGAGTTAACCCGAGACCTAATGACCCCTTTCAGCATTTGAATATCGACTGTCGATATGCTGCAAGTATGTAATGGATATAGATACATGATTGTAGTAGTCTGTCCCTTTTCAAAATGGATTGAAGCTGGTCCATGTACACACCCAGACTCCACCTGTGCAGCAAAATTTAGTGCGAGAAGTATTTCCTAGATGGGGAATATGTGAAGTATTAAGATCAGATAATGGTCCTCATTTTGTGAATCAAATTGTGTAAAGCACAAGTTTTCTTCGGCTTATCATCCACGAGGAAATGGGATCTGTGAGGGGCTCAATGGCTTGCTTAAAGAAAGAATAGCCAAGTTGAAGCTTACCTTGAAGAAAGGGTGGTTGGATTGCCTACCACTGGCATTATATGCATTGAGGAACCAACCAGGTTCAGACCACCATCTTGCCCCCCATGAAATAGTGACAGGGAGGCAGATGAGACACCACTGACACCTCTATCCAGAGTTAGAAGTGATGCCCAGCCAACATCAGAACTGTTTGGAATGGAATTACGTGACTACCTTACTTGTATGACCTCAAGTATCTCTGTCATTTCAGATCAGCTACAGTGAAAAGGGTGTGAGTCAGTACAGAACACAGAAGGAGATGCTTCAGTATCTCTGTCATTTCAGATCAGCTACAGTGAAAAGGGTGTGAGTCAGTACAGAACACAGAAGGAGATGCTTCAACAAGTGGATTTCAAGAATTGTATTCCTAAAGTGTTTTCCAGAGATGCGATCCTAATCCACACTCATACGAGAAAGAAGTGGCATGAGCCCCGCTTCAACGGTCCTTTTCATAGTAGGAGACGTCACGCCGTGTGCAGTCAGAGTGCAGGGCAGACGTGCTTGGACTTTTTTGGGAGACGTAAAGATCTATGCTGGAGAGACCCCTTCACCCATGCACTCTTTGGAAGCAAGCATCAGGGAAGAACCTCAGCATGTGCAGACCAGGTCTATGACTAGGAAGAAGGATACAGAAGCTGTCAAGTAAAGAGAAAGAGTTTGTTGGACTGTGGCTTATTTTCAAACACTCTTTTCAGTCATTTGGGGAAGAGTTATGGGAAGATATCTGTTCTTGAGCCACAGGAATTTGTGACATTGGACTGAGGCATGCTTAATCCCTGATAAGAAGAAAAATATGCCAGATCTTGATTTTGTTTTTGACAACTGGAAGAGGGTACAATATCCTATTCATTTCTCATTGAGTTCGTGTTTGGATTTGCCCATGGTGGTACCCAATGACAACGTTTCACATATCATATTTGAAGTTTTTCTTTTTGTGTACAGTGTAACGCACATACCCTGCAATTGTGGGGAGAACTACTAGCGTTCACGTTTTCTTGCAAGATCCTAAGAATGGTCCGATCGTAACGAGATTGCTCACAGCAATTATTGAGCAAGTTCTGCAGCTTCCTGAATACACTGGGGAAGGTGCAAATGGCCCTATCAGCTGATAACACGCACAGACTGGCCAGCCTTGTCTTTTACTACTTGATTGAAGAATGCCCAAAGCTTGTTAACAGACACACAGATGTCCGCACTTTTCTAAGGAACCCAAGAATTAATGCAGCATTGAATGAGATTTTGAGAGACATTATAGTGCAAGTAAATACTTCTTCCGAGAGAACTCTGTGATCGGAGTGAGGCTTTCCTTCGAGGGACAGATCAAGGAATTGCTGGCTAAAAAGAACTCTTGTTTCATGCTGAAAGATCATCATCGTGCTGTCCGGTGAAAGGCCGATTGGAGGGATCCACTGGGAATTGGTGTTAATCATCCAGTAAGCAGTCTGCTGATCGAAGAAGTTTATCGAGTGAGATCAGCAGTTTCCAGAAACAGTACATAATGTGGCCATATTTAAGGTTTATTTTTTCCTTCCCAAGGCAATAAAAATTAGCAGCATTAGTAGCGATATCATCATACTAGATCCAGAGAGACGTCCACGTTGTGTAAAAAATCGATGCTGCATGTTCTCATAACTATGCATTATTTATGCAGAATGCTTGCATTCTGTTCATAATAATACTGCTTTCACTCACTGTGCTATGTAGTTATCCCTGTTCCAAAGAATGATGAAGAATCACTTAAGTCTGAGGTAAATGTTGCTGACAGTCACTCACATGCTAAAAGTGTCTTAGAGATAATTTTTGGACACCAGAGACAGGCTTTATAAGGGAGACCAAAGAAATGGTTGTTGAAAGATGAACCTAATAAGTTAATGCATGCAAATACATATAGTCCACTCACAAGTGTTCCTGTGATTGGGTCACAACCCTCGCCCAAAAGCCCCTCTGGCAAACCCATTGGCCAGGTGGAGTCAGGACTCGGGCCTCTAGAGCCTGGCATCCTCTTAAAAAGCCCTCATGGGGCCAGTCCTGGCGCCTATGGCGCCAGGCTCATACACCATGGAAAACAATGTGCTTGGGAAATACTTTATTGTATTGTCAGCCAACATGGAGGCATCCACATAGCTTGGTTCGTAAGAACCAAGCTATGCCGTCTAGTGTTTTGGGTGTGGTAGCCTAGGGACTACTTTACATGGACTATTTTGTTGGGGCTATTTAAACCACACCCGAGCAAGACAACACGCTTCGTGTTACTTTGCAGCTTGCAACATGACGCTCACCGTGTCCAGCTATCCACTCGAACCTCGGAGAAGCAGAACCTGCAAGGAGACAAAAGGAACATCATTAGCAACCAGTACCGAACTGAACTGTGTAGTCCCTTTTTAGTCTTTACAAGGAAGATGTGAGCGTTTTACGCTCAGGAGAACACTGGTGCACTTGATATAAACACGTGCGGGTGCCGCACGGCTTGTTTAAACCCTGCGAGTTATTAGAAAGGAGTATGCCGTTATGAAAATAGAGGTAAACATGTTGACTTTGAAATATACGAGTCACGTCACGTTTGGGGTTGGTATTTCTATCCTTGCTTTACCGCACTTTCCTTTGCCAAGTAGACGACTGTTTTGCATGACCACTTGCCATTCTATGACGGTCAGCATGTCAACACTAAATACTTTTTTGTGGAGTATCCTTTTGGATGGCATCACTTTTGTATGCATGACCGTGGTTGGTGTACATGTGGGATCCTTTTTGGACATTTGGAGGCTTTAACTTTTAGCACCGGGTTTCCGTGGTACATCGGTGCATGTTGCTGGTTTTGAGTCGGTTAGTGATCGCCCCGTTTTATATTACAGATTGACATTGCGCCATTGTTGTAGTCATCTGTGGACTGGATTCTGTTGTCTGAACAAGGGAGTTCTTCCCTGTGACCCACGTTGTGGGTTTCTTCACTTGTGTGAAGGTAATTTCTGTCATATTTTTAACATTCTTGACTGTAATTCTGTAATGACCTGTGGCTGTGACAGTATGGATGGCTCATTGGCAGTTTCATTGCGTCTACCCTAGGTGTGACGGTATCTCGGCGGATTGAGACGCCTTTTGAAGAGTTTTGGTTTTTCAATGAAGAAAAATTAGCTTATCAGTCATTCACGGACGTGCATTGAAGGTTCACCATATTAAGGTAAATCTAAGTGGTCTGATTTGATTTCTAGACCTTTCTGTGGAGCTGCTCCCTTTTGTGAGCCGTTTCCACTTTTACATTTGGTAATACCCCCCCCCCCCTGTAGCTCAGATTAGTTTCCTCTTTTCTTTTCCTTGCAGGCTATTTGCCTGAAACTACCCATTCAACATGGTGTTGAGAAGAATTGTGGATGTTTTAAAGTTTCCCCTGAAGAATGTTCACCCGAAAGGGGCTTTGAAGTACAGAAACATGTTGGGATTATATGTTGTTTTATTGACACATTTAGTTTTCTTCTATGTATTGTGAAATGTGATTTTGTTTGTGTTTTGGGTACGTGTTTAATTTGAAGCCTAGCTTTTTAGATTTTGTAGGTTTTAGTGGTAGCATTTACACTGTGTTAGGTGAGGGTAGTTTTTATGTTTTATATTTTGAATAAATCAAGAATGTTTTTTGAAATTAGGAATGTTGCACGCAGTCTATGTTGTCAAGACTTGTAGTGCCTGGAAAATCTTTCAGAGGTTTCTAATTGATGGGGGAGAAAGAGGGTTTCAAGTAGAGAAAGTTTACCATCTTATCCTTCTTTTATGATATATATCAATATTCCTATTAGTGGAGTAAGATGTGGTATGTGTAAATAGGAATTTTTGTACCTATTTGAATACATATCTTTAGAGGCTTGTGTGGTCTCGTAGGTTGTGAATAAGGAGATATTATAGCACACTAAGACACTACATTACTTGCCATACAAGATGGCTACGGCCTCGGATAAGTGCCTAGCATATAGCGAGGATCATGTGAAAAAATTGTTAGACACACTATCAGTGCTGGCAGGAACCATCGAAAACGTGATCAATATAAACAGCAATGATCAGTGGGATGAATCTGTCCAATTAAGGAAACGCCTCTTACGTGCTCAGCTGCATGGAGCTATTATGCTAGAGTATTTGAAAAATCAGGCCCTTCCTCAAGGTCTCATAGTGAGAAATGAGCCACGTCTATTTTTAGATAACAAGGAATTCAAATTGAAATGGAGTTACAAGTGTGGGAGGGATTGGTTGGTCCTAATCATTGACACAGCTACTGAAGTCTCTAAGTGTTACGATGCCTGCCCCCGGGAAACCAGGTTTGGCCCAGCTACCCCGGAAGCAGGCATCATGCCATTTAATGCAAGCCCATGAACCCCAATTAGGGGCTATTTGGGTGCAGTCCTGGCGCCTAGGGCGCCAGGCTCATAAGTTCAGAATCAGTCCTGGCGCCATGGGCGCCAGGCTCATGGTCAAGGACTTACCTGAAGCAGACCATACTGCTAACTTACCTGAGGCAGACCATGCTGCCAGTGACCAGAAGTCAAATGAGGCCTAGGAGGGACTATTTTTCCCTAGGAACTATTTTTTACTTGGGTGGGGCCGCGGAAGGATACTTACCTGGAACTACTTCCACAGCTATTTAAACCATGCCCTGACAGCAACCCATGCTTTGCGTTATTCTGCACCTGCAGCGTAACGCTCACCGTGCCTGCAGCAGCTTCCAGTCTTCAGCCACGCCCGCCTGGATGCCAAAGCTCCTGAAAACCTGAAAGAAAGCAGAGGGAAGGTTAGAACCGGAGTTTTTACCTGCAATCCTTACCTGAATCTTGAATCTTCTTGGCTCTGACCTAGAAGGAAGAAATCATCAGACGCGCGCCGCTTCGCATCCTGCAGCGCCGCGCGGGAACTCACCTGAAGCAATCCTCCGCATTCCATCGCACTTTTCAGCATCCAGCGGCCGCTCTCCAACACCTGTGGAAATAAAGACAATAAGGTGAGCAAGGGAGCATTCCCAGACAATAAAGGCAATCTCCAGGACTTACCTGATACCACAGGGGGTACTTACCTCATCTCGGGTCGGCGCGGCCTCCACAGCTTCTCCGCCATACCCCAGCCCCAAAGGGGAAACAAAAGCAACACAAAAGCGCAAGTGGGGGAAACCGAATTCTGCTACAGACTTACCTGGTTACTGCCTGAGGCCGCAATCACCGGAACCTCCACCGATTCAGCGCCTGCAAAAGGAAAGTGTCACAGGTTAGACCAGGTCCTCATTATCGAACTGAACAGAATCCATAAAAACTTACCTGCATCTTACTGGTTGCCACTTGAAACTCTTCTCAAGAACTATTAAGGCAACCTAGGGAATTTGGACAGAGTGAAGGCCAGACGTTTTTGAACTCTTTTTCAAACTATTTCCTTACGGAGTCAATACCGTTCTGCAACTCTCCAACATCCCACACCAGTGAAGTAACTGGTCATCTACGCGCCCCTGCGCTCGAGGCAGGATGGAGAGCTCATCTTTCCAAACTATCAGAAGAATATTCATATGGGCAAAACAAGCTAAGCTGGGTGGTCCGGTCCAGTCCATCATTTTGGTGCCCCGTGTGTCGCTGGAAGAGGTAGCAACAGTCCAGTTCAGATCGACGCCCCCGTGGACACCAGGTGAGCGTAACAGAACGCGAAGCCAACCCACAAAAGGCCACCTGGGCGTTATGGAGACCTCGGAGACGGATCAGTTAGCCCAATTATTAGGGGAGCTAAGAGCTGAAGTTTACTCCGCCCGCCAGGAAACTAATGCCCTTAGAAGGGAACTGATAGTTTCAAAGGAACGGACAGATGATTTGGCCAGACAGTTATTGCAAAACCAGGCGGGGCAAACACCACTACCTGGACTCAGGGTTAGTCCAGCTCCTGTACCATCAAGTAACCCAGTACAAATAAATTTGCCAGGAACTGTTCCATTGGCTCCGCCCGAACGTTTTGCCGGAGACCCTAAAAGGTTTGCCGTATTAATGAATCAGTGCCGCTTACACTTTTTATGCAGACCTGCAGCATTCCCAAGTGATCAAGCCGAGGTAGCCTTTGTACTGTTCTATCTCAGCGGCAGTGCAGCAGATTGGTCCATTCCTCTAGTTAATCAGGATGACCCAATTCTTCAGGATTTCCAGGGGTTTCAAACAAGCATGGAAAGACTTTTTGCCCGACACTCCCAGGGTCAGGCCCTGGATAACGAACTTTTGTCCCTACGACAGGGGAATCAGGATCTTCTTTCTTACATTGCAACCTTTAATAGACTAATAGTAGAAACCGAATGGCCTGAAGTTAAACGAATCACATTGTTCCATCGAGGGCTTCGAGGAGAATGTATTGGCCCAAATTGTGAACCCGCCTCAAGATTGTGCGGAATATATCCACCTAGTGGTCCAACTAGATCACAGACTTCAAAATAGGAAGGCCTATCGAGCCGAGAACCGAGTGTTGGTCAAGACCCACATCAGTTCCAAGGGAGCAGAAGCCTCAGAACCTATGCAAATCGGTGGGGTGAGAGGACCCTTGACTCAAAAAGAGAGAGAAAGGAGACAGCAAATGCAGCTATGCTTATATTGCGGGAATACTAGTCATTTTCTGCAAAACTGTCCTATAAAACCGCCTAAGAAGGTCGTGGGGGCAGCAGATAAAAACTCTGACTCGGGAAACGATCTTGCCCGGCAAGCGTAGAGGTCCGCTTGCCGAGCTTAAAGAAGGACACTCAGACCTCGCATTTCATCATTCCAATGGTCCTCGTAGATCCAGAACAGCCATCTCGGATGCATGCGGTAAAAGCATACGTTGATAGCGGAGCCATAGGAAACTACGTGGACCGTGAATTGGCTTCCAGGATGAACCTACCTCTCGCCCAAAAAACCACCTTAGATGTCATCACCACAGTTGATGGAACGGAAATTGCCTCTGGTCCCTTAGGTGGGGCCGCGGAAGGATACTTATCTGGAACTACTTCCAAGGCTATTTAAACCACGCCCTGACGGCAACCCATGCTTCACGTTATTCTGCACCTGCAGCGTAACGCTCACCGTGCCTGCAGCAGCTTCCAGTCTTCAGCCACGCCCGCCTGGATGCCGGAGCTCCAGAAAACCTGAAAGAAAGCAGAGGGAAGGTTAGAACCAGAGTTTTTACCTGCAATCCTTACCTGAATCTTGAATCTTCTTGGCTCTGACCTAGAAGGAAGAAATCATCAGACGCGCGCCGCTTCGCATCCTGCAGCGCCGCGCGGGAACTCACCTGAAGCAATCCTCCGCATTCCATCGCACTTTTCAGCATCCAGCGGCCGCTCTCCAACACCTGTGGAAATAAAGACAATAAGGTGAGCAAGGGAGCATTCCCAGACAATAAAGGCAATCCCCAGGACTTACCTGATACCACAGGGGGTACTTACCTCATCTCTGGTCGGCGCGGCCTCCACAGCTTCTCCGCCGTACCCCGGCCCCAAAGGAGAAACAAAAGCAACACAAAAGCGCAAGTGCGGGAAACCGAATTCCGCTATAGACTTACCTGGTTACTGCCTGAGGCCGCAATCACCGGAACCTCCACCGATTCAGCGCCTGCAAAAGGAAAGGGGCACAGGTTAGACCAGGTCCTCATTATCGAACTGAACAGAATCCATAAAAACTTACCTGCATCTTACTGGTTGCCACTTGGAACTTTTCTCAAGAAATATTAAGGCAACCTAGGGAATTTGAACAGAGTGAAGGCCAGACGTTTTTGAACTCTTTTTCAAACTATTTCCTTACGGAGTCAATACCGTTCTGCAACTCTCCAACATCCCACATCAGTGAAGTAACTGGTCATCTACGCGCCCCTGCGCTCGAGGCAGGATGCAGAGCTCATCTTTCCAAACTATCATAAGAATATTCATACGGGCAAAACAAGCTAGGCTGTGTGGTCCGGTCCAGTCCATAATTTCGGCGCCCCATGTGTTGCTGGAAGAGGTAGCAACAGCCCAGTTCACATCGACGCCCCCGTGGACACCAGGTGAGCGTAACACTAAGAAAATAGAGCTAGATATTACGAAGCTGGAAGAAGAACTTAAAAAAGATCTTGATCTAGATACTTTTAAAGTGAAACTAGAACAATATCTCAAAGGATTAGTAGATTTCAAAAATGACACCACCCTAGAAGGGGTTAAAAGGTTGAAAAAAGACCGTACCAATTTCACCCATGAAAAGGCCTTCCCTTATGTTGTTGAGGGTTATAAATTTGGTAATACTTTTCAGGTTCCCAAAAACAATAGACGTGTACATTTTAGGGACACTTCATATAGCTCAAGTGAAGGTAGCACAGGAGACAATGAACCTGCAGCTCAATCCAATCCGGGCAGAGGCAGAGGGAGGGGCCAGAGAGGGGGCAACAGACCAAGACAAAGGACGCCTTTTTTAGGGCAGGGTCCCAATCGAGGGGTTTGGGACAATAAGGTCAGGACACGAAGTCGGACAAGGAATCCGTGGTGATTAACTTGTCTAACCATTTACCTTCCCCAGAAGAAGAGAATACTCTTAACAGGGGCCTCAGTTTTGTCATAACAAAAACCCATGATCCTTTTGAATTTCGTACTGAGTTCTTTGCTTTCATGCGTAAAGTACACCTCAATGAATATTTCAGTGAACACGAGGGTTACTATAGCAACAACCATAGCGGACTGCGTAATGCGTCAACCTTCTGTGCACCTACCCATTCCCACACCGCAGAGTCCACAGTGTTTAAAAGACAGGTGTTGGCGGAAGTCCAGAAGTTAGAAACCTGTGAGAAGTCCCATAATTCGAATTTCAGTAAGCTTCAGAGAGCTTCTGCTTTAAAACTTGCGAAGGATAAGAATCTTATCATCAGACAAGCAGATAAAGGGGGAGCTGTTGTTTTGATGAATCGCTGTGATTACGTTAAGGAATGTGAGAGACTTCTTTCTGATAATGTGAGTTATCTGAAATTGACTTGTGACCCTTCTGCGTGACTGATGAAGATCATAAAAGAAAAAGTTACTTTAGCATGGGACTCTGAGATGATCAGCAAACAAGAATATGAATTTCTAACTAGGGAACAAGGAAGGATACCTGTGTTCTACATTTTGCCCAAGGTACATAAGAGACTTGTAGACCCACCTGGACGTCCCATAGTCTCTGGGGTCAACTCCATTTTGGAACCATTGTCGAAGTTTGCCGATTTCTATTTGCGTCCGTTTGTCATGAAAATGCAAAGTTACTTGAGGGACACCACAGATGCCATCAATAAAATAGAGAACATAGAATTTGGTCCAGGCCGTTCCTTACTGATAGGTTTGGATATCCAATCCCTCTATACTATGATAACACAAAGAGCTACATTAGAGGTGGTTGAGGAAATCTTGCTAGACAGAGAGGATGGACACCCTGTGAGCAGTGCCTTTATTTTATGGTGTACAGAATTTGCCTTGACCCAAAACCTTTTCCAATTTCAAGCTACTTTTTTCCAACAAATAGAGGGCACCGCCATGGGGCAGCCATGGCCCCAAATTTAGCCAATCTCTATGTTGAATATTTTGAAAAAAATGTGATATACCTAGCCACTAATCCTTTTATTCATCATTTGAAGAAATGGCTGAGGTATATAGACGACATACTTATTGTATGGGACGGCACGAGAGAAGAAGCTGAGTGTTTTGTGACATGGTTGAATCAACAGAATCACTTTTTGAAATTTACGGGATCCATATGTGATTTCGAGACTCATTTTCTAGACATTACTATCTTTCATGATAATGGAGTGTTAACAGTAAAGCCCTATACTAAGACTACTGACGAGAATTCTCTTCTGCATTTTAATAGCTATCATGCCAAGCATTTAAAAACCAACTTACCTTTTGGGCAGTTTTTAAGGTTAAAAAGGAACAGCAGTAGGAAAGAGGATTTCTGCAAAAGTGCGGATGCACTCACAGAGAAACTGTTAAATAAAGGTTACCCAGACAGAGTGATTAAGACTGCCTCTAAGAGAGCATATAATAACAATCGGGAGGCGCTTCTGGAGAAAAATGTGAAGACTAAGAGATAGATTGGTCCTGTTTTTGTTAATACTTTTTCAAATTTATCTTACAAAATTAAATCTATTGTGATGAAAACATGGAAAAAGGTTTATAGAGGAAAAGGAACCTTGACCCCTTTGGTGGCTTTCAGAAAAAGTAAAAATCTAAGGAACATTCTGATTAGGAATGATGTGACTGAAACGAGTACACCACTGGTGAGACAAACCAGGTTGTGGGTTTACCGGAAATAAAAGGACATTTTCCCTGTGGTAAATGTAGTATGTGTGCACAAACCAAAGAGATCAGATCTATACAAATTTTGCCGAATCTCAGATGGGTGTTTAATGAAATGACCAACTGTAATACATCTAATGTTGTGTATTTAATCACGTGCCCCTGTGGCTTACACTATGTAGGCAAGACCAATAGACAATGCAAAGTCCTTATGGTGGAACATCAGAGCTGCATTAGAAATCAAGTGATTACAGCCCCTTTGGTAAAACATTTCCTTGACAAGAAACATGGCTGCAATGAGTTTACGTGGCTCATATTGAAAAAAGTGCATGGCCACAGTAAAGCCGAGACAGACCAGAAACTGTTGAACCTGGAACAGAAAATTATTTTCAAACTGCAAAGCAATGTGTTGGGGCTCAATGAGAGTATTGATTGGCATGTGGTTAGCCAAATATAAAGGACTTGATTTACCTTTTTCATGATAAATGTTGCAATTGTGATCTTGTATGATCTTGTGCATTTATGAGCATGCATTTTTTGCCAAGAATATATTTATAATTTCAATATGCCTCTGTCTGACATCTGCATTGTTGTTTTGGCTGTTCTTGATTGTTTTTGTGCCCCTTTTGTGACCTCATTACCTCAACACTGTTTTCTGTTGCTGGGCTGTTTCATGCAAATATGGCTGCCGTGTTTGTTAGTTAGTAATCGGCTGAATAAGTGCAGTCCTCCTTTAGTTTTCACCATGATGAGGCTAGCCAGTACCGAACTGAAATGTGTAGTCCCTTTTTAGTGTTTACAAGGAAGATGTGAGCGTGTTACGCTCAGGAGAGCACTGGTGCACTTGATATAAACGAGTGCGGGTGCCGCATGGCTTGTTTAAACCCCGCAAGTTATTAGCGACGAGTATGCTGTTCTGAAAATAGAGGTAAACATGTTGACTTTGAAATATACGAGTCACGTCACGTTTGGGGTTGGTATTTCTATCCTTGCTTTACCGTACTTTCCTTTGCCGAGTAAACAGCTGTTTTACATGACCACTTGCCATACTGTGACGGTCAGCATGTCAACAGTAAATCCTTTTTTGTGTAGTATCCTTTTGGATGGCATCACTTTTGTATGCATGACCATGGTTGGTGTACATGTGGGATCCTTTTTGAACATTTGGAGGCTTTAACTTTTAGCACCAGGTTTCCGTGGTACATCGGTGCATGTTGCTGGTTTTGAATCGGTTAGTGAACGCCCCATTTTATATTACAGATTGGCATTGCGCCATTGTTGTAGTCTTCTGTGGACTGGATTCGGTTGTCTGAACAAGGGAGTTCTTCCCTGTGCCCCAGGTATGGGTTTCTTCAATTGTGTGAAGGTAATTTCTGTCATATTTTTAACATTCTTGACTGTAATTCTGTAATGACCTGTTGCTGTGACAGTATGGGTGGCTCATTGGCAGTTTGATGCGTCAACCCTAGGTGTGACGATATCTCGGCGGATTGGGACGCCTTTTGAAGAGTTTTGGTTTTTCAATGAAGAAAAATTAGCTTATCAGTCATTCACAGACGTGCATTGAAGGTTCACCATATTAAGGTAAATCTAAGTGGTCTGATTTGATTTCTAGACATTTCTGTGGAGCTGCTCCCTTTTTTGAGCCGTTTCCACTTTTACATTTGGTAATATCCCCCCCTGTGGGTCTGATTAGTTTCCTCTTTTCTTTTCCTTGCAGGCTATTTGCCTGAAACTACCCATTCAACACGGTATTGAGAAGAATTGTGGATGTTTTAAAGTTTCCCCTGAAGAATGTTCGCTCGAAAGGGGCTTTGAAGAACAGAAACATGTTGGGATTATATGTTGTTTTATTGACACATTTAGGTTTTTTCTATGTATTGTGAAATGTGATTTCGTTTGTGTCTTGGGTATGTGTTTAATTTGAAGCCTAGCTTTTTAGATTTTGTAGGTTTTAGTGGTAGCATTTACACTGTGTTAGGTGAGGGTAGTTTTTATGTTTTATATTTTGAATAAAACAAGAATGTTTTTTGAAATTCGGAATGTTGCACGCAGTCTGTTGTCAAGACTTGTAGTGCCTGGAAAATCTTTCAGAGGTTTCTAATTGATGGGGGAGAAAGAGGGTTTCAAGTAGAGAAAGTTTACCATCTTATCCTTCTTTTATGATATATATCAATATTCCTATTAGTGGAGTAAGATGTGGTATGTGTAAATAGGAATTTTTGTACCTATTTGAATACATACATCATTAGCAGCAGCATCTTACCTGCAGTCTTCATCTTTAAACACTCGCAGCTACTGAAAACAGCTTCCTCGAATCTGCACGCCTCCCGGACAGAACGACCTGAAAGAGGAAGATAGAGGCAACATTAAAGAAAGCAGTAGAGACATTTACAAATTACGAACTGCTCAAAAGGCTTACCTGGCTGGTCGCCTCTTGGCTGGCACCACTCCGGACATTCCACTCACGCTGAAGAACACCCTGCGACCTACAAGGAAGGAAAACACAGGTTAGCAAAGGCAAGACTTTGCAGCGCTGCGCATAGCGCTTACTTACCGCAACATAGCGCTCTTAATGCGCCATCATTTACCAGCGGGGCTCAACCAAGCCAGTTCGCCGCGCTGAAGCTCTGCATACCTAAGGGAGAAAAAAGAGACATTTTAAACAAAGAAAAGCATGCAGGATAGCAACAAAACTAAAGAACAGCAATAGGACCTACCTGAACAATATCAAACGGGCCGGCGTCAGTGAAGTAACTGGACCGCACTCGCCCATGAAAGACAACGCGCCCCTGCAAAGAAGGCAGGACGGAGAGCACGCCTAATTCTACCACAAGGTGAGGAGAGGGCGCCAGAGGGACTGAAATCATATGGGGGTGGAGGGAGGATACTTACCCCAGTCGGTCAGTCTTGAACACAGTCCTCCTGTATTTTCAGGCAGAACCTTCCCCGCAGACCACTTCAGGGCAAAGCTGAGAAGCATACCAGCGAGTAACCCGGCTGGGTAGCGTCCCTATAGATAGCAGGTGAGCGTAACAGAACTCACAGCCTATCATAAAAAATCCACCTGGGCGCCATGGAGACATCAGAAATGGACCAATTGGCCCAATTACTAGGAGAGATTCGTGCTGAGGTTCATTCTGCCTGATAAGAGACTAATGCCCTCCGGAGAGACCTAATAGTAACCAAAGAATGCACTGAAGAGATTAGCCGGCAATGCTTGCAATCACAGGCAGGACAGACGCCTCTACCTGGAAGCAATCCAATGATGCAAAACCCTGCCATACCACCCACTCCGGTACAGATCACGTTATTTGGAACAGTGCCCCTGGCACCACCAGAAATGTTCTCAGGCGACCCACGGAAGTATGCAGCATTCATCAATCAGTGCCGCCTTCATTTTCTTTGTAGGCCTGGAGCATTTCCAAATGACCAAGCTCGGGTAGCTTTTGTCTTATCATACCTGAGTGGTGGTGCAGCAGATTGGTCGGTGCCGTTGGTAACCCATGACAATCCTCTATTACATGACTTTGGGGGGGTTCCAGAGAGAAATGGAAAAACTTTTTGCTCGCCATACCCAGGAACAAGCAGTAGACAATGAACTCTTGTCCCTGCGACAGGGGAATCGGGGCTTGTTAACGTACATTGCTACCTTCAACAGACTGGTTGCCGAAGCTAGGTGGCCAGAAAACAAAAGAACCACGTTATTCCGTCGAGGCTTACGAGGCGAATTAAAGGACATTTTAGCCCAGGTGGTTGATCCACCCAAAGACTGCAGAATTCATAAATCTGGTCATGCAGCTAGACCACCGGTTGCAGGACCGAAAGGCAGACTGGTCTAAGATGGACCCTCGGGCCGTGTATGTTCGACCAAGGGAACACACACCCCGTGTACCTGAAAATGCTGTAGAACCAATGCAGATTGGAGGGATAGGGCCTCCATTAACAAAACAAGAGCGAGACAAAAGAAGACAACAGCTTTGTTTGTATTGTGGGAAACCAGGACGTTTCCTGAAGGACTGTCCAGTAAAACCCCCAAGAAGAACAGTTGGGGCCACAGAGAAGGATGAAGCTAAGGAATCGGAAAACTACCTAGCTCGACAAACGTAGAGGTCAGTTTGTCGAGTGAGAAGAAAAAGTTGCTGACCTCGCACTTTGCAATACCAGTGATCTTAATTAACCACCAACAGTCGTCAAGAATGCATGCCGTTGAAGCATACATCGATAGCGGAGCAGTTGGAAATTATATTGATCAAGAACTGGCAGCAGATATGGGGCTTCCTTTGTGTTCGAAGCCGACTATGGACAAGGTAACCACCGTGGATGGGACAGAAATCGCTTCCAGACCACTAACCCAGTGCACAGCCAGGGTAACCTTGTGCCAGGACGGATATCGGGAGTCTATTTCATTCGATCTCATCAAGGCACCTCAGTTCAGGCTAATACTAGGGATGCCATGGTTGGTTGCTCACAACCCTTTGATAGACTGGTGGGCACGAAAATTAACCTTCCCCGGTGACTGCTCCCCTGCCTGCTATTACCAAGAGGAGAAACCCGACGTCTGTATCCCCATGACTCCCGGAGCGACAGTATCAACCCTGGGAGCAACTAATACCTTGCCAAGTGAATACCATGATTTCCAGGATGTTTTCAGAAAGGATCAAGCCAATACATTGCCGCCGCACAGGCCCTATGACTGTCAGATCAACCTTGTTCCTGGTGCACAAATCCCTTGCGGCAGGATCTATGCTCTCACAGAACCAGAAAACCTTCATTTGATATCCTATTTAGACCAGTACCTTGCAAACGGTTTTATCCGTCCTTCGAAGTCCCCCGCAGCCAGTCCTTTGTTCTTCGTACCGAAAAAGGAAGGAGACTTGAGAACCTGTATTGACTACCGTGCATTGAACCAGATCACTGTGAAGAACCGCTACCCCTTGCCACTTATCCCTGAGATGCTAGACCAAGTTAAAGATGCCCAGATTTATACCAAATTGGACCTTCGAGGAGCGTACCACCTGGTCCGAGTCAGAAAAGGAAATGAATGGAAAACCGCCTTCCGTACTAGGTAGGGCTTGTTTGAATATCAAGTCATGCCCTTCGGGTTATGCAATGCTCCTGCGGCATTCCAATATTTCATGAATGACGTCTTAAGGGAGTTAATTGATGTGTGCACCTTAGTGTACATAGACAACATCTTAGTATACTCATCCTCGGAACAAGATTATGTCAGGCACGTTCGTTCAGTCCTCACCAAGCTCTGTGAACATCGCTTGTTTGCAAAGCTTGAAATATGCTTTTTTCACGTCACCGAAGTAAAATTTCTTGGTTTTATCCTCACTCCAGAAGGCATCAGAATGAACGTGCACAAGGTAGATGCCATTCTGAAATGGCCTTCACCGACGTCTGTGAAAGGGGTACAAAGCATGCTGGGCTTTGCGAACTTCTACTGCTGGTTCATCCCAGACTTCTCTCATGTTGTGCACCCAATCACAGTACTATTACGAGAAAACAATAAAAAGTTTGCTTGGACTGAAAAAGCAGAAGAAGACCTTCAGGAACTTAAACAAAGGTTTACCTCCGCTCCAATCTTGCAACATCCTCGTCCAGACCTCCCTTATGTCGTTGAAACTGATGCGTCCAGTCTCGCAATGGGGGCTGTCCTTTCACAGAGAGACCCGGAAACCGGCCAGCTACATCCTGTGGCCTTATGGTCAAAAAAGTTCTCACCTCCAGAGATTAATTATGCCATCATGGACAAGGAACTCCTGGCTATCAAATCCGCCTTTAAAGCCTGGAGGCACTACCTTCTGGGGGCCAGACACACCTTTACAGTCATCACAGACCACCGAAACCTGCAATATCTGAAAACAGCCAAAGCCCATTCCTCACGCCAATTACGGTGGGTACTTTTCTTCACCGAATATGATTATGTAATCACATTTCGACCAAGAGTCAGAAACGGAAAGGCGGATGCCTTATCTCGCATGGGCATAGATGAAATAGTATACACAACTCCAGACCCCGTACCTATTATACCTGAAGACAAACCCTTGGGTATCACGACAGCCTTAACACAAGCAGAACTACGAAAAAAAATCCAACGGACAATGAATCCTGATGCCTACCTCACATGGCAAACTCAAGGAGAACAATATACCATCAAGGACCATCTACCCTTTTTTAGGGATGCCTATATGTACCCAAGAAGGAATTACAACAGCATATTATTTCAAACTATCACGATTCACTGATCAAAGGGCATCCTGGGATCGCCAAAACCCTAGCTAAGGTGGAAGAGAACTTTTGGTGGCCTACCTGGCGTGAAGACATCAGCCAGTATATTCAGCCCTGCGGTGTCTGCGCACAAAATAAATCACAGAAAGAAAAACCATCTGGTCTCCTACAACCATTGGGCATTCCTCCAGTTCCATGGCACACTCTTTCCCTTGACTTCATCACTGATCTACCTCCAAGCCAAGGGTTCAACACCATCCTTGTAGTTGTGGACTTATTCTCGAAGATGGCCCATTTTATTCCTCTCAAAGGCCTCCCGGACACAGCCACTTTAGCCAAAGTGTTCCTGGAGGGCGTGTTTAAGCTACATGGCTTCCCTTCAGTTCTGGTCTCTATCGAGGCAGCCAGTTTGTTTCAAACTTCTGGAAAAAATGTTGTGCAATGGTGCAGATCGACATTCGGCTATCTACCAGTCACCATCCCCAAACGAACGGCCAAACCGAGAGAACCAATCAGACACTCGAGCAATATTTACGGTTCATGCTGCACCACGAACAAAGGAACTGGAAAGAGCTACAATGGATAGCTGAATATGCATATAACAATTCTTTGCATTCAAACACGGGACAAACGCCCTTCTTTACCCTTTATGGCAGACATCCACGTACCTCTGAACTAGACCTTCCAGCCACCTTGGAAATGCCAGCAGTAAAGACTCTACACACAACCATTACTCAGGCTTTCAAAAGGGAAAAGGAACACCTTATTCATGCCAAAGAAAAACAAAAGAGATTCACTGACCAAAACCGGAAAAAGGGCACTGAATATCAAGTAGAAGACAAAGTTTGGTTAGCCGCTAAATTCGTACCCATCAAGGGAACCCGGACCTTTCATCCCAGATTCTTAGGACCCTATACCATTAAGGCAATTATCAACCCAGCAGCTGTGAAACTGGATTTACCACCTAATCTACACATCCACACGGTATTCCATGTGTCCCTCCTGAAACCAATGCAACCCGGCACACGGATTGGGACACCACCTAAGCCCATACTTGTTGACGGAGAACCAGAATTCGAAGTCAAAGATATCTTGGACTCTAAATACTTTAGGACCAAGCTATATTATCTCGTCGATTGGAAAGGATTTAGACCACAAGATAGATCCTGGGAGCCCAGTGAGAATATCCACGTACCACGTCTAATCAGGAAATTCCATCGGAACTTCCCAACCAAACCTGGGCCAGACAGAAGGAACACCATGGGAGAACCCTTAGGGGGGAGTGCTGTCACGACCCTCGCCCAAAACCCCCTCTGGAAAACCCATTGGCCAGGTGGAGTCAGGACTCGGGCCTCTAGAGCCTGGCATCCTCTTCAAAAGCCCACATGGGGCCAGTCCTGGCGCCTATGGCGCCAGACTCCTACACCATGAAAAACAATGTGCTTGGGAACTACTTTATTGTATTGTCAGCCAACATGAAGGCATCCACATAGCTTGGTTCCTAAGAAGCAAGCTATGCATTCTGGTGTTTTCGGTGTGGTAGCCTAGGGACTACTTTACCTGGACTATTTTGTTGGGGCTATTTAAACCTCACCCGAGCAAGACAACACGCTTCGCGTTACTTTGCAGCTTGCAACGTGACGCTCACCGTGTCCAGCTATTCCCTCGAACCTCGGAGAAGCAGAACCTGCAAGGAGACAAAAGGAACATCATTAGCAGCAGCATCTTACCTGCAGTCTTCATCTTTAAACACTCGCAGCTACTGAGAACAGCTTCTTCGCATCTGCACACCTCCCGGACAGAACAACCTGAAAGAGGAAGATAGAGGCAACATTAAAGAAAGCAGTAGAGACATTTACAAATTACGAACTGCTCAAAAGGCTTACCTGGCTGGTCGCCTCTCGGCTGGCACCACTCCGGACATTCCACTCATGCTGAAGAACACCCTGCGACCTACAAGGAAGGAAAACACAGGTTAGCAAAGGCAAGACTTTGCAGCGTTGCGCATAGCGCTTACTTACCGCATCATAGCGCTCTTAATGCGCCATCATTTACCAGCGGGGCTCAACCAAGCCAGTTCACCGCGCTGAAGCTCTGCATACCTAAGGGAGAAAAAAGAGACTTTTTAAACGAAGAAAGGCATGCAGGATAGCAACAAAACTAAAGAACAGCAATAAGACCTACCGGAACAATATCAAACGGGCCGGCGTCAGTGAAGTAACTGGACCGCACTCGCCCATGAAAGACAACGTGCTCCTGCAAAGAAGGCAGGACGGAGAGCACGCCTAATTCTACCACAAGGTGAGGAGAGGGTGCCAGAGGGACTGAAATCATACGGGGATGGAGGGAGGATACTTACCCCAGTCGGTAAGTCTTTAACACAATCCTCTTGTATTTTCAGGCAGAACCTTCCCCGCAGACCACATCAGGGCAAAGCTGAGAAGCATACCAGAGAGTAACCCGGCTGTGCGGCGTCCCTGTGGATACCAGGTGAGCGTAACAGATTGGTCCAGTTAGAAGAAACTATGCTGATACACTTTATGAAATAATGGTAGGAGGTCACAAGAGAAAAATGAGACCTAAGAGAGATACCAAGGAGGATGACTTTGAGCTAAATGATTACCTGGCTAGTACAGCACGTTTGGGGAAAAACATATGATGGAAAAGGGAAGAAGAACCTCAAAGGAGGAATGCTTTGTATGTGCACTCCTGCCTTATAGTATGGGGAAGTCTAAGATCTTCATAGTTATTGAAATAGACGTCCAGACAGCACATTGTCTTTCCCACATAGCACTTTGCCGAAGAAGAGGCCAGTTTATGGGTCGAGATGCCTACTTCAACTGGGCAACTGAATGGACAGATCCAGATTAAGATGATTATGTGCAAGACTCCAAGACAATAAACAGAGCTCACACCAAGAATCACATGATAAGATACGAGAAGCCTGTAGTAAAAGGAGCTGGAATCAGATGGGAAGTAAACAAAAAACTGGAGAGTCCAGGAAAATCTGCAGAAGAAATTCATAGATTGAAGAACAGAGGCCAAATGCAGATCTGGGGATCAGTACTATCACAAGATGGATGGGAAGGAGTGGTAGTCTGTAGACCCTGGGTAGTCATTGGTTGTTATAAATCAGCCATTGACATAGTACTGAACGGCTGCAAACCTCTATGGCCAAGACTTGCTAAACTACTGACCTGGGTCGAAGATAGAGGAGGATCCTTGCAGATAATGCCTTTGGAGAGTGCAAAGCTGTGCTTCAGAAATAATGGCACAAGAAAAGTTGGAGAGAATCAGAACTGCAGTTGAATTTTTGATGTACCAGGAATGATACTTGAAACATCAGTGATCATAAATCCGTACTGGGCTTTTGGATCCAGAGCATATATGAGGCTACCCAAGGATTGGGGTGGACGTTGTTCACTAGTGAATGTTCATGTTCCAGCATTAGTGATTCCTAAGAGTGACTTGAATCTTGACAGTTTTCCGAAAGCAGATGCTCACCTGACAGCTTAATTGTTCTCGTTGATCTTCATGCCGAGTGTCCAATTTGGAGCAAATACCAAATGGCTGCAGATTACAAGATGGGAATTGCTACAGACAATCAACACTACCATAAAGGGATTCAATGCTATCCGAGAAGAGCTGAGAGCCATACGATTGACTCTTCAGAATAGATATGTCTTGGACATGATCACAGCGATGGATGGAGGAATTTTTGGAAATATCGGTGAATCATATTGCACATTCATACCTTCTCATGATGACGAGAATGGAACCTTGATGGAGGCCATAGATATGCTGACAAAAAACCATGGCCAGATGATCGACGAAGTAGAAGACCTTACTGATGATAGCTGGTTTGGATCACTCTTCTCTTGGGTTCCACAATGGATGGCAGACATTTTTAAGTTCCTTGGAGCCCTCATATTAATGATATTGCTTGGATTTTGTGTGAGCAAAATAATAATCTCCCAATGCAAGAAAACAGTCAAAAAAGCCATAGGATTGAAGATTATGATCAATGTCGAACCAGGATGGAAGGCCAAAGACTTGACAGATGAAGAAATCAGAGACTTTGTGAAGGCCAGTATCCATGCATTTCAGGGAACGAAGTTCCTGTATCCAAAGAATGATAAGAAGTATGTGGGAAGATGGATCTATTGCAGTCCAAGTGGATAGTGCAGGCTCATGACATGGAACAAAGATGAACATGTGAAATCAGCAGGATGCCTGAAGGGAGTCAGATGTTTCCCAAGGAAGCTCTTCTTCAGACCAAGATGTCTGGAATGGGAAGGATGATAAGAGAGTGGTCAATAAATCGCCCAGAGGGGGGGGAGTGTAGAGGAAGAGCCAAGTACCCCCACCTCAACCACTGCATCCATATTGCCTATATGTTGGGAGCCCGGATACGAAAACCGTGCAGTACCAGTGGGTATACCGATGCCTACGAGACTCCTGCAGGTAAGGTTCCCATTGAGAAAACCGTACCTGAATCCAAGAAAATATGATGGCCATTTAAATGAAATCCCGGAAGAAGCAGAGCAAATGAATGGCAAGGACGAATGGTGACATCACACAGAGCTGAGCTGACGTACATGGAAAAGATGCAGCGACTAGAGAATGCAGATATTCTATAAGGCATCAAGAAAGTATCAAGGATAAGTGAAATCTTGGGATCAAGGTGAAGAATCTTATGTTACAAAATGGATGAAGATATCAAGTCAGTTTACATGTGTACAGATGCAAAAGAAACGCAAGTAGACAAAGTATTCCTGAGGCTAGCTTTATAGTGAATAGATTGCGGCATGCACCAATATATATACATATATAAGAGTAAAGAATGATGTTTCCACTATGTATTATAGCAGTGCTGGACTCTAGAAAGAAGGTCTCATTTCTAGTGTGTCGCAGTTAGAAAACAAATGAATTACCAAGTGAATCTCAGAAAGGCGAGGTTGAATGAGCCGTGAAGCCAAGCCAAGAAACCAAGGTCTTATCAAGCTGGAGTGAACTGACATTGGATACAAAACTGTGTGAAAGAACAGCTCCTGTTCAAAAGACATGGACAAAACAAGGAAAACGTCAGAGGTCTATTAAAAAATAGTATTTTAAAGACCGTGAAAGCTCAAAATCATGGTCTTCAGTCACGTGGAAGGATGAAGTTCGACGAGCAAGATGCTCACACCTACGCATAAGGGCAGAGCGTGCCTTCACTCCCATGAATTCTCCACAGTACAGAACAAACTCAAGGCCGAGCTTCAAAGTTGAATTGACTAAACAGACCACTGAGGTGATAATGGATTGATATGCTAATTGGTGGGAAGCTATGGTTAAGACGAGCTCTCCAGCACCAGAAAGGCCAGCCTGTGTGCTGCTAGACGTAGGCGTAAAGTACTGATGAATGTTAGAGTGCCAACCAATTGGAGGGGACAAGCGTAATTAAGGGTCTTATAGTTTGTGTAGCCAATAGGACGTCGTGTATTTAGTGATGTTCATAGTGACTAGTTTGGGGGGGAGGGCTTAGTTGCCTCACCGGATGTTAAGAAACCTATCACTTTTCTTCATTCTTATAGACAAGTATAGATCGTATACTTAGATGTCTACTTAGAGCCTATCACAGTTGCCACTACTTTTTTGTAGTTTGCCACGTAGGATGACGTTAGTAGTGACGTAGGTCGACCTCAGTGATGACAAGTTTTGGATATAAAAGCTTTGTTTTTTATCCAAGACAGGGCCCTATCTACTACATCTCTCGGACAATGAAAGGGGACCAGATTTTTGTAGGTAATGCTGGTGCACGTGCTGGCAGGGCTGTGAAGGTTGCTCATTCTCTACATCTCAGAATGAGCCCAGAACTCAAATGATTTGCCTTAGTTGAAGAGTATGCAGCCTTTGGCTCTTCAGATGTTTTTTATTGCAACTCCCATGAGCCCGAGAAAAAACAGTCAGTGATGAGTTAATGGGAGTTGTATTCCAAAACATCTGGAGAGCCATAGGTTACAGACCCCTTCCTTAGTGCTGCTTACTCCACAATACAACTTGCTTCTAGGTTTGGGAACAGCTTGAGATAGGTTTTTGCCCATAAGATACGTGAGACCAACTTTCTCAGGTACTCTGTGGTGCTTTTCCCCAAAGGACTTGTTGATAATGTAGGGTTTAAAAATGATGGCATGATCCAAAGGGCATGAGAGAGTGGATGTTTCAGGATTAGGGTGATGTGATCAGACTTCCACAGATTGAGGCATAATCTTTAACGAAACAAACTGAAAATTGCCATACATGTGCAAAAGAATGGCACTTGAATGCCTCAATCTAATATTGAAACTCCTATGATGGGAGTCCTCTCTATCTCACTCCCCTCTGCTGCCCACTGACCAACACATGTGTCCATGTTTTACCACCTGTCACTTCTCACATAGTCAATCCTCGCACACCACAGTGAGAAATCCTCAAAATATCATATTACGGAGAAACCTATTGCTCCCATAAGCAGTTCTATGATACTCCCCACACGAACAGCTAATTAGGTCTGTCAGCGACAACTTCCTAATGACTGATCTTGACCCCTTCCCCCCGGATATAATATGCTCCAAATGCCACAGAGATAGATTACTTAGAACCATGCCGGCATCCAGGACTCAGCTGCTTCTGGCCTTCATGCATTAACACCTTAGGATTCACAGCTGTCTCCTCCTCCTTTGTCCTATTAACAACAACCCCCCTATCTCAATGCAGGACAACACACAATGCAGGGCACTATGCAAGACCACTTTGTTACATTATATATATTGGGCACAGTCTGCATGTAAGTGTGTTCTTACAGGGTCATATTGTGATTGTGGGCATGGAAACATGAAAAAGAATTTCTATGGCAATGCTCGCTTTTAAGGTGGGCACATGTGTCGTGTAAATGTGTTGTAAAATGTTCACATGTGCTGTTAGTGACTTGTCAAATATTCATGTTTCCGTATAGAACAGATTGTAAATTGTGTGTTTATTTAATCCAATTCTTCCCAAATAGTGTGCTGTAACCCCAAAATGATTTAAAATATTATCGGTGTGCACACCCCCATGGCATGCTGCTAGGTTGGCTAGCACAACCTGTATCACCTGGATGAGGGATCACCTGGATGAGGGGTCTTCGGGGAGTGGAAGTGGGACACCGGACGGCGACATGCAGTATCCCCTTCCCTGTAACACATTTTCCCCATCCTACCAGGTAGGATACTCAACTCCTCCTTTTCCAACACAAACAGATTCTTACAGACAGCTCACTGTGAGGGGATCCGGGATTAACAGTGAGCCACCCGAGAAGGAATATCCTATGAACATTGTGAAAGAGGATCTGAGCCCGGAATAGGGGGATCCATAGTGACGATTGTTGTATTAAAGGGATATGAACCCGGCTGAGGGGGATCCAGGGTGAATAGTGAATCACTTGAATTGAGTACTTGTAATAGGAAAAGAACTTATTGTTTGTTTTGTCATATCAGGCCCCCTACATGAAGAGACTTTGATAGGCAAAGAGACTTGGGCACAGAAGGCCCTGATGTTAATGACCGAACTGTGTCCTCGTGCTAAAAAAAGCCAGACAGAGATTGGCTAGGCTCGAGTGAACTGCCTTGTGCTGTGCTGAAAATGCCGGGAAGGGAGGACAACTGCCTGAACATCCTGACAAATCATTTTTTGTGAACTCGTCTTTCTTTTTTATCAACACTACCCCCACACTATTTGTATTTAGATGTAAGGATTGGCAATCGTTTTATTTAGTATAGGCCCTTTTATTTTGACAAGACACAACTAGGACTGCGTTATTATTATTTGATGATAGTAGCTTGCTCCCATCTGTAGATTTAGGATTAGATGGGCGTTTCTCATACTCTTGTTGAAGTTCAATAAACATCCTTGAACTGTGGTCACTCATGTCTGTCTTACGGTTTATACCATGCCTTCCTTACATGTGGTGTCAGGCGTGGGATGTGACTCAATTAATAAAAATTGAGAATCCATGCTGATAATTGTTGTACCACCAGAAGGGGAAAATAGAATTGTTGAACTCCTTGACGTTGACTGAATATCCACTCTTAAAGAGGTTTTGCTCTCTCAGCTGCACATCCCAACTGGTCAACAAGATTTGTTTTTTAAAACACAAGTCTTATTAGAGACACTCCGACTCTTTCATTATAATATCCAACAGTGGAATAGAATATTATTAAAAACCCAGCCTGTCGTCACCTTTATTAAAACCTCCCCCTCCCGAATCTTTTTTTGGTACCCAGTTACCTTCAGTTCTGGGTCTATCAGGGTTCGAGACCAATCTATTTAAGTCACTCCCTTCGGCGGAATCAGATTCAGAAGGGTCAGACGACTTTGAAACCTTATCTGAAGGAGTTGAGGCCTGATCTTTACCGATTTCAAAAACAAACAAAAAAACACTGAAGGAACCCTTACTAAACCGGAAGAAATGGCAGACCTAGCAGCTGTCATGGCCCAGTTGACTGCCCATCAAATTCAGGCTGAAGCTAGGCTTCAAGAAAACTTGACGAAACTGGTTGATTTACAAGCCAGACCCCTATTACCACAGGGAATACTTCTACCATAACTAGAAGGCAAAGATCTAGGGAACTTTTTATGAATTTTGAATGATTAGCCAAATAGTTAGGATGGGAAGAAAATCTGAAGAGATGTTACTTATGGCCCCTGTTGAAAGGTGAACTTCAGACCGCCTACCAACAACTTAATCTTGCCCAGGGAGCCACCTTTACATCCATAAAGGAAGGGCAATTGAAAAGAGTAGGCCAACCTGTAACTTCTATCAGCAAAAATTAAGGGCCATTAGATTAAATCCTGGATAACCTGCCCCCCCCCCCCCTTTGAAATGGGTGAACATGTTATAAATACCATTGCTTTGTGGGTTAATAACAAAACAATGGAAGAATTGGTAGAAACTATTACTTTAGAATAATTTACCAATTAATTACCCCCTTTTTTTTGCAAAAGGCAGTATTACAATTAAATTGACCTACATTATCCATGGCCATTGAGACTGCCCAAAACCACTCGGATGCAGCCGAACACTTTTATTCGGTACATCGAGGTGAGGAACGGAAAGATTACAAACCTTTTCACTGACCCCAACCCCAGGTAGCAGACAAACAAGGCATGTCATATAAAATCAAGGAATGGGTACCGAAGGAAAGAATTAAAGGTAAAAGACCTGACCCTAGAAATAAAGAAGAAAGTAAAAGGGATGAACCTAAAGGAAGCAGACCCACCCCCCCCACCCTATATGCTTTTCATGTAGATAAACCGGTTATTTGTCCAGACACTGTCCAAAAAACTTAAGAGAAGAACCTGTGGAAAAAGGCTCTTTAAAGGGAGAAGAGTGGGAAGAACCAGAAGAGGATCTGGAAACCTTCAGCATATGTTTGTGTCAGTCATCGGCTGACTTCACATATGAAAAGGCCTGAGTAAGTGGTTGACAAGTGAAAGCATTAATTGACTTGGGTAGCAAGCAAACCGCCATAAGAGCCGACGGATCTCGAAAACACTACCCTAGTTAGAGTTAGAGTTACATGTGTACACAGGGATAACACAATTTACCCTAAAATAGCCATGTACATTACCATCATGGGCGAGTCATGTCTGATATCTTCAGCCATCATTCCTGGACTCCCGGAAGAAGTCATTGTAGGTCAAGATTTCCCTACATTTTCCACTCTTTTGCAGGAAACCCCACTGTCATGCCCACCAACAGAGCCACCACAGCTCACTTATACACCTTTCCACCATCAAGGGTCGGGCTGTCCTCTCATTCACACACATACAGCACTCCCAGGTCCAGGAAAACTGGAGTAGGGGAAGTTGGACTCATGCACAGTGCACCTGGCACTTATTGCAGTCAAGGCTCTAATCTGGGTAAGGGCTATGATGAACTTCCTGGTTCTACCAAAATGGCCGACCATCTGGCCATAGGAATCTCTTGGACAGTGCACATCTAGTTGATTGAAGTGGTTGCCTATAAAAACAACACCCAAGTGTGCAGCTTTGCTTCGCCTTACTCTGCATCAGCAGCTTAACGCTTACCGGCGAACTTCAGCTCCCAACCTGCAATGAAAGAAGAACAATGAGAAGCAGACCATGACAACAGAGACTTCTGCTTTCCTGAAACCTACCTGTTGCAGCGTCCTTTTTTCCATCTGCATCGTGCAGGTCGACGTGGATCTCTATGCTCAGTTGTTCATCCCTCAGCAGCGTCAGCATCTGTCCCTCTTCAGCTCTTGTGCTCATCCCTCAGCAGTGTCGGCATCCATCCCTCATCCAGCACCGCAGTTGTATCCACTGCGGAACCCCCGAAACGGGCCAGTACCTGCAAGAAGAAACAGGCAACATTAACAACGTTAATAATAGGCAAGCGCGCAGCACGTTAAATACAGAAAGCAGCTGTTTACTTGCATTCAGAATAAGCACATGTGTCCCAATCTCCAAGAGATAGCGTAATAGCAATACTTCTGCCCGAACTTTCAAGGACAGTGTAAACCACCCACAAGCACATAGGCAAGGCCATTGAGAATACCTTCAGGGCTCCAGGCCCCTGGACATTAATAGACCACTCTGCAAAGGCCACAGGAAATGAAAGAGACAGCTACATACAGCATCTAGCGGCCACAGCTGGTCTGGGCTTGAAAACCAGTGAGGAAACTGGTGGTGCACAACGAATACGGGAGAATAGCGCCCCTGCGACTGACAGCAGGATGGAGAACCCAACATCATTTATACTCAGGTGAGCCTAACACCCACAGGGTAGACACCAAGGAGAATCGCAGAGAGTACGGAGAGGACTGGGAGGCCACACAGGAACTCCTCAGGTAATGCCTGTATTCTTCCTTTAGGCTCAAGCCCTAGCAGCCCACTCCAAGCAGCCCAAGCAGCTTCTACAACCCGAGGGTCCAGGTGCTCCTGCAGAGACAAGATAAGCGTTACACCCATCTTCCTATAGAGAATTTTCACCCCAGGACTGCTGGCATTCCAATTACTATTTCCAAAACTCCCCAATATGGGACTGGGAAGAAGCGAAACCCCATGAACCTTCCACAAGACATAGGGAGCCCATAAGATCAGAGTCAATCCTTAGAGACCAGTTTGTTGGTTATTTTCGAGACACCAATGAAGGCACCTCACCTCTACCTGCACAGTGGAAGAGAGACCTGTGGAATATGCAAGAGTCCTTGGATACATTTCATCCCTGTTCCTTCCCAGGTCTTAAAAGTGAAGAACCTGGACAAAGACCAGTCATATCCACCTCGCGTAGGGGAAGGGTATGTGAGAAACCGTAAGGTTGTCACCCGCTAGTCTCCGGGGATCTGTCATCCGGGTGGCCAGGACACAGCCATCGCTTTTGAATCTAGTTTCTGGGGGTGGACCAGTGCAGGAGGATCACCTGGATGAGGGGTCTTCGGGGAGTAGAAGTGGGACACTGCATGGCGAGACGTGGTATCCCCTTCCCTGTAAAACCTTTTGCCCATCCTAACCGGTAGGATACTTAGGAACTCAGCTCCCCCTGCCACCCCCCTCCCCCTTTTCCAACAAGAACACTTTCTCACGGACAGCTCACTGTGAGAGAAAACGGACTAACACCTGAGCCGTATACCTGACATGTCCCAATACAGTGGTCAGGCAGGGTCAGGCAATTACTGATCATTACATACACCTGACTTGCCTCACACTTCCCCACATGGATAAAAGGCGGAGCACGAAAGCACACTCTGAGCACAAGGCAAAGCACACAAGGAAGCAGCAGTTCCAAGATGGCAGAATAATACAAGGAGAAAGATGGCAAGACCGAAGAGGTTTGCAAGTAGGGAAGTGCCCTTGACCTTTTCAGAGAAAGACTGTTACTTTCATGAGCCATCGAGAATAAAAATGTAAGACCCGGAATCAAAGCTGAAGGTGGAGGTACTCAGGGCTCTCCCGCATCAATAGCTAAGACAGGAAGGATCGTTTGCTGCCATGGTACTGTCCTTCGCTCCTACAATAAAGCAGCACCAGTAAAGTCAGCACAGCCGGTGAGTTGGGGAGACTGATACCAGACCAGTCTGTGTTAAAGCCAAGGTTGCAAGCAGCAACATTGTATAGAGAAAACTGAAGACAACAGTGTGTTAAGCATATGAGACAAGAGACACAAATATAATTAAACAGCAGATGAGTGACTGAACTTTTGAAGCCAAGACAGATACCGTAAAAAGAGTGGTCTGGCACCTCTGTTGGGTATTTAACTGAAAGGTGGCAAATGTAAGAAGGAATTGTGAAATTTAAGTTGTCCTGCAACGGGTGAAGCCATACCCCATCCACAATGTAAAGTATTTGATAGTTGATGCTAACTGAAATTGGTCCAAACCCGGCTGAGGAGACTAATTGTATTAAGAAGGGGATCTGAGCCCTAAAAAAGAAGGTCACTCAGTTCAGTGGTGAAAGTGCCTTGGTAAAGCAAATAAATAGAAGGAATTATTTTCCAGAAGCAGGGCCTCAAACACATTTTTCATGCCGCTCTTAATTGCGAGAAGATAACTAGAATGTTGCACCTAGATCTGTATCGAGATGGGAGTCGCAGAGTGTGCTGGTGCATGGGGCAGGAGGCCAAGAGATCCAATTATGGGGAAGGGATTGTGGTGTTCAATGGTTTGCAACAACGTTTTGACATCGCTGATTTCCACTCACTATATGATTGGTCCATCTTGGTGGAATGCTACAGCCCGAGCTGTCTTGGGTGTCGCTGTCCAATTAGGTAGAGATTTTTTATCAATTGCACCAAGAAGAGTGCCAACCAATTAAAATAATGCATTTTGTGCTGACTACGAAAATGTCATGTTCGAGGGGTGGTATTTTGATAGTCATGAGAAAGGAAACCTCCAATTATATTGTTTAATGTATAGTGTTCTTCAGGGGCTCAATGACGAAAAGCCAATGGAAATGTTAGAATCAGAACTAATGTTGGATTTGTAGAGCATGTTAATTTTGCGGTTTCTTGCTTTAAATATTGTAGCCCAGAGTGGGCGTATTGAGACGGCCCTAAGTTCAGTTCTATGGAGCTACCTTATTTTCCCAGCTGTATATGCAAATAAAAGCAGTTCTTTCTTGCAATTTGAGCACTCTATTTTTGGTTACTTTTGGAGTACTTTGGGGGTACTTTACCTTGACAGTGGACATAATAAAGATGATATAGTGTTCACGCTTATTATGTCAATCGGACAGAGAGGAAATGCAGAATTAAAACTGAGAAAATGGAAACAGCAACTTATCTTTTGAAATCCGATCCACAAAAATGGACTGAACAAAGAACTGGAATGGTTAAATTAAGGGTTTGTTTATATAAGACTTTTTTTTTTAAATGCTGGAAGGGGAGAAAGACAGAGATGTTTGCTCACATTTTTAGTTTACAAGTAGTATTGATGAGATCTCAGGATTAGGTAATATACTGTTTATAGATATCAAATGGATATTTCAAGCTTTTACTGCAAAAGAAGTCTCACTAAGATACTTTGTTTTCATACCATAATATGTAGCTTTGGGACGATTGTAAAACAATATGAATAAGAATGTTGGTTATTTAGTTATTTAAAATTGGGTTTGAGGTAAATGGTTAGGGTGGTTTTAGTAATTAGTATTCACATTATTACTTAAGGGTTGATTTTAGATCAGCCATCTTGATATATCTTGTGGAAAAAAATTCTCATCAATCAGATAATCATTAGTGCTGTTTTGTCTTTTATTTAGCTGAATAGAGATGGGAGCATATAAAGAAAGGAAGGGCTAATACAATGTATTTTTCCTTAAAAGTAAACGAGTGGTCTAGTCATTTCTAAATTCAATGTTGTACATTAGGACAGGGACATAGTAACAAAAGAAGGACTAAAGGAATGTTCTCGAGTTGCGATGATTCCTGCCCCTCATGTCCCCTGCCCTCCAAGATGTCAGGCTGGAGCCAGGCCACGATCACCTACATGGCCCTCAAGGGCCTCTCCATCCCTCCAAAGACCCACTTGAAGTCAGACGGCGCTTGTGGCACCAGACTCACTCACTCCCATAGGATAACATTGGGGATTGGACTTGTAGTGCATTGATGGGGACAAGATGGATGCCCCCATATATTTCGCTTCCCAGAACTGCATGTGCAGTCTAGTCTTTTGGGTGTGGTTCAGCCCAGAGACACCTGGGATACCCAGAGACTACTTAAGCCACGCCCAGGCTGAGAAACATGCTTTGTGTTATCTGCACCTGCAGCGTGACACTCACCGTGTTCGGGTCGGTCTCCAGTAAGCCTGCATGTTTCTTCTGCGCTCAGCTCCTGCAAGAACAAGAACACTGTTAGGAACAGCCTTACCTTGCATTGCTTCTGACCATCATTCATCGCTTCTTCTGTTCTGTGGGCATCTTCGGCGGTGTCATTCCCATCCCGGCACGCCGCTTCCTAAGGAAAAGGGAAAAGAACAGAAAAAAGGCATTAGTAAGCATTTAGCAAATCTTCACTTATTTTTAAAGACTGTACGAGCTTCAAACGCTTACCTGAATCCCAGCCGCTCTGGGGGAACTCTGTCTCTGGAACTTCTCATCCATCTGCAAGACGGAAAAGACACTCCAGGTTAGTGTGGAAACATCTAGAGGCGCCACATACCGCGCTTACTCACCGCATTTCTTCTTCATAACCGGCATCCACGCTGAAAACATTGCGGCATCTAAGAGACACAGAAAAAGAACTCAGTTCAATACAAATACGAAAGGGTTGCATCGCGCTCTCACCTTCAGCGCTACTCATCTCACCAGCACTTTGCCATCCCCGGACGCTGGCCATCATCTAATGAAGGGAAGGAACGAAGTTAGAGAACTGTTCAAATGACTCATTATACTTACCTGTCGGACACTTGCCAGTGAAGCAATGAGCCTGCATCAATCAACGCCCCTGCGCTGAAAGCAGGACGGAGAGCACACTTTCCAAGAAAGCAAGGTGAGCTGTGGATCAAAGGGAAGGGTTGGACCCCGGGGAAGAAGGGGTTCAAGCACTCAGAGACAATAGGGAGTTAAACTCTACCAATCCTGTGTTTCAGGCCCAGTCTCCAGTCGAGTAGACTCCAGGGAAGGGTTCGAGGTTGTAAGAGGACAGAACAGGCTGAGTGACATCCCCGTGGATACCAGGTGAGCGTTACAAGAGTGCTAGACAATTCCATTTGAGAATACATATAGAAACCATGCCTCTCCTGTTTTTTTATATTACAAAAGCAGCACGAGAAGAGTGAGGAATATGCCATGTTTGTTCTACAAAGAAGGGAATGCCTAAAAGGAACCAAAAAAGATGTTTAAGAGTAATAATAGTTGAAAAACTAATCGCAAATAATTTTCCATTTACTATTTTTAGAGCCCATCTGACTTAATAACAAGCAAGAACCATATATGACAAAGGTCAAGAAGTTAATCCACTCACTGTTCAACTATTGAGAGAATATTCAAATTTCTGTCACAAGAGACTCTCACTAGAATAATGTCTGGTCTTTGTATTCTCTGGACAATGTTTACATTTTTGAACTTTGAAAATGAAGATCATGTAGGAACACCCTTACGCGGAGACATATAAAGATGATAGACTCTAACTAAGGAAACAGTTTCTTCTCCCCAGGGTACACGCCAAATGAGTGATCCCACTGTTTTTCTTCCATTTAGGTCTGTCTTTATAACTTGAAGCTTTGGAAGATAATGAATATTGACCAAAAATATATAAAAAGAAGGGAACTTCACAGGTACTTTGTGAGTATAAATACAATGAAAGTGTATACACTAGTGGCAATATGTATGTTAAGAAAAGATATTGTGCATCTACATATGCCACATGTACAGCCCCTGTAGAAGGTTCAAATCAAGTGGCCAAAACATGCAGTAAAATTGATAAACTTCAACTACATAAACACTTCAATGAGGTAAAAGAAGATCCAGAAAAACAATCAGTCACCCCTGATAATGCTGGGCTACAACAAATATTGACTTATATAAAAATATATATACATGAGTGAAGTTCCCTGGAAACCCAGCTACAAAACCCACATCAATTGCTCTTGAAGCAGGTCCACATTAAGGGACTGAAACATGCACAGGTTATCAAGATGTTTTCTCTACAAATGTATATATATTTACCAAATGAGTGACAGGTGAAGCCTCAAACGTGACATATTATTTACATGTATTTGTTGGTGTATTGTGGGGATTCTTTGTATAACATTTTTAATATAGGGTGACCTCCTTCCTCTCCGATCGACTCTCCCAGGTTCAACTTGGGTCCTTCCTCGCCTCTATCTCTACCTGTGGTGTTCCCCAGAGGTCTAACCTCTCTCCCTCCCTGGCTGTTCACCCAGTACCTGACACTTCTGGCCCACTGCATCGCTGCTCTCTGCCCCAACTTTCAGTGCTATGCGGACACTCAATTCATTTTCAGGCTCCCTTCCTCCACCTCTTCTCCTTCTCTCATCTCTGACTGTCTGTCCGCCATCCAGGAGTGGTGTGCCGCCAATGATCTCTGCCTTAATGCCAGTAAGACCGAAATTCTCCTTATAGGCACACCTGCTCCCTCCTTTCCTGTCACACTTGGCCCTCTTCCTGCTCCCACCTATGAGGCTAAAAACCTCGGGGTCATCTTCGACTCCACCCTTTCCTTCTCTCCTCACATCTCTGATGTCTCTAAGAGGTCACACTACCAGCTCTGATTCTCTGTAGGTTGGACTATTGCAACAGCCTTTCTAAATCTGCCTGCCTCTACTTTCCGCCCTCTGCAACTCATCCAGAACAGCACTGCAAGACTTCTCCTTGGCCTCAAGCCCAGGGATCGCATCTCTCCAGGACTGAAATCCCTGCACTAGCTCCCAGTGGTGGTAAGGATTAAGTTCAAGACCCTCTGCATTGTCCACAAGGCCTTCTGGTGCCTGAAACCACAATACCTTCAACTCTCTCTTCCTAAATATCTTCTGTCTCAAGCTCTTCGCTCATCTGCCTCCAACTCCCTCATGGTCAGTCGCTTCTCCAAGCAGCGAGTTGGTGGTCGATCTCTTCCTTCTGGTGGGGCCTCCCTCTGGAATAGCCTCCCTGCCGCTCTGAAACTTGAGGAGAACCATCCCCGGTTCCGGAAGCACCTCAAGACCTTCCTCTTTGCTTCTGCTTTCTCTCCTCCTCTCCCCTGTTGATCTCCATGCTGAATCTGAAAATGCACTGGTTACCTGGCTACCCTCTGATCTCGGGCCCAGGTCCCCTCCCCGCCAGTTGCATACCTGCACTGCCCCCCTGGCAACCTTTGCTCTCGGGGACTGTTTCTGTATCCCTACAGCCCGTACCAGCACTTGCCCCTGATGTCTGCACTTAACCTTGCACTTGTCACCAGCTGGCCGCACTTTTATTTATTTAATTTATTTTTTACTGTTATCCTATGCACTGCACTGGCCCCAGCCCCTCCCCCACACTTTTCCCCTCCCCCACTCCCCTGCACTTGCGCAATCTCAATGTCACCTGGCCTAGTAGGATCGTTGTCTCTGTCTTTCCTTTGTTTCCCCTCCCTTGCCTCGTCACGCCTTGAAACACTTGTGTATAGGTGCGTTATAAATGCTTTATCATGTCACGTATATGTGATATGCATGTGTGAAATAGTGCATTTTAAAAAATGCATCATTTGATGTAAAGTGTTGGATATACAGTGGGCCTCATTACAAGTGTGGTGGTCCGGAAATAAGGGTGCCGGTAGCACCGGAGCGCCATACTACAACTCTGCCTCCCTGGGCTGTTGCACCCCGGTAGGCAGAGATGTCACGGAAGCACTGGCACTATTAGCAATGGTGCCAGTACTTCTATATCCCCATTCCCATGGAGTCCTCTGGGACTTCATGGGAATTTGGACAAACATTTTCCGGCGCCTGATTTCCTGATCCGCCGGGACTTGTAATGCCCCGGTGGCACTGGGAAGTCAGTCCCTGGAAAACTGTTACGAGTCTGGCAGCAACCCGGCAGGACCAGTGTCTTGTTTTCTTTGTGAACCATTGGACAATAGGAGTCTATATGTCTATAGAAATATGTACTAGAGGAAATATGTAACAACATAGGCACTGTTTACCCAATAAGTCATAGCCACCAGACCATAGGGGTTTAGAGTTACTATTCCTTGAAAGGCGATGCCAAGGTTGACCCACTAGTGAGTATGTGTGAAATGTGCCAAGCAGTAAATGTGGACTGATGCTCCTTCACAAATGGTAGTTACTTACTGGTCGATGAATTCTCATGCTATCCAGAGGTCGAACTGATGAAATCTATGACTACTGGGGCCGTCTTCAACAAACTAGAGAAACACATAGCCTTCCTTGGAATCTCACATATACTAAAGATGGACAATGGACCACTATTCAAGGTTGTTGAACTCCACAACTATGTGGAACAACTTGGAATTCAGCACCTGAAAATCGCCCAATGCTAGCTGCAAGTTACTGGTGACGCAGAATACTTTGTGTTCACAGAAGGTAATATGAACTGTCCCTGAGTAGCAAGCTGATATTGAACACGATGCATAGCACTTCCTAAGGGTTGATGAACCTCTTTGCACTCCGTTATAGGGTGCTTCCCGGCTTTGCTGATCACTGGGTGACCACTCCACATACAATTCATCCACATTCATCATAGATCTCTCCAAATATTGACAGTAAGTTGAGGTGCAATGGTGTCAATTCAACGATCCCATCACCAATGCCAGGCATGCCAAGGAACAAGACATTGAAATAGGAGAAATTGTCCTAGTTAAAATGAGGCACTCTTGAGAGAAAACAAGCCTATGGTTGAAGCAATCCCATTCAGTCACCCACAGACAAAGGCCACTTGTAACCGCATTCAACAGTCGAGACTCTGCCATTTGAAATACAATGCTGTAAGGACAACCATGGAAAGAGAAAAGGCAAGAGACTACCAGTGCAGAACAATCTTCCACTGAAGACATACATTTTCCAAACCAGTGACTTCCAAGATTACATCCCTGACACACAAAGCAACAGAGTAACTATGTCAATGAAAAGGGGCATGTCAGTAGACCATAGCACAATGCCTATACTTGATGTCAGTGTTGATGAACCCTGATACGGTGTCAGTCAAGATCGGAGACCATCTCAGAAGCTAAGAGACTATGATCTCAGGAAGTGAACAAAGTGATTTCCACTGGCCTGAACAAGGGAAAGGAACTCTACATGGATCCGGCCTCCACATGATGTTATAACTTTTGTTGGAATGCTATGGACTGGAAGATTTATGGTCCGGAGATGCTCCTATTGGATTGGCATAAATGACCGCATGTGCTCTGACCCTAGCGGTGACGAGCAAGCGTAATCAACTGACCGTAATCATGCTCGTTACATATGACATGTGAACGTTATTGCTCATTAAATATATTGCCCTCCCTTGCACTGGAGAGTAACATCTATAGCGGACAGCCAACTAAATGCACTTGTTCTGGCCCTTTAGTTAATAGTGCTGCACCGTAAGTGCCCTAGGGCGCTTGAATAAAACATGATGGATCTGCATGCTCTGCTTCTAATGTTCTGGTAGAATGGGTCACCCATGAGAACTTTGTAGTGGAGCTCAAGTTGCTACCTTTCCACAGAGAACCTTGTGAATAATCTAATTCTGTTCTTCACAAAATGCACACGTCCACAGCCCACCATCACAATGTTGTTTCAACACACTGAAATGCTTTGAGGGGATTCTTTGCTCAAAAAGTGTGCCCTCTCAGGCAGATATAACAAGTGCCTGACCTTCAGTAAAATCTCTTAGGTCTCACTGATTGCCAGTCTTTCCGATTGTCTCCATTGATGATCCTGTTTACATTGGAATCCCCAAACTGTCCCAGAATCACATAAAATGGATACCAGTGGTCTAAAATGGAGGATTGTTACTAGTCAAGGATCTTCATTGACTCCTACTATTGTTAATCAAGGTCCATTCTAGAAATAATAAGCATACTATAAGTGGCAGAATTATTTTTTTGCATCTGGGAAAACAAATCTAGAATTATAGATAGGTAGCTATTAACTACTGGTATATATTCCTCTGAGCGGTTCTGAACGAGAAATGTCACATAGAACACAGCTCCCTAGTGTTATAGTTTGCTATCTCAATGCACCCGCATTACAGGTGGTGAAGAGGGGAAGTGTGAGTTGCAGTTAGATGCAGCTGGGGTGCTAGTCTTTCTCTGCTACATGAGGAAACCCTAGGAAAAAGAGAACATAAACTATTCCCCTGCCCTAACATCAATACCGTTGATAATACATTCCTTAGGTTCTAGGTCATTTGGTCGAATCTAAATGGTCGACAGGACAAATGGTTGACACCAAAAGGTCGACAGGTCAAATGGTCGAATTTTTTTTTGTTTTTTGTTTTTTCAAATTTTTTTTTTTTTTGGGGGGGTTCCCCCTACCCCCTTTTTTTGCTAAAAACCCCTTTTTTTTCCCTAAACGACAACCTACAAAATATATATATAAATTTTAAAAAAAATTCAACCATTTGACCTGTCGACCAAATTGTGTCGACCATTTGTCTGTCGACCAATTGACTAGACACCCATGCCTTAGTCATCTGCTGTGAAGTCACAATAAGAGGATATGGTATTTCGAAAAGGAAATAGATGCTAATGACTTCCAACGGGAGCCATAAACAAAGGCAACGGATACATTTATGTTACAGTAAAATGCTTAGTAAACATGCTCCTGAATTATCTTCACTGGAAATGTAAGTGAACTGTCTAATAGCGCAACAATAGCACATTATCAATGTAAATCCTAGTTCTTTGAAAGCGCCTCTCCTGAGCCCTATGAAAAAAGAGGAAAACACACTGTGTATGCTGTAGGCTATGGAATTGCTGGCAATAAAAACCCATTGGCCTATCCGTGACATTTAAACTGCAAAACTCGTATGGGCAGCAGATGCGCATACTGTAAATGTTTTTCGGCACTTCAAAGTACACACGCACTTAGATTCCGAATATTCCAACCCTCTTGCCGCTCTCCTCTCACTTTGTTTGCCTCGCATAAAACGGTGGGCCTCACTAAGATAGATCATGAACAGTTTTCATTGCATCTGTGTGTTTTCCATGTGACATCTAAGTGTTCCTGGTTGACAGGTCCACTGCACATCATGTTTGTCCTCTGTGACTAGGAGGCTGGGGCACTGTGTGTGACAGATTGCCATTTGGCAAAGGTGTATGAGCCTTGGCATTTTTTTTATTTGTATTGATTTAATAAACTGATGTGGGTATTTCCATCTCCCTTTTCATAAACTCCTTGTCAGAAGCATGGTGTGTGCTCGTGCCCTGCTGCATCAGTAGCCTGATTAGCAGCACCTGCTCTATCAGTGGCACAGAGCAGGTTCAGAGGTCACAGGTGCCCATTTGACAGATGCAGTAGAGGCTGCATTTGAGATATTCCCCCACTGTACCAAAACTATGATGATCATAAGTAACCCATGATGGTGGCAGGGTAAATTCTGAAATAAAGTGATGCCTGGGTTAAGGCATGGTGGATGGCACAACTTATGATCATTGCAGCCACATTCAATTTGATATCACACATGTATCATTTATTTTGAGCCAGCTCCAGCTATGGAAGGTGATGTGTATTCGAGCCAGACAAACTGAGCCTGCCGATTGACAGGACAGGAGCCTGAATGGCCATGCCTCTTCTTTGATCTCTTTGTGAGGGTAGATAGCACCCATCACCAGAGGCAGCTGCCCTGGACATATGCATCAAAGGAACACTCCCATTCAAAGTGAGTAGCCTCACACTAGGGTGCTGCATTTCTAAAGACCATTTATCCTAGTGAGAAAGGAAGAGGCCTGGATTGTAGCAGTTAGGGGGCAGAAGGGGTCTTTACTTTGGAGGAAGGATTCCACCATCTGGTTCCTCTCTCTCTCTCTCTGCCCTTCCTGTGCCCCTTCACGTCCTCTGGAGCAAAGCACTTTGGGTGTGATGTCAGAAGTGCAAAGTCAACATCTTTCAAGAATAGGGGCTGGCCCACTAAAGCATGCTAGCTTTAGTCTAATCACCTATGGACTTTTACCTTATAAAGAAGGGCTCTCCCACCACTTCGTTGATTCACTCTGAAACCTTTGGGAGCGTTGTACTTTCCAAAGCCCTCAACCACTGAGGTGGGAAAGGAGCAGTCCAAGGCAGAGGAAAGCTTTGTCCCCTATCCACTCCCGGGGGGTGACTTGCTGTGGACCAGGACCTGCCACTCTGCACCAGAATCTCCTGAAGCTGGGAGAGCATACTCTGAATGGACTCATCTTGTCCACCTGACTGATGAGACCCAACAAGGCTGAAACACATGTATGGGGTTGCTGTTGGTACTCATGCAAATGGCTATTTCCCATCTGTGAAAGGTACAGTGAGCAAAAAGCGTGTACCGCAAACTCTCATCTCAGAACAGTTTATCATGCCATGTTCTTTCTGGAGAGGAGCGCCTACCTTTTTTTGAAACATTTGCAAGGAACTTGGGGTTGGCCATCCTGAGTTACCTGGGGGCAACCAGACATGGACTTCCTGCTCACTGTGCTCAGAGAGGTGCAGCTCCACCTCACTGATGAGGCCCAACAAGGCTGAAACACGTGTATGGGGTTGCTGTTGGTACTCTTGTTCAAAGAGGAATTACCATAGCATTTTGGTGCTGAACTGCCCATGTGGGCGGGACAAAGACTGATATGCAAATGGATATTTCCCACCTGTGAAAGGTACAGTGAGTAAAAAGTGTGTGCTGCAAACTCTCATCTCCGAACAGGTTATCATGCCATGTCCCTTCTGGAGAGGAGCGCCTGCTACCTTTTTTTGAAACACCTATGGACTTTTACCTTATAAAGACGGGCTCTCCCACCACTTCTTTGATTCACTCTAAAACCTTTGGGAGCGTTGCACTTTCCAAAGTCCTCAACCACTGAGGTGGGAAAGGAGCAGTCCAAGGCAGAAGAAAGCTTTGTCCCCTACCCACTCCCAGGGTGCGACTTGCTGTGGAACAGGACCTGCCACTCTGCACCAGAATCTCCTGAAGCTGGGAGAGCATACTCTGAATGGACTCATCTTGTCCTCGAGCCGCTGAAGTGAGTCTCACAGGATCTTGAAGACTGGATCAGCTAAGGCTCCCTATTCTGCCACCTCAACACTGGTTGAACTGGTGTTGAGCTGTATTCGACACTGAGGTATCCCACTGGTGCTGCTCTCTGGCCCTCCTCTCAACCTTCGAACAAGTGCCTGCATCTTGAGATGGCTTGACGCTGCATCGTATCCTTGCTGAGCCCATCACCTGCTAGGCTCCAATCAACTGCTTGAAGCTTGGACCCGACAAAACTGCTGGAGAGTTGCTTGCTGACTCAAACTACGGGTTACACCACAACTCGACCTTACCCACCTTCAAACTGCCACTTCACCGATCTGCACACCAGAGCAACTGGATCGCTGCTTTGACGACTCGCAGCCCACCAACTTGAACCGCTTGAGCATCACTCATCAACCCTTCCTGGCGGTCAAGACCCTGCTCAACCTCAAACTGGTCCTGGTGAGCGCTGTGACCTGCAGCGCTTTCAAACAACGCAAACCTATTGCATGCGACCCTGTTCACCGCCCGCTTACTGCTAGGACACTCGCGATCCACCATTCCCAAACTGAGCTTGATACGCTTGCACCACTGCTCGAAGCTGGGTTAGATGCAGTTGACCTGCCCAAAGAGCTGAAACCAGGTACTATTAACCTATCACTGCTCCCATGGTCTATTTCTGGGCCCTATAGGCTGATTAGATCACTTTTGCACCAATAAACATATCCTTTTTTGGAACACTGTGGTTTACTTGCCTTACACCCCTAATTCATCCCTTTTATTTTCTCAGGGGTTGGCTTTGTGTAGTGTGTTTCTATTTAATTAAGCACGGGAGTGGTAGAGAGTGGTCTGCCGTGACTTTGAAGCTGAGAGCTGAGACTGGAGTATTTTGTTTGTGGCCATTGAGGAGGCGGACCGTGTTACAGGAGCAGCAAACGCTTCTTTTTAAATTCCTCAGTGCCGCATGGAAGTGGCAGAGAGTGGTCTGCTGTGGTTCGCTGTGAGAGCTGGAGAGCTGGTGAGCTGCGGATTAGAGATTTGTAACGGTGCTCTTTTGGCAAGATACCGGCTGATCCCGTGTCCTGCTACTAATTTATTCTTTTTTTTCTGGTGTGTGACCGCCGCTGGGAACCATTCCTGGAGGTACTGTGCCTTATAGTGCTACATTTGCATATATTATTAATATCATCATATACCGCACCATATACCTTGCCGCATCCCCAACGGAACTATTTTTCTGAAATAAAGTGGAAAAAGGTGAAGAAAAACACTGTTTTTTCTCTGCCTACCCCAGCTTGCTTCTGTTCAGGACGTTATAAAGCAGATTCTGCTCGCTTGCCTCCTATTGTGCTATGATGTCCAAGTATGACCCATGGAGTCAGGGGGCTCTGCCCACCCCCTAGCCCTCCCGAGTGCATCTGGAGGGAGGGTTCATGGCAATTGGAGCTGGAGCGGATGCTGGTGTGAGTGCTAATGTAGTGGTTAGGCTTAACCTTGTCAACCCAACGGAAAGCACCGCACCTGCTGTAGCTCCAGCACCTTGGGAGGTTGCAGAGAGAGATGTGCCTCCTGTTGCAAGTGCTCCAACAAAGCCCTTGTGTCCTCATATCAGCTTTCCAAATCTTCACCACCTGCTATTTTGCCCCTTCAAAAGAACACTGAGATATTTTACTTTGTTGACAAACGCAGAAATAAACTGCATGAGGCTCAGCCCATTTTTACAGGGATGGGAACTAAGGCACGGGAGCATGGGGCGTGGGGGGGGGGTGGAAGGGGGAGTGGGGGGACCTGTCATTTTCGGTTACAGCCCTGGAGAGCCCCGATGATTCATTCTTGACGTTACTCTCTGTGAGCAGAGGATTGCTCAAGTGGATCACAGACTTGGAAATAGTCTCCTATTGTGATCAATTGGAGTCCCTGACTGTGGGGAAGAAAACCCCACTTCAGAGGGTGGCGTGTCTAAAGTACCAATGTCGAACTCTTTAGGATCTGCTGAGCCCATGGAGCCTTTACAGTCCTCAGTCCCCTGCGCCATGCCAGTTCTAAGTGGTCCCCCTGAATGAGCCTTCAAACTCCCTCCTTACAGAGACGACAGCTGCCTTACAAGGGAACGAACCTTTGTGGGATGGACTTGGGCTGGGGGTTCACTTTGTACCAGGCAATCGGCCTGAGTCCAGGTGCGCACAGAAACACCCCAGATTGTGTTGTGTCTCGAGGCCTGAGGTTGGGGGCCCGGTGGCTACTTGACCATCGCCCACTTCTTCTACCCAAACTCTGCAATGGGACTGCGTCCTTGTAGCTGCTGACCCTGGGATTTGTCGGGCGTCTTGCCTTGAAAACGAGAGGGCTTTTTATAACTCTTGCCAGGGATTGAATGCTGTGGGTGGCCACTCTTCTAACTTAAATATAGCCCTTTCTGCTTTACTTGGTTTTGAAGAAACAGTTGGCAATGTTTTAAGCACCCAATCTACGCGGCTTAATGCTCTGATTGTTAAATTCACCTTTTTTAAGTTTTTTTTTTAGAGTTTTAATTGTAAACCCTTTCATGATGGCTTTGGGAGGGATGTGGCTGTTCAGAGGGATGAGGGCCTGACTAATAGTAACGCGGAAGTGCGGAGGATGGAAGAAGACACAAAGGAGGAAAATAGGTTTTTGAGTTCTCTCGCTCATGTAAATTCGAGTTTGTTTGATGACCGGCAGCTATCTGCGTGAGGCTGTCTCCCCTACACATGAGCATGGTGCAGGCAGCAGAGGAGTGATGGCTGCGCATGGTGAGAGGAGTGTGGTAGTGGTGGAGAACGCTGTGGGGCATCAAGCTAATTTCCAGATTTTACCACAGGAAAGATTGGGGATGGGTAAGAAGGGCGATGTTAATAACGGGGATACTAATAAATATAAAATAAAAAGACGGCATGGAAGAGCACCTCGAGGGTTCGAGAAAATTGTTGCATAACCTCTGAACTCTGTTAGCACCCACAATGGATGCTGTTTCTAACCTGTACTGATTGTTATTATTATTATTTTTTCCTCCGAGCAACACACATTACAGCTACACGTTAGGAATTGAGAGTCACATTTGAGCTGACTTTAACCCCTAAGATTTAGGCGCTAGATTGTCCTAAGAATATATGCCACGGTCACACACAGTGACAAGACTCAGTGCCTTGAAGCCCTGATGACGGACCTAGTCCGAAATGCATTGGCAGAGAATAACTATGGCACTGAATAGTCGGGCAACCTTCATGCCTCGATATTAAAGATTGGAGAAGTGGCTTCTTCAGTATACACACTTAAACTTTGGTTTCTGACTCTCAATGTGTGAATATTGATGTTGAGCAAATGAACTAAAGCAACTCCATAAGGAGGGCAGTGAGTGAGAGCACCTCGAATCAGATTGACTTCTGGTTCTCTCTTTTGTGCTGTTTCTAACCTTCCATGTGGCGTGCCTGTGGGTTCTGTAAGAAAAGCTGTGAACCAATCGTTAGGGTGTTTACATTGGAGCCAGTCCGTAGTCCCCCTATAGGAGAGATACGTATACGAGCATCTGACCTTGAAAAGGGGGTGACTTGTGGGGCCACCATCTCTTCATCTAATCCTCCTCACAAAGCAACGTGTTTCAACCCAGACAGGTTTGCCTGGTCAAATAACTATGGTTGAGAGAAACGGGAGCTGTCTGGGCATGTGAGTCAAAATTATTCTGCATGGGTCTATGTTCATTTGAATTACCCTGATGACCAAATGCTTCAAGCACGGCAGTATTCCTCTCCTCCCCACCCTGATGGCTCCAGTGTTCAGGACACTGGATGAGAAACTACGGTTTATGCCAAGTACAAGTCTCTTTAATTCTGGAGGGAATGACGGCGTGTGCCTGGCTCCTATAACAACCTAATCCTTGAGAAACTTCCACTGGACCAGGAACATATTACTTTAAATAGGGGGAGTGTTCTGCATCTTTTAAAGGTGGTACCGGCATTGTCTCATGTTCATTCCAAACACATCTCTTCAGGTAGAATTTTGGAATGACCACTGGTTGAATAACGTCATTATTCACTTGTACTCTGGTTTAGTCTTGGGTCAAGTAGTTGCTGAGTCTGATTACTTTAGGGTGTGGGGATTTGATGTTGCAACTTTTGTTCCCAAAGCCCTAATGCTAAATAAGGCCACAGCTCAAATCAAGGAGAGCCGGGGTTCTGTTTAGAGTCGGCTTCCCCTTTTCAGATCAAATGTTTTAAAGATAACGGTTTAAAAATGCAAATGCCGAATGCTGCCGAGGGTGTGAAGCCGCTTAATGATAACACAGATTGGAGCTGGCTAGCGGCCACTATGGGTTCTCGTTCGGGTCATTTGCTGGTACCGAGCATCCAGGGTAGTGAATTCTAAACAATCAAACTGATTTCTTGGAATTGCGGGGGTTTTGTGGAATTGTTTCGTAGAGAAAGTGTGGACTTAACTGCTGTTGAAGGCTTTTGTCTACAGGAGACCTAGCTTCAGGAAGTGCCTATGGTAGGTGGCTTCAGTTTTTTGTTAAACCGGCTTATGAAGGGTATAAGAGACGCCCTGCATCTGGTCTGTTCCTTGGGATTCATATTGACATTTCTGTTTCTCCCACCGCCTATGCTCAACCAAACGTTTTTGTACATACAGTACAGGCAAAATAAAACAACAAAATAACAGGCAGTGGCACTTAATTGGGACACTTTAGTTTACCCAGGATCTGATTATACATTGATACTAAACCTGTATTGGAACCCAACGAAGGTATCGCAGAATGATTTCGTTGACGTAATTGAGAACGTGATTTACCATCGGCAATACTTCAGAAATTCGAACTCAATTCTCATCTGTGGTGACCTAAATGCCTTGTGTGTTGCAATTCCCGGTGGGGACACCTGTGGTGTGAGTGATAAAGTAGTGATTAAGCGTGGTAGTTCATGGCTGACGCTTATGGATATATGGGGATTTTGCATCGTAAACGGAAACACGTTGGGGATGATTCCCCTTTTACACATGGGTTGGAAGATCCCAGACCAATGTGTTGTTTCAGAGGACATTTTTTAAAAATATCGTGTCCTTGATTGTGATGCTGGCTGTGGCCAGTGGCAGTGACCACCTTCCACTTCATCTGAAATGGAGGGTACAGTCTAAGGGTGTTGACCTACTGATATGACCCATGGAATTGGATTTAAACCAAGGGGGAAACCGTTTATCTTGGAACAGTTTTAACATAGGGACTTTTAACAATGTTTTTACTAATATGTATTCTGATGATTTTTATGCACTGCATGGTAATGTTTTATATAATATTTTATTGAAAAGCCTCTATGATCAAATGCTGTATCCCAAAAAGAAGTCTTATGTAGCCCATAAGCATGCATATGATCCTGAAATACAATATAAAAAAGGGAACTACGTAAGGCTCTGCACAGGCTCTCAGGAGAGGATGTAGCCCAACATAGGGAAATTAAAAATGCATATAAAACATGTCCGTGCTCCTAGGTATAACAGTTGGTAAAAGACTTGCAGGAAATGACAGAAATATTAGTGATTAGGGATACCAGGGGATTTTGGAGACTAAACAAGGAAGATTTACAGCCCCAACACTATTCACGAGTAAATCTGATCCCAGAGGCCAAATGGGTTCAGCACTTTGAGAACATACATGATGTTGGGCATATAGACCCATACCAGACTATTATGTGTACGGAAGAACCTTGCGCTCTTGGATATGATTATTAATCTATTTGGTCATTGATTGTTCACAGCAAAAAACTCCAGGGCACCAGGGCCGTTGGATTGTCTAACATGGTCCTCCTGAAGGGTAACATAAGGCTAGTATCCTGTTGGCAATCTTTCGGGGTGTTCTTGCAGCCAATAAGATCCCTGACTCCTGGTCTAATTCCATAACCGTCCTGATCTATAAAAAGGGTTCTTGGGCTATCCAGTCCAACTACAGACCTATAGCCCTCCTGGATGTTCCTTCCAAAATCTTTACATCTTTGCTTTTGAGGGAGCTACTAGCATGGGCTCGGGGACTAAGAGATTGGACCGCTATCAAACTATTTTTTTAAGGGGTCGGGTACGTTTACTAATGGTTTTATTCTTGGGCAGCTTAAGAGGGAAGCCATGGAGAAGTCTAAACCTGTTTATATTGCTTTTATTGACTTCTCCATGGCTTTTGATAGCATTGATAGGAATAGGCTTTTTAGCCACACTCCTTTTTAGCATATTTATTTCGGACATTGGTTGTGTATTTCATGGGTGCTCTATGTTTTCCTTCCTGCTTAGCTGACAAATGCATGAATTATCTGTTATATGCCTATGACATGGTTTTATTGGATTACATGCCTATCAGCTTACAGGGTCAACTTGCGGCATTGGAAACATATACCAAGATTAACAACTTGATTATACGTGTGTACAAGACAATGTTTTTCAATTCAAACCAGGCAGGAAACTCTGCTAGCGTAGTTTTAGGTGGTTTCTGGGTAGGACTGAACTCAAAGGCATTTCTGATTTTATATATTTGGGTTTTTATCTATTTGAGTCTTTTAATCATAATGAGTTTTTTTTCTATTAAAAGTCAAAAATAATTGCTTTGGCTGCTCAAGCTGTACTGTTGAATAGGAAATATAGTTATTTTTCTCTGTCCCCAGTGATAGAGTTTTATAATAAGAAGGGGTTACCTGTGATTACCTATAGTCTGAAAACTTTGCTCACTTGTGTATCAACTATCGGGGCCAAACTTGAGGATTGTTGTTTCTGGAGGAAAGTTTTGAAACTCCCTGATTGGTGGGTGTGGGGGTCAAGCAGCAGTACTCATGCATGAACTAGGCCAATCTTCATCAAAGTGAGAGTTCTTTTGGAAAACCTGTCCATGTTATCTAAAATTGTGCTAGCAGAAGAGAATACTATTTGGTGGGCATTGAAGCGGCTAATGGAGAAGAAACATTTTTCCTCAATTAATACATTGGTGGCTCTCTTCTATGAAAATATGGCAACATATAATGCCAATATAAAGTTGATTCATGTATTCCTGCTTAAACAAAACAGAAACTCTGGGAACGGGACTGGATTTATACTATACAAGAAGTCCATAAACACTGTGTGATGCGGAAGTCTTATTCGATGTAAGACCAGTGGGTACTATTCCTGCCTATTTGATTACATTCCTGAGTTTATACTGGCACTGCCAACTTCTGCGGTTAAGGTTAAACCTTCTCCCTACTAGAGAAATTCTGGGTGCCGGGGAAAAGGTGCTGCAGGAATACCGGATTTGTAGATTCTGACAAATGGAGGGGCACATTGAGACTCTGGGTCACTTATTATTAGAATGTCAGGCTCTTAATGACCCGTGTTTGTTTTATTTTCAGCATCTTTTAGAAGATTTATGAATGCTATCGAGTGGAATAGTTTAGCAACACATCATGAACTCTAATATCTCCAATGGCTGGCGCTTTGCAGCACTTCTTTTTCTGAAAGAGATTTGACCTTCCAGCCCTTTGAAAAATCTTTATAATGCATTAGTCGAGCTAAAATAAATCTATGCACAGCTTCAATGTCGCAATTATTCTTTATTGTTTTATACTTATTGTGAAATGTTTGGTTTTATGTAGACTGGGATTTTAAATTCCTATTAATATTGTATGAATCTTGTATGTTTATTGATATGTGTTTTAATGTATTGATTCTATATAATTATGACATTTTGTATATAGGTCTGATGTTGAATTTGTTAGAAGTTTTCTTTTTTAACCAATAACAAATTTATATATATTCACTAACAAAAACATTGTTAAAGGGACATTATGGTTAAGTTGCACTAGTAAAATCCTATGCAATTCAATGGACGTTATGGTTACAGGTAAAACCAAAACCCCCCCGAAATGTGCCAGTTTGGTAAGCTAAGCAACCATAACTCGCGCCACCAGTGTGCACTGGAAGGACTAACACCGATGACATCAAAGATGCCATCACAAATCTCATTGATGACATCACTGATGACATCACATGCACATTTAGTTTTCATGGAAAGCCTCCACAACGGATTGTTATTGTAATGGTGGCAGAAAACTATCAAAGATCATTGGAAGAACTATCATGAGATAAGTAGTTCATTGCGCAATGCATTGCTATACACACATTGTATTACAGACTTCCTTGCAGTGCATGAACCAACTCATGTGGACACATAGCCATTGTCTGCACATGCCCCATAGAAGTGTGATCTTGAAAATCTTCCCATGTTACATAGTGAAATTATGAATGTTTCGTTTTAGAGTTTCGGGTACTGCGAAACATGTAAGAGGTAGCTACCATTGCCTTAATAACTACATAATTGCACTACTGCACAGAAAAGATAAAGACACCACAATGCATACAAATATGAACATTTACAGGGAAATTACAGTAAGCAAACAAGGAGCAGTATTACCAGAAAGTGTTCATAACATAAATGATTACCTTCATGCACAGAAATGATTGCTGTGTTTTACGCTTTCTTCTTCCCCTATATGTATATGTGTCATATAATGTGAGTGAACCCTGAGGAAAGTAGTGCAAGAACATATGAGAAGGGTGCCGTACACAAAGATAGAACCTTTTGAATTTTTACTTCCTGACTGGTAGTGAAGAAAAGCACCTGGCCTACTTATGTCAGTGAACAAAAAAGGGGCAGCCACACATGTGATGTCATTAGTGATGTCATCAATGAGATTTGTGATGGCATCTTTGATGTCATGGGTGTTAGTCCTTGCAGTGCACACTGGTGGCGCGAGGTATGGTTGCTTAGCTTACAATAATTGGCGAATTTCATTTTTTTTCTCGGTTTTACCTGTAACCATAACGTCCCTGTAACAACGTTTGTCAATTGAATTGCATTGGTTTTTACTCGTGCTACTACACCATAACGTCCCTTTAACAATGTTTTTGTTAGTGAATTTCATAGGTTTTTAGTAGGGCACTGTAACCAGAATGTTGCTTTAGCATAGTGTTTTCTGTAAAGATAATAGCTGTTTGGTACTGTAACGGAACCATAATGTCCCGTTGACAACGGTTTGTTACTGATTCCTTGGCTGCCCTCATGATAAAGGTATGGAAAGGCCAAATTGTCTGGTGTATGTATCCATTTGCGCTATCCCTTTCTTTTCTGAATAGCGTTGGTGTATTTTAGCAATTACAGATGTAAATGGTAAATGTTGGTGAGTGTTTGAGTAGTTTCTCTTTTTGTGTTAACATTGCATGGTGAATCTGTGCCGCACAGTACTGGCTGAGATGACTACAGATGAGCAATATGGACGTTTCCTAGGGAGACTGCACCTGGTCGGCATATGTGCATTCACACTGCAAGTATCCGTAGGACTCCATTAGTGGCTGCATGTCCGCATCTCTAATGCACTGTTAAATAGTTGTGGAAGTGCACGTGTATCCGTTCCACACCTATACCCATGCATAGGTCATCCACTGTGTGCTGGTAACACCGCCCCTGTCGCCAGCCCTACGGATTCAAGTACTCCTGCAGACTATGTGGGTGGCTCTGCAAACCTACCAATGTGTGGCTAAAGCACGCCTGACTGTATGATGCCCACTGGTAAACAAGGAACAGCAACCTGCAGTGTAACGTGGGCGTGGTAAATGTTGCATTCATTTGATTGATGTGCTGGTTGCCTTTCCATGACCCATGAAACAGACACATCATGTCTTCACTGAGCAGTGCGACGGAAAGTGTCACAAGGTTGCCTGTGGGTCGTACAGTTGAAGAAAACATGTAACTGCAGGTGGGACAGTTTGTAGTGAGTCTGAAAAATGGCAAAGCTGGTGCGGCTTGGTCACGCACATACTAGTGCATGTAAAGGCAAGTAAGCAAACAGCAGAATGTGCAGAGCGCAAACAATGTTAGTGGTGGTTGGAAAAGTACTGTAGCTGCATGGGTTGCACAAAATAAATGGCTTCCTGCTCCAAGTAATGAAGCTGTATTTCGCGTTGTTGTAAACATTCTTTATTCCAGAATGTATGAATCTCCGTAAATGCTACTCCTAAGACTAATGGTGTAGCATGAAGTGTTTGTACTGCATGTGACGACAACTGAAATGAAAGCACAAGGGACCAATGGGCAGTTTACCGCCCTTCCAACAATTACGTAGGGTAATTCCATGTACAGCATTTCCCACATCTGCTGCGGACAACAAGAGGGGCACTCCTGTAGGGCAGCAGAGCTCTAAAACATCCTTGCAGACCATATGCCATGCTATAGACCCTTACCTGGCAAAGGGCATTGTATTGTGCATGTACTGCAGCGCACTACTCTACATAGGGAAGGTACTTGGAAGTGCATGGGAAGGGTCCTTCCGGGAGCATGACAATGGCTGCCGCCTATGTAGGTGAGGGCCACACAATAATTCTGTCTCTCGGCACGTCCCCTATGGTACCCATGCAGGTGCTGCCCCTTCTGTACCGGGTCTTTCCTGCTGTTCCTTCTGTGGCGTGTGTCAGAAGACCATGATAAATGGAAATTAACTGGGAAAGGAAAAAAAGGAAATAAAGAAAGCACCTTTTAGAGATGAACAATGGAATTTCCAATGAACAGATGTAGGGCGGGAGGCTTGGCACTGTGCAAAACACTGAAGTTGAATCAGTTGGAAAGGGGATCGCTGTAGAAAGAGGTTTCTTTACGTGTTGCAAAGCATTTTGAAGAGTGTCAGTGTGCAACACTTACTACAAACTTTTTTCACTACTTTCAAAAAGAGCACCATGGCAATTTGGATGGTGTGTGCAGAAATCGGGATGGCAGGCATAGTAAGATAACCGTTATAGCTGGGGAAAACTGTTCGTGCTGTGAAACGTCATATTCCCATGTGTGAAGTATGCCATTGGCACATGTCGTACAAAGGCCCAAATACACTTCTTCGTAATGTACCGCGCTTTCTCCATTTGCGGACCAGATAAAAAATGACGCAATCACATCAGTGTCTGCATAATGCGCTAGAAGGTTATGCAAGAGATCGGACACGCATGACCTGGGCAAGTGCCTCCTTCATCGCAAACGGCACTGAAACTCATGTAACATGCTGTGCAATTTTCCCTCCACAATGAACAACAATAAAATCGGCATGATTGCGTGTCACCAAAGTGTCACACAGACAAACCAAAATCAGTCACTTCATTGTAGGTACTCCATAGCACTACACATTCACTTGATAGATCCCAAAATGAGCAGCCAATGCAGTGTTTTCCATTCACTTTTAGTCAATGTATTTCAAACTCCCCTAAAACCCGCACGCTGTGGCTTTGGAAACGCATAGCCATATCTCCACCCTCTGCATTTCTGTCCACAAATACACCATGTACCACAGTCTGTGCGTAGACACCACACCCAAAAATCTTATTGACCAATCCCGTAGCCTCTACAGGCCCATTTCTATGGCCGGAATTTGGAAAAGGGGCGTATCTAACACGTGCCACCCTGCAACTATTGTGATATTCGTGGACTTTTCGTGCTGGGCGCGTGCAGGAGTAGGGGAATAACTTTCAACCAGGGTAGGGGACGTCGTTAGTTGTGGCGGCTCTTAAAAGAGCTTTTTTAAATTTTTTTTTTTTAAGGTGCTTCCATAGAAACACCTTTTTTGCGGTTTTTATAAGTAATTTGGTCTTTTCAACTTCAGCTCACATTCTTACAATAGGGTCTTCAGTGCAGCCTGTAGATTGTGAAACAAAATGTCATTGCCACTGTTCGACAAAGACATGCCATTTCCTTTGAAACGGTTTATATATCGAGTACATATGTTCTCATTCCCACAGGAGAACATCCCAGCAGCACTCAAGAAGTCACACATGCTTCTGCTAATGAGACCACTTCCGACTTCTGGCTGGCGATAGGATTCATTGGAATACTTCCACACTATTCTTGGGGGCACATGAGAAAAGCACCTTGGCAGTGGGAAAAATACGCTGCACTGCTTTCATCATCTTCTTCAGTTGACGGTACACATGGGAACAAGGCATGGAACTGAAAAAGAAGGCTCCAAAGTGCATGACCACAACATGTACAGTTTGCCGAAGAGGCCATGCGTTGACATTCTACCGAAACAGCATGCTTCGACACTGCACCACAAAGCGTCCACTCCCTCTGAACCGAAATTGCCACAAAAGCCTTCCTGGAAGGCATACACGAACAGATCTTCCACAAAGGCATCACCCACGATGAAAACTGTGCATCTTGCCATGTTTGCCAGCCGCACTACACAAACTAATGGAAAAAATGATTGCCGCCCTTTCCTGTGACGCACACCCTGCACACCTGATTGGACATGCCCCACAGTCCAATTTCCATTGGCCACCATGGTGAGTAGCGCAGAATGTGGCACTTGCCTTTCCCCAAGTTTCCGCAAGGGCCGCGCCCCAGTGGAGCCGGTGTAGTCCTTCTCCCTATTGGTGCTCTTGCCTGTGACGCACACCGTGAGCACCTGATTGGCCAAAGGCCATAGTCCCATTTCCATTGGCCAACATGGTGAGAAGCGCAGAATGCGGCACATGCCTTTCCCCAAGTACCGCGAGGGCTGCTCCCCAGTGAAGCAAGAGGAGTCCTTCTCCCTATTGGTGCTCTTCTCTGTGACGCACACCTTGAGCACCTGATTGGACAAAGGCCATACTGCCATTTCCAATGGCCAGCATGCTGAGAAATGCAGAATGTGGCACGTATGCTTCCCCAAGTACCAAGAAGGCCGCGGCACAGTAAAGCAGGAGGACTCCTTTTTTCAGTTTCCACTCTAGCCCTGCATGCAAGGTGCTAGGCCCTCCCCACAGAAAACATAGTACAGGCTATGGGTAAATGCTCATGTCATCTGCACTGCACTCCCCAGCTGCAATTCAGCCTGCCAGCTTTCAGCCTGGGCACATATTTGCACGCATGGCTTCATAACATTGTGTTGGGTGTGCTGAACGCTATGTAGGAGCTTGTGCACATTAGCCATAGTTTACATGTGTGCTGCTGAGCACGGCCTTTTGTGCTACAATATCTTACAGCACTCCCAAAAGCAAGAGGATTATAAGGGCCAAACCATAGGAAATGCACATGGTGGCATGTGGCTCCCTATTGTTCAACAGGGGCAATGATGTACACCGTATGCTGATGTCAGCATACCAGCTCACTTCTGCTGCTGTACCATGCCTACAATGTCCTCCACAACCATTGTGTAAAAGTCACCAACTTCAAATGCATGCAACACCATCATACATGCTATATTTAAATGCTCATGCCATGTGCACTGCACTCCCCACCTTCAATTGAGCCTGCCAGGGTTCACCCTGGGCACATATTTGCATCCATGGCTGCATAACGGTCCGTTGGGTGTGCTGAACGGAATATAGGAGCCCGTGTACGTTAGCCATAGTTTACATATGTGGTACTGAGCACAGCCTTTCATGCTGCAATATCTTACAGCATTCCCAAAAGCAAGGGGATTAGAAAGGGCCAACACATTAAATCTCCCTATTGTTCAACAGGGGCAATGATGTACACTGTATGCTAATGTACGCATACCAGCTCACTTCTGCTGCTGCACCAAGTCTACAATGTCCTCCACAACTATTGTGTAAAAGTCACCAACTTCAAATGCATGCAGACACCATCGTACACGCTATGTTTAACTGCTCATGCCATGTGCACTGCACTCCCCATCTTCAATTGAGTCGGCCATAGTACAGGCTATGGTTAAATGTTCATGTCATGTGCACTGCACTCCCCATCTGCAATTCAGCCTGCCAGCTTTCACCCTGGGCACATCTTTGCACGCATTGCTTCATAACGTTGCGTTGGGTGTGCTAAACGGTATGTAGGACCCTGTATACGTTAGCCATAGTTTACATGTGTGCTGCTGAGCATGGCCTTTCATGCTGCAATATCTTACAGCACTCCCAAAAGCAAGGTTATTATAAGGGCCAAACCATAGGAAATGCACATGGTGGCATGTGGCTCCCTATTGTTCAACAGGGGCAATGATGTACACCGTATGCTAATGTACGCATACCAGCTCACTTCTACTACTGTACCAAGTCTACAATGTCCTCCACAACCATTTTGTAAAAGTCACCAACTTCAAATGCATGCAGACACCATCCTACACGCTATGTTTAAATGCTCATGCCATGTGCACTGCACTCCCCATCTTCAACTGAGCCTGCCAGCTTTCACCTTGGGCACATATTTGCATCCATGGCTGCATAACAGTCCGTTGGGTGTGCTGAACGGTATGTAGGAGGCCGTGTATATTGGCCATAGGTTACATGTGTACTGTTGAACACGTCCTTTCATGCTACAATATCTTAAAGCACTCCATAAAGCAAGGGGCTTATGAGGGGAGGACACCGTCGACCATCCTACCATGATCTCCCGGCTCTCTACGGCCAGGTTGTCTGGCAGAGTCCTGGACTGGTTTGTCTCCTTTTTGGCCGACCGTTCACAATCTGTTTCTCTCCCCGCTTTTCGCTCTAGCCCTGTCTTATTATCCTGTGTTGTACCACAGGGGCCTGCCCTCTCCCCGATTCTTTTTAATCTGTATATTAGGCATCTTCTGGCTCATTCACTCCCATGGCTTCCATTATTATTCCTACGCCGACAACACCCAAATTCTGCTTCGTCTTGACCTTAATCATGCCAATACGGCCAGTCGGTTTAGGTTGTGTCTTCAGGAGGTTGGGGAATGGATGTCCTCAAATTGGCTCAAATTAAATGGTAGCAAGACGGAGGTACTGGTGGCTGGTACCACTTTTCCTCTTCTTTATTGGACCAATGATTGCTGGCCGGCCTCCCTTGGTCCTCTCCCGGTCCCTGTGGCATCCTTAAAGAATTTGGGGGTTGTCATCTCCTCCTCTCTTGCGATGGATGCCCAGGTCGCGTCAGTATGTAAGAGTGGTCATTTGAAGCTGCGCATGCTCTGGAAATTCCTCCCTTTTATACCAGAAAAATGCTGTGGTAGCAGCATTCGTCTTGAGTGTTCTAGACTACTGCAACTCATTATATCTTGCCCAGCCCCACTATGTGATCCATTGGTTACAGTTATTGCAGAACTCTGCTGTGAGAGCTATCCTTCGGGCCTCTATTGGAGCCCACATTTCCCCTCTGCTGAGGCAGCTCCACTGGCTCCCAGTGGAAAAGAGAATATTGTTCAAATTCTTGTGTATGGTACATCGGGCTTTCAATGGCCTTGGGCCAGAATATATTCAAGAAAAGTTTCCCCATTATGTACCTACACGATGTCTCAGCTCTCTCTCTCTGCTTTTCTGGTCAAGGTCCCCCGCACTGGCGGCCGTGCCTTTTCAGTGGCTGCCGCCAAGGCCTGTAATGCTACTCCCGTCATTGCGGATGACAGCCGATCACCTTACCTATCGGCGTATGCTCAAAACATATGTGTTCTAATTTGTTATATGTTTGTACTGTATTCATCCAGGTGCCAGGGTGCCTTCGGGTGTTTGTGCGCTCTCCAAATACGTCTAACATAACATAACAGGGGCAAACCATATGAAATGCATATGGTGGCATGTTGCGCCCTATTGTACATTGTAGTGGCTGTCATGAAGACCTAGCCATGCACACAACAGTCTAGGCCTTGCCCACACCCACCACAACATAACAAAGCCATGCAGGCGAACATGTAGGCATGTGCCACAAATCAGAAAGGCAACATAGGCACCAGCACTTCTACCCAACCTCTGCACCCTAAAGCAGGAATGCATGCACACATGTTCCACTTACAGTAATGCACAAACATACCACAGGGTTTGCATTGCATTGCATTGCATTGTGGTGGCTGTGATGAAGGCCTAGGCCGTTGGGTGCATGGCCTACCGCCTTCGGCCATGCACCCAACAGTCTAGGCCTTGCCGACACGCACCAAAACATAACAAAGTTATGCAGGCGAACATGTAGGCATATGCCACAGTTCAGAAAGGCAACATAGGCAACCTCTGCACCCTAAATCAGGAATGCAAGCATGCATGTTCCACTTACCGTAATGCACAAACATACCACAGGATTTGGCACCACTACCCACTTCCAATCGGAACCATTGTAATAATGCCAAGCAAACAACACAATCGTCGCAACATTGGTCCTGCTCTCCACACTATACTACGTGCATACAAGCAGTACTGCAATGTTCACTTCAACACTTAATAATCTGTGCAATGCACACTAAGCAAGCACATGTGAAAACCATTTGCACCGTAACCTCTTCCATATTTACACTATTGCATTAGTGCACCCAGTGGCCACAGTACACGACTGGTCACTGCACGATCTCCACCCATACACCGACAACTGTACAATGTTCTACCAATCACCACACCCATGCAACCAACAATGTGTGCAATGCAGCCAAGCCACACACACAAAGCGACAATGTGGCACCGACTTTCAACTAGTCGACATACCTTTTCAACCAGTGGACATACATTTCTGTGCAAGGGCTGCAGCCATGCATTAAAGGGGCTAGGAACTTACCACTCACAGCACACCATAGTACACCCTATCTGTAAATGTGCATGTCTTGTGGAATGCACTCCCCTTCTGCAAATGTGCCTGCCACCACTTATCACAGAAAGACATTGCTGCTGCAGCTGGAATGCCATAACGAAGGCTGCCTGCAATGACCACATAAGATTGTTCCCTGTTGAGATAACCGAAATGAACTGAGTTAGTAACTCACTGGTCCCAGTCATGGAAGACCATGGGAATTCAGTGATGAACCATGGCCACAATGTTATTCACAGCAATGACTAGTGTGGCACTGAGGCAATGAATCAACTGCAGATTCTTGTGAGACTGTGGTGAGGTGCTGTAGCTCATTACTAACACGTTTGATGAAGAGATCTGTTATTGAAGACACTTGCTATTGACCAATCAAACCATACCGTTATGGAAAGGACAGATGCATAGACTTCCTAAAGACCTTGTAAAGATATTGTATTACTGGACATATACGACTTAAGGAAGTGATGGCAGTAACACCAGACCACTATTACCCACCTTCATGTGTACCCAGACGTCGCACAGTTCCCCTAAATTAGAGGTCTGCAACCTGTGACTGAGCAGATCTGTTGGCCTATGACTCCCATCACACCTCTCCATTGACTATGCTAGCTTGGGATAATGGGGGTTGTAGTGCAAACCATCTGGGAAGCCAAAGGTTTTAGACCCCTGCCCTAACTTAAAGCCTCAAGTGTGTGCTGCTCCATTTGTGACTACCATTGCTGGTTGGCAGGTTCAACAGGCTGGCCCACTCCTGAATTTTTCTTAGCAAGGGAACACTGGCCCTTCCCTGCTGCCAACTCACTACCTGGGAACCTCAAAAAGGATTACTAAGTGACCCGAGGGGTGATACCCTTAGCTGGAGGAAAGAGAACAGGGCAGAAGAAAACATGCATAGATGTTTGTCAGTGATCCATGGACCGACGCAGAGTATTCCATAGAGACAATGCAACCATAGCGCATAGAGATGTAATATCAAGAAGAGTGGCAAAGCACTTTCCATCCTAAGACCACCACTTGACAGGAAGGAAGCATGGGGAAGTCATCCAACCATCCAACAACCACCTGAGCAAAGGCATACAAAACAGCACACTTATTGGAAATGTGAACCCACCTGTAATGTCAGTAGAGAGATCCAAGTCACTCCAGTGCTCACCACTTACTGTGGCTCCGGCAAACCGATGAGCAAGGATGCCTCTGGAACCCCTATGCCTGCAACCAAGAACCTGCTGAACATCGCTTCTAGGCTACCCTGGCACACCAGGCTCCACTGAGGACTGGCAGTTTCAAGACTCGTAGATCCCATGTGACACCTGTATGTGTTGAGTATCTATGAAGATCCTTTGACTATCAACTGTGTTTACAGAAGCAGATATATGTGTCTGCGAGATTCAACAAGAAACTACTGAATACTACAAGGTACTGTACCCCCATTCTCCCAGGGTGACACAGTACTCAGCACCTCAGTTCTGGGATCCAATCTAAACCTTCAACATTCTACCTTTGACCAATGAACCTCTGTGGCATACCAAATGGGGTTCCCCTCGTCACATCCTTTTGCATTTGGACTTAGTTTATGACATGCTCTAGTCTTCAAGGGAGGTTGTCAAACGCTAGTAAAACCACTCTCACAATCTGACCCTCTTGATCCCTCAGAAACCTGGGTCCTCTGGTTTTCCCACATCAAAACCTGCACAGAGACGTAATGGTATTTTCCCATAAATGTGTATTGGGTTCTATTGTACTCTATGAAATTCGTAAAGACACCTAGAGACCTCATTACGAGTGTGGCGGTGCAGTAATAATGTGATGTATTACTGCATGCTGGCATGTTACCGCACTGACACTCTTCAAGTTTGCCGGTAGGGTGGTGGATTTACCTGCAGCTCTGAGCTGGAGTTATATCCGCCACCTTACCAGCAAAAGACTGCCGGTATTACTGCCCCAGTAATACCGGTGCCGGTAATACTGGCACATCCCTCCATGAAGTCCTATAGGACTCCATGGAATGAGGATTTACTGGCGTTTCCACCACTTGGAATCTGCTGGTAGTGGCAGAAACAGTATTACAGTTTGTCGGTAATACCAGGGGGATAATGGCAAACTTGTAATAAGCCCCTTGTATTATTTTGAATAATGGTTCTGTTATAATATCCTGGGAATAATATCCAGAACTTCAAGTGAAGCTGCACCGTCAACGGCATTAGACAGTCATTTCTGAAAGTATATGATTGACTGTCTGTTATATGGATTTCTGCCGTCATATTACTTTATGATGCATGCCTATTGGTTATCATGCATGTGGCTTCATTTTTGAGTATATGTTTGTGTGTATTTGTCCACAGAATGCCTCACAGCTTGAAATAAACTCACTAGTTTGCAATGCATCTGTTTTACCCCATAGTTTTAGTTATTCAAGAATGTCATTGGAAAGTACAAGAATATTTAAAAGTATGCTATAGATGACAAAATCAAAAAGGGGTTAAATCAGAAAAGATGCACCTTTAAAGCGCTTATGTTTTACACATCCCTCTTTGGAGTATTGCTGGCCTCTGCCGCAAAAAACCTCAAAGTTGGATCAGACCATGTCTGCTTATTTAAAGGTTTTATCTGCCTCATGCTCCCCTCCCCATCAGGTGTCCTACTCCAGGGTCACTCTGCGTACCCGTCTGTTCAGTGCAGAGGCTGCACACTGGCAGCAACAACTGCCTGCTTCCATGAACCGGGAGAGACAGAGCCGCACTCATCCCCTCATATCCGACAAGAGGTTGTGCGTTAAGGATGACATTCTCATCGTCCCATAGATGTGAGGAAACTTTGCCCTTCGGTGCAAATGGTTTAAAACATTCAGCACTTTAATAAGGTTTTAAATGTTTCACAAAGTTGGTTGAAGTTGAACATTTGGTTAGTGTATTCCAATGTATTCCAATTCCATGTAACCTTGGCCTCCATATTGACTCCTCTCTCTCCTTCTCCAACCACATCTCTCTAACCTCTCGTGCCTGTCGGCATCACCTCTTCAACATCCGCAAGATCCGCTCCTCCCTCACCTTACACGCTTCTAAACTCCTAATCTCCTCCCTTATCTTCTCCCGTCTCAAATACTGCTCCTCTCTTCACTTTGGACTCCCTGTCTCCCACCTGACTCCCCTTAAATCCATCTACCACTCTTCTATCCGCACTCTTGTCTTCTTGGCCCTTGAGACTCTATTTCTACCTCACTCTCTCAACTCGGCTGGCTCCCCTTCCTCTCACAATGGAAATTTCAATTCCTCTGCCTTGTCTACAAATCTCTCCATGACCTCGCCCCCCCGATCTTTCCTCCCTCCTCTCATTTTACTCTCCCTCCCGCTCTCTCCGCTCAGCTGATCTCTACCTTCTCACTGTACCCCCACCCACTTGTGCCTCCTCACGCTTCCGCTCCTTCCAACTCTTGGCCCCCCTCCACTGGAACTCCCTACCTCTCCCTATCTGCTCCACCCCCACTTACTCATCTTTCCGCTCCTCCCTGAAAGCCCTTCTTCTCCACACCCCCCTACCTTGCCCCCCTTCCCTCCACCCTTCCCCCTCCTCCCAAGTCCTCAAATTACATTCTGTAACGACCATAGTGCATAGGAGGTCACCCACCCCCCATCCCTCCCTCCTTCCACGTCCCCCCTCAGAGTAAATTGTTCTAAGTACTGTACTACTGGTTTGTTTCATGTTTGTATATTATGCTTCATTCACTATTGTACCTGTTGTTTTTCTGTAAAGCGCTTTGGTGTAAAGTGCTATATAAACTCAATAAACATAAACATAATATGCATGTAAGAACATTGATTTGTTTATAATTTTCGTTTACATAGTACCGGCCTTATATTGTACAATTGTGATGGTTCGTATTATAATATGTACGTAATACATTTCAACAAATAAAATGGGTATAACAGATGGATGCAACAATCAAATATAATTTCTTAAACTAGTCAACTATATATGACAGTTGATACATTGTCACCATATAGGCTAAATGTACACACTTGTCTAATATATATACCACAAAAGATGGAGAAAATAAGCAAACAAACCAGTGTTCACATATCCACAATACTTTTTTCATTCTGAGTGTAGTCTCTCAACGCTGTTACTATTCAGCCTCTTAACTAGATATAAAATAATAGAAGCTCTTCACATATTAAAATAATTATTTCCCTAAATCAATCTTATCCATGCAAGTCAGTAAACGATGTCCACATTTCTTTGTGTAAGTCACTTCTATCTTGCCTCTTGTACATTACTTTCTCATAATCCAATAATATGTGATGGTCACATATCCAGCTATCAAACTGAGGCTTCTTCCTAGTCTTCCACACTTTCTGAACTTGTTTTTGGGCCACAACAATAACTCTAGCAATCCACATTTGTATTCCATGACTAATATTAAGATTGCGCTCCTCCAGAAGTTATATCTGCATAGGATGTCTACTAATACTTATATGTGCTATTCTATCCACCCTGCCTAGTACATCTGTCCAGAATAGAGTAACTTTCGAGCACTTCCATAACATATGCAACTGTGGTCCTCATTCTGTACCCACATCCCGAGTAGTGCTTCTTAGCCAAGAGATCTAATGTGTGCATTCTGTTCGGGCATTACAGAATAATCTACTTCATTTCTTGCTGCATCATCTATAAGGCAGTCACCCTCAAGTCACCCAGCTACCTCACAGAGAAACTCAGCATCTCACGCGGACAGCACACCACCAGAAACCAGGACACGTGCAGACTTGAAATCTGCTTCTGCAAGAAGGAAAGGACCAGAAACCAAACCTTCTCTGCCTATGCCCCAAGACTATAGAGCCTCCTGCCAGTCAGCATCAGACTCACCCCCACTCTCCTACAATTCAGAAAAGAACTCAAGACCCACCTCTTCAAGGAGTCTCTTCTCCTCAACACCTAGGCCATTATGTCACCACTGCAGTCAATGTTTTCTGGGTGATTGATATTGTAAATAACAATTGGCCTGCCGGCGGTAGTTTTTGTATTGAATAAATGTTAGCCAACCTAAATGGAGCAATTGTTTGTGCCTCAATGTCTAACTACGTTGGGGTGGTTGCCTCATTTTGTCTAAACAATATGGCTGATTTTTAAATAAGAATCCCTTATAATATTTGCCCAAATCAGGATATCCAAACCCCCCTTTTTGAAAATCACGTGCCAGTATATGGTGGGGAATCTTCTGTATCCTCTGATCAACCCACACAAAGTGTTTTAAGACTGTGTCCTTTTTAATCATTATCTTAGAAAACAGTAGAGGTAATGATTGAATGACATACAGAGCTTTAGGGAGCAGAGTCATTTTTATAGAACTCATTTTGGCCCAAACATTCAGCAAAACATTCTCTCATTTACTAATGTCCTTTTCCATACCTTGAATCACTTTATTGACATTAGTTTCTACAATTTTCTTTAAATCTCTCACTAAGGTTATTCCTAAATATTTTAGACATTGCTCAGACCATTTACAAACCCAGACTTGAAAGTCACTTCTACAACACTTATTCGAAAGTGGGAATATTTCCATCTTCGATCAGTTGATTTTGTGACCAGATAGATTTCCAACTTCCTCAAAGAAATTGTTTTTAAAGCGTACAACTTTCCGGAGGATTAGACAAGCTAATTACCATATTGTCTGTGTATGCCAATATTTTATTATCTGTTGTTCCTGTCTTTAATCCCTTAATTTCATTATTTTGATTTATGTGTGATATCTTGGTTTCCAAAGCGTTGTGAATAGAAATGGAGGGAGTGCACAGCCCTACCTTGTTCCCCTTAAGTTAAATCCTTCAGATATAATGCCATTCACCCAGGTTTTTACCTCTGGGCCCTTTAGGAAAACATTTCACCATCTTCAGAAATTCGGCCCCAAAGCCCATTTTCCATAAGGTATACCCAAAACAACTCCAATTAACCCTATCAAATGCTTTTTTACCATTTAAAAAAAGACCAGAATAAGTCATGTATATTTGTATGTCCAAGTACATTAATAAGTGTCCTAATATTGTCATATCCATATCCCTGCCTTATAAATCCTGTTTGTGAATTATGAATAATATCACCAATGCAAGAATCTAACCTATATGCATAGATTTTTGTGAAAATCTTCGTATCTACATTGAGCAGAGAAACTGGATGATCATTCTCACATTTTGAGGGATCCTTTCCCAGTTTTGGGATCAGAGTTATAAATGCCACCTTCATTGTCAAAATCAATTTGTCTCTTTCTAGCTATAACTGTTAGTGTGGCGAACCAGAAGGACTTGGACTACAGGGGGTCATGATTTAAGGTTCTGTATTTAAATAAAAAGGAAAATGCCTAGCTGACCCTATCACTATGAGGGTGCTTGTTAAAGTCGAAATTAAATAGTCGGAAGTCCAAATCCTAGATAGCTAACTGGCCCTATCACTTTAGAAAATCTAACTGAAAGGAAAAATGGAGGCTTGCACAACATACTCGGTCGGAATGGGCTTCTGCCTGGCCCAATTCGCAGATGACTTATTCTTAGGATCCAAGTTCCTTTGGGAATGTATTGTCACAGTTCACAGTTTTCTTAAAGAGTTTGTTGTGTAAAAATAAAAATCTGTGTTGTTTTCTCTTCCCCCTTGAAAAAGAAAAATCCTTCTTATTTTACTTTTCTCAGAGTTTTCCAGTGGTCAAATCCCTTTAGGATCCCTTTAAACACACTGCCTTGATATACAGTGTTTGCATCTCTTCACTCCTTTTACCTGGGCCGGTGCTGTCCCGTTCCCTCAGGTTCTCGCACTTTTGTTGGTTTCAGCGTTCTTGTAAGCCAAGGTTTGTAGCCCTTATTGGCATCCTCACTTTGAGAGCATCTGCTTCCCTCTTGGTACTAGTCTTGTCGGCAAATGCACTTGCCCAGTGATGCTCGGGGAACTGGGCTCTTTTCCTTCCTCTAGTCTGTGCGTTGGTTGCCGGGCGGACGGCCCATCACTGTTACCTAGTAGTCACGCCATCAGGGAAGATGGTTTTCTTTCTGTCTCCATTCCTCTCCTGACCAGAACCTCTTGCTTGGTCAGAGTTGCCGCCTCTCAGCCTCCAGCTAGCGGGTTTTGCTGCCTCCACACTACCGCTGGTTCTGCCACTTGGTGTAGCTTCGCCCTCCAGAATGCATTCTCTAAAGCAGCTCACCTCAGTATAGCGATGACTCTTCTCCCTCCGTAGAGTCTCTCTCCCATTCGCAGTCCGCTAAGCTGTTATGCACATCATCAGAACAAAAATAATTGTGTCCGTCTTCTTGGATTATGTCATTCAGATGATGTTCAGCATTACCTGAAGCCAGAAGAGTGAAAGAAAGGTCTTTGTTGGTTATAGTCATAACGGGAGATACCAAAGTCTTTCCAGCACCCATATAGGCAGAAAGTGTGTTGTGGATTAGGGGTTCATTATCAGAATGAGGGGAGGCGGTCCCAGTGAGTTCCCACTTGGCCAGACCCCTAAGGAGGACCTTGCTTAGCGGGCTCACCTCCCTTGCCTCAAGAGGGTGGCTCCCCTCTGGGGAGAAGGTACGAATTGTTCAGATTCATCACAATGAGTTGCATAATACTGGAGCTAATTAATTTGAGAAAGATTGTTAAAATTCTATGAGTAATACATGTTCACCAGGAGATGTACCTTTCTGCAACTGATCAATAGCGGTAAGCATTTAATTTTTGGCACTTTCTTCTAATTTCTGTCATTTTCCTTCTGCCAAATACGGTAATTCAATCTTCCCCAAAAATAAGTCTAATTTACTTATTGTTGGATTTATGTCTTCCGGGTAAAGCATTTTGTTAAAGATTTACCATCCTCATCTATTAAATGTTTACTTGTTGAATGATCCAGCATTCCTCTACATTTCCTGGTCAACAATTTACCTCCCTTTTTGCCATTCTGTCAAAATACCTTTTTTATCACGCTCCTTCCCTGTCAACGCATATTTCTTTAGTGCTTTCTATAAATTAATCTCTATTGACAATATCTCTGCTGATCCATTTCCTAAAAGAAAATAGGGATCATTAGGAGTTTGTCAGTAATTCTGGTGGGATGCTGGCAAACAGACCCTACCGTTTCCACCACCTGAAATCCTGATATTACCGGGATATTCCTGGTGGTGGAAATGCAGTTATATCCCCATTACATGGAGTCTCAATTACTGGCACCGGTAACACTGGTGCCGGTAATTGCGTCATTTCTTTTCCTGGTGTGGGCCTGATTTACCGTCAGCTCAGGGATGGAGGTAAATCAGTGCCACCACCGGCAAACTTGTGTTTTGCTGGTCTGGTAAAATTGCTGGTGCCGGAATTACTGGCAATTTTACCAGACCGGTAAAACTGTAATGACCCCCAATGAGTGTGACTAATGAGCCCTGCCCCTTGTTGTGGCTTTAAAGCTGTGGCAAAATATATGAGTATCTTTATTTTCAATTAACAAACTTTCGAAAAAGAACAATATCTGAACTACTTTAAAATATTTGAATTTATAGTCTTCACCTTGTAAAACATTTTTCTTTCTCTCTTATTGTGATGTACCATGACGCCTGACCACTATGTCAAACAAAGTGTGGGAACCTTCACAGGAAGTACTGCTCAGTGTAATTCAGATGAACTGAAAAAATAACCCTAGAAAAAGGAAGAATGCTGAAAATGAAGATGTTAAAACAACTTTTACTGAAAATAACTAAGAAAATGAGGAAAGCAAAAACATCCCAACTTTAATATTAATCAATACATAAAAAATAAAAATGAAAAGACTCCTGTCTGTGATCAGTATGGTTCAGAGGATGTGAGGAGAGCAGAGGAGGTTTGGAATGGTACTTAGAACTGTGGCAGTCCTCCCAACCCCACATTTGTAAAATATACCTTCAAAGCAGAAAAAATGTAAATGATATGGGGTCCTTCCCTTGGTACTGCTACATCAATAAGAAATCCAAATCGATTTTTAAAACTAATACATATATTTGCACAGAATGTACGATATATTTAGTTACTTTTACTTAGTTCAATTTTAAAAGTATCCATTGTTTATACTGCAATTGTTAGATGTGGCAGTGAATTCAGATTGCACATTTATTCTCCTTTTTATATTCCAATGCCTTTAATTTGGCACAAAGGAGGCATCCTTCAGCCAGGATGGTTTGTGCATCCCCTCATCATCAAGCAGCAAGAGAAGCAAAAGCACAGACTATTCCAGAGGTGATGGAAAGGAGAACTAATCTGCAGCTAGGGGTGATGGGGGGGGGCGTTTCATAAAAATGCAAATTGCATGCAGGAGACCACCAACATTTGCACGCATGTGCTGTGGGGGGGCCTACATGCAATTTTCACCTTTTGCAAGACAGTGCAATAATGAAGAGTAAAACAAGGTGAAATTGCTTTATACTGTTACTCTCTGCTTTGTAAAAATGGAAAGGCTACTGGCAAATTATGCTTTGCAGGCAGCGTTTAGAAATGGATTGCTATGGAATCCAGCTGCTCATTAGCAGGTGCCAATGCGAAGGGTATTAACATAGGAATCTATAAACTGTACGCCTGCATGACAATCTCATGCAGGTGTACAATTAAGTGCTCACACATGATGGAGGAAGAAAACCGGCGAAGATGTTACCTCCCCTGCGTGCCCTTCCTCCGCCTTGCGTCAGTAGGAAAATGGGTTGGAGAGCAAAATGAGGGCGTAAAAACATGACACCTGGCATTTATGCTTTAAATGTATGCTCCGACCCATTTGGCTCCCTGTCAGAGAGCCAATCCAGGCTACTACTGAAGACAGCAGTCACTGCTAAAAGCCATATTACAGTGGCTTACAATCCAGAAATATCATAGACGTGCCAGAAAATAGCAGATCCGATGCTGTGAAGCAAACACCGCTGCTAGGCGGCCGCCACCTTGCTGCCCGGAGTGCTAGACATCCGCCTCATTCATACTTGCGGAAAACGACCTTTTTGTGGCTTGCCAACACAGCAGCAGAATAAAAGGCAGTGAGATTTAGAAAAGTGGTATAGGAAGAAAGAAGGAGGGTACAAGAAGAAAAGGAGATGAAGTGAAAGCAGAGGAATAAAACACCTGAGGGTGATACAAAGAAAAGGAAGAGTGCTAAGTGAAATGGTAATTGACAAGCAGCCACGCATAAGGAACGCGGATAGTTTGGCATTATATAAACACTTGCTAGGCATTGGCCATTACATTCCCAGATACTTGCACCTTGTGGTATTGGTATAATAGCTCCAAGTCCTTAAATCATTGCCACGGATTACCATCAAATGCCCAAGTACACACATATCAGCTCCGGACGGCCATTACCTCTCCAGATAAACACACCACTTGCATGGGCTGGCATGAAATGCCAGGGTACACGCAGCGTTGCCAGGGATTGCCATCGAATCCCACATACCTACACCATTGCCATGGATTGCAAACAAATGTGTAGATTTTCAGTCGTTGTCAGGGATTGCCATCCACTGGTCCGGTATACCCCAAACCACTGACTGCCTGCTCCATTATGCCAACGTGCAGGAGTCCTCCTCCAACGCACACTGCTCCAAGCACTAGGGACGTGAGTGAAGAAATAACATGAATGGAACTGTTTTACTTCAACTACCAAATGATCTGTTTATATAGGTGCAGAGAAGCTGAACAGGAGAATGTACCGATGACGTCATCCAGATTGGCATGGGAAGCATCATCTAGGTAGAGGTGGGTGCAGATTATCAGATTGTAAATGTTTTTATAATGTTTAGTTTGTCCCAACAGGTTTTTGTTCTGCAGCAATCATTTTGCAGGTGGCCTGTGTTAGATTTTAACATGTTCTCACTAACAGAAAAGGAATATATTGCTCGACCTTTTCCGGACAACGGTTTTTACATGTTCTGAAGGAGCAGCAAGAGAATCCCTTAAAGTGACGAATCCCAGTGTGCGGGTTACTTTCAACTGTGTGTAAATATGGCCTGCATTTGATATATGATATGATGAGTCATTTATAAATCGCCTGTACACACGTGTTTCTAGACGCAACAATACAAGGTAGGGAAGACAGAGGGAGGACAAAACAAACAACCTTACTAGGCCTTGTGTCATTCAGATCGTGCAAGTGCAGGGGGGAGAGGGAGAGGAGAAGTGCCGGGGAGGGAAGGGGGAAGTGCAATCAGGGCAGCATTGCTCTAAGTAAGTGCAGCCAGGGCAGCACGGCTCTGGGTAAGTGCAAGGAGCCAAGGGACTGCAGGGTTGCAGATACAGCCACAAGTGCACGGGGGCATTGCAGGGACTGATCGTGGAGGAGCCTGTTGCCCATTGAGATTCTGAGAGTAGCTCGGCAACTAGTCAGCGTGGCAAACAGGTAGGTCAGCAGGAGAGAGAGAGAGAGAGAAAGCAGAAGCAAAAAGGGAAGGCCTCGAGCTGCTTCCGGAACCTCAGGTGGTCCGGTTCAAGTTTGAGGGGGGCAGGGAGGCCATTCCGGAGGGAGGCACCTGCAGAGGAGAGAGATCTACCACCCACTGTGCCTGGAGACGAGTCTGACCCTCGAGCTTGAGAAGGAAGTTGTTTAGGAAGAGCGAGTTGAATGTAGTGCAGGCCCCGGGCCCCAGAGAGCCTTGTGGATGATGCAGAGGGTCTTGTACTTGATTCTTGCAGCCACAGGAGCCAGTGGAGAGAGTTCAGGTTTGGAGAGATACAATCCCTGGACTTGAGGCCAAGGACATGTTTCGCAGTCCTTTTCTGGATTAGTTGCAAGGGCGGAGAACAGGGGCGTTGCTAGGTTTGTAAAAGATCTGGGGCTAGAGCCCATTGCAAGTTTGGATTTCACATAACTACATGATCTGAACGTATGTGCCGCCAAGCGTTAATATTGCAAACTATACTGCTCAAAGTGCGAGTCATGCTCATTTCATTTGGAAGACTTGCCACTCCAAAACCTGAACATTCATCCAGTAGTGCTATGCTATGTAATACTTTATGAGGTTATATATGACAAAGAAAAGCCTTTGGACAGGACAGCCAAAGACTTGGCATGGATTGAGAAATTGTATTTAAGCAGCAACTGAGAGATACCCGTTTGCTACATTAACCATACAGTCACTTACTGCTGTTGTTGGACTGGCAGGGGGTAGCTAGTGGGCTTACGAAATGGTGGGACATAACAAATGTAATTATGTAGCGAGCGAGCGCAGCGAGCAAGCCTCAACTTGAACAGGGTGGTACAGGGGTACATTCCCACCCCACGCCGCAAGAACATTTTTGAAAAAATGCAGCCAAAAGGACACACATTTGAGCATGATTTTTCCAAAATAACCAGCATGGTATATATGTTTCTTAGTGATCTAAATGGCTGCTGAATACTGTACCACTAATAAGCTGCAGCAAGCAGAGAAGGGAGAGGGCAGAGGAAAACAGAGAAGTAAATGGGACGGGAGTAAGTAGGCACTGAGAGTGGCAGGAGAATGAGCGTGAGGAGGAGGAGAGGGAGTTATCAAACAGAAGAGGACACTGAAAACAGGCGAGCCATTATAAATCAAATGTGGAGCGCTTAAGTTACTGCCCTAGTTTGTAGCACTGTACAAACATACAACAACCCAGACAGGTGATAACAGTGATCTGGGCACGAACACGTTGAAGGTGCGTCATACTACAGCTAAGCATAAGCATTACCCCACTCAGCTACCATATGTTTAGATTCGCAAAGCAATGAAACTAGCGCTCCATAATATACAGCGTGGGCACGGGCAGTACGTTACGTGCGTGCCTGTTCACTAATCAAGGCCACGAAGATGCACTCCCTCCCAGTCCCGACCAGTTTTCCCATCCCAGGACCACAGTTCTCCCGGTGTGATCGCCCACACAGTGATCTGGTGTAACTGGAGCAGCAGACTGCCTCCCTCCAGGCCCGGGTGATGCCCTAGGGCTGCACCTCCCACAGGTGTATCCCATCAGCTGCGCCGCAAAAGGCTAACCACGCAGAGACATGACCCTCCACAGGTCATGACCTGATGCGCAGCAATTGATTTCCTGTCTGAGGATATTTAGCAGGAGAGCAAATGTGCGCTGACAGACAGTGCACTACATCGTAATAGCAACTACTCCCAGGCTCTAGCCAATGGCCGACCAGTGCTTCATGGTCTCTAGGATCCAGTTTCGGAAATATAGTTTTTAGACATCTGTTGAACAGGTGTAAAACAATTCCATCTGACTCTGGTTGCCTCTTGGACCTGTTTTTCGGTGTCTAATAATGGCAGTGGCGCACCACCACTGAGCTGATCAGGCTTCAGACCCTTCCCCCCTCCCCTGGCCCCTGCATTTTGGTCTATGTTGACTCGACCTGGCCGACCTACAGAGCCAGCAATTACTAACGTGAACGTCATTTCATTGTTGGCAACTGGTTCGCATGCATACGTTTTTAGACAATTGAATTCGTGATGTGGGGTTAGTGCTTACATGCCAGGGGAGTGACTGGAAGGGTGGAGGAGGGGTAGGCAACTAATTCTAACAGCAGTCCTTAAGTGGCTTGTGTCAGAACTAAAGGAGAGAGTTAACTGCTTTTAACATTGGAGCTGCACCAGAATAGTCTCAATAGAATGCGTAAAGAAGTTAGATGCCCACCACGCAAACAAGGTTGCCACTCCCCCACCGTCTCTGGTTAGAGCCTCTCCCAAAATGTAGGTTTCCTTGTGCCCCTGAATAATTGATTTCCGTTGGTATTTTTATTTAACCTCTACTAATGTCTCCTGTTCCCCCACTTGGTGGCCAAATAGTCCTAAGCAGCAACAGGATCCAGTAGAAATAATTGCCCACTGGAAAATCCACCAGCATGGACCTCTTCACACTGTATGTTTTGACTGGGGGTCTAACACTTCATTTTACACTGTAGTAATATCTATAGGTGATGATTCATGCTGGTGTCGGGCCTCTGTTTATGCTGTTATATCTTTAGCTGGGATCCGAGAATCTATAACAATAGCCATTTCCGGGATGTGAACACAGACTAGTTTACGAACAGATTTAGCAGGATTGTACCCCTTCTCTGAGGATGGCTCAGGGGCTTAGCACAGGCCTTCCGAACAAATCAGCGCTGAACTGAACAGTACAGGTTCGAATCGAAACCCTGTTAGAGGCTTGACTGAAAGCAAAGTGAAACGTGCAGGTGCCAGCAATTCGCATTCCAACATGGTAGAATTCAAACATAATGCGAGAAACACATTACTTTCCCCTCAAACGCATCTCCCCTGTATTGACGTTTGTTCGGTCATGCCAGAGGCCTGGAAGGTTCATGCACCCCAGCCAAACAACCCACACTCCAAGCAGTCTTGAATGCCAGTGCACTAGGGCACCTTGGCCACTCGAATCAGCTCTCCCCACATCTTAAAAACAGCCCCCATCAGCCTGCAAAATCACCAGGAAATGATCACCTGTATTTCGATCACTCAATTCACCCCTTTCCTCGCATTGATAACAAACCTGCATGCATGCAAAATCATCATTTGGGGGTGTCACATTGGAAAAACCAAGCAAGCAAGCCAAATTAACCAAACAAATCAAGCATCGTTCACTTAGTGGTCTCTCTAAACCACCCGCATACAGACACCAGAGTAAGCCTTCTGTGCTGCGTAGGGGTGTCCTACAGAATCAGCAGGAGAAGACTCTCTGGGATGCGAAACCTCCTAAATGTTCGAAAAGCATGCACACGCCCAGAGACACTCAAAGCCCGAAGTGACGGAGGCCAGGAAAGACAGCATGCAACCGAACCTCTAAGCAGAGAGTCGTCAAACTGTAAAAAGGGGACATTTAGAAACCGAGCAGGTGGCAACGGTGTGTGGCATGAGGACTTTTAACATAACATAACATTTCATTACAGAAAGAGAGGCATGCCGTGCAGCATGTTTCCCCTGGTAAATGCACAGATGTAAGAACTTAGCCTGACCACAAGTAAAAACAAAGATCATCAGCTGTACAAATGCACATCAGAAAAAAGACAGAATGCCCAGGGTCTCAAAAAACATGAAACAATAGTTCCCATGAAGGCGCGCAGGAAAATTAGTCTTTACGATTCGGGTGGCTATTAAATATACCGATAAAAGTGGATGCCCTTAGAGCAACAACGTAACTGGCGGCCATGTTGATTTGGTAATAAAACCTGCATAGTTTAACAATGTAGAAATGGTTTTAGTTGAAATATGTCTAATAGTGGATGGCTGCCAGTAACTGACAGGTATACCATACAGATTATTGCAATATGTTCCATGGAACCACATTATGCAGATTATTGTAGCTAGCCTGTCTCTGGATTACTTAAATATGAAAGTAATGTAAGGCTTTCAAATCTATTTAGAATATATGTCTCTGCACTGTCTATGCACTTTATACTCCAAATTCTGTTTAGAGGGAAGAGCGCCCGCCAATCACAGTTAGCAACCTTGCCCTTGCCTACTAGAGTGTGCGCAGACAAGTTTGCACTTGATGTTGCTCTGCCCTTAAAGTAGAACAATTAGCCAGCGATGGCTGAAAATGTTGCTCAAATCAAATGGAATGAGATCATTATTGAAGGCCTATCATTTCTGGCAAAATTCGGAGACTATTTTAGTTTGTTATGCTGTATTTAAGTACATATGAAAAACGTGGCTCTGTAGATGCATGTTTTTTTTTAAATTCACGTCACAGCAATCTGTGACGATGTCATGATTTAAACGAGCTTTCACGTACTTCAATGAAACGTTTTTATGGGCATGGTACCAATTATAACTAATACATCTTATTAATACCACTGCTGCTACTACATATTGCAGTCATCTCGCCAAGTTCCGTGACTTCATAAGGCCCTTTATAAATCAACTCTCTCCTCAGCCACCGGAGAACCACGCAGTGCCAAGACACCTTCTGTGAGCGGTACTCTTCCCAGCAACTGCAACCCTCCATTCAGTAACAGTGCAGTTACAGAGGGCAAAGTGCTGCACTGGTTATTGATCTGTCGCATGTTCTGGCCAGAGTGAGCTTCAACAGCAGTGCAACAATCATAGCTATTGATTAAATGCAGTGGATTCTGATTAGCGGCCTAGAGACAAGCTGCCTGATTTGATAGCGTTTTTCAATGGGACAAAGTCACCTACCTTCGGTTCGGTCCCGGAGTAGGCTAGGCAGCTTCACAGGGGTGGGGGCCCGGGGGTGCGGTGACACGGCTGGGGGGATCCGGGTCAGTGGCTGGTCACAGTCACACACAGACATAGATGTAGATGGGTGACGTGCTGGCGACTGGCACGGGGCTGGGTGTGACCTGATACTGCAAGTGCGCAGCGCATGCAGGGAAGACCCAGGGCACGTGCGTTTGTGCCTGGGTGGGCGGTGGCTCGGCTGCTCCCTGCTGCTGCGCAAGCACAGACTGTGTCAGGTCAGCACCAGGTCCAGCACGAGCATCAGCCCAGGGCAGGCCAGGAGACAGCCAGCAGCAGCCATGTTCGAATCGTGTATTCGCATAATTTCTATTCAAATAAATCGCGAACGAACGTTGCTGGCTGCGCTGCCTCCTTGCCTGCCTGATTAATTTTCTTTTATTCTGCAATGATCTTCATCCAGGGCTACAAGCAAATGATCCGGGGCTATAGCCCCTCTAGCCCCCTCCTTGCGACACCCCTGCGGGAGAATAGAGGAAGGCAGCTTGAGAAAGAGGCTGCTGCAGTAGTCCAGCCTAGAGCGAACCCAGAGCTCTGTAGACAGTAAGCTTCTGGGAGAAAGGGAAGAATACCTCTGAGGAGGTACAGCTGGTAGTGAGACTTCTTAGTGAGGTCCGTGATGTGAGGAGAGGAGAGAGTGGAGCTGAAGATGACACCAAGGTTTTTTGCCTCACAGGAAGGCGCAGGAAGAGGGCCCAAGGAGAGCAGCCAGAGTAAAAGATGAAAGCGGGAGCAGGGGCCCCAATCAGAAGGATCTCAGTCTTACTAGCATTAAGGCAGAGATCGTTGGAGGTGTACCACTCCTGATTTGCAGATAGACAGTCAGGAATGAGCAAGAGAGTGTTACGCTCACCTGGTCTCTGCGGGGACGTTGGGGCACGGTTGCAGCCCTACCTGAAACTGGCTCCCCTTGGTCATGCTTCTTCCCCTGCTCTTGTGTTATGGAATGCGCTGGTTGTTGGCACTGCCCCTGCGAGAATATGAGACACCGTGAGAATGCTGTGATATGACTGTGGTCCCCCTCAAACCCTTCTTCCCAGAATGTGGTGAGCATCGGCCGACCCATATAGTCTCACCTGCTTAATTATGATGGCAAGCTCTCCGTCCTGCTTCTCACTGCAGGGGTGCTTTAGATAGACCGAGTTTCTTCACTGGTCCGTGTGCGTCGCAGCCAAGACTGGAGTATCCTTTCAATAATGATTATTGTCCGTATCCTTTTGTAATGTCTTTCCTTGATTGTTGTCCGTATCTTTTTGTAATGTCTTTCCTTTTCCCCAATAGGTAATATGAGGCCCAGCAGTAGTTGCGGTGCAAGAAGCGAGCCCCAATGGAAGAAAAGGGAGTTCACGATGTCCCAATAGGTGGTTAGTTTGGTTTTAAGGTCAAGCGCGAAGATTGATCTACGTGAGACCTTAGCATAATGTCTTTATCGCTTTTCTATCCTTGTTTTTGTCTTTTTCTCTTGCAGGGATTGTCTGGCGATGTCAGACAGGAATGCTATTATCTGAAGATCTGCCGGCTGGTGAAGGATGCCTGGATCCGTGATGATGCTGGCCGAAAGTGGACTCTTGAGTAAGTGGTGTGGTGGGAGCCGGAATCAGGTAAGGATGCGCTCTGACTGCGGTTGCTTCTGGAATCAGGCAAGGATGCGCTCCGACTGCGGTTGCTGCTGGTATCAGGTAAGGATGCTCTCTGACTGTGGTTGCTGCTGGAATCAGGTAATGATGCGCTCTGACTGCGGTTGCTGCTGGAATCAGTTAAGGATGCGCTCCGACAACAGTTGCTGCTGGAATCAGGTAAGGATGCGCTCTGACTGCGGTTGCTGCTGGAATCAGGTAAGGATGCGCTTCAGCTGGCGGTGAGCGTTACGCTGCTATAAGCAGACTAACACGAAGCGCTTGCATGCGGGTGGGGCAGGCTTAAATAGCCTGGTCCCGGCCATGCCCATTTGTTCTGACTCGTGGCCCCACCCTGCCTCTCGTAGAGAATGCTGCACGTGCGGCCCCATTCACTCCTATGGCCACGCCCGACCTGGAGGCACGTGTAGGACCTGCAGGGGAAAAAACAGCACGTGCACCAGAATAAAAGTGTGCAGAGAACACTTTCTCATGAGCCTGGCACCAAAGGTGCCAGGACTGGGTCCAACTGGACCTTTTATGTAGTGGAGCTTGTGGTTCTTGCCCAGTGGCCATGACAGCACTCCCCCTCAAGGCCACTCTCACGGGTGCTCTTCCTCCTGGTCCTGGCTTGGAGGAGTTGTTGCGATGGAATTGTCTGATTAGTTGTGGAACATGGACGAATTCATTAGGTTCCCATGTATGTTCTTGAGGTCCATAACCTTTCCAGTCTATAAGGTAATACAGTTTAGATCGCACTATCTTGGAATCCAGAATAGTCTTGACCTCGTATTCCGGTTCTGCTTCTATGATGTCAGGCTCAGGTGGTGCCTCAATCCGAGTACCTGGTTTCATTGGTTTCAAGAGAGAAACATGGAACACCGGATGGATCCGCATATTAGATGGTAAATCCAAATTCATGGCAGCAGGGTTAATTATGGCTTCGATGGGATAAGGTCCCAAGTACCTGGGACTGAAGGCTTGTGGTCCTTCCAAGGGAATGTTCTTGGATGCCAACAAAACTTTATCACCGACCTGATAATGTGGAGCCTCTCTTCGGTGTCGATCTGCACATTTTTTCTGTTGTTCTTTGGCTCTGGTCAGATTTTCAGCTGCTTCTTTAAGGGTTCGAGTGATAGTTTTGTGCAAGGTTGTAACTGTTGGCATTTCTAATTCATCGAGTGAATAAAAAGTGGACGTTCGAGGATGTCGACCATGCACTGTGTAGAATGGGGTCTGTCCGGTGCTAGCGTGGATGGAATTATTGTAGGCGAATTCGGTCAACCAAAGGATGTTTTTCCAGGACTCCTCAGTTTGTTGTAACATACACCTCAGGTATTGCTCCAAGGTCTGGTTGGTCCATTTGGTTTGACCATCGGTTTGGGGATTATGACTCATGGATAACCGGAGATCAATTTTGGCTATTTTGCAGCACTTCCTCCAGAGTACTGAGACGAATTGTGTTTTGCGATCTGAGTCAATACCGATGGGAAACCCTGTAACTTGACAATTTGTTCCAAAACACGGTGGCAAGGGCGGAAGCAGTGGGAAGCCCCTTCAATGGAATGAAATGGGCCATCTTGGAGAATAAGTCTACAATAACCAGGATCGTGTTAAATCCGTTGCAGGGAGGAAGCTTGGTGATAAAGTCCATAGACAGCGTATGCATTGGTGCTGGTTGTACAGTCAAGGGATGTAGTAACCCTGCTGACTTAATTTCTGAGATTTGTGTTGCGCTCAGACACCACAGGTCGCAATGAATTGGGCAAAGTCTTTTCTCCAGGTTGGCCACCAATAGCCCTTTTGTATTTTAGCTTGAGTCTTGGCAATCCCTGGGTGTCCTTCCACTAATGATTCATGGTAGTTTGCTATTATCTGGTCTTGTAATTTCTTGTCCTGAATATATAGTCTCGCTTGAAAATAGGGTAGATCATTTTTGATGGTGTATTGGTCTCCTCTAGCTAGCCACTCCTGTTGTGCTGTTTGGTTCATCCGCGATTGGAGATCGGTTTTCAAGTCATCAAAACAGGCGGTTGCAGCCATTTGGTTTTGGATCCGTTCTTCGGGAATGATGGCCACAGGCTCAGATGTGATGAAAGCTTCTTTGTCCTCATCCATGTGTGACAGAGCGTCTGCTTTCCCATTGCATACTCCTGGTCTGTAAGTAATGACAAAATCGTATTATGTAAAGAAGAGAGCCCAGTGAAGCTGGCGTGAGGATTTGGCCTTGGCAGCCTTCAAGTATTGTAGATTACGGTGCTCTGTGATAACTGTGACCGTGTGTCTTGCTCCCAGAAGATAGTGTCTCCATGTGTTGAAGGCTCCCTTAATCGCTAGCAGTTCTTTGTCAGTGATTGAATAGTTCAATTCTGGCACAGAAAACTAATGGGACCAAAATGTAATTGTCCCGTGCCAGGGTCCTTTTGCGATAATACCGCTCCCATGGCTACGTTGGAGGCATCTGTTTTGACCACGTATGGCAGGCCTGGTCGAGGGTGTCGAAGAACTGGTGCTGTGGTGAAGGCAAGTTTCAGCTCCTGGAAGGCGTTGTCCACTTCGGGAGACCAGAAGAATTTCTTATCTTTTGTCAATAGGGAGGTAATTGGATGAACTATTTGTGAAAACCTTGGAATAAACCGACGATAAAAATTGGCAAATCCGAGCACACTCTGTACTCCTTTTGTGGATGTTGGTGATGGCCGTTGAAGGATAGCATCCATCTTGCGTGTGTCCATGTGCACCCCTCGTGGTGTGAGTATGAAGCCCAAAAATTCAACCTACGTAACATGGAAGAAACACTTTTCTAATTTGGCAGGGGAAAAAAACATGTGCACCCAAATAAAAGTGTGCAGAGCACACTTTCTCATGAGCCTGCCGCCAAAAGCTGGGTCCAACTGGACCTTTTATGTAGTGGGGCTTGTGGTTCTTGCCCAATGGCCATGACAGCGAGGAGGCTGAGGGGAGCCTGAAGGAGAGCTCAGTGTCCTCTCCATAACACTGAAAGTTAGAGGAGAAGTTAGAGATGAAGTGGGCAAAAGGGGCCAAGTTGACGTTGAAAAGCCAGAGTGAGAGGTTAGAGCCCTGGGGGACACCATATGTGGAGACAGAGGTGGACCCAAAGTGGACCTGGGAGAGTCGATGCCGGAGGAAGGAGGTCAACCAAGCCATGGGCCTAATCTCTGATGCCCAGGTTCTCACAGAGACAATTGATCAGGATGGCATAATTGACTGTGTCGAAAGCAGAGGAAAGATCACTGAGGATGAGGACAGACGGAAGGTTAGAGTTGAGATTATTGAGCAGATCTTCACGGGTGTTCAGGAGAGGATATTCCATACCTCTGGCTGCTCTGAAACCAGACTGATGCTCATGGAGACAACCACAAGATTCAGTGCCGAGAGTAAGCCGGGCGATGGCCGGCTTTTCAAGAAGTTTATCCAGGAAAGGAGTGATAAAGATCGAGCGGTAGTTTGCCAGACAGGAAAGATCGGCAGAAGTTTTTATTTATATTTTGTTAAGGGCAGTGCACAGGGGAGTGCTTTAGAGGGGAGGGGAAAGTTCTAGTGTCAAAAGAGTGATTTCAGAAATCAGCCAAGGCTGGAGTGAGGGTGACGAAATGGTCATTGGTGGTTCTGGAGGATCAGGGGAGAACCTGCTTGGATGACACTTTCATAGATCAGACGTGTCTAGAAACATCATCAGGTGTGATCGAAGAGAAAGAGGAGAAAGGAGGAGAGATGGCCAGAGGGGGCCGAGAGAGCTAGAGGGAAAGGAAGGACAGGATGTCCTGAGTTTTAGTGGTGAAGTTAGAAGCCAGAGCCGTGCAGAGGGACTGGGAGGGAACAGGAGCTTTGGCAGTAGGATTGGCCAGCTACTTGCAGATTTTGAAGAGTTTGTCCAGCTTGTTAGAGGCTGCAGAGACGTGGGATCTGGGCTCTCTTCTTGGACATGACATAGCATCTGTATTGCCTTTGAAGCAGGCGGCAGGCTAGTTTGTCAGAGGATGCGCCTGGTGCCCTTCACTTCGTCTCATCCACCCCACACTTGTGTTTCATGGTGGTGAGGTCAGAGTCATACCAAGAGTTGTACTTGTAGGTAGGCTTCAGGCGGATTCTCATGACGGGGCAAGGACATCCAGAATGTTATAGATAGAAAGTTGCAGGTTAGAAAGGGTTGTGTCAGAGTTTGAGTCAGCCACAGCTGTAGGAGGAGGAGAGAAAGTAGCAGCAAAGGCCTCCACTGGCACATGCCTCATGGGCCAGATGACCGAGAAGGTAGGTGGCACTGCTTGGGTCGGTTTCACCTGGGGGACAGAGAGCTTCAGGAGGGAGGAGAGCAGAATGTGGTCAGTCCAAGAGAGAGGAGTAGTCAGAGGATTAGAGAGGGGGATGTCTAAGGAGATGAGAACATCCAAGGTGTGCCTGGCAGAGTGTGTCAGGCCAGAGGTTAGAATAGTAAGAGAGAGTGTCGCAGAGATTGCGGAAGAGTACAGAGGAGGGATTAGAAGCATCCAGTTGGATGTTGGGGTCTCTGAGGAGGATAGATGTAGAGACAAGGAGAGAAGAGGAGAGGTCAGCCCACTCTAAGAGGAAGAGGGCGACCTGGGTAGGTGGCCTATAGATGGTGGCCACAGTCAGAGAGAGGCCAGAAGAGATAGAAAGCCTGCTGACAAGGCATTCAAAGGAGGAGTAGGCCTGCATAGAAATGACAGAAGCAGGGATCCAATCCGGAAAGAGTAGAGCTACTCCACCTCCGGGATGGTTGGTTCTGAGTTCAGAGAAGATCTTGTAGCCATCAGGGAGGAGAGTGTCAAAACTCGTGACAGAGATGGCCGTTAACCATGTCTTGGTGAGACCAAGGACATCCAGGTCTAATTTTTCAAGGTGGCGCAGACATCAGAGAAGTGTTTGAAAGCAGAGCGAGAGTTGATAGTAGGGACGTGAAGCCGGTTGCCACATTTGAAAGACTTCCGTGGAGGTGTACAGGTTTGAGGAATGCACAGCGGGATTGGTAGAGCTACCTGAGAGTGGCTAGAGGAGGAAGAAAGAGATGACAGAGTAGCTAGAGAGGATGAGGAGGGTGCCAGAGAGTTGCAAGAGAAGGAAGGAGGTTTATAAGGCATGGGAGACCTATCAAAAAGGAGGAGGTTGGGTTGAGGGCTGAGTAGGAAAAAGGGGAGAGAGCAGAAACCATATGAGGGGCCCATAGGTCTGGAGAGGGAATGACAAAGAGGATGTCAGTCAGAGTCTGTCTGGAGGAAGCACTGATATGGGTTTCAGTGATAGGGAGTCCTGGGTTGGAGCCCAGGATGTCCCTCTTGAACTTCTTCCTCCCAGACTTAGTGAGAGGGACAAGATAGGAGATGGATTTGCAGTTGCAGAAGATAGGGGAAATGGAAAGCACCATAAAGGGTGCAAGGAGACGTAGGAGGAGAAGGGAGTGAAGAGAGAGTAGGCATGCACAGCCAACGCCACACAGGATGCGCAGGGGGTTAGGGTCACACAGTAGGAAAAACACAGATGGAGCAGGTAAGTATACTCAACAGTATGGAGGATAGCTTGGGAGGATAGCTCAGGAGCAACATGCTCGCCTTTGAAGCAAGACGACACAGAGCACCACAGGTTCGATCCCCGGGTCCATGCTTAGAAACCTCTGGGTATTAAGCATGTTATAAATAACCTTTCATATCATATCATATCATGCAGGAACTCCAAACAGGGAGGGGATGCAGAGGAGGTGGGAAACCTAATGAGACACAGTTAGCAGTAGCACAGCTATCACAAGGCAAACCAGATTCAACTTTCCTAAAAAGAGGGAAAATGGCATAGTTATCAACACAGCAGCAATGTAGAACACTGAGATCAACTTTCCTGAAAAGAGGGACAAAGACCTAGTTTTCAACACAGCAGCAATGCAGAACACCCAGATTTAACTTTCCTAAAAAGAGGGAAAAGGGACTCGTTTTCAGCACAGTAGCAATGCCAAGGATGTATCTATACAGGGGAGAGGTGGGAGGAATGCAATTTACAAAGAAGCATATGTGTGGTGCAGTAGTTGGCAGAGTGGTATGGGCGGTCATTTAGGTGAGATGCAGTGAATGCTACCCCCTTCAACCCCTTACCTGGTCAGTCACTTCAGGTTGATGGCTGCTAGCTTCCTGCTTCCCCTGCTGACACTGGCAGACCCCATCTGGAGCTGCTTCCCCTGGAGCTGTCCTGTGCCTCGGGGTCCTTCACCAAGGGGGCTGCCTGGAAGGCTGCCAGATAAGGCCCCAGTTCTCCAAAGGGAGCATGGTGGGCGGCAGAGGGTGGAGGACAAAGAAACGTGGCCAAGAGGGCAGAGGGGCAGGGAAGACCAGGGGCTGTGGCACCGAGTTGCATGCTTAAATAAATATGAGCCCAGGTGGCTGCAAGCCAAGGCGCTCATCCCAACCAAGGAAAATCCAGTAATCTGCATACAAAGGGTTAGGCTATTAATGAAGTAATCAGCCATGTGTATGCACATTTTTCTTTGTAGCCTCTTGTTTTAAAACAATGTATTTCATTGTGTAGCTGATTCCTGCCCTCTTCATGTCCCACTATTTTTCTCTGTTCATTATTCTCATGTTTGCGTGCATGTGCATATTCATTCGCAGTGTGTGGGTGAATGTGTTGTTTGTGGGCATGCGTTTAGTGTGTGTGCATATGGACATTGTACATTAAGTGGTTCTATGCATAGTGTGAGAATGTCTACACAGCATGTGATATATGCAGTGTATAAGTGTATTTGCAGTGTGTGGGTATTTGGACAGGTTGTAGTCATATACTCATTGTGTGGGCATATGTGCAGTTGATGGGTATGTGTGTATAGTGTAAAGATGAATATGCTTTTGTGGGAGCATCTATTGTGTGAGCTTGTATACACAGGATATATGTGCATGTGTATGTTCATGATCAGGTTGTGCATATAATGTGTGGTTTCATCTGAAGTATGGGGGTGGATGTAAAATGCCTGAAGTTATACCTGTGCAGTTTATTCACATGTGTGTGCAAAGAATGTTGGTGCATGTGGAATGTGTGCATGTGGGTATATATATGGTGCGAATGAGTATGCTAGTTTGCATGTGATGTGCATTTTGAGTGTGCATGTGCGATGTGTGGGTGTTTTCATGTATGGGCATTATGTAAGTGTATGAGCAGTGTGAGGGTGTTAGCACAGCATGTATGTATAATGCTGTGTGAGAGTGGATGTGTAGGGTAGGTATATATTTTGTGTGGTTTTAGGGTGTTTGTGCCATGTAGGGTGAGTATGTGAAGTGTGAGGGTTTGTGTGCAGTTTGGAGCTGCATGCAAATTGGAAGCCTCTATATGCTTTTTGTGGGGAGATTCACAATATTAGGATGGCATATCCTTTCCTTGAAATTATAGGCTGGTTCATCTTTCAAAAATGTCGTATCTGATTTGTCGTGTATTGACTCTACATAGGTCACACACATGCAATCCTGGTGTTCTCCCCCGAGCACATTCTCTCTATTTTCACCAACTATGCAATGCACTACAGCTGCAGATTTTTTGGCCTAAGCTCTATATGCTGAAGGAGGGAGGTCCAAGGTCATCCTCTCATAGCCCACACTGACAGAGCTCTCAAAGAGAGAGAGACACACAGACATAGACACAGACACAGACAGACAGATAGACAGACCGGAATGTCTGATTGACATGGTAACTAGTAATGCTGGTGGCATGAAATGGGAAAAGTACAGTTTGTTAATTTAAATGACCTTCCACCATTTAAATCAAAGTGCAGGGGGTTTGTATTTATGGGTCCAGTTCTGAGCTACTTTTCAAATCACAATCTTTCATCCTTTTTTGTTGAGCTGTGCTCCTACCTTTGTTCCTGTTAAGCCCTGTGTGTGCCTCCAGCTGCTCTATACTCAGCACAGCACATCAGCAGAGCTCAACGTTGCTCCTTGTGTGTTTGTCTATTGAAACTCTCTGCATTCACTGGCTATACCATAGTGCCAACTTTTCCTGAGAGTGATCTCAAGATGAGTCTTGACTTCCTCCCCTCCTGCCCTAAGAAACGTTTCTTAAAAATCATGCCTGGCTGAAATCTGTTATCACTGTTATTTGTTACCATTGTTATGTTTTCACCCATGTGCTGGTTCTCCTTAAAAAATAAATTTGGGCTTGCTTCTAGCAAGAAAGCCCGAATTTCTACATGGTCGTGATTCAGTCACGCAAGGGATATTCTGCTGTGGGGAGTCCACCTAAATACCGCCACCCTAAACAACTACTCTACAAGACCTCACACTCTACCCCCACAACACCCCCACACCAACCCCACCACATCACACCTCCACAACACCACTCCACACCACTCCACCACCACCATTCTACAATCCCAGACCTACAAACCTGTTAACCTCCACATCCCTTCACTCCCTTCACCCCACCAACCCCACTCCACACCACCACACACCCAATCCCAACACACACCACCAAGCAACCCAACCATGCCTGCAGCACCTGTTCGAGTGAGTATTTTGGAGTCTCATGCAATTTTGTCCGACATTCTTTTTTCATTTGGTTTTGCCTGGTTAGGCTTCCATTTGCCTTGCTCCATCCCGGTTCCACCCTCCTTCCTCCACCGCCCTCCCTGCATTCTATTAGTCTGTAACCCGCACCCCACGTGACCGGAGCAATTCTCTTCAGAGACTCCCCCAGGGCAGCATTGCCCGAGCAGCCAGCGAAGGGCCACAGCTAAGAGCAGCTCCCTGTCTGGACAGCTCCCATTCACTGTTTGCCCTTGTTCGCCTGGGGCGCCTTAGCCAAACCAACCAACCGCCCGCAACACTAAGGTAAGAGCTTACTACCATTGCCTAAACCTTGCTGTTATCTTTTTTTAAAAAAATTATTATTTGTTTATACAGTTAGCAAACGTTTACACATTTTCCAAATAAGATATAACAGAAAAAGAAACATGAAAATTACACAATCAGAAATAAAAAACCAAGTAAACTTCATTAAAATTCCAAAAAGTATTACAACTGGGTCCCAATTAAGTAAAATATACCTCTGCAGAATACATCAAATTAAACAGAGTAACCAGTATAAAAAGTCACAAAAAGAACTATACAAGCTGTCCAGAAAAAATGGTGAACATATATATCATTCTTAGTACTAGCTAAATACAGGTTAGAGATCTGACCCAAGCTTTACATCTTCTTCAAATTTCAACAGGTATTTATTCACATTTGTCCATACTCGTAAGATAGCAATTGTCAGTCCATGACTGTAGCCTGACACACATCTAAGCCAAAATATTCCACTGGAGATTACTTCAAAATTCTCCACATAGTTACTCAAATAACATTCATAGACTGGTCTCATAGTAGGGCAGGAGGTAAAGACATGACTAGCTGACTCAGTTGCTTGCACATCATTACAGAATCTGCAGGTTCTCCCTTCAATTGGCATACCCATCCAAGCCAATTTGACCTCCAAGATATCCAATCTATTTAGTCGTATGTTCATAAATATTCTCAATGAGGCTAAAGAGGATAAAATCCTAAAATAGGCTTGTGGTTGTTTATAGGAAAAAACATCCTAGAAAACGTACTTAAGGACTTCATCCTTACCACATTTAAAAAAAAATATTTTATTAAGCCTTTTCTTAACACAACATAGTCGATTGTCTTATAAACACATTCGTGCTGCTCAGACATAAAAAAGAAAACAGTTTTTCAGGTACATTTTTCGTTCAACTAAACTCCCCCACCTCTACTCCCCCCCCCCCTGAGACAAAACGAGTCACTGGTGTCAATCACAGGGGTGGCTGTGTTCAATCCTTTGGGGTGTCATTTCCCTGGGGTTGTCTCCGGTCACTTATACGCCTCGAGGAATGGCACCCACTCCATATCTCTGCTTGGGGTGATCTCGTGAAGGGCCCCTGTGATATTCTCCATTTCATAGAATCCTTACAACTTTATAATGGCTCATGACCCAATCCCATTTTTCCACACAGTTTTTAAAAGTTTTTAGGACAGGGCCTTCACCATACTCCCAATGAGGCTCCCACAATCATACCAAAGAACTTCTCTCTTTTTTTAAACATTTCTGCAAGATAACACAGTTTTTTTCCAGCTAAAGCAGATTTCAGGATGAAAAAATAGGGAATTGGTTTCAGCATACATGATCTTTATATATAATGTGCCTCTGTTCCTCTCAATAAGGGTAGACAAGGATATTAACCCCATCTCCAATGGGTATAGCTTCAATTGGGGTGTAGTTAGTCATTCTCAATATCCTTCTCCAAATTAACCCCTCCATACGATCAGACTAATTAGACCAATCTTTATAATTTGTTTGCAGGGCATCTAAGAAGGCTGTTGACAGTTTCTGCCTATGTATATTCAATATGCGAAACAGACTGTACCCAGCAGTCTGTGTAGAGAATGACATAACAGCAGCCATAGTGCTTTAGCCCTCTTATTTTGCTGCACTATATTATTTTCTTTTTTCCTTACAGATGTAACTTCATATCCCAGGTACTTATACCAGGTGACCCTTTTGATATTTCAGAGAGGACTAGCTATTGTGACCTTTTTACAGCACTTCCGACCAACTGCCATAAATTGTGTTTTTTCCAGATTTATCTTTAGGCCATTTGTTTCCACATATGCAAATCCAGCCTTAACACTATGACAGATGCTGATAAAGGTATTATCTAGTACAATAAGCAGAGCCAATCCATCCCACTTTGTTGCTCCCTATTTTTGGAAGTGCATTCAGCTTTTCAATGAAAATACTGCCAAAGTCTGCAAGGAACAAATTAAATAATATCGGTGCTAAGGCGCAGTCCTGTCTGACTCCCATTCTAATAGGGATCTGTCCAGACATCAGACCTAGGTTATTCAGCCTGACTCTGGCAGTATTACTTTCGTACATCATCTTGCATACATATAGTATGTGCTCGGGCATACCCATCTTCTCTAATTTAGCCCAGAGTTTTGATCTATCAACCATATCAAAAGCGGATGGAAAGTCCACAAATAATAGGTAAAGCAGCAGCTCGTCATTACATTTGGCTTGTTCAATAAGGGTATTTATCATAAAGATGTTAAAGCTAGTAGATCATCCCCCTCTAAAGCATGTCTGGAATCTGCCAAGTATATTATCCCTTGTTATCCAAGCATCTATCTCCTTCAAAATCAGAGTGCAGAAATTGTTGCTGGGGACATCAGTTAGAGCCGATAGAAGGTAGTTTTCAGGCAGATCTCTGGAGCCCTTTTTAAAAACATGTATGATATGAGAGGCACTCCAAGTATCAGGTATCACAGCAGTATTTATTATCTTTCCAAAGATTGTCACAAAGATGTCAGACCAACACTCTAGGTTGTCTTTGATAATTAGGTTACACAGACCGTCAGGGCCAGGATCCCTGGAGGATTTTAGCTTTTTAGTAATTTCTATTATCTCACCATGGTCTATTGTAAAATTTAAGATGTTTTTCTCTCTCCAAATGCGACACCTCACCAAAGAACTTAACAGTGGGATACTTTTCACATATTATGTCATCAATATTACATATGAGTTCATGCTGCCAATTATTGGTGGCTCTCTTGTAGTTGGGCCAGAATTTCTGAGTATCTCCATCCACCAGTATCCTAACCATATTTTGCCAATTTAAGTTGATAGTTTTAGTAAACTTTTTAGGGCAAAACTTGTGGCAACATTGTGAGCTTCCAGGTCTTTAAACATTTCACTTTATGTGCTTTCGGCACAATCCTGATTGTCTGGCAACGTTATATTCTCTTGGCTTTTTGCAGTCGTAGTTAGAGTTCCATCTACCAACCCTGTTAAACAAGGTGAGCATGATAGACGTTCCGATATAGGTATTTTGGGATTTACAGATGTATCATTAGAAGTAGTTCTCACTGTATCAGATATCCTGTTACTACACGTTGTTGCCTTTGATAGCGTCACACGTTCCATATTTGTAACTTGTCCCTCCAAACTATAGCATAGGTTCAAAAGAAAATTGTTGTTGTCAAATTCGTAAGTTGTAGATGCTGCTTCAATGAGGAGGGTGGCATTAGTAGCCGGCTCCTCATGTATTTCAATGACAGCATTCTGGCCTGAGAAAAAGTCTGTAATCTTATTAGCCATTTTTCAAATGTGTATTGATTTCACTCGTAGAAGCAGCCACCGCTCCAGAGCCTTTTTTTACTATTTACTCTTAGTTTACTTCTCAGCTTCATTGTAGTCGAAACTGCTCAATATTATGCCAAGAGATATCTCCCCAAATACTGGTACTCTTAAAAACGGTCAACAGACGGCTCAAACATATAAGTCTTCAATTGGGGGCACCGTCATTCAAGTGTATACACAGGGAGCCGTAATTAGAGATCTGACTGAACAGTGCAGTCTTCGATTGGGGGAACCGTCATTCAAGCGTATACATGGGGAGCTGTAATTGGAGATCCCACTCAACCAGCCATGCTCCTTTATAGAGCAATGCTTCAAGCTTGCCCTTTACTTGTGAAAGAGATACATCAAATTGGCTCAGAAGTTGATGACGAGGTACCAGCTTTACACCTTCGACTCTTCCCAGCGATTACTTAGGGACAAGCCCCGCCCACCAAGGCCACCATGTGAGCCGTACAACTATCCAAGCTTAAGGCAGATTGCACAAAACCATCCTTGAGGATTAGCTTTAGCAAGCACTCTTTGGCAGACAGAGCAAATAACTTACCCAAGTAATGTTAGCGCTTTATCCATGTTTCCTTACTGTCACCCTCATCCCGAAGACTGCAGACTTCAATATTTGTGGGGGCGGGGTCTCCCAGTCAGTCCATGGCAATTGGCAGGCAATTTTCCAGGAAAGGAAACAGAACACCACCAACACGACTGCAGACTGCAATCAATTTGCAGTCACTTTGCTATACCTTGCTTTTATCATTACATTTACTTTTGCTATTCTACCATCGAATTTCCCCCTTGTAAGCTTCTCCCAGAGCCCTTCTTCCACTGACCTTTCTCCACAACCGACCATCCCTGCCAGACAAATCGCTTTAGCAACAACACCTGCAATTATTTCACCCTTGAACTCAGCCCCCTCTTGAAAACATCGTACCACAACCCTACCACACCTTCCGTACCTCTCCCAGTCAATTGAATATAAACCACCCACACACTTAGACCACCCCTCCTATCTGAAACCGAAGTGATAGCCATCCTGATCTGTTGTAATTAGGTAACCCAAATGTTATGATTCTTGGTACTTTCCCTAGGCACTGCTCATGTTTTGAATCTAGCTGCAATTTCACATACTGCTCATGTTTAGAATCTAGCCGCAATTTCAAGTACTGCTCATGTTTTGAATCTAGCAGCATTTTAGGCACTGTTCATGTTTGAAATCTAGCGACATTTTAGGCACTGTATATGTTTGGAATCTAGAGGGTGGAGTGGCAGAGAGGGCCAGGGCGCTGGTTTCTGGGGCACCAATGTGCAGCTGTTCCCGTTCCTGTGCATCTCACCCATGTCTCTCTCCAGGCCTAAGTACACACACAGAACCCCACCCCCTCCGCCTCTCCTCAACTAATTGAAGTCCCAGGTTGCTTCTTTCCACCACGCCTCGCAGCTCCCAGATCAGAGCTGCACATTGGTGGCCCAGAAACCAGAGCCCTGGCCCTCTCTGCCACTCCACCCTCCTCCCCTCCATAACACCTTTCCTCTCCTAACACCCTTGGTCCCCCTTGACACAACCACTCTCTCCCCTCCACCCCACCCTACCGAACACTAGTACTCCTCCTCTCTCCTCCTTACACCCTCCTCCCCTCTTCCCTTACTCACATTTCACTCTTCCTAAGTATAGCTCAGGTCGCTTTGACTAACACACCAAATTCATCAGCCCCTCCTACACACACAGACACACACAGACACACACACAGACACACACACAGACACACACACAGACACACACAGACACACAGACACGTACATAGACACATACACAGACACACGCACACACACAACACCACACACCCAATACTCTCCTCTGCTCTCACCTAGACACCACCCTGCTGCCCACCCATATACCATACTTTCCTCCCCCAACTCCCAACCCAGTCCAAAATCTCCCAACCCTGCCCATCATCAACCCACCCCTCCCACCACCTCACCTCTCCCCCTTTCCTAAATCCTCACACCTCCTGCCTCCCCAGCTCAGCCTTATCCCTCACTCCCCTCAAAACCTACCCAAACACAACCCTCTGCACTCTCTCAGATAGACTTCCTACCCCCCTTGAACCTGCCCTTCACGAGCACTCTTCCCCATCATCTCTAGACCTCCCTCTGAATCCCTCATGCCTACTATCAGCCCACTTCCCTCCCCCACCCTGCACACCTCTCCCCACCCCAGCACCCCCTCTGGAACTCCAAATAGAAGTCAGAATCCTCAGTACCCATTCCCTTCCCCCTGTACCCCGGCTCCAAGATCTACCTACCTACTCTCTCTTGCATCCCAATCAACGCCAGATCTGTCGGCAAAAACAAACCCATCATTTTTGACTTTATCTCTTTTTTTAAACTCTTTTTATTAGTGGTCCCAAAAGATACACAGCACTTATCACATCATTTTCACAGTATACAAAAAATACATAATATATATCTCATTTGAATGTTAATGATTACATAGTCTCATCATCCTCCGAAATCATGTCGCATAAGTACATTCTGAAGGGACCCCAGATGTCTTTGGGCCTACTTGTAGTTGGACCGGTGAGGACAAACTGTTACTCTGTTTCATTTACATATGTTAATTCTCGAAGGAACTGTTTCATGTTGGGTGGGGCAGTACTGTTCCAATTTTACAAAATAAATTGTTTGGCCACCGCACATGAGATGTTAAACAGTCTCCTGATACTTTCAGAGCATTTGCCTATGTCACCAAATAGGTATTTCTGTGGCCTTAGCACCGGGGGAACCTGTGAGATTTCCTCCAACATCTCCGCCACCTCCCTCCAGAAGTCCGCAACTACCGGACACCCCCAGTACATGTGGAATGCACCCGCCTGAGGTGCTTTGCATTTAGGACATTCACCCGAACCCACCATCATGAACCTGGCTATTTTGGCTGGAGTGTAGTGTAATCTGTTTAAAATCTTAAACTGGATCAAGCGTAAACCAGCATTCAAGGATACCTTTTTGGTAAGCGAGCAGTATCTGTCCCAGGTTTTATCATCAATGGGGGCCTGCAGATCTCTTTCCCATTTGTCTTTGACCTGGTTCATTGTGGGGGAGTGTGCCTGGACCGCCGTATACAGTTTGGAGATCCCCAGGCTATCCCCAGCCGTTATCAGCTATATACATGGATGTGTGGGGGGCACATCTGGGAAGAGTGGCCTGTGCTTCCGACAAGCTGATCTCATGCGATAGTATTGGAGTGTTTTGAGTGGTCCCCCTCCCAGCGCCCTAAATGTGTCTTGTAGGGTCGCAAATTTCCCGTTGATGAACATATCACCCAGTTTCATTTCCTCATTGGGATCCAAGGCTTCCCGCAGGTTACAATCATGTGTTGGAGGTATTCCCGGGTAATTCCAGAGGGAGACCTCTGGGTTATAGGGGTTTCCACTCCCAGTCTTTTAAATATAGCCTTCCATGCCCCAACCGTACAACTCACTGGTTTATAATCACATGTGTCTCTATAATGTGTATCAAAAATTACAGACTTTATATTTGTGGGGTGTGTGGTGTATTCTTCTATCCACGCATGAGGGGGCCATCAGTCTCTCCATACCAGTATCTCGCGAATTGGGCTTGGGCAACGTAATAATACAGTTCAAAATCGGGCGCTGCTATGTCGCCTGAGGAATATGGTTCAGTCATTTTTTCCCATCCTATCCTTGCAGTCTTACCGTTCCACAGAAAAGTTACCACCATGGATGGAAGCCTAGCAAAGAAGGGTCGTCCCGGCCCTATAGGGATATTGACAAAAAAATACAGCAGTTTGGGCAAAATTATCATTTTAAGGGCTGCGACTCTACCATGCACTGAGATCGGAAGGCGTCCCCACATTAACAATTTGGTGTGTAGTGTGCTTTCATAGTTATCTGTGTATAGTGTATGTCTGTCTCTAGAGACAAGTATCCCGAGGTATCTAATGTTTTGTTCAGACCATTTAAGTCCAGAAAGATTATCTGGACATTTGATTGCCGGAGTAAGTGGGAATATCTCAGATTTGGTCTTATTTATAGTATATCCGGAGTAGACTGTGAAGTTCTGAATCTCTCCCATAATGGGTGCAATATTGTTTTCTGGTTCACGGACGTACAAGAGCGTATCATCCGCATATAGGGAGATTAGTTGGGTAGAGCCTTTCAAATTTATCCCCCTACCTGAGTGTCTCAGCCTAATCGCGACTGCCATTGGCTCTATTGTCAATGCAAATCATATTGGCGAGAATTGGCACCCCTACCTGGTGCCCCTCCCCAGTAGGAATAGTTCCGAGATGGTTCGGTTAGTCAACACTCGTGCCCCAGGTTCCGTGTATAACAGCTTCACATATCTGATGAAGTTTGGGCCCATCCCAAATGTTTCTAGTACCGCTAACAAATAAGCCCATGACACCGAATCAAAGGCCTTTTCGGCATCTAGGGATATGGCCACTGCGTTCCTCTCAGGGTCAGTTTGTGCCATAATACCAAAAAGTCTACAGAGATTAAGGGCCGTGGATCTAGTGGGGATAAACCCATTTTGGTCGGGATGGACAAGTGTAGGGACTTCCGGTAGGAGCCGGTTTGCCAGCACCCTTGCAAATATCTTGGCGTCGGTGTTTATAAGAGAAAGGGGCCTATAGGATGATGTATTTTGAGGTGGGCGACAAGGTTTAGGGAGTACGGTTATTATGGCTTCTCTCATTGTCAGGGGTAGTATGTTGCTCTGGAGTGCTTCCTCCCACACACGCAACAGCACTGGCACCAGCTCCTCACGGAACTCCTTGTAGAGTTCCGCGCCCAATCCGTCAGACCCTGGAGCTTTACCCGAGGCCAATGCTTTAATCGCCTCTGCGATTTCCTCAGCGGTGACTGGCTGTTCCATTGCCAGTTGGGCCTCCTCAGAGAGTTTTGGCATTGCGAGTGCCTCTAAGTAGGATTTGATTTCCGGGCTTGCCTTAGTGTCTTTGTTGCTATATAATTCTTGGTAGAATTTAGCGAATTCATTGTTGATATCTTGCTCCCCCAGGAGTACCTCCCCTTGTGATGTTTGTATACTTGCAATCTGGTTAGTTTGCCTATCCTGTTTGAGCAAGTTGGACAGTGTCCCCCCGGCTTTGTTCCCATCGCCATATCTACAGGCACGGATCGGTGCCGCCATATATTGTACTTCTCTTGTGGCCAACTTGCCAAATTCTTGAAGACGTGCCTGAATTTCAGCCAATATTGCCTTATCTTGTGTGCGAGTGTAGGTTTCTTCAAGCTCCCCTAGTCTACTTTCAGTTTTGGTTAATTCAGCTCGGACCCCTTTCAGGAGCCCCACGGACTTAGATATCAAGGTTCCTCTAACCCAGACCTTAAAGGATTCCCACACAGTAGAGTATCTGTCGACTGATCCGATATTGTTGGTGAAGAACTCTGTGACTTCTATGTGTAACTCCTCCACAACCCCAGGGTCGCTCAATATTCCTCCCGGCATTCTCCATCTTTTTAGGGGTCTGGGGCAATTATGAAACTCAACCTTCATCACCACAGGGGAATGATCGGACAGTGTGTGGGATAGTATTTTGCATGTCTGCAATGCAATGTTCACAGCAGGGGAGACGAACCAGTAGTCGATTCTAAACTCAGAGTCATGAACTGAGGAGTAATACGTGTGTCCCCTTCTATTTGGGTGTAGCAAACGCCAGGCGTCTTCATGTGAAAGCGTCTTCATGTAAAAGCTGGTAGAATGTGTTTCAGGGTAACAACCGTTTTGCTAGGCGACCTGATGGCACTACTGGATCTATCCAATCCGGGGTCAAGGGCAACATTAAAATCTCCTCCCCACAGTATGGTGGGCACATCTATTTACACAATCAACTGATATATAGACGTATAAAAGGAAGTCATCAATATTAGGACCGTATGTGTTTACCAGTAGTATTTGCTGACCCGTGACCTCGCCCAGACCAGTACATATCTGCCAAGCGGGTCAATCTTTTGGCCCAACAGTTTGAAGCCAAAGCCTGGATGAATAAGAGTAATGACCCCCCTGGACTGGGATGTATAATTAGTATGGAATCTCCATTTGCCCCACTTGGGCAATATGTGCTCGTTATTCGCATTCATCGTGTGTGTTTCTTGTAACATAACAATCTGGGAACCATGCCTGGCTATATAATTGCCCACTTTCTTAGTTTTCAACAGGTTATTTAGCCCCCTTACATTCCAGGACAACATGCTGAACTTTTAGCCCATCACCAATGCATTATGGAGAAATGTTTCGATGACACCATGCATCTTAGAAATATACTGTTTGTACAGTGAGGGTAGTTCTAGCATCTGTGAAACCACTGGTTTAACCATTAACAAACATTCTGCTTCTTTTGTCCTTACCTCCGGACGGGGCTCCTGAACACGGGCCCATTTACCGTCTCAAACCATAAGTCTGTGTAACAACTACAACATGCTGCATACCCTCTAACGAACCCCCCTCCCTCATCATCACCCCCAACTTGACGATGTTCCCATTTCAACTTGTGGAATTTTCCAGGGGTAGTCATGTTGCCTCACATGACCGCCAATTCCGGTTCCCACCGCCCCACCTATCAACGGATCATGAGGCCGTCCTAGGCACCATTCAGCCTCGCCTTGAACCAAAAAAGGAAAAACCGGTAGCTTAAATACAGTTGAATTTATCCCGTGTCATTAGTCTGCCGGACGGGGTTTGTTGTTCTGTGCCGGTCTGTCCCCTCTGGGAGGAAGGGGTATATAGGTCTCTATATACGCTAAGGCTTCAGTCGGATTTCCAAAAAAGTGTGCTCTTCCTGCATGTTGAATCCTCATCTTGGGTGAGAACATCAGGGCATAAGAGATCTGGCGTGCTTTCAGAAGTTTCTTAACTGGTTCGTAAGATTGTCTGCTTGCCTGAACCGTGGCAGAGAAGTCTGGGTATACATGTATGCGGTTTCCCTCATAATGCAATATTCCAGCCTCTCTTGCCAGGCGTAGGATAGTGTCTCTGTCTCTGAAGTTAAGGAGACATGCAATTATCATACGTGGTGGTGCGCCTGGTTTGGGTACCGGTGCAAGCGTGCAGTGTGCTCTCTCCACCAGGAAATGTTTGGAGAATGCCGCAGGCTTGAACAGGGTTTTGAATATTGCTTCCAGTTGTTTCTCCATTTGCCCCTTCCCAAAGGACTCCGCTACGCCCACCACCCGAACATTGTTTCTCCTTGACCTGGATTCAAGATCTTCACATTTGCTTTGCAACTTGCTCATTGTTTCTTTGATATGAGTAATGTCCCGACCGTGATGAGCAATAGTATCTTCATTTACACTTATTCTGTTCTCGGTTTCCATGACATGTGCGCTCTCCTTATCTATTCTGGCCCTCATGGAGCCTATAGTGGCCACTATCTCATCTAGTTTCATGTTTACTGCCAGGAACCCATTCTGCATCAGCGTTGCCAGTTTGTCCTCTCTCTCCACACTTTCTTCACTAGTTAAACTGGGCTCCGGGTGCATCTCAACTGTCACGTTTTGATTTTGGCCACTGGTATAAGTGTCCATTGGTCCCTTCTTCTTGCTTCCAGGGGTCTTGGTTGCCTTGCCTGTTTTATGTGGTTCCCCCATATCGTCGCAAGGCAGCGCGTCACTCCCAGTTGCACCCCTGTCGATGTTCAAGGCAAGGATTCTTATAGGTGTTCACTCCCTTGTCATGTGTTTCACGTGGCCTGCATGGGATGAGGTTACGGGTATGCCCGTGTACCTTTTCGAGCCTCCGTTCACCAAGGCATATTGGTCACGAGTGGACTGTGCTCTCCTGCGTATGTGATATTGTGATCGTACTATCACGCAGTTTTTAATTCAGCTTTCTCCCGTGGGACCCGTGTGCGTTGCAGGTGTCTTCCTTCTCAATGTTAATTTAGTTCTTATTGTCCATTGGCCCTGGGTTTCTTCCTGTCTCACAGAGTCTATGCGTGAATCTAGTGTTTCAATACAGGGCCGTGTGGACAGTCCTTGTGCGTCTCCAGATGACCAACCTGCAATGCCATGCGCCCGGCAGTAGTGTAGTCAACTCCCAGCAAACAACTGGAGGCGTCAGCGCACCCTTAAATTATAGTGTGTCCCCCCGGGTGCACCGCATCGCCCACACAATCTTCTTGAGTGCAGGTCGACACGTGTGTGCCTGCCACGGGGGTCCGCGTATACTCGTTCAAAAGGTTCGGGGAAACACAGTCTGCCCCAGGCTATGATATTTTATGGTTTACAAGGCCCAGACATTCGGCAGTTACAAGCAAACAAGGATCACTCCCTTTCCAAAGTATTGATCCGTGTTTACCGCCCTTCCGCTCTGTTAATGTCCTCACTGCAGGCTCCGGCGATGGCCGTCCTCTGCCACCAATAATACGCACGGCCACCGCAGCCGCAAGGCCGAGCTCTGGTCTAGGCGGGAGCCGGCAGCAGCAGCAAGCCCCACACTCAGCCGGAGTTAATCTCCCTTGTTCGCTCACCTGGAGGCGCGCGTGTGCGCCGCATCACCCCCGGAGGGCCACAGCGGCTGCAGTGGCATTCGGGGATCCGCGGCAGAGTCCCCTCCGACTGTGGCGTCTGAGAAGGGAACAAAGGCGCCTCTTGTTTTCTGGTATTCGGGGTGCCACACGGGTCTCAGTCCTGCACCGGGTCCGCTTGCTGGTATGGGACAAAGCTGACTTCCAATTCGGCGTAGTCAGTACTTGTGTACCGGGTTGGGCACGAGCCGCATCCGAAGGCTCCGCCCCCTTATGGCCTTCTCTCACTCTGCGACCTCGGTGAGCGGGTGATTCTGTCTGGCTCTGTTCACCGGATCGCAACAGCGCAGGGTGTCGGTCAATCTTTCCAAGGCCGTATCTCAGCAGACTTGGGCCGTAGCTGCCCAGGATTTTCTATGTATGTGCTCGGTTGTCCGGGCCGCTGGCGGAGCAACCTTCCAGCCTTCCAGGCAGTCTCCAAAAGGATAAATTGGTGCAAGATATTTCGGTGGAGCGGGAGCTCCGAAATCAGGCAGCCATTTTCCTCGTGCGCAACAATGCCCCATTTTTTACTTTATCTCTGATGAAAGCCCAGATAGCCTCTTCATCACTGAAACTCGGTTTTCTGATGGCTTTGAACCCATCAGACGCAAGGCTTTCCCCTTCAGCTACTCCCTGATTTTGCACAATAGGTCCAGCAGAGCTGGAGGATTATCCATCCTCCACAAACAGCACCTCCCAATCTTACACTCAGAGAAACAACCCTGCAACAGCAACTGTGAATCATTGCTAGGGAAATCCAACGCACTCCCTCCTTCTCCCACAGTTTATTACTCCTTTACAGACACAAAGGCTACATTAGAAACTTTAAAGTCTCCCTATCAGCCATTCAAATATCGGATCAGTCGCTCACAATGTTAGGAGCTTCAACATCTGGTTTGATGTCCCCTCTAGCCCTATGACCTGGCCACTCAGTGATAACATGGAAGCTCTCAACATGACCCAGCTGGTATCATATCACCCCCATCACCCATCTTACCTTCCCAGGTAAGATCATCGAGAAAGTAGTAGCCACACAACTGCAGCAACACATCGACATCAACAATCTCCGCCAAACCTACCAATCCGGTTTCAGACCCAGATGTAGTACAGAGACAGCAACCATAGAGTTGGTTGGCAAGGCACTCAACATCCTTTATGATGGCCACCCTGCCTTCTAGTTCTACTCAACACTCTCAGCCACTTTCTACACAGTAGACCACCAACAGGCACTTACAGAAACCCTACATTGGCACATGGGGATCAGCAACGTTGTCCTATGCTGGTACAGGTCCTACCTCGCCAATCACCAGGAGTTTGTTCAGATGGACTCCTCTAGAGCTGCTGAGAGCCTTCCTAGCCATACACATCATCCACATCCACCAATACACTAATACACTGATGACACACAGCCATACCTCAACATTAACTCCTTCAAGAACATGCATAGCCTCAAACCTGCCTCTCACTGATTCAGTCGTGGATGTCCAGTTCCTAGTCATTACCAACAACACCAAACACCCCGATTTACAGGCCTGGCTATCAACCATAAACTCTGAGGGCTTCACACCCGAGCTCACCTCCTGGGCCAAGTTCTTCGGGTTCCATATCGACAAACACCTCTCCTTCAAGACACACATATCTAGGAAAACTCAGACATTCTCGGACACTTCATCAGATGGGAGTAGGACGTATCCGACTAGAAATTCATTGGGGTTTAGAGAGCGTAATTGGAACAGGGGTCAACATAGAGGGAGAAGACCATATTGGCAATACCAGAATTATGCCCAGCCATCTAATTTTAGCCTGTTTGGACCTAACAGTCCATTCCCTACCCCTAATCTTCCTTTTCCTCCACCAGACCAAGGGCCGCCACCTATAGTCAACCTCTTCTAAACCAGGAGACGATCTTACCGAAGATAGCGAAAACTTCGGTGATATACAACATTTCTTTTTTTCTAAAAAAGTTCTGAGTCAATTTGAAATATCTATATTGGAAAAGGGATTCGCTGTTGTTCCCGAAGAATCCAACCAAAATGGAGATGAAAATTGAATTACGTAGTCTATTTCGGAAAATCCATTTAAGAGATTTCTTCGGAACAGATGACATAGAGAATGCGGACATCAATGCACACACTCAATTTGAATGCAAATCCTTCTTTACGCCTACTCTTCAAATGGTTTCTGATGAAACTGCCATCTTTGAGAGGGCAGTGTTAAGGGATTTCAATTACATTTATGATTTCATTGATGGCTCCAAACACGGGACCAGCTATAATTTTACCAAAAGGGAGTGGGAATGTCTTTGTAAACTGAAAGAAGATCAATCTATCATAATTAAACAAACAGACTAAGGGGGAGAAGTTGTTGTCCTTGATGCAGATAAATACGATGAAAAAATAATGAGGCAACTCAACAATCCAGAATGTTATTGTAAACTGAAGGGGGACCCCACTGAAAGCATAAGTAAGGAAATAATTCAAATTTCGACACAAGCTTGTGATGCTGGAGTGATAAATGAAAAGGAGTTCCTATTTTTGACAGCCAAAGGCACTAGGACTCAGTTAATATACATATTGCCCAAAATACATAACAATCTTTTGAATCCTCCAGGCTGACCAATCGTGCCTCTTTGTAGTTGCATCTTAGAACCGATTGATCAATTTCTTGATTTTTTTTCTTTAAACCCTTTGCGGATAATTCAGATACTTATCTATCTGATACCACCGATGCTATTCTACATTTAGAGGGGTTGCCTTTTAATTCAGAGACTGATATGCTAATTACTCTTGATTTGGCATCTCTTTATTGTAACATACCCCATTTAGAGTCACTCCACATTATGAAAGAATTTTTTGACCTTAGACCAGGTTTTCATCAAATCCCGAGTGATTACTTGGTGGAACTACTACAAGTGGCTCTAACCAAGAATTACTTTCACTTCAAGACAGCCTTTTATTTGTAACTTAAGGTGACGGTGATGGGGGCAGCTTTTGCCCCCAATTCCGCCACTTTATACATGTGGTAATTCGAGAAAACATCTGTTCTCGACTGTCAGGGGTATTGACCCACGTTTGAGTCATTAAGCTGCAACAGTTGGTGCTGTGGGATTAGAAAATCCAAGATGGCCGAAAAGCCCACGTTGCACCAGAATCCAGGAGAACCGCGCAGTTTTGCGCACACCAAAATGGTTGCCTAACCTGCCACCCACCAGTGCGAGCGTGATGGACCGGGAGTGCCATGGGTGAAATGTGTGCCAAAGGAAAAACAGCAGTGCCGGTTAGCTCAGAAAGCGCTTTGAAATCACCTTTGTTTCTCTGAAATGCAAGCTAAAAATGCCTATTTTAAACATTGCAAGATATTCAAAAATCTCACTGAACACCAGCAGACATTTGGCAGAATGTATTCTTGTGTGCATACAAAATCTGGAAAGAGAAAGAGCCCAAAACAATGTTTATAACAAAACTGGCTGAGCTGTGGATGTCAGCAGCTAAAGTGAAATTGGACTTAAAGCCACTAAAATAGAAATGCTTAAAATAAATGAGTGACCTACTTTGAGTGTCACATAGGTTGCAACTGTTTAAGGGTCATAGTTTTGAACTTAGAATCAGCATTCTAGCTGCATGTGTAAAATTTGTAAGTTTGATTTGGATGAAGAAAAACTGGGAACAAAAGTGACATTTGGCTGAAGCCTGGCTTGAAGAGAGTGAATTCTGCCCGGCAACTACCCCCGACAGGAATTGAAACTTGCTCAGCCACTCTTCCCAGGCCTGGCTGCATTCTGCTGCCCCCACCAAAAGGAGATGACACCTCCCTGATTGGATTAGGGGAGGAGCAGCTGGGGACTGCAGCAAACTGAACAATGAGCCTTCCTTGGCTCAGGCAAATGTTGAATTAGGGGGGGTCGTAAATAGCTTCCTCTTGAGAGAAAAGGGGAGGGGCAGTGCCTCTATGAGCAACTTGAGTTGGAGGAAGTGGACAAACCAGAAATTCCACCATGTGCTTTGGGAAACCACACCCCTGAGGGCCAGAGCATAATTCTAAAAAGATGGATAATTCATAGTACGGACTTGTCAAAATTATATAATTAATATCATTATTCTTGTGATTTTTCTGTGCACATTTTAAGAGGTGTTAGAACTCTGTACCATGTTCTGAGGCAAAACCCCATTAATTATGGAGATTGCAGACACGGGGTTCACGCATGCTAGAATAATGAAAATTTACTGGAATATGTGTAGAAAGGCGGTATACATATGTGTCATTTTTGGTAAAAATCCAATATTGGTAAACCAACCAAAAAGTGCAAAATGTTGTCATTTCTTAATCCAAGCTCTTAGAAACATCAGAGTTGGAACAGAAACTACCTTATGTGATATATGATGTGTATATGCAATGTCAACCACTTGTGTATCTGGGAAATGTGTTTAGTTATGAAAATGATTTTCTAAGGTAAAAGCAAAGGGGAGTGTTCTTTCTGTATGCCATAAAGATGGCACCTGATGACTCACTGCTCCATTCTCAAATCAGGTCAAAGAGAAATCCTTGACCTATCAAATCATGAGTGGGGTGGGCACAGAAAGTTAGCATCCACACCCATTTTCAAAAGACATATAAAGGGCCCCTGGAAGCCAGACAGGGACATTCATTTTCCAACCTTCAACTGAATTCCTGCGCAGCACTCTGACGGAGAACTCCAGAATCCAGAACTCCAGAGATCCAGAACTTCACTCCAGAACTTAAAGCAGAGAGGCCTGGACCACCAGCTAAATCATTTTTCAGCAGGCCTTCAGAATCCAGCAATCCAACCAAACTATTCTACAGCCGGGCAAGCTGTTGGATTCTTTGCCAAGAACTTTTGCCAGAACCAGTAGCAGACCCGGAAAGCAGTGCTGTATCCAGAGAGACCAGACCTGTCATGATCTCTGCTTCCAAAAGGTCAGGGTTTTCCCAACTCCCTTGGAAGCAGATCCATAACCCAGGTTCCGAGTGCCAACCAGTCCCAATTGGGACCTTTTGGACCTAGTCCTGGCGCCAGTGGCACCAGGCTCATAAATATGCCCAGTCCCAGCGTTGGAAGCGCCGAGCTCATAATGCTTGGGTGGACTTACCTGCAGCAGACCATGCTGCTTACTTGCCTGCCAGTTGAGCCTCTGATCCTCTTCTGTTTGGAACTACTTTTCCTGTTCGGTGGGGCAGGAGCCACACCCTAGGTTCAGAACACTGGAACTCTTCTGGAAAGCAGGAACTCTTTTCTTACCTAGGCGTGGCTGTGGAAGGAGACACCTAAGCACTACAGGAGGCTATTTAAACCACACCCGATGGATGAATCTTGCTTTGCGTTATTCTGCATCCTCTGCAGCAGAACGCTCATCGTGTCTTCTGCATCTGATCCTGGGCCTAAGGAAAAAGGCTTACCATCCTGAATCCAGTCTTCAGCAACACCTATAAAGACAAGAAAGAACAGGTTAGCATTACGGTCTTCAGTGACAGCGCTTCACTTACCTGGTCCATCGGCTGTCACCAACGCCTCGCGCTGCATTCCGGCATCGTAAAGACAAAGGCTTACCTACTCTTCGTGCGCTCCGGAGGTCTTCGCACTGCATTCCGGCATCTGAAAGACAAAAGCTTACCAACTCTTCTCACGCTCCGGAGGCCTTCGGCGCTGCATCCCGCATCTGAAAGACAAAACAAGGTGCGTTTAAAGACATTGGGGAACTTTAATACTCACGTGCCATTACTCCTTTCCACATCTAACCCAGTGGGTATTCCGGCACCCTGCAGCCGCTCCGAACTTGTACCTGCAAAATAAAAAGACAGTTAGAGCGCATCGTGAAGCAGGCAACAAGCGCTTACTTACGTGCTTCCAGGCGCTTCTATTCATCACACGGGCTCCATCTTCAACTCACTTCAGCCCGTCATCCGCCATCGCCGGAACCCTGCAAAACAAGAGACATCATTACTAAAGACTTTTAAAGACATTAGAATTACTCGAAACTTACCGTTCGCGCAGTAAACGACGGACAGCAGTCCTCTGAAGTCAAGAGGCCTGCTCCCCTTATCCAGTGAAGAAACTGGTTACAGCACCCTGCCCCGAGGCAGATGGAGAGCATGGCGTTCACTTACCTAAGGTGAGAGCGTTAACCTTTGGGGTTCTACAGGAGAAGAGAAAGGGAAGAAGAGAGAGACATTCAATAACCCAGTTCATTAATCCCATATTTTCTATCTGCAGACATCTTACCCTTCGAGTCAGACATACAGTGCACAGAGGTCCAGCCCAAAGAGCCAGCCGTGTGTTACACATCACCTTTGAAGATACGGTATACGCCCAGTCAAGACCGGCGCCTCTACGGGAATCAGGTGAGCGTTACAAGACCTGATCGCTGTGTGCAGAACCAGAGATCCAGACCAGACCAGCAGAGCAGAGCTGACCCAGATAGCTGTGACTTCAGAATCAACCGCCTGGAGTCCAGTCCCAACCTGACCAGACCCTGACGGCCTATTTCAAATTCATAGTGTGAGTACCCAGCCAGAACTGTGCAAAACCAATCTCTTAGCTTAAAATAATCTGATTCAAAACATTTGAACCTGTCCAGAAATGCATCATAGGAATCGTGTGTTCCTTCTCCGATTTTAAACCTGTAAAAGTGTAATTTTGCCATTTTGAATCATCATTTAATTTCTGAAAATCTACCTTCACGAAATCGTCCGTATCTCTTGAACCGTTTGAGCTAGAAGCGAGATTTAACTGTAATTTTAAAGCTCGGATTCTAGGCTTTCCAAAGAACCCAGAACCGACCTTCTATTCATTATACTTTTTCCGTACTCACGCTAGACGCACTCAGACAAAGTGCTGCGATTTGCGATTTGGCTAAAATGTCTTCACTTGTCAAAATAGCAGCTTCTTGCTTTCCTTTGCTGAAATTCATTTGCAACCTGACAATCATTCATAGAGCATTGCTAAAGTGATCCTGAACTAATTTAAAGTAGCTATCACCCACCCTGAATCTCTTATACGGAATTAAAATCATTTTTAACATATTTTTCCCTTCTTTCCATACCACATTTAAAGTACTTTGCCTGTGTTTAAAATCATCCCTGTGATCTAAGCTTGCTAGGGGGGAACTGAATTCGTATTGCACTGTTATTGTATTCTTGAAGACTGTGTGTGTTACTTCCATCTCCTTACATTGCATATTGGGGGGGGGGGGGTGAATTGTCAGAGAAAAAGTGATCATATTATCTTTTGCTGAAATCATATCAAGTTTATTTCTGTACTGGCTTTTATTCATCTTTGCATCTCCTTGAAACCATAAAGCATTCTTAGCTACCTTATCCTCTATTCTACTCCTAGGTAATTAAATAAGTGTGCTAGTATAACATTATCCATTGTTGATCGACATTATACTCATAAGTGTGATATCAATCATCAATTTATTTATAAAAGTGTGATATATATATTGTTTAATTTTTCAAATAAACCTTTTTAATTTGCACAACAAACCTACTTCTTGGCTCAGTGGGGTCACGGGGATTCTAAGAGAGGGGCGTTATATAAGGGTTTATCATCCAGAGTATAACTTGTCATAAAAATATATAAATAAGGGCTTCCCTTGGGCATCCCAGACGAGGCACTGACTTAGTGGGATTGCTGAATTGAAGTCATTTAACAGTGTGGGGGCTCGTAGCCGGGGATTCTGGATTAGATCTATCACTTGTGCAGATTAATACAGTGTGCTAACTGACAGGATATATAAATTCTGTTGGATCACCACGCCGTGTTACACTGTAAACATAACACCTCTTACATAAGCTATTTGTGAGAGGTGAGTGGGCTCATCAGGACCAGGCAGTCTGGTTGCAGGCAATCACACCCCAGATCACTGAAACAGGGTCAGATATATGGAGAGATCAGGGTCCCTTACATGTGGCCCTGAGTGAACTATATATGGCCCCTAAGGCCAAGGATGAGCACAACAAGATTGCCAGGGTAGCGGCATATTTATATTTACATATGGGAGCCATACAGGACAAATGTGCTGAAGGCCAAGATCTGGCAAATAGGCAACTGATGGCATTAGAGAAGGCCCATTCTGACCTGGTCTCTTCTGAGCAGAGGCTGCAGGGGAGCCAGGAGTCAGAAAATGATAGTAGGCAGTATATTATTAAAATAAAGGAGGATATGGATATCCTGAAACAGGAAAAGGCTGACTAGGATACCAGATTTCTGGCCTTGCAGAAGGAGTACCAGGAAGGTTTGGACTCCCTACTGCAGAGCCAGAAAAAGCTGGAGCAACAACTAGACTTTAACAGGGCATGCACAGAGCAGGTAGCCACCCTGCAAATCCGACTAGAAAGAGAGAAAGAGGAAAGCAACAAATTGATTTTGAAAGACCTGGATACCCAGGCAGAGTTTGATCAAGAACGCCAGAAAGCTGGTGCCTTTCAAAGGCAGAGGGACGGCATGGCGGCACAGATGCAGGCTCTTACTCAGGAAAGGGATACCTTAGGCCAGGAAGTCTGCCACTTAAAAAGGAAAATGGAAGAAAATCACCTGGCCCTCCAGTGACTGGGTGACCTCCAAAAAGAGCACCACGACTTGTTAGAGCACACCAGGAGGGTGGAAGATGCTCTGGCAAGAAAGGAGCAGGCCAGTAGGGATGGTACCCAGGAGGTAACCACCCTGCAGCAAGGACTGGCCCAGTATTCCAGGACCAATCAGGAGGCACAGAGAGAGAATGAGGCTCTCTGTCAGCACAATGATAGGCTCCAGCAACGGGTAGCCATGCAGGAGAGACTGATAGAGTCTAGTAAGGCCTTAACTGAGGAACTGAAAGTGCAGGCTCTTGCATTGCAACAGGGAGCAGGGGCTGATAGAGATGAAGTTCGCTGGGAAAGGGAAACACCTGAGCATAACCTCAGGAGCCCTACTACCAGAGGCCTTCATCTCTCTCAGTCCTTGGATTCTGCCACCCCCATGTCCCCTGGCGCACATGAGCACAGGGCCACAGGGATGGAAGATTACTATCCAGCCAAAAGTATGGGGTTCATAGGCCAGTACCTCCCAGGAATGGATGGGCGGGCATCCGGGTATGGGCACATAAGCACAGTGCAATTTAGTGGGGAACCCCAGGAGAGTAGGCCCACTAAGGGCATCCTGAAAACCTCTGACCAGTTAGGTCAGTGGGGGGGATACCCATCAAATCCTGGCAGCAAGGAGGGATCTGAAGACTCCTCTGAGCGGCCCAGGACACAGGAGACCAGGTCATTCCCAGGCTCGCAGAATCTGGGAAAACCTGGAAGATCAGACAGGCACCTCTGGGAGCAGTGCCTCTGAGTCAGAGGATGAGTGGACCAGGGTTACCCGAACCAAAAAGGCCAATAAGGCAAAAAGGGCCTTGCTTAAGGACCCCTTAAAGCAGATCAAGGCAATAAGGAGTGTCATCACCCCTTATCACAAGAACTCCAAGTATTCTGTTTGGGAACACTTGGAGCTCTTTGAGCAAATGATGGAGACTTTCCATTTGAAGGACAGCAGTAGCTGCATCCAGTACGTCAAATGGACATTCTCCCCAGAATACTCCAGTTTATTTGCGGGGCTGGAGGACCAAAATCATTCAAGATGGTCCACCTATAGGGCGGCCATCTTGAAACATTTTTCTGTTCATAGAAATCCTCAAGAGGCTCGCAAGGCAGCCTACAATTTGCAATGTGGGGAGGATCAGGCCCCACAAGAATTTGTGCAGGAGTTAAAGCATGCTTTTGTGCAAACTACCAAAAGGGTGCGCACCGACAGTAAGGAATTTGTTAATACGTTTTTCCATGCCTTACCCAAATACATAATGACCCAGCTCGTGAAAGATTTTCACGAGATAAAATCCTTAGACTGGGTCATTGAGCAAGCCACCCGCATCTATGAGGTGCAGAAACCGGTGGAAAATAAGAATCAGCCCAAAAACCCCAAAACCAACAGCACCCCTGCTGCTGCCAAGGTGGCAGAGGTAAAGGTTGCCCCCGTTTTAGATTTGGAGATGGGGGGCCTAAAAACCTGCCTTCACTGAACAATTCACAGCCCAGAAGGCCCTCGGGCCAGTCACAGACAGGGAGTCAAGGAGGTAATCCCACAAATGGGGTCCCCCGCTCCCCTGACTATGTAAGTCCCCGCTATAAGGGAAACAGTCCAATCCTGGGTTATGTGTGGACTCTTCCGGCCCAAGGGGGGGGATCCAACCAAGCGCCCAACCCAGGGAACCTCCCTCCACACTTCCCCCAGGAGGGCAGAAATTCACTAAATCCTGGGCAGAACTTGTTCCCCAGGTATCCACCCAACTTCCAGCCCCAAAATCATCCATCCTTCTTTCCCCGCTTTCCTGAGCCCAGACAACCTAATCCGGGAGAGGGGAGGCCAAGGGTGGAGGGGTACCCAAATCTTCCCAACCCAGGGTACTACCAGAGAAGGGATAGCTACCCTTCCCGGGATCAGCCCAGGGGAGAAAACAGAACCCCGTATCAGCCTGAGCGGGTTTCCCAACTTGAGCGCCAGGTCCAAAATATGGCACGGGATCTGGGTCACATACTGAGGGCTCAACAGAACCCTCAGATGAGCATGCCACTGCAGAATGCCCCAAACTCTGGGCCTGGTACTCCAGAACAATGACGGGGGCAGCACCCCGATAACCCACTGGTTCCCAGGGAGGAGGCACAAGGGGAAGGGGGTGTAAAGCCTTGGAGCGAGCTTCCTTCCCCACTTGTAAACAGCCCCTGGAAACCCAGGAACCGGAAACAAAATCTCCTACCCCTGAAAGTCTGCCACCCAAGGAGCAAAGAGGAGGTAGGAGAAACAAAGTACCCAAACAGACCCATTTTGTGGAGGAGGTACAGGTCTTCCAATTTGAGGGAGAGGGATCCTCAGAGGATCCTGGGAAAAGGATCTTCTCCTTCAGAGATGGGGGAACTCCTCCCAAGGAAAAATGGGTCCCAAGGGATTCCAACCTAGACTGGGTAGATGTCGGGATTGAGCTGTCGCCACCCATCATCCTATCCCAGAACCAACAGCATCAAAAACCCCTGGTTCAAACCCCTCCTGGTGACTGCCTCCAAAAAGGGGGGGGGGCGGCCCAGAACCGGAACCAGGGGAACCTAAAACCAAATCAATAGACTCGGTAGATGTGGGGATTGAGCTGTCGCCGCCCATCATTCTATCCCAGAACCAACAAGACCGAAAACCCCTGGTTCAAACCCATCCAGGTGACTGCCTCCAAAAAGGGGGGGGCGGCCCAGAACCGGAACCAGGGGAACCAAAAATCGCATCAATACCTAGTTGCAAACTTTTTCTTTCAGATTCCCATGACTCTCCACAGAATTCTGCCCAAATCTCTTCTCTGGCAATGTCCAAAACTAAAAAATTAGCCCACCAGTTGTCCAAAAACGTGCATTATCTGTGCCCCCTTGAGGAGAAAGAGGGAAGATACTATGCCCCGGTACAAGTACAGGGGCAGGGTACAATTTTGGCGCTGGTGGACACTGGATCTCAAGCTACCCTTCTGTCCAGAAGGGCCTTTGATGAACTGAATTCAGGTAGGGGGAGAAGTACCAAATTCCCCTCACCTCTCTTCATGGACAGCTTCACAACTTTGACGGGAAGGAAATTCACGTCGAGGGGACTGCAGATTTGGACATCAAAATTGGGCGACACAAGGTGAAACACCCGGTCATAGTAGTGACTCCAGAGGACACCCCTTGTTTACTAGGGAATTACCTCCTGGGAAGGTTGTCACCCCATGTTAGTTGAAACGGCACCTGCCACATGGATGAACACAAATCTGACCAAGTAGAATTTCACTTCCAGAACAACAAATTCCAGACATGACAGTTATAGCAGTAGGACAACAGACTGGTGATGGGGGGTCCTCTCTATTTCTGAAAATCAACCTTCCTTCCAGTTTAAGGTGGTATTCCACACTGGAAGGAAATACTCTGAAATTCTTTACTAATCCACAATCAGACATTCTCACTCCGATAGTCCAGAAAGATGTGAAATCAGCTCAGAGCCTGGCTGATATTCAGCAAATTGGAGAGCAGGTGTTCATCCCTGTTCAGTTAAATGATGGGAAGGACTCTGTTCTCGCTCGAGTGTGTGTGAACAACGGTAAGAGCTTCATCAGCGAAGCCAGTTTCCGCCAACTCCCAAAAGATCCAGCCATTCCCACATTCAAACTGATAGACAAATGGGAAATGGACCTGGAAGCACCCAATTCCAAACATCTCCTGCCAAGCAGGTGTATGCTCAAAATCTCAATTGGCAACAAGAGCATAGTCCATAATTGTTGGGTCGTGCGAGACGTCACTGCCGCCTTTTACCTAGGCAGTGATATTCTCAATCGCTTTGCCATCAGTTGACCTAATAAACTTCAAAGCTTGGTCCCGATTAGCGGATAATCCCATGGGCTTTGATGATCCAGAAAAAGCATTTAGGTCAGCTCAATTTCTACCTTATGCAGTTGAAATTCAGGTTAAAGAGGAAGTCACCATCCCAGAAAGGACCCGACTATTCTCCCTGGGAGTGAAAGTTAAAATAGGACACAAATTGAAAAACCCTGATGCTTATATTCATCTAAATGCTTCCCTCCAACAGCAAGGGTTAAGATTAAACCCAACACCATTAGTCAACATAGAACATGACACCATTCCAAAAGAGGTGGATAACAGCGACTTAAAGAGTATTACTCTAGCCGCGGGCACCATATTTGGAATGGCGGTTGATGACCGACATTTCTCCATTGATTTAGGAAATGAACTGTTAGGACCAATCCCCAAGGACTGTTTTGACAGTGACAGTGATGACAGTACAACACCAGACAGGATCTTTACCCGGCATGGGGGGAACTTCCTGGTATACACTTCCTGCCCTTATGGCAAGGAAGACGTGACTTGTGACTTCAGAAGGGATGAGGTGATTTTCCAGGTCCATGAGGGCTGCTATTCCCACCTGAAGCCTCCAGTCCAAATCAGCACTCTGACCAGGGACTTCTCCACCCAGCTGGAGGAGGCCGCTGAGATAGCAACACCAGAAGTCTTTCCAGGCTTCAGGCAGATGGTGGAACAGAGAGTCAACCTAGCTGATGCCTGCGTGACTCTGGAACAGAAGCAAAAGTTGAAACAAGTTTTCTTGGATTTCCAAGATCTATTTGTGGTAGACTCATATGACTGTGGTCGCACCGACATCCACACAACAACAATTCCCACAGACCCTGGTATGACTCCAGTATTTGTGAAGCAATATCGTTTGCCTCTCGCATCCATGGAGTCCCTTACTGAAATAATTAAGAACCTTGAGTCCCGGGGAATAATCCGTCCAGTACACAGCACCTTCAATAATCCGGTGCTGGGAATATTGAAGCCAAACGGCCAGTGGAGACTCTGCGCCGACCTTAGGGAGCTCAACAAATGGGTCCATGCTTCCCGATGGCCTCTGCCCTACATTGACCAAGGGCTGGCCCAGAGTCAGGGGTCACAGGTATTCACTGCAATAGACCTGACCAATGGATACTGGACTGTGCCTGTCAGTAGGGAGGACCAATACAAGCTGGCTTTTACCTTCGGAGGACAGCAGTACACATGGACCCGGACTCCCTTCGGATACCTCAACTCTGGAAATGAATTCAACATTTTCCTACACAAGGCCATGCCCGACCTGGGTGCAAGGGGTAACCTGGCTTATGTCGATGATGTCCTCATCAAAAGTTCATCTGTGGAGGAACATATAGCAGAGATCTGTTATGTTCTGACACAGTTGAGGGCCACCGGAGCAAAACTTTCCTTTCAGAAAGCACAGTGGTGTAGAACCCGTGTTCATTTCTTGGGGCATGAGATTACTCCTCAGGGTCTCTGTCCCCAAGAAAAGAAAGTGGAAGTACTTCAGAAACTGAAAGATCCCACAACTCTGCGGGAACTAAGGAGCCTCCTTGGACTGACTAATTACAGCAGAAAGTTCATTGAGGGCTACGCAGAGATCACTAGACCCCTGAGTCATCTTTTGAAGGGGGGGTCAAGTGGGAATGGGGTCCAGAACAATCCGAGGCAGTAAGACAACTCAAAAGAAGCCTCTCACAAGCGCCTTGCCTAGCTTACCCTGTCAGAAACATGGAGTTCTTCCTGGAGACAGGGTTCTCTAATACGTGCTTGACAGCAGTATTATACCAAAAGCATGACAAGGTCAATAATGTAATCTCCTATGCGAGCAAAACTTTATCCTCTGTGGAAGAAAAATTCAACGATTGTGAGAAGGCACTCCTGGCAACGGTGTGGGCATTGAAGAATTACCGCCCGTTCATCCAGGGGGAACACATCATAGTGGAGACTCCACACCGGCCTCTGCAATACCTCCAAAGTGACAGAATCCGGCCCGGAAATGTGAGTAATTCCCGAATTACTTCCTGGATTCTGTCAATGCAAGGTTTTCCTGTGGAGGTCAGATATGGCCAAAACAAGAAGAGTCCCCTCGCGCAAGGTCTGGCTGACTTGCATGATTGTGCCAGAGAAAACTGTCTCGAGGACGAACGTCTAAAAATCAAGGACAACATGGAGGCATACCTTAATTCCCCACACAAAGTCTTTGAAGAAGACAAGTGTGAGGGGATGCCCAATGTCTATGTGGACGGATGCTCTTACCATGTTGACAACAACGGGGAAAAAGAACTGGTGGCTGGCGTAGGGAATGCATGGGTGAAGGAGTCCCCAGAACCCTCAGCTGGGTACAAAATTGGTCGCCGAAGTAGTCGGTTGGCAGAATTGATGGCTGTGTATCAAGCCATCCTCACTGCTGTCCAACATCAACACCACAAACTGGTCATAATCACAGATTCAGATTATGTATGGAACGGGTTTGTGGAGCACCTGGTTAATTGGAAAACCAGAGGCATGTTATGTGCTAATAACAAACCCCTGAAACATGGGAAGTTAATCCAAAATATTGATGATCTGGTCACATCGAATGGGATGACCATCTACTGGAAAAAGATCAAGGGTCATTCCAAAGTAGAGGGACCAGACAAAACTGGAAATGACTTAGCTGATCAGCTGGCCAAAACCGGGGCCATCCAAGGGGATCTAATAGAGATTGAGTCCCTGTTGGGGGAACTCCAGGTCACTGCTATCACTAGGTCCCAGACAAATGCTCACAATGATCTTTCAACTGCACAATGGAGTAAGGAGACCCCAGATGCTGATTTGATTACGGCTCAAAAGGGGGATCCAATAATTGGTAAGTTTTACCAACACATTGAGGACCCTGAGAACTTTCCCCTGACGGATAGCGATTACATTAGGAAAGCGGACCTTAGAGTGTTGATAAAATGTCCAAAGATGTTTCGAATCCAAGACTGTTTGTTGGTAAGGAAATCCCAAGCTGGCCATGATCAGTGGGTGGTCCCTACCTCATTCCGAAGCCTGATGTTAAGTCACGCCCATGATGCGGCCACCGCCGGTCATAGGGGGTTTCATACAACACTTGAGATCTTATGAGAGGTTGCATACTGGCCACACATGGGGCAGGACCTCGACCAATACTTGAAGGGGTGTCTTGTGTGTGCACAATTTCAGCCAACATCCCTCACACACCGTGCGCCTCTCCAAAAGAGGGGGATGACACTGCCATGGTCAGATTTGCAAATCGACTTCGTAGGCCCTGTGATTCGCTCGTCTAGGGGAAACAAGTACATGTTGACGTTCACATGCTTGTTTACCAAGTGGGTGGAATGTCTCTCGGCCCCAAACTTCAAGGCAGAAACAGCAGCTGCCCTGATGATTAACCACATCTTTTCCCGTTTTGGTCTACCTCAAAGGATTGAGTCAGACAGAGGTAGCCATTGTACCAGCGAAGTAATGACTAAGATGTGGGAGATACTGGGGGTCAAAAGGAAGCTACATATTGCTTACCGGCCAGCTTCTTCTGGGGCAGTAGAATGCTACAACCGGACCATTGTGAGCATATTAAAAAAGCTTGTGGCAGATTCTGGGCCAAGTTGGGATATCCGATTAGCTCTGGTCCTAATGGCCATCAGATATACCCCTTCATCTGCAACCAAAATGTCACCATTTGAGTTGATGTCTGGACGCAAGATGGTGCTTCCCCAGCATTTGCTCTAAAGGACCCAAGAGCAGACGTTGATCAGTGCCTCCACAACTCATGAGTATGTGGAGAATTTGAGGAAACACCTCCAACATGCTTTTGCCTATGCTCAGCGGAATCTAGAAAGATCAGCTGATAGCATGAAAACTCATTAGGAAGGAATATAAGGTGGGGGACCGGGTCTATCTATACAATTTCCAAAGGAACCAGGGCAAACAGCGAAAATGTTTGCCTACATGGAAGGGACCCTTTGAAATTATAGACAAGATCTCCCCAATTGCATACAAGATCCGCCTCCCCAAAGGCAGTTTGGCAGAGGGGGAAGATAAGTGGGTCCACATCAATCAGCTAAAGTGTTGCCATCCCAGGCACACTCTGCAGCAACTGGAGGAGTCCTCTGCAATCCCAGAGGGGGCCGCTCCAGAGTAATTCATTTCCAACCCTAAAATATCCCACATATGGTCTCTAAAATATTATGATTCTTGAAGGAAAATGTCTCCTTATTATATCTTGTTTTTAAAATAAGACTGCAAAATGTATCCTGATGTATAAAATGTATATGTTCGCCACACCATTGGTGGAAAAATGTCTAGGAATGTGTATTGCCGCTTTGCTTTATCATCCTAGGAGAGATGAAACCATGGAGACTGACCAAGGAAGATGACCTGGGGGCCGGGAGCAAAGATCCGAGGGGCCGGGGTACCGCCCAATATTCCTATCAGGACCGGCGAGGAGAACCGATCGATCCAACTGGATGGAGGAAAAGATGCTGAACTGTGCCATCTACGGAATCGAAAGAAGATGATGCGGACATCCCAGCGCGTGGATCAAAACATCCTTTGCACCCGACTTCCCCTCGACTCAAATTCAAAGTGCAGTTGGGCGGGGGGGCTTGTCAGGGGTATTGACCCACGTTTGAGTCATTAAGCTGCAACAGTTGGTGCTGTGGGCTTAGAAAATCCAAGATGGCCGAAAAGCCCACGTTCCAGGAGAACCGCACAGTTTTGCGCACACCAAAATGGTCGCCTAACCTGCCACCCACCAGTGCGAGCGTGATGGACCGGGAGTGCCATGGGTGAAATGTGTGCCAAAGGAAAAACAGCAGTGCCGGTTAGCTCAGAAAGCGCTTTGAAATCACCTTTGTTTCTCTGAAATGCAAGCTAAAAATGCCTATTTGAAACATTGCAAGATATTCAAAAATATCACTGAACACCAGCAGACATTTGGCAGAATGTATTCTTGTGTGCATACAAAATCTGGAAAGAGAAAGAGCCCAAAACAATGTTTATAACAAAACTGGCTGAGCTGTGGATGTCAGCAGCTGAAGTGAAATTGGACTTAAAGCCACTAAAATAGAAATGTTTAAAATAAATGAGTGACCTACTTTGAGTGTCACATAGGTTGCAACTGTTTAAAGGTCATAGTGTTGAACTTAGAATCAGCATTCTAGCTGCATGTGTAAAAATTGTAAGTTTGATTTGGATGAAGAAAAACTGGGAACAAAGGTGACATTTGGCTGAAGCCTGGCTTGAAGAGAGTGAATTCTGCCCGGCAACTACCCCCGACAGGAGTTGAAACTTGCTCAGCCACTCTTCCCAGGCCTGGCTGCATTCTGCTGCCCCCACCAAAAGGAGATGACACCTCCCTGATTGGATTAGGGGAGGAGCAGCTGGGGACTGCAGGAAACTGAACAATGAGCCTTCCTTGGCTCAGGCAAATGTTAAATTAGGGGGGGGGTTCATAAATGGCTTCCTCTTGAGAGAAACAGAAAGGGGCAGTGCCTCTGTGAGCAACTTGAGTTGGAGGAAGTGGACACACCAGAAATTCCACCATGTGCTTTGGGAAACCACACCCCTCTGGGCCAGAGCATAATTTTAAAAAGATGGATAATTCATAGTACGGACTTGTCAAAATTATATAATTAATATCATTATTCTTGTGATTTTTCTGTGCACATTTTAAGAGGTTTTAGAACTCTGTACCATGTTCTGAGGCAAAACCCCACGAATTATGGAGATTGCAGACACGGGGTTCACGCTAGAAAAATGAAAATTTACTGGAATGGTGGTATACATCTGTGTCATTTTTGGTAAAAATCCAATATTGGTAAACCAACCAAAAAGCGCAAAATGTTGTCATTTCTTAATCCAAGCTCTTAGAAACATCAGAGTTGGAACAGAAACTACCTTATGTGATATATGATGTGAATGTATAATGTCAACCACTTGTGTATCTGGGAAATGTGTTTAGTTATGAAAATGATTTTCTAAGGTAAAAGCAAAGGGGAGTGTTCTTTCTGTATGCCATAAAGATGGCACCTGATGACTCACTGCTCCCTTCTCAAATCAGGTCAAAGAGAAATCCTTGACCTATCAAATCATGCGTGGGATGGGCACAGAAAGTTAGCATCCACAACCATTTTCAAAAGACATAAAAAGAGCCACTGGAAGCCAGACAGGGACATTCATTTTCCAACCTTCAACTGAATTCCTGCGCAGCACTCTGACAGAGAACTCCAGAATCCAGAACTCCAGAGATCCAGAACTTCACTCCAGAACTTAAAGCAGAGAGGCCTGGACCACCAGCTAAATCATTTTTCAGCAGGCCTTCAGTATCCAGCAATCCAACCAAACTATTCTACAGCGGGGCAAGCTGTTGGATTCTTTGCCAAGAATGTTTGCCAGAACCGGTAGCAGACCCAGAAAGCAGTGCTGTATCCAGAGAGACCAGACCAGATCGCTGTGAGCAGAACCAGAGATCCAGACCAGACCAGCAGAGCAGAGCTGACCCATATAGCTGTGACTTCAGAACCAACCGCCTGGAGTCCAGTCCCAACCTGACCAGACCCTGACGGCCTATTTCAAATTCATAGTGTGAGTACTCAGCCAGAACTGTGCAAAACCAATCTCTTAGCTTAAAATAATCTGATTCAAAACATTTGAACCTGCCCAGAACTGCATCATAGGAATCGTGTGTTCCTTCTCCGATTTTAAACCTGTAAAAGTGTAATTTTGCCATTTTGAATCATTATTTAATTTCTGAAAATCTACCTTCACAAAATCGTCTGTATCTCTTGAACCGTTTGTGCTAGAAGCGATATTCAACTTTCATTTTAAAGCTAAGATTCTAGGCTTTCCAACAGACTTTCAATTCATTATACTTGTTCCGTAATCGCGCTCGACGCACTCAGGAAAAGTGCCGCGATTTGCGATTTGGCTAAAATTTCTTCACTTGTCAAAATAGCAGCTTCTTGCTTTCCTTTGCTGAAATTCATTTGCAACCTGACAATCATTCAAAGAGCATTGCTAAAGTGAACCTGAACTAATTTAAAGTAGCTATCACCCACCCTGAATATCTTATAGGGAATTAAAAAAAATTTTTGCATATTTTTCCCTTCTTTGCATACCACATTTAAAGTACTTCCCCTGTGTTTAAAATCATCCCTGTGATCTAAGCTTGCTAGGGGGGAACTGAATTCGTATTGTACTGTGATTGTATTCCTGAAGACTGTGTGTGTTACTTCCATCTCCTTACATTGCATGGGGGGGAGTGAATTGTCAGCGAAAAAGTGATCTTATTATTTTTTGCTGAAATCATATCAAGTTTATTTCTGTACTGGCTTTTATTGATCTTTGCATCTCCTTGAAACCATAAAGCATTCTTAGCTACCTTATCCTCTATACTACTCCTAAGTAATTAAATAAGTGTGCTAGTATAACATTATCCATTGTTGATCGACATACTCATAAGTGTGATATCAATTATCAATTTATTTATAAAAGTGTGAGATATATATTGTTTAATTTTTCAAATAAACCTTTTTAATTTGCACAACAAACCTACTTCTTGGCTCAGTGGGGTCAGGGGGATTCTAAGAGAGGGGCGTTATATGAAGGTTTATCATCCAGAGTATAACTTGTCATAAAAATATATAAATAAGGGCTTCTCTTGGGCCTCCCAGATGAGGCACTGACTTAGTGGGATTGCTGAATTGATGTCATTTAACACGACAACACTAACCCTTTTCGGTCAGCTATTAGACTTTACAAATGATACATAGACGACATCATTATCATATGGGACCAAACAAAAGGTGATTACACAGAATTTCTCCCTTGGATCAATATGTTAAACACCAATCTCAAACTTACAATGGCTGCCAGAAATCAATCTTTACCTTTTTTTGGAACTTCTAATTAAGACCAGTGATGGTCAAATCATCGTAAATCTGTTTTGCAAAGAGACCGATAGGAATACCTTCCTAAGGTTCAATATTTTTCACTGTCAAGCCTTGCACAAAAGTATTCCCTATGGGCAATTTCTAAGAGAAAGACATAATTGTTCTTGATTAGAGGACTATACGTCCCAAGCCGACATCATTCAAATCAGGCTTCAGGCTACAGGTTATCCTCCTCATTTATTAAGACAATCTCGTAAAAATGGCTAAAAACCAGCACCAAGATATTCTGTTGAGCAAGAAAAACAAGGACACTATTACTAATAAGTGGATTGTCTGTGCCATGACCTACAATACTCATCATATTGACATCAAGAAGCTAATTTCCAGACATTAGGCCTCATCACGACTTTGGCGGTAACCCTTAAATCCGGCGGTAGCGCTGTTACCGCCAGATTTAAGGGTCTGCCAAATCAGGACTTCGGCGGATTTTGCCCCAGCAAATCCGCCGGTGGTATTAGTGCGAAATTTCCCCATTGAGCCCAATGGGGAATGGGGCATTCCCGAATGGGCTCAAATGGGGAATGGGGATTAACATTACCCCTGAACTCATGATCCGGCGTTATTAGCGCCGGGGAGTTCGGCGGTAGGGCAGATAGCGCCAGCGCTAATAGCGCCGCCGTTACCGCCCGAGTCGTGATGAGGCCCATTGGCACTTGTTGCAACTCAAGAATACAGGCTTGGAATGCCCCATTTATGCATTTAAAAAAGGCAAAAATCTTAAGACTTGGTTTTCACGAGCAGATAGAGCCACTATGACTAAAAATCATGTGACTATTTCGGCTCTTTGGGGAACCAAGCCTGTGACTGGTCATTTTCAGTGTGGTTTTTGCAGTCAATGCAAATCCACAACCGCATGTACATCAGTCACTATGAATGGCAAGTCCTGGTATTTAAAACACCATACAACCTGCAACACTAAAAATGTGATTTACGTTAATATTTGTCCTTGCCTAAAAACATATATTGGGAAGACATCTAGACCCGTTAAATTAAGGATAATGGAAAATAAATCTAAAATACGGACCAAAACGATAACATCTCCACTAGTAGCCCATTTTTTAGAAAACAATCACAGTTGTGATGATTTCAAATGGTGGGCACTTGAACGGGTAGATGGTGTAGATACCCAGAGGATAGCAGCCAGATTGGCTTAGTGCGAACAATGGTGGATGTACAACACCTTAAGCTATCATACGGGCCTTAATCAACAAGAAGAATGGCTCCATTGTGTATCATAAAGATGCCGATATATTACTACTGCATTTTGGCCATGGGCTACACATCATTTTTCAATTGCAGCCTTCAATCTCTATGATGCTTTATCATAATAGGTCACAATGGTTTATAGTCAAAATTTCGAAAACAAAAAAGTCGAAAACAATAATGTTGATGAAAAAAAAAATTCAAATGTTTTTTTTTTAATGGGGGGGGGGTTCCCCACAACCCCCTGTTTATTTTGTATAGCTAAACCCAAAAAAACATATAAATAAAAAAAACACATTTGTTTTTTTTTCAACATTTTTTTTTTCGATATTGTTTTCGACTTTTTGCAGTCGACATTATGACTGCACACCGGTCACAATACCATGTGATCTTTCATCCTTGCTTACTAGAGATGTCTCGATATACATTTGAACATATTTGCTTGCCTAGGCATTGCTTGAAGTTCATTTCTGCCTCAGGACGGCTAGTTTACATATCATCCCATCTAATTGAGTTGATACTCCTGCAGGAGGTTTTGCAGCATTGTTGGTATGACAGCCGTTATGATCGCGCTATGTCTCCACAACTTGAATTTATGCTCGGTTTGACAGCCTTGATACCACCTGATTGGATCTGTATATAATTAGACAGGATTCTGGTCTTTAGAGGGACGGGAGTATAGACATTTGACGAGAATTTCCAATCCTGTTTCTATGTCTATTCTATTTTCTTCCGAACTCATTTGAGCGGAAGTCTATTAGCAGGGCTCATAACATCCTGACGGGAATAGTCTCGACTTCACACACGTCGGTACACCATAGACCTTTTTCGCAGCTAAGCATTCGTCAAATTAACAGGTGAGCTGTTTGTCCGCGTGCGGGTTGTTTGCCTAGTTCCTTGCTCTTATTGTGGTAGCGTGTTATAATTACCACAATCAGCTTTCCCCAGTCAGTTAGCCAATTTTTCATATCCACTTTTAGTATTTTGTCTATCGGGATCCTGTAGTCATTTTACCGAGGAGTATTTCCCTCCATGGACACTAGCATGATGAAAGGTTTATTTTTAACCATGCTCTGAATACTAGGTAGGCCTATACCACGATGGCGTATGGCGTATTGCAGCACCAGAGACAAACTATCTCATCTCAGGTGCTTTTAGGCAGACATATTGCTCGTTTAACATGTCTCTTGAAGGTACATTAAATATGTCAAGGGGGCCATTTTTCCTACATTAGCTAAAAATTATCGGTTAGATAAACACTAGCCTAACAATCACTTATTCTTCTTTTTTTTCCACTAAGCTTGACTGGGTTTTTTTGCCACACAATAGAAAATTGACCTTCTACTATTGAATCCTATTTGCAGCCATAATAGATGGGCGTCCATATAAGAATACTGTGCTTTCTTTTCTAATACATCAATGGAGGTAGGTGAAGTCTACCATTGGCCATTTGTAGTTTATTATTTGTTGGTACTTTCGCCATTTAGGTTGAACTAGGGATAGTTGTAATCCCTGTTCTTTCATTATATCTCTGCAGATACATTTTCCATTATCTGTCTGTTGTTGTGGTGGCTGAATACAGTTCCTGTTCTTCGCACCCCAACTGGATGTAATAAGGTCATTACTTTTTGATCTGTTACTTAATATAAGTTATACATCTCAAACTCTATTTTGGTGGCACTGGGTTGTTAGGTTCACTCAGTTTTTAAATGTATTTTTTATTTTCATCTCTTTCAGAATAGGTGGTTTGAAAATGACTCAAGATGAATGTTAACTGAATATTTAAACAAGAGCAAGCCTATACATGAGTCAAACTTTAAATTTGTTCTTGTACATTGTTTGTTGAACATTGGCTTGCAGTGTTTGTGTTCTGAGGAAGACGAATATCAGACCCACCCCCCGCCCCCGTTTTTCTGGATTGAACTAGATATAAGTACTCATCGAAACTACAAAAAAAACAAGATATTTTGGGATGTGCAACATATAAGCATATGCAAGATACTTGTAGTCGACACTCAGCACTTTTTTGTCAGCATTTATGCACTGTTTTAGCACTTTATGATACTTTGCACTTTTGACGTCAACATCTATGCAATTGAGGCAACATTGAACTTACAACTAGAGAGAAATACAGCCCTAAGCCCTATGAAAAATTGGTATAATATGGCCTTTTGGCTAGTCATGATTAAGACATTTCAGTACCCCCTTTTTTAGGGTCCTTTGCACATTAAAATAATCTCTATATACAGACAATTGTTTCTTGCCGTATCAGATTGAAATGTTTTTAGAACTTTCATACTTTTGTACAAATGTTATGATTAATATTTTGTCTATTTTTATATAATTATGTTTACTATACGAAACACTTGTGTACAAGCGTGATAGAAATAAAATATCAATATCAATAAAATATGAATATATAATCATTACTACTGACCAAACGTATCCTCTTTTCCCCCATTAGAGTCGATTGTATTTACATTCTAATTGAAAACATTCTTTTTCCGTGTGACCATCTTCTTTGCTTGTTGCTCCTCAACACCTAGGCCATCACGTCACCCCTTGCACTACCTGACTCACTAGATGCCGCTCGCCCCTTTTCTCCCCACCACCCGGTACAGGTGTACCCCTGTTCTGTGTCCCTCTCTATCCTACTCATCACTGCATATCTGTTCTGCTGTTACCCCTGAAAAGCGCTCCATTATGCATCTGTACTGTTGTATACCTCTGTAAAGTGCTATGTTGCTTCTCAAAGCTAGGTTTGCACTCAATAAATACCATAATGATAAATAATAATAAAATACCCCACTCATATAGCAGGACACACCCTAGATGCCTTATTCAGCCATACTGGCTTGACTTCCACTCTGCATCCTGTCCACTAATCTGGACTGATCACTCCACCATCTTCTTCTCTCTCATGACTTCTTACCCCTCCCCCGTTTCACCAGCCCCATTCCCCCTCCTCTGTACCTCTTTGGAACAAGCTCATTATAAATCCTGACCAAGCCGATTCCTTCCTATGCTTCCTCCCAACCCAATCGCTCCATGAAGGGCCTACATCTATTGACCAATTTGACCGATGGCTCTCCAATACCTTAATTCCTCTCACCAGACGAGATCTGCTTCCTAATCCCAATCGGTACACTCCCTCCTTCAAATTCCTTAAAACCTACAAGCATCACCTAAAGCGCACATGGCGGGGCAACCCCACGTCCCAAAACAGAGCCACTTATACCAGACCCATAAGGGCCTATAGGATTGAAATTAGGAAAGTTGAATGATCCTTTTATGAAAACCGAATAGCCAACTCCCGTAATTCTAGCAGGGAACTCCACAGGATCATCACAGAATTCCAAACTCCAAGCTGTTCCACCCCCCACTCCCATGCTGTCTGCGATGGCCTGTCAGACCACTTTTACAACATCACCATTGAAAGACAACGTTCCACCAACAGCAAATTAGCATCATTCATCCACCCATCTTCTCCTTCTCCTGTCTCCTGCCCACCACCTCCTACACACCTGTCCTCTCCTCCTTCACTGCCATCGCCCACCCTGAATTTCTGAAACTGTCATTTGTAATGAATCAGGACTAAGACTCAGACACAAGAGCATTGTATTGTTTATTACAGACTTTTATTAGCACAAAATGGGTTGGAAAAAGACTTATCTCGCCCTGTCACTGTGAGGGGTTTCCCTGCCTCAAGGAAATTAAGGATGTCAATTGGCAGAATGTCCAAAAGTAAAAGACTTCTCTGTCCTGTGTCCAAAATCCTAACCTGAACCTTACATTCTAAATGTATTATAACGTGAAAAGGGTTACAGTCCCTCAAGTGAGCAATCGTGGTTCTCTCTCCACAGTTTCAACACCAAGTTACAAAGTGAAAAGGTGTCAAAAGAAGCAAGTAATCAAAGTTCCACAATTCTCAATTTCTGTCCAGAGGATATTGCTCCCTTCCTCTGGATTTCTCACATTCACAAGAGGTTACTTTCCTCTTCTCAAATCTCACAGTTCTCTTCTAATTTTGTGCAGGTCCTAGACTCGCAATTACCTTGCCTGATATGTTCTCCTGCAAGGGTTTCCACATCATACACTTTGGGTGCAGGTCCCAGACTCACAGGTAAACTGTCTGGTAAACTCCCCTGCCAGAACTTTCACTTTACACACTTTGGGAGGGGAGTCCCAGACTCACAATTTTCCATGCCTGGTTCACTTCCATACCAGGACTTCCCAGATTGTCCCACCTCTTCTTTATTTTGTCATGCCTACTGTTTTCTAACTCTGTGTCCCTTTCAAAATTGCATCGGGTCTCAGACCCCTTCTTATTCACTTGTGATTATCTTCAGTAATGTTCCGGGGGCCATACCTCCTTGTTCCGGTCCCCCCCCGCCCCTTCATATACTGTTCCTTTTGGCATGCGGCACACACTTTTAACCACCTTGGCATCCCAATTCCTCTGTGTGGGCTCTCCTGTTCTCAGGGGCAGTTTCAGGCTCCTTTGCATCCTCCAACTTTGTCTACGGTCTGGCAGATGCCTCACTTGCTCCCGGTCTCCACCATGCCTCCGACTTCCTCCGGAAGCTCGCCCAACTTTCTTCATCTCTCCAGCAGACCTCAGTCTCTTGGGCTTCTTGCGACGGTGTCTCCAGCCTCTTCCAGACTCAATGATGCAGACTCCTTCTGGTGTCAGGAGCAGTGAGTCTCTCGCCATCTTGACGCTTCCTTATTTTAAACACTGCGCCACTTTATGGTTTCAACAAACAACTAGAGCATGTCTCTAGTTCTGTACTCCATATTGCTCTCCTGCTCCTCCTCATCTCAGTCTTCTTGTAAGGAGAGTGGGAAAAAGGCTCACTGTCATTATAAAGCAGATGGACTGGCGGCTCTATAATGCAATATGTCATATGGGTTGGTGGAGTGAGAAAGTAAGTAGCATGGCCTGAATGAAAGGGGGTATACTGGGTTTTGGCCAGTGAGGCTTCCTCCCTCTGGTGAGGGAAACCCCCCCCCCCCCACTTGTCTTCCCTCAGGTAGCCATCCCCAGGGTCGGGATCAGGTAGTGACTGCCCTTCCCTGGCCATATTGGAAATGGGTTTCCCCACTAAGGGAGGGGTGACATCACTAGATTCACCACATATGATATGATATGGCATTTATAACGCGCCTATACACAGGTGTTTCACATTTCACATATACACATATCCCAAAGATGTCCCCTGCAGACCCATGTCCCCCCTCACTCCTAAAGAACATCCCATACTCAACCTGTGCAAGCAGCATCTGAATATCCATAATTAACAATATGCTTACATCAGGCATCTTTCCTGAAGCGTTCAAAACCTCTCACATCAAGCCCCTTCTAAAAACGCCCACCCTCGACCCCCTCCTTCCATCCAGCTACCACCCCATCTTTAATACCTGCGTCAATACCAAACTCTTACACCGCACAGCATACACCCTGCTCTGCCTCCACACAGAATTCAACTGCTTACTCGACCCCGCCCCGTCTGAATTCAGACGCCTCCAAGGAATGGAATCCTCTCTTGTCTTCCATCTGGGATGACATGAAAAGAACAGCAACCTTGGAAGGCTGTGCTGCAGTTATCCTCCTAGCCCTTTCCGCTGCCTTTAATACTATCGACTACTCTATCCTCTCAGACCGATTGCACTCTCTAGGCATCAGAGATTCCGCTCTTCGATGGATCTCCTCCTTCATTCCCAATGGCTCACAAATCTTGCTCCTCCTTCCTTCCTTTCTCCCCCACCCTGTCTCCAAAGTGGTGTCATAGAGGGGCTTCCCTGTCCCCCATCCTCTTTAATCTCTACCTAAGTCCCCTCCCCACACTCATCCGCTCTCATAACCTAACTTGCTACAACTACTCTGATGACATTCAGATTATTTTCAAGATTGCCAAGTAACCAGCCTTCCAGACCTCGCCTCCTGCCTCTCAGAAATCGACCACTGGATGGCAGCTAACCACTACCTCCTCAATCCTGATAAAACTGAAATCTTAAAATGTGTTAAAACATCACTCTTCCTCCAGCCCACCCCCAAGCCAGCCTTCCTAGCACCCTGCCCTTTGCATCCAACTCAGTAAAGAACCTGGTATGCACCTTGGATTTTGATCTAGCACTCTCACCACATCAACACCATGTTCAGAACATGTAATGTCCACCTCTGCATGCTCTGACAAATGTTCCCTTATCTCTGATACCCTCACAGAATCACAGCAATCCTTAATCATCCTCTACTGCACAGACCAGGCCAACTCCTTCTATCTGGGCGCTCCTGCATATCAGCTCAGAAAACTCCAGTGAATCCGAAACTCTGCAGCTAGGCTCCTCCTTGCCCTCTCACCCAGAGAGCAGATCACTCCTACTCTTGGAGTGCTCCAGTGGCTTCCTATCAGCTGTCAAGAGAAACAAGCTTACATGCTATCAACCCAACAGAAACATTAGATCTGGCTCTGCACTCCTCCTTGTGATCCCCCCTTTCAACTCAACCAGAGTCGAAGGAACCACCTTCTCCATCCAAGCTCCCACTGAACATCCGCTGCGATGAGGGCTACCTCGTCTTCAGAAAGGCCCTCAAAACCTGGTTATTCCTTACAGTAGCTTGAAAAACTTTCCCCTCTTCACACTTACTTCATGGCACCGAGAACTGGACACAGTCAGTGCCTTCCCAGGATATTCTACAAAGCAAGGTAAAGTAAAAATTCAGAGCAGACTGGGCGATCCGATCGCACAGCTACATCAAAGACAAAGCTCCAACTGAGCCTTAAGGTACGCAGTCATGCACCACTTCAGTGGACATCAGTGCAGGCATGGCCACCCCCACACATGCAATCACCCCATTCATCAGACTAAAACACAAAGCACCACATCTCTGTCATCAGAATGCAATCACACTCTATGACAAGCTGGACACACAACGAGTCTCTCGCACTTGTACACTCTCCTGACCACCTCTCAGCATACTTCCTCATGCCTAACCATCATGGTTAGCTTACGGGAGCTCAGCTAGCCCAACCAACTCCCTATTTTGGCCATATGCAGACACACATTCTATTCCTTCTGACAATTTTCCCATTCATTGGACTTCGGCCCCCCAAGGGCATTCCCACAACAAGTGCGTTGATGCCATACTAATGGGATAAAGGCGCTATATAAATGACAAACTACTACTATTACTATTTTCCAATATATTTTAGCATCCATTCATGGCTTTTTCTTCAAATGCGACAGCTATTTCGAGGTACATTTTCCTTCTCTCCAAAAGGCATAGGGCATTTTTCTTCCAATTATATTATTAATCCTAATAAAATAGCAATAATAATGTAACTAATCATCAATGATGACTTTCCATGCCGATAACTGACAAGCAAATAATAAAGGGGGAAACGTGCATTTATTGTTTGCTTTGTCTCAAAAGTCTGTTTGAACCAGATAAAAAATTCCTAACGACTTGAGCACATTTTTTTCTAGCAACTTTGATAAGTTACTGAAAAACACCCCACTGGCATGGCACTTATATACCAATTTCATTTCAACAAGCAAAGAATTTTGTAGATGTGAAATATAATGGTTATTATGTTTGCTGATATAATGTAACAAACATTAAGCAGGCACCCCAATCGGATAAAGGCGAATGATGATTGCATAAGGTGGACTCTCCTTGAAGGAAACTCCATTAACTGGTTAGGAATAGTTCTACTGGATTCAGCTCCTTGTATTTGGACATCTACTGTAAAGATGTGGCAAGAAGTCAATTTGTTTATCATGGTATTTTGGAGCTGTTAATGATTTTATAATGTCATATATTGACTTCTGTTTTATTTACCCCTAGAATTTCCCATGTTTTTTTCACTATGCATATTTTGCTTAATCATTCACAAATGGTAGCAACACGTTAATTGTGTAGGCAACATGATTTTAAAGTTGATATGCCATTTGGGTACGAATTTTCTGTATGGCTAGGAGGCAGAAGAGTTATACTGCAGCATGTGCAACAATGCTTGATAATGAAGATTACCCCTGCTAATAGAGCAGGGAGTCTTGATGGTATTAAAGACAAGGAGGCGAGTATTATGCTTCAACTTCTATGTATTCCTCTCTTCAGCAGTTTCAACAAAAATGTCAACTTTCTTTAAAACATTTTCCCTATTAAAAAAGGTCTCTTATGTAGTCCATCCCATATCCTGTCATGTGCTCCTTGTCCTTCCTTCCTCCTTGTTCCACCTCTTCTTTGAATGCTCTGAACTGCACTCCGAACTTTGTAACTGGAAAATTTCAACTCTTAAAGAATCACAGAGTCCCGTCAATGAACTTCTAGGTTGCTCTGGGACTGTTCCTCTCTCGGATCTGGCTGCTCCTGCTGACCTCTTTAAGCCTGCCTCTTGGGACGTCTTGGCTTATCTGTTCTTCTGGTCATCTCCCCTCAAGATAGAAAGCATACGTTTAGGGTGGAGAATGCACTGCGCTATCTCATATAGAACAGAATGACTTATTATACATGTCAACACGCAATATGGCAGTGCCTGTCTTGGTGGGAAAGTAATGCTCGCCTCCTTGTCTTTAATAGAATCAAGACTCCCTGCGCTATTAGCAGGGGTAATCCTCATTCTATGTCAAGATCGTAGGCGAGCATTATGCTTGTTCAAAGCTTCCCATTACTGCTGACGCCACTGACTGGATAGGCTTAAAGTAGAAAGTCCTACATGCGCTATCTCTGGCCCAGTCGGCTGCCTGCACAATATCATGTAGCGTTGCTCCCTTTGCTAATGCTTTAGAGGCCATTGCTCCTCTCACTGAATGCACCCCAAACTTAGACAAGTCTACTCCCGCTAGCTGCATGCCCTCGCACACCCATCTGGCTATGGTGGCTGTCGCTACTGCTTTGTATGGTTTTCTGCGTGCTATCAATAAATGATTCGTCCCTCCAGGACGCATCTCTGCTGTTCTGCTTTCATATTCTCTTGTACATGCTGCCACGTACCACTTCAGATGGTCGTGTAAATAGGGGTTTGAAATAGACGTAGATCCTGTCTTTGTCCTCCTGATGAGGGTGAGGGTAAGCCCTTCTGGTCTGTAAGCGTTCCTGTCTACGTCTAGGGCCTTCACGTCAGCTACTCTCCTGCATGAAACTAGGCATAGAAGCATGGCTAGTTTGCCTGATAATTGTTTCAAAGACAGATATCTGTTTGCTTGCCAGCTAGCGAGAAGCATCAGCACTACTGTCACATCCCATAAATGTACGTATCTTCGGTTCTGGCAGTTTTCTAAACCAAGCTCCTTTTATGAGCCTCACCACAGTTTCGTTCTCCCCTACGGGTAGGTGCCCATTTTAAATCGCAGATCTATACACTCCTATTGTCCTTAAAATGTTCCCGTCCTGCAACAGGTCTGCTCGGAAGTTTAGGATTGCTACTATAAGGGCAGAAACGGGATGAATATGTCTCCTTCTGCACCAATGTCACCATTTTACTCCAAGCTGCATCATAGCTCTGCCGTGTGGATGGTGCCCACGATTCACGATGAGCTGTGTAGCTTGATCCAAAATGCCTGGCAGGGCCCAGCGCTTCCGACTATCATGCACACCATTAATGGGAGAGTCCCTTTCACTCTCAGAGGATGAAATGACCCAACACGGTCCTCAGGCAGTCTGTTAGTACTGTTAGTAGTTCTGTGAGTTCCGGAAACCATACTTGTGACTTCCATATATGGCCTACTACAATCAGGTTCGCCTCTTCTCTGTGTGTCTTTGCTAGAGCAGAAAAGAATCTGGTCCTCTCGCTGTCGGATCTAGCCTCCAGCTGAAGTAGCTGCTCTGCTGTGCATTCAACCTGGATGTGAATAGGTCTGTGTGGACTGGGCCCCACAGTTGCTCTATCTGCTAAAATATTTTCACATTCAGTTTCCAGTCGCTGGTATCCGACAAGTGTCGGGAGTTCCAATCTGCTACTACGTTGAGTATTCCCAGGAGGTGCTCCGCTGTCACTGAGGTCCCTGATTGTAGGCAGTAGTGCAAGAAGTGTTTGGCTAGTTCCGCTAGGAGTCTGGACTTTGTTCCTCTTAGGTGATTGATATACTTGACTGCCGAGATGTTGTCTATCTTCAACAGAATACATGAGTTCACTTTGTTCTTCGTAAAAGCCTTGATCAAGATGGATCCCATTAACAGTTCTAGACAATTTACGTGCAGTTGAAGTTCCACTGTGCTCCATTTTCCTCCTTTTTCTAACATCCAGCACCGGGCTCCCCAGCATGCTCTGCTGGCATCTGACTCTATCACTAGGTCAGGGTGGTCCCCAAATATGGCTTTCCCATTCCGAGCGTCCATATTCTGTAGCCACCATTTCATTTATGTTCTGGATTCGAGGTCTAGAGGCACTGCTTGGTGTTACTTCAGCCCTTGTGTAGGTGTCTTAGTTTTAGTCTCTGAAGAGCCCGACAATGTAACGGCCCTGGAAATATGGCTTGAATAGATGATGCTAACAGTCCCACTAACCTCGCTAACATTCTCCAGGATACTACACTCCTCTGATCTCTCTCTTGATGTCTCTTACCTTCCTGGCTGGTAACTCTGGTGTTGCTGTCTTGGTGTCTACTATGAACCCAAGGAAGTTTATCCTCTTCATCGGGGTAGTGTCGGATTTCTCCTGATTCACTAGCAATCCCAGCGACGGGAGTAGGTCTTTTACCCATTCTGTCTGGTATCAGAGGGTTTCTTCGTCATCTGCTAGCAGCAGGATGTAGTCCAGGTAGATGATCATATGATCCCTTTCTCCCTGATCGCTGCTGCTATCGGTCTCATGAGCTTTGTTAAGGCCCATAGTGCTGATGCTAAACCGAAGGGCATCGTCGTGAATTGCCAGTATTGCTCGTCCCATGCGAAAGCTAGGAAGGGTCACTACTGTTCTTGGATGGGTACTGTGAGGTATGCATCTTTTAGATAGATCCTTGAGAGCCAGTCTCCATGTTTTAGCGTGTCTTGAAGCTGGAGCATCCCTTTCATCTTAAAGTGGCGATATGTCACCCAGCTATTTAGTTCTTTTAGATTTATCAATGGTCTCACTTTCTCCTTCCTGTGTACTAGGAACATGTTGCTTACGTACTTTGGAGGTGCTGCGCATGGCTTGATGGCTCTCCTCTGCGCTAGGTGTTGTAGCTCGCTGTGCAAGCTCTCCCTCTCTGATTGGGCCATATGTATTCAGTTGGGGGGTGGCTCTGGTGTGGCTCGTGTGTGAATTCTAATAGCAGTCCCTTGGCTGTCTGTGACACCCAGGCATCGCTGAAAAGCGTGTGCCAATTTCACCAAAATTGCCATGCCCTCCCCCCACTGGTGGGTATGTAGTGTGTCTTACATGTGGGTAAGTTCTGTCCCCATCCTGGTCCCCTTCCTCAATGACCTCTTGGGTATCCGCCCCTGGCGGGAAATGCGCTCTGTTATACTGTGCCTTGATAGCCATCACAATGGTTTTAAAGTTGTTTTTATTGTACTCAGATGGGGGAGTTCTAAAGGTAATTTCCACCTCTCATTGCTTTAGTTGTAGGGCTTTAAGGTCAGCGGTGAACCATGGGTTACTATGTGGTAGAGGTTTGGCTTTCCGCTGGGTGAATGGTGCCACTGTGGCCATAGCAATGGTGGCATTGCAGATTTAAACCAGGGCGGCAGTGTTGTCTGGTTGGGTCACATGTGAGGTAATCTCATCTAGCAGTGGTAGAATGTTTATTGCTGTGATGTTCCTGGAGTTCAATGTTAGGTGGGCAGCTTAAGGTTGATGGTGGTGGGTGTTGATTTGGGTGTGGGTATTGAAGGCACCCACCTCATACACGTGTCCCAATAGTAATAGTAGTAGTAATAATAATAATAATAATAATAATAATAATAATAATAATAATAATAATAATAGTACTCCCCGTCAGCGAATGAGACCAAGAGATCGTTTTGCAAGGATAACAAAGTTTATATGATATAGAAAAATGCCAGCACAGAACTCTGCTGGCCATGAGCACTCTGCCAAAAATTACACAGGCAGCACATTATAAAAGACAAAGGCATCATCGATGATGATTTTCGTTTATGGCAGAGATGGTGTAGCTGGTTGGTGGGGAACCTATGGATGCGCCTGCCCATAGTGGATGCAAGGTGCCTATTGGCTGTTGCTTCCCAGTAGATCTTGTTGCATGTGGGTCAGCTGGGATCATCTTCGCATTGCAGGTCAGTTCATGCGGGTGTTAAATTTCTAACAAATCGAAGCTAAACAACAGGAGTTGGCAATTCAGGAGAAATGGTAGATACCTGAACATCACATGCAAGGAAGTCCTTTGAGAAGAGGGGATAATATATTGACATTCCGACCTCCGCATTCAGGGCTTCATTGATGCTGCAGTCCCCGCACCCAAATGTCTCCCCTGGGGACATGATATACCGCCTTCCTTCTCTGGTGCCTCATGATACGAACAGACGTATGTTGCTATTGAGGGAATATGTTGCTGCTTAGCATTAGGTCTATGGTGGGTGTTCTGGAATGGCTAAGGCAAGGGGATCAGATGGTTATCAGCATGAAAGGAATTGGGGGGTCAGAACTGGTGGACTCTGGCTTGGCGGGGTGAAGGCTGAGGGGACACGGGTAGTTTATTGAAGATGAATGGGCATTTGTGCTGGGGCCTGTTTCTGTCTCACACTCTGCTCAGAGCTCATTCTTTGAGAAAACAATACTAGGTGTTAGAAACATTGAAAGGAAAGTGAACGGATGGACTTCCGTGGGTACAAGGCTTCTTCGAAGCTGGTCTGTTGTGTGGATGGCTTGGTCCCTTTGTGAGAGAGGCCGGGGTGCGAGGGCCACAGCCTCACAGAAAGGTGGATTTCGTGCATAGTAAAAAGATGGCGTTTAGGTTTGGTACAAAATGGAATCCTAATGCCAAGGCATGGGTGACGTTATTCACCTACATTGCTATGTTATAGGGCTCTTACCCTTACAGTGGAGGGGGGGGCTTCTCCCCTCAAGGCTGAGATGAAGTTTATTCTCTTTGGCGGTGGCTGGGTGGGTGGGATATGACCGTCTCATTCCCAAAATTCTGCCCTTTCTTTACTCCTACAGTAATAAATACCCTCCCCCAGTATTTCTACATTCATTAGGTCTTCTTTCTGCTTCCTCCCAGTAAGGGCTACCCTTTATAAGCACCCATGCTCGGCACACGCTTCTTAAGCTGTCTCCACGTTGGGCATATTCCTCAGGAGTACAGGTCATATATATACATCCCCCATCAGCTTCCAAGTCTACCCATACTTCTTTGTAATTTTCAAGGTCTGGGGGTTGTGTGATAGTTGTATGATAATAATTGTCCACCTCATCACCAGTGTGGTATATTGCTACCATTCAGTATTCGGGCTGATTGCTCTATCCAGCTTGTATTTGCGATTCCTGAGTATCATGAGGCTCCTTATTATTATTTCTATTACCAATAGTCACCATCATCATTGCACTATTAGGTACTGCTTTTGCGCAGCATCAAAGACCAAACTTGCACGCACAAAAGATCAGCAAGATGAACACGATGATGGGGATCAGCATCTTAATTGTTCACCCAAGCCATGAGGGTACCCAGTCAAATGCCATGTTGAGCCAGTCATTTTCCTGCACTCCGGCCTCCTTCTTCATTTTGGCACCAAGTTCATGTACTGCTGCTATCACGTGTGATAATGTCCCATTTTAAACATCTGCAGAAGGTACAAACGTGCAACATGAACTCCCGATCTTTTTGCAAACTCCAACCTCCATGGCTGAGAGGAGGTCGAGGGCATATCTGTTCTGCATTGTCATTAGCCGGAGTGCTCTTAATTCCACCTTGATAACGTTAAACCCTTCTTCAGTGTCATTCACCAACTGGATCAGCTCCCATCGGACAATCTGTAGCCATTTGTTATTTGCTCTTGCTTGGATGCTGGGCACCAGTGACCCAAAGAATGTCTCGGCTGAATTGAACAGTTTGTATTCATTTGGGGTCTGTGTGAGGAGGTCTGATGACTCTTGAGACAGGTAGCTGGAGGAGCGCTTCCTTCAGACCAGGTGATATTGCCGCTCATTTTCCAATAGTATGCGGAAGATGGGGGGTGGAGCTGTGGGTGGCATTTCTGTTTGTCTCTGTGCCATTTGTCCGTCTGCACGCACAGCTCCCCCTCTGGGTGCTCCTCCTGTACCACCAACAGTGCACCATATAGTGTTGCAAGTGCACAGTAGCCCTTCCAGGATGATGGAAGGTGCAAGTATGCCCTTTTGCCACAAACCCAGTAATAGTCCATTAGTGCAGCAGTGCCCTTTAGACGTTCTGGGAAGATGATGGTTCTGTTGCAATGTTTGTTAGAACCCACAGGTACTTTTCCTTCATCATAAAAACAGAGTTTATAATGTTCTTCTTGGTGTACCTTGATTGGATTCTCCAGAGCTGTGACCCACATTAGCTTTGTTTATTTTTTATTTTTAATTAAACGTGTTAGTTTGAAAACAAACCTTTACATTTATGCTTCATGTGATTTCTGAATGCTTTGTGATATGCTCTGTCCATAATTGTGCACATGTCTTTTCTACAAAGTCCAGCTTTTCATCAGAGAGGCCACAGAGCCCCTCAGCCTTGCACATAAAGGATGATTCTTGACACTTGTTTTCAGTAAAGCTTGTGCCATCTATAGCCAGGAATGGTTGTTAACAGTTTGTGTCCTTTGATCCCTTTTTGTATTTCCTCTCGTCTGGTGGGAGAAATTTCATTTTCACATGCGTGCCTGAAAGGTGCCCTTTATCCTACATGGTGCAAGGTGGATGAGACATTGTGACTCTACTAGAGGTACCTCTTGAGGCACTAAAACCTTGGGTGCCCAGGTTGCATGTGATATTAAGGAACACACGTAGCAACGCCCATTGGTCAATTCGACTTCCTGTGGCACTCATATCGGAGTACCAACGGTTAGATTGCCCAGGAGGGCGAAAGGTCCTCCACTTTATCTACCCATAAACCATGGTAGGCATCGTATTTATATTGACGTGTTTGCCTTCTTTTTCTACTGTTATGTAAAAGAGAGTGTCGTTTCCCTATCAGGCTTCTACATAATCTGTCGGCGTCACATAATGACCATTGTACATTTGATGGTAATAACTGGACCATTAGGCTACTACACAGTGTGGATTGGGAGTCGCTTCATGCAGTACTCATGGTGGTAGGAATTATGGATTGTTCGCTATGCAGTTGGGAAATAAAAAGTATTTACGTTTACTGGTTGATACTGGTTGATACACCATGGTGGAGTAAAGGGGACATGATATGATATGGCATTTATATCGCGCCTATAGAGAAGTGTTTCACGGCACGACGAGGCAAGGGAGGGGAACAGGGGGAAGACAGAGATCTTACTAAGCCAGGTGACATTGAGATCGCGCAAGTGCAGGGGGGTGGGAGGGGAAGGTGCGAGGGGGTTGGGGGAGGGGAAGTTCAGTATATAGGATAAACAGTAAATAAATGAGAACAATAAATAAGAAGTGTGGCCAGCTGATGGCAGGTGCAAAGCTGCAGACATCAGGTGTCGAGTGCTGGTAGGGGCTGTAGGGATACAGGAGTGCAAGGGTTTCCGGGGGCAGTGCAGGTGTGCAACTGGCAGGGAGGGGACCTGCACCTGAGAACAGAGGGTAGCCAGGTGACCAGTGCAGTTTCAGCTTCAGCCAGGAGTTCAGCAGGGGAGAAGCAGAGAGAAAGCAGAAGCAAGAGGAAGGTCTTGAGGTGCTTCTGGAACCAGAGATGGTTCTCCTCAGTTTTTAGAGAGGCAGGGAGACTCTTCCAGAGGGAGGCCCCAGCCGAGGAAAGAGATCTATCACCAACTCGTTGCTTGGAGAAGCGACTGACCATGGGGGAGTTGGAGGCGGATGAGCGAAGAGCTCGAGAAGAAAGATGTTTAGGAAGAGAGAGTTGACGGTATTGAGGCCCCAAGCCCCAGAAGGCCTTGTGGACAATGCAGAGAGTTTTAAACTTAATTCTCACTGCAACTGGGTGCCAGTGCAGAGATTTCAATCTTGGAGCGATACGATTCATGGGCTTGAGGCCAAGGAAAAGTCTCACAGGCCTGTTTTGGATGAGCTGCAGATGGCGCAGAGTGGAGGCAGGCAGATTTAGAAAGAGGCTAGAGAGAACCACAGCTCTGGAGACAGTGAGCTTCTGGGGGAAGGAGAGGAAAGGGAGGTGCAGCTGGTAGTGTGACCTCTTAGAGACATCAGAGATGTGAGGAGAGAATGAGAGTGTGGAGTCAAAGATGACCCCGAGGTTTTTAGCCTCACTGGTGGGAGCAGGAAGAGGGCCAAGAGAGGCTGGCCAGAGAGTGACAGGAAAGGAGGGAGCAGGTGTGCCGATGAGGAGAATCTCAGTCTTACTGACATTAAGGCAGAGATCATTGGTGGCACACCACTCCTGGATAGCAGACAGACAGTCAGAGATGAGATAAGGAGAAGAGGTGGCTGAAGGGAGCCTGAAAATGAGCTGAGTGTCATCCGCATAGCACTGAAAGTTTGGCCAGAGAGCAGCAATGTGGTGGGCAAGAAGTGCCAGGTATTGGTTGAAAAGCCAGGTAGAGAGTTTAAATCCCTGGGGAACAACACAGGTAGAGATAGAGATAGAGGAGTGGAAGGACCCAAATTGGACCTGGGAGGTTCGATCAGAGAGGAAAGAAGTCTGCCAAGCCAGGGCCTGATCGGTGATACCCAGGTTATCACGGAGACGGTTGAGCAGGATGGCATGGTTGACCGTGTCAAAGGCAGAAGAGAGATCAAGCAAGATGAGGACACAGGGAGTGTTGGAATCAAGGTTGGAGAGCAGGTCTTCATGGATGTTTAGGAGAGCGGTTTCCGTGCTTCTGGCAGCTCTGAAGCCAGACTGAGGGTCATGAAGACAACCAACAGATTCAGTGTGGAGATTAAGCTGTGAGATGGCCAGCTTTTCCAGGTGTTTGCCCAGGAAAAGTGTGATGGAGATTGGGCGATAGTTAGGAGGGCAGGAAGGGTCGGCAGGTGGTTTTTTTAAGAAGAGGGTGCACAAGGGAGTGCTTCAGAGGGGAAAGGAAGACCTGGTTCTGCATTGGGGACTGGGGTAAGTAACACATCAAACATTTCATCAAACATTGAGGTAGACATCATATTAGGTTGTGAGGTAGTTTGCTGAACTGTAAACATAGTAGGGGGTAGTAGCGTATCAGTTGGTGCATCACATATACTGTCAGTTGTGTTATTTGCAAATAAGAAATTTGAGGTTACTTTTGTTGCATTTTTATGTAATGTTGTTAAGTTGAATGGCATGTTGATGTTCAACATCTTGTTTACCCCATACGCCCTTCATTTATGTGGGAGCCCAGATAAAAGATGCTCCCCAATAAATTCCCAACTCAAACATAAGAATCGTGAACAATATACCACTAAAGTGCAACCCGCGGTCACGTTTTTTAAGGTATCGCCGTATTTGTTTGCATGTTATTTTCACTTTCTTGTGCTACACTATCGTGTGCTTTTGAACATCTGAGAGATTAATCCAATACTGCAACCTTTTCACTTTTACAGCGATAGGGGTGCAGTAAATCCCTTTGTATGGACCATGGAACCTTGGAGAATTCCATTTCCGGACAAACCTTCTAATGTACAGTAATTCCCCTGCCATTAGGGTTGTGCTGGGCTATCTTGTGCCGCAGTGCTCATGCCTTATTGCTCGGGTGAGCTGTGAGAGATTTTCCTTGAATTTGTCCCCAACACGGTGGCCTGTCTGTGTGCGTCTGAAGCCCTTCTCACTGGTGACAATGGTGTTTGCATGCATCGACCAGTAACAATTTCATGGGGGGAAAGGTGGTGGTCTTTGCTAGGCTCTGTGCAAAGCTGAAACAGTGCTAGGCGCAGACAGTAAACCTAGTTTTTCTTTAGGGAATTGCACAGTTTTGATAACCTACTTTTAAGGAGGCTGTTTATTTTCTCCACCATCCCATTTGCTTGCAGTTGGTAAATCAAACACATTTTGTGTTTTATTCCCAATAGTGATGTGACGACCTCTTTGAACAGATCGTTGACACAATGAATCCCATTGTCTGACCGTATCACTTCACATATCCCCCACTCGGGGAATACTTCTCGGACCAAGAACTTTGCTGCACACTTTGCGTCTGGGTAGGCACAGGGCCCTGCTTCCACCCATCCAGAGAAGGGACACACCAGCACAATGAGATAACTGGCACCATTACATCTTTCTCCCATGTCTTCGTAATCTAAATGGAGCTCACAGAAGGGCCCTACAGGGTGGGGCAATGTGCCCCGCAGTGTTCTTAGGGTTATCTCTGAATTGAACACATGACATGTCATGCACTCAACAACCATTTTGCTGAGATATTCTTGAAGGTTCGGGATGAACCAATATTCTTGGAGATCGGCTTCTATGTGTTGTTTTGGACTGTGGGCAGGAAGGTGTAGTTGTTCAAATGCTATTTATAACAGCTCTACTGGCATGACCACATTTCCTGTTATTTCCTGTCTCCATAACAGATCAGTGGTTGATTGGGTACACCCCCGTTTGACGCATAATACTTGTTCCGTTGGTGGGGCTCTACTCTGCAGCTCTATCACTTCGGCAATGGGCTGTGCGTTGTAACCCTCTGTTTTTGGCTCCTCTCCTTTGCTCATTATGATACATTCTGCACTCATGGGTATGGGAAGATAAGATGCTTCTTTTGCTGCTGCATCTGCGGAAGCGTTGCCTAAAGATATTTCGTCTACGTTGTTTTTGTGTGGGCCTGGCATTTCACTATGGCTACTACAGAGGGTTCTGAAAGTGCTTCAATCAATGTATTTGGTAGTTCTGCATGTTGCACTGGTGACCCATCAGTTCTTCTAAATCCCCACCTTCTCCATCTCGATAACTCAGCATGTACCGTTGTGGTTACATATGCTGAATATGAATAAATGGTCACTGTGCACCCATTTGCTATATAAAGTGGCTCAATCAATCCTATGAGCTCTGCTGCTTGGGCGGAGTAGTGGTTGGGGGGCATGCATTTTTTAATCAGTGTCTCATATTCCCCTTCTTCCATCCCACTACATGTTTTTCACCCGTTTCTTGGTCAATGGATGCTGACCCATCAACGAAGAACACTTCTCCTTCCTCTAAGGAATTTTCCTTTGCTTTTTGAATGTCATCCCCTTCTCCCTCATATGTTGCACAATCATGCTCTTGCATATCTTGGACAGTGCATTGTTCCATAAGGGTCGTGGTTGGGTTTACTGTTTTGCATTTTACCACATAAATATTGGGGCTTGACAGGATGATCTCATACGCTGACGCCCTTTGTGCGGTGAGGGTGGATTTTGATCTTTCTGGCATTGCAAACAGGGAGTGTTCCATGTACAGGGTGAAGGAGCACCCCATGCCAATTGTTGAGCTTTTTTCAATAGCAAAGGTGGCTGCTGCAAGAGCCTGTTCGCAAGCTAAATTACCTTGCATTAATGAATCAAGTGTGCCACTGTAATAGACCAGAGGTTTGTGACCCATGGAGCTTTTTTGTGTCTGTACTGCTGTCATTTTTCCTTTTGTGCCTCTTTCAGACCTTACAAGAGGGGCCTTGTGTATGCAGCGTAATCTGGGATCCACACCCTACAGTAATTGCAGAGTCCTAGAAACTTCTGCATGTCTTTCACTGTGTTCGGTTTGGCAGAGACGCGTACTGTTGCCGCCCTGTCAGGAATTATTCTTTTGCCATCTTTTGAAATCAATTGGCTCAAGTACAGGACCTCTGCGAGACAGTACTGTAATATTTTCTTGTCTACCTTGTACCCTTTTTGCGTGAGGAGTTGTGAAAGAACAATGGAATCTCTCCAACCACTTTCTTTGCTCTCACTGCAGACTAGGAGATCGCCTACCTATTGAATAATGGTACTTGGAACTTGACTATCACCAAGATCTTCATGAAATATCCTGTTGAATATACTTGGACTTTCGCAATACCCCTGGGGCAAACAACGGTGTTCATTTTTTCCCCCACCTAGGGTAAATGCTGTGAGATACAGTGTTTTATGGGTCACGGGGCACTGAGGAAAAGGCGTTTGTGAGGTCCACCACAGTGCAATAGGTGTCCTGTTTTGGGATGCTGCACAAAATGGAAGCAGAATTTGGGAAAGAGGAACCTCTTTTTGGACAATTTTGTTGAGGGGCGGAGGTCCTGGATCATACACCAACTCCCCCCTGTCACTTTCTTAATGGGGTACACAGCCGTATTGCATGGATAGTTTGAGGGGACAATTGTTCCTTGCTCTTGGAGTGTTTGCAGTGTCTCTTGAATCCCTTACTCGGCCTCTCTGGACAGGGGGTATTGTTTTACTCTGACTAATATGGCTCCTGGCTTAAGTGTTATTTTTACAGGGGTCACTTCTCTCAATAATCCCACATCATGGGGGTTAGTGGTCCACAGGTGGGATGGAACTTGTTGCATATCTGTGTCACAAAAGAGTGCTGGCTTGGCACATTTCTGTATTGTATCATAATGTCACAAGGGATGCTGATTTCTAACACAATCTCCCCATCAGTGTTGTCGTCAGTGACCAATTCTTCATCAGTTAACTCAAGCAAAGGTACATTGGGGTCAATGCATAGCACTGTGTGCCACTTGCACCCATGAATGTCAGTACCAATTACAACAATGCTCTTGGCAGATACTTGCACCCCTTCCAGATCTAAGGACAGGATTGTACCATCAACCATCTCTGAGGTAGTTACAGGGCGAAAAACAAAATCTGATGGCATTCTCCATTCCTTTCGTGTAAGTTCAGGTACTGCTTTTGATAGCACTCGAATTCCATAAATGAACATGTCGGAATTCACTGGTATCCCTCTCACATTTAACTCATTGACCACAGCATATATTATCAACATTGCTCTGAGGGAGCACATGCCAGGGGTGGAACAGACAATCCCTCTTTCAGTGAATGATATGGTCGTATTCAACTTGCTGAGTAAATATCTTCCGTGAACTTTCATAATACAATAAGGGTGCTCACACTACCCTCCCTCCTATCTTAATGTCCAAATCTTCTGTGTTAGGAACCGTGACCACAGCACCAGTAAATCCTTGCATATTGAGAGTTTGGCCAGATAACGGAAAATCACCTTCGCAGATGCATGACTTCTTCACCCACCATAAAGATGAACTGTCTCTGCCCCCACCAGTGGTTTCTCTTCTGGATGCAAGGTAACGGATAGTTCTGTACACACAAGTGCTCTCTGTGTGCTGTCCTAGTTAGGATAGGTGTCTGTCCCTGAGCAAGAAAAGGTGTCTTCTCCAAGCACGCATGCTGCCTGATAAGGTGCAGGTGTGCCATTTTGGGTGATGGTGAAAGGGTTATTATTGTGCGTTGCTTGTTGAATGGGCAATTTTGGGGTGCCTGCGTCGCATGAGGGGGTGGTGGTGAGTGCTGTGGCCAGGCATCTGTGGTGGCAATTGGGGGTAGGGTAGGCTTATCTTATATTCCGCCTGGGCTGGCCCGTGTGGGCTCCCTGGGTGGGGGTTCCCGTAATGCTGCTGGTTGTAATAAGGTTGATTGTATTGATAGTTTCCTCCCTGTCTGCTGCGGCATTCCTGCAAAAAGTGCCCCCACCTCCTGCATGACCAGCATTGACCTTTTTGCCCCCCTCTGGGGCCCTGTCCTCCAAAGCCTCCTCCCCTCGGTCCTCTGGACCCACCTCATCCTCTTGCAGGTCTTCCTTGCCACTGGGGTCCCATATATTGTTGCTCTCCTCCCCACTGTTCTTGCCCGTTGTCTTCCCATACCACTTCCATTCTCGCCTGTGTGGCCACAGAGACACCCCTCTCCTCTCCCATCTGCTCCGGGGGCGGTGTTGATGTCACCGTCGTGACCCAACCAACTCTGGATAGTTCCTTTTCTCTCTCCTTGATCTTCCTACAGTGGTGCACTATGATGCTGTGACTCTCAGGCCAACATTTTGCTCTGTTCCTGCTATCTTGTTGAGAGCCTTCTGTACTTCCTTTGATAATCTGTGCTTTATTATAAAATAAAATAGGGAGGTGGACTGATCCAATGCAGTGCCCGTTTCCCTGTGCCACATCTCTTGGACCCAAAGAATGAACTGCGCAGCATCTTCCCCATCCCCCATGATGCATTGCAATATGGAGTTTATCTCAAACTTGTGCTCAAACGTTATTGAATGATGCCCCATCATGGTTATCATTACTTACCGTTACACCCGGATAACCTGCTTTGACCCACACTGATTCTGCCTGATCACCCACTGCCGACACCAAAAGGCTGGTAATTTCTCCTATGGCGAGGGGCACCCCAGCTGTATTTTTCTCAAAGGCATAGATCCATTTCCCCGCCCCTGCCGTGAGTGGGGGGAGGGACTTGAGGAGGTTGTTTTTGTCCATTTGTGCCCAGGGAACATAGTGGGGCCTTCCCACTCCCTTATGGATAGGGGGCATCTGTAGTTTTGATTTTGCCTTTCCCCCGTTCACTCCTGTTCCCTTCTTTTTTGCTAGAGCCACCCTCCCCATTCTGTTTCTAAGTCTTCCTTCCCATTTATCTTCCGCTCTTGGGGTGGCCCATTGTACTTCAGATATCCCTCCCACAGCTCCCTCCCCTACCTCATCAAAGTCACTCCAGTACTCTTCGTCCCGTACCGATCCTACGTTCTCATTTCCCAAGCTATCTGTTTCCCCTTCCCGTTCTACTCGCATGGCCCTTATAGGCGTGCTGTGGATCTGAACAGGAAGCCTCCTGACTTCCATTCATCCTCTGGTATGGGTGGGGCTTTATTTGGGGGTTGTGACCCACCCTCCGTCCCACTACCCTGAGCAGGTGGAGGTTAATGCCACTTCAAGACCATGGGTGCTTACTCCAGTGGGGGTGGTAGTCGATGGGCTGTAAGGTGGTGGTGGGGCAGTGCTCGGCGTGTCTGGTGCACTTCCACCTGACACATATGCCAGATTTGAGTACCCTTCCGCTGGTCTGGTGAGCAATGGATACATTTTCTCAGGCTCCTCCTCCCCCTTCTCCTTTTCTCCTGCATTTCCTCCCACCACTGCTGATGTTTTTTACCCCTTCTCTCTTTTATCTGTGGTGGGAGTCTCTTCGAACATACGCCACAGATCTAATACCTCTCTTCTATTTTGTAACTGTTTCCCTTTATACTTTGCTGTCAGATACGTGGAGGGGTACTCTAATGTTCCTTTATCAAAAGACCCATCCTCCAGCCAGGCGTTTGATAATCTCTCCCCTTTCATTTCGGTCACCCACTGGCTGTGGTATTTCTTAATTTGCTCGCTATAAAGGGGGAGGTTCTTGAAAATGTGGGACAGCGGGGTGTCTATCCCCATGGCTAGTCACTTTAGGCTCAGGTGTAAGGTTCCCCCAATAATCATAAGGACCCTTCCCCCTTATCTTTCCCTCTATACCTGGGGCCTTTGTTTCTAAGCAATCAATAAATCACTATCATATATGTCTCAATCTGGTGTGTGTGTGTGGAATGGTCAAACATACATGAACATGGGACAGTTTTTCACCACCAAAACAAAAAGACATAAACAACAAAAAACATACATTTAATCCCCCCTACTTTTTCCCCTTAGAGCAATATACACTTTCTCACCCACTCACTCTTCATTCACATCGCATTTGCCCCTCCTAAGCCCTCCTCCACACATTTAAAAACACTGAAAATAATACGTTAAAATAACAAGTTAAAATAATAATCACTACTTTTTCCCGAGCCCTCTAACTATATGGGGCTCTTGTTTTTATCTCGGTATTTATTCTCTGCACTGGTCGAGACAGTGCAAGGTGGCTGCCACCCTCTAGCCTGTATCTCCTCTTTATAGCCTCTTCACTTGTCTAATAAAAAGAATTGTAATAAATGGCCATAATAAAGAAAAAAGCGCTTCACTTAAAACAACCCCCCAATTCATTCACATTCAAACACTGCGTGTTCCCTTCAATCACACTTCGTTCCATCTGCCAAGGGAAGAGGGCAGGAGCCCTTTCCCCCTCCCTGAATCTGCCTCCAAGCTTCCCTCGCCGCAGCAGAGATCCACAGGGGCCTGCCTGACCCTGTCTCGAGGCCTGCCTGACCATCCAATGCCGGGCGCATTGCGGCGCCGAAACGAAAGCTGAGGCCGCCTCTTTTCAGATCCCAGCATCCGCCGGCAGGCGGATACGCCGGCGGCCAACACAAAGGCCATACAAAGGCCTGTTGTGTGTCTGTGCCCCCACTTCGTTCCATCTGCCAAGGGAAGAGGGCAGGAGCCCTCTCCCCCTCCCTGAAGCTGCCTCCAAGCTTCCCTCGCCGCCGCAGAGATCCACAGAGGCCTGCCTGACCCTGTCTCGAGGCCTGCCTTACCATCCAATGCCGGGCGCATTGCGGCACCGAAACGTGGCTGAGGCCGCCTCTTGTCAGATCCCAGCATCCGCCGGCAGGCGGATACGCCGGCGGCCAACACAAAGGCCATACTAAGGCCTGTTGTGTGCCTGTTTGGAGCCACAGGAGCCAGGGGCCAGGAACTCTGCCCGTTCTGCTCCAGGTAAGCCAGCGCTGCCACATGCATAACACCATTTGCTGACTAGAAGCGCTTAATTCACAGCGCATTTCTTACGTTCCTGTCCAATTAACGCTGCCATCCCGCACGGCTGCACACGTGTGTGCTGTCCATGCCTATAACGTGCCACTCGGATACCTCGCATTTCACCTCCCGACTAACCTTCGCTGGACGCCCTTGCCACTTACCAGCAGCTACAACTATTATGGAGCACATCCTTTACACCTACGGATGAACGCTGTGCATCCCTTACTTGCCCCTCTCCTTTAGACCTTTCATTACATCCCCCTTATTTACAAGTATATTCTGTAATGCCTGTCCAATGGCATTTTGTATCTAGATGCCTTTATACTGTGCCTAGTGAACTGTGTTGCACTGCTTCTAGCTGCCTAAATGTGCCATTTTGAATCTAGATGTCCCTGTACTGCGCCTATTGACCTGATTTGCACTGCTGTTGGCTGCTTAATTGCGCCATTTTGAATCTAGATGTCCCTGTACTGTGCCTACTGACCTGTTTTGCACTGCTGTTGGCTGCTTAATTGCTCCATTTTGAATCTAGATGTCCCTGTACTGCGCCTATTGACCTGATTTGCACTGCTGTTGGCTGCTTAATTGCGCCATTTTGAATCGAGATGTCCCTGTACTGTGCCTACTGACCTGATTTGCACTGCTGTTAGCTGCCTAATTGTGCCATTTCGCATCTAGATGTCCCTGTACTGTGCCTATTGACCTGATTTGCACTGCTGCTGGCTGCTTAATTGCGCCATTTTGAATCTAGATGTCCCTGTACTGTGCCTACTGACCTGTTTTGCACTGCTGTTGGCTGCTTAATTGCGCCATTTTGAATCTAGATGTCCCTGTACTGCGCCTATTGACCTGATGTGCACTGCTGTTGGCTGCTTAATTGCGCCATTTTGAATCTAGATGTCCCTGTACTGTGCCTACTGACCTGATTTGCACTGCTGTTAGCTGCCTAATTGTGCCATTTCGCATCTAGATGTCCCTGTACTGTGCCTATTGACCTGATTTGCACTGCTGCTGGCTGCTTAATTGCGCCATTTTGAATCTAGATGTCCCTGTACTGTGCCTACTGACCTGATTTGCACTGCTGTTAGCTGCCTAATTGTGCCATTTCGCACCTAGATGTCCTTGTACTGTGCCTATTGACCCGATTTGCACAGCTGCTGGCTGCCTAACTGTGCCATTTTGAATCTAGATGTCCCTGTACTCGGCCTATTGACCCGATTTGCACAGCTGCTGGCTGCCTAACTGTGCCATTTTGAATCTAGATGTCCCTGTACTGTGCCTATTGACCTGAGTTACACTGTTGCTGGCTACCTAGTCGCGCCACCTCTACTCCTTTATACCCTTTGTCCTGAACCCATATAATTATATCATCAGTCCCCTGAGAAATACAAGCTGCGACATGCAGCTAAGAACCTGTGCCAGCATTGACCTTATATTCATAGTCTTCCTAGGACTATCAGCCTGCACTGCTGCCAGCTACCGTGCAAGTAACACTAAGACCTTACTTATTAGCCCATCAACCATGCTCTACCATCCTGAGCCTCTATCGAACCCTTACCTCAATGACCCAGCCCTCTGGCTCAAGCACTTTGCTACCAAACCCACTCCAAACATCCCATGTACTCTACAACAAAGGAATAGCAGACTTAGAACTAGACTGCCCAGACCACCTTGTATTTTGCGCAATCGCTCTGCCCTTCCACTGCCCAACTTTACCGCAACGCCTAGTCCTCCACCATCCACCTTACCCATCGCAGCACTCAAGGGAGCCCTTATCAATGCTAGATCCCTCACGGCGCACGCCCTTGACATCGCTGACCTCATCACGGTCCAGAACCTTGACTTCCTAGCTATTACCGAAACCTGGTTACATGACGCCTCTGGCCCACTCCTCGCTCTATCCCTACCCAAGGGTTATACCATTATCAGAAACGACCGCCATTCCAACTTGTCGAAAGGAGGAGGAGTCGCTTTTATACATAGCAACAAAATCGTTATGTGAGCTGCTCCCCACATACAACTTAGTTCTGCAGAATCTCTCTCAGTGAAACTATCGCTCTCTCCTACCAATACAGCAACACTCCACCTTATATACAGACCTCCAGGCCCATTGGGTTCATTCACGGATGATGTTGCATCCACCTTGTCGACTAACACCAATCCCAACTCTCAGATACTGCTACCAGGAGACCTCAACCTATGTCTCTCAGATCCCAAGGACCACATGGCCACTGAAGTAGACACCACCCTCTCCAACCTAGGCTTCCAGCAGCGTATTCGTGATCCTACACACATCAAAGGAAGAACGCTCGACTGGCTAGCCGACCTTAACTGTAACACCAATGTCACTTCTAATGATGAATGCGCCTGGTCTGACCATCATGTTATTACCTTCCTCCTGCCAGCCACCAACCCCCAGCCCATACCTACCATAGCCCCCGCTATACCTACCAGAAGTAAAAAAGATATCACCAGGGAGAAACTGCTTCCTCTTATCCTCCCTTGCTTAAACACTCTTGCTGCACAGCAGAAGGATAAGGACCCCACTGTCCTAGTAGACACTTATAACAGCCTAATGACCAATGCCATTGAGAGCCTAGCTCCACTAAAAATCCGTAAAGCCAAACAACAGTCCCACCTGAACACCTGGTTCACCCCGCAGCTCAACACTCTGCGCAAAGAAAAGCGCAAGGCTGAAGCCCTTTGGAAAAGCCACCCCAGTGCTGTTAATAAAGCCTCCCTTCTAATCACCTCTCTTAATTACAAGGAGGCCATATTACAAGCCAAAAAGGAGACATACAACTCACGAATATCCCAGGCAGAATCGAACACTAGAGAATTATTTAAAATCCTCAAAGAGCTAGAATCTCCCTCACTTGCCCCGGACACATGTACCAAGGACAGCACCTGGTGCAACAATATACAAAATGCCCTTCTTAACAAAATATCCACCTTGCAATCCAAAATCAACGCCAAACAAAATACCTTCCACACCCCTACATTTAGCAATACCAGGCCACCTAAAATAACAACCCCTGACTCCCCGGTGCCGTTCAGCTTCACACCACTCACTGTTCTGGAGGTTGAAAAAATCATTTGCAATTTAAAACCCTCAAACTGCCAAGGGGACACCTGTCAAGCCCCGATCATTAAGGAGTCGGCTCATGACCTTGCTCCTTTTATCACCTCTTTCATCAACGCCTCCTTTCAATCGGGAGTGCTCCCCAATAACCTAAAGGATGCTTGGGTTATCCCCCTCCTAAAAAAATCCCACCTTAGACCCGGAGGTTCCAACCAATTATAGGCCTATCACAACGGTCCCATTTCTGCTAAAGATCTTAGATAGAGCAGCCTATCTTCAGATACAGAACTATCTGGAATCAAACAACCTACTAGGCACGAGACAATCCGGCTTCAGACCGAAGCACGGTACGGAGACAGCCCTCCTCGATCTCAAGACCCAAATTGAGGATCTCAAAGACAAAGGTAAACTAGCCCTGTTACTACTATTAGACTTATCTGCTGCCTTTGATCTGGTTAATCACCAAATCCTCTGTCACCACCTGAAAACTGCAGCTCACTTCTCCGACATGGCCACAAACTGGATTCAATCCTTCCTGGATAACAGACAGATGAGGGTATTCTCATCCACCTCTGCAGCTGACCCTGCACCAGTCCCTTGCGGAGTCCCCCAAGGATCGTGTGTATCCCCTACCCTTTACAATGTATTTACTAAACCCTTATTTGATGTGCTCGACTATCTGGGTGTCACCTACACAAATTATGCTGATGACACCCAGATACTCATCCCCATCACGGGTGATTACACATTAGACTCAAAAGCCTTGAATGACGTTTACCATGTCATTCAAACATGGATGGCCCAACATGAGCTCTGTCTCAATGACGACAAGACAGAGCTCCTCATCCTAGGTACTCAGCAAAGACTAAACAAGCTGAACCCTATGTTCAGTTCCTTTAACATCGATGGAAATATAATAAAAGTCTCCAAAGACACAAAAACGCTTGGAATCTACCTCGACTTAACCCTCTCCCTTCACAGACAAACTAATGCAGTTGCGGTGGCTGCCGCCTATAACTGCAAGCTGATCACAGCATGTCGCCCTTTCCTCTCCTCGCACAACTGTACTACCCTTGCTAGGACCCTGGTCATGTCCAAACTTGACTATTGCAATGCATTGTACCAGGGCACTAATCAGGGTAACCTAGACAAGCTCCAAATCATACAAAATAACGCCATCAGGGCAGCCCTCAATATCCCCAGATCTGCACACATTTCGGATACCAGGAAGAACCTTCATTAGTTGTCAGTCACCCAAAGGATCTCACTAAAATCGCTTGCCCTTACCTACAAATGCATGAACAACCTGGCCCCCACTTATCTCTCCTCACGATTCACGCTGTACACTCCAGTTCGCTCACTTAGATCTACCCTGAACCAGAGCCTACTGATACCTAGATACAAGCTCCAAACAGCTGGTGGTTCTAGCTTCCCAGTCCTGGCAGCCAAATTGTGGAATGCTGTCCCCTTGACTATCAGAAACCTCCCCTCCCTGAACCTTTTCAAACATAGAGCCAAATGTTGGCTCGCCTCTTCCAATGCCTAAGCTACATTCTGAAAACGTGTTGCAATAACCTATGTAGGGATGTACTACTTGACAAACCATGTATCGTTGTACTACCTACCTATGTCTATTTCTATGCCATATTTATTGTTTGATATATTATCACTGTATGCAACTTATGTAACCATTGCCTTAAGGAATGCGCCCAGTAGCCTCCGGGCCTGGTCTGCGCTATACAAATAAAATAAATACAAATACAAAATACAAATACACTGCTCTATTTCCCTCAAAGCCCCACTGTTTGTTTGTCCTTGCAATTTATACTCACATGCCCGTGTTCTTCCAAGAGCCTCCATTCATGGTTAATTCACAATGCCTGGTCCTCTCCCTGGGGCTGCACCCAGCTCCAACAAGCATTGTGGTATTCGCATAGACGGAACCCACAAGAACCGTTTTGCTCTGTGTCCATGTTTTTGGGGACTGGTCAGATGTAGGTGGGCATGGCCTTTCCGGAGAGGCCCTGGATCTCGCTGCAGGTATGGGGGGCGTAAGGAAATCACACTAAGGGGTCACCAAATAAAGGCACTTACCTTATACACGTGTCCCCAAAAATAATAATAATAATAATAGTAGTACACTCCGTTAGGGAATGAGACCAAGAGATCGTTTTGCAAGGATAAAAAAGTTTATATAATAAAAATGCCAGCAAAGAACTCTGCTGCCCGAGAGCGCTCTGCTAAAAATTACACAGGCAGCACATTATAAAAGCCAAACGCATCATCAATGACGATTTTCGTTTATGCAGAGATGGTGTAGCTGGTTGGTGGGAACCTATGGAGGCATCCCAGGAGCCTATTGGCCACTGCTTCCCAGTCGATCTTGTTGCATGTGGGTCAGCTGGGTTCATCTTTGCGGTGAAGGTCAGTTCATGCAGGTGTTACATTTCGAACTAATCTAAGCTAAACAGGAATTGACAATTCAGGAGAAATGGCAGATACCTGAACATCACATGCGAGGGGATCCTTTGAGAAGAGGGGATAATATATTGACATGCCGACATTCACATTCAGGGCTTCATTGATACCGCAGTCCCTGCACCCATATATCTCCCCTGGGGACATGATCTACCGCCTTCCTTCCCTGGTGCCTCATGATATGAACAAACATGTGTTGCTATTGAAATAATATATTGCTGCCCAGGATTAGGTCTATGGTGGGTGTTCTGGAATAAACTTACACCAAGAGAGGTCGTGGGAACAGGGTATTTATGCTGCTCCACCAAACTTGCCCCCTAATTTAGGAAAAACCTATAAATACTAGACTAAGGGTTTGGTGGGCAGTGAGGTGCCACAAGTGGGACATCCACCTCTCACTAGATCGATCGTTCAAACCAAAGGGTTACAACAACCCTAAGACAAAGAACCGACCAGCCATGTCATCGCTGCACAATTCAAAGTTAAGCAAAAAAATTCAAAAAATATCTTTTATTACATTTTTTTTTAAAATGATTAAAACACATTAAAAAAAAGATGTTAATAATCAGCAACACAATACAATACAAAATGTGAAAAGTGAACAAAGAAAACTCAAGAATCAAAATACAAAAATACACAGGGACAGTGAAAATAAGGGAAGCACCTTAATTTAGGTTCCACATTCCAGATAAGTGAAAAATCACTATGAAAGAGAATCACACCAAAAAACTAAATTAACCTATATCAAATTATATTATACTCAGTTACACATTAAAACTCTCACTGCATTATACCCAATCAGCCCAACATGTTTAATTCCTCATACAGTCACACCACATACAGTAAAGGGAAATTCATCAGAGGTGTGTATTTAAGATAAAAACAGCAATTCACATTAAAAGAATGTGTTTATGCAGTTAGGAATGTTGTAAGAAAGCGGCAGAAGCCGTTTTCTTAGTGCAAGGCTTCCTGGTCACTACCGAATCCAACCAGACCACACACTATTAATGTGCTGTGGGGGTTAGACACTGGAAAAGATAAATAACAACAGCTAGATTGATGTTTTAGCCATCAACTTGGCCTCTGATCCAGCGGGAAGTAGGTGCACCACACCTTACTTATGGCTGTCAGACCCAGGCTGGAGAAGGTTCTTCACAGGGAAACACCTTCAGTCTTTGATCTGGAAAATGATGCCAATCCAGCTCGGAATAGCGCTGTGCAGTCAACCTAATTGAGCCTACAGCCAGTTACACCGGAAAGTTCACAGTGTACATTCCCAGAGCCACGTTCTAATCAGTTATTGTTCCCGAAAAACGGCCGGTCCGAGCATCATCAAATTGATGGGTACTGCAGCTAGTGTGGATGCGAAGCGGGGGTTCATAGTACCTCCTTTTGGCGAATGGAACTCTACAGGCGTCTGCGGTATATTCCCAGAGTCAAGCAGGGAAACCTCATATGTCTCCCCTGGGGACATGATCTACCGCCTTCCTTCCCTGGTGCCTCATGATATGAACAAACATGTGTTGCTATTGAAATGATATATTGCTACTCGGGATTAGGTCTATGGTGGGTGTTCTGGAATGGCTAAGGCGAGGGGATCAGATGATTATCAGCATGAAAGGAATTGGGGGGTCAGAACTGGTGGACTCTGGCTTGGCGGGGTGAAGGCTGAGCGAGGGGACACGGCCAATTTAGTGAAGATGGATGGGCATTTTTGCTGGGGCCTGTTTCTGTCTCACGTTCTCCGCAGAGCGCATTCTTTGAGAAAACAATACTAGGTGTTTGCAACATTGAAAAGACAGTGAACGGATGGACTTCCGTGGGAACAAGGCTTGTGCACAGCTGGTGTGGTGTGTGGATAGCTTGGTCACTTTGTGAGAGAGGCCTGGGGTGCGAGTGCTGCAGTCTCACAATGTGGGGGATTTCGAGCCTAGTAAAAAGATGGCATTTAGGCTTGGTACAAAAAGGAGTCCTAATGCCAAGGCATGGTGACGTTATTCTCCTACTTTGCTATGTTATAGGGCTCTTACCCTTACAGTGGAAGGGGGGGCTTCTCCCCTCATGGCTGCAATGAAGTTTATTCTCTTTGGCAGTGGCTAGGGTGGTGGGATAGGACTATCTCCTTCCCAACAGTATGGTGAAGACAATCACGTTGCATGACCTTGGGAAGGGTTCATTATACATGATAATGATGTGGCAGTTAGAGTTAGCTAGCCAGTCAAGTATGCGCATCTTCGCATGGGTAGGGCTGAGGATGCGTTTGATTTTTATTTTTATATTTATAACACGTACATCCCTGCACCGGGGAACCTGGCAGAAACTGTACCTGGGTGCTGGAGGAATTAGTGGAAATCAGCACTAATTATCTGCTTTAAAGACTCAGGAAAAATGATCTAAACAGAAAAGGTTTTAGTTGTTTCCTAAAGGTGGCTAAAGAATTAATTTTACGCAACAAAGGGGTAGCGAATTCCAGGCATGAGGCCCACTGGACAGAAGTGTCAGTCTCCCCAGATGGTAGTTCTTGAAGGGGGATCACCAACAGACCTTTCCCAATAGATCTCAGTGTGCAAGTGGGACAGTGGGGAACAATCCTAGAAAGCAGATCATTTGGGGCTAGACCACAAATGCACTTAAGGACAAGGCACAGGATCTTAAAATGTATTCACTGCTGTACTGGAATCTAGTGAAGGCTTCTTCAAACCCTGAAACCGATGCCTTCCATGATATTGAAATAACGCTGAATTCTGGCCAACCTGAAGCTGCTTGAGCTCATATTTCGGTATGCCAGGTGAAAAATCATTGTAATAATCCAATTTGGAGTTTGTAAGGATTCCCACCACAGTTTTACAGTCCTTCTCTGCAATAAGGGACACTAAGAGTTTAAGAAGATTCAGTTGGTAATAAAGGGACTTAATTAACTTGTGAGTTACCTCGATATGAGAGATCACTGGGAGAGCATCAATATTAGACCTAATTGACTCAATTTCCTCTGAAAATATTGAAATCAGTAGCCATCTTTTGAGATACTGGCATATTAGTATTCATGCAGATGGGATTAGAAAAGTTTTTAATGGCCCTAAACAGGGCTTTTGGTCTATTATCCTCAGCATGATCTGCTTTTGAAGACATGAGGATTTAGCCCATACGATCTCTTCCTTGTATGTCTTTAGTGCAAGCCTGACCTTAAGGACGCCAGTCAGCCTCATCACGGGTTGGGGCGGAGTGGTAGAAATGCGGTGGTAATGCTATTACTGCCACAATACCGCTCCGCCCAATCCGAGGTTTGGGCGGAAAGTTGGAGATTGACCTAAATCTCCAGCTTTCTGCCCATTTTCGGTGCAATTACCGCCAGGGCAATTGGTCCTATGGACTCTTAAAAAATTGGGAATTACGGGCATACCGCAACTCGGGATCTGGCACAGGCTTGTGGTAAGGCTAATAATGTTGGGTGGTATCCCGGCCCATTTACTGCCAGGATACCGCCCAACTTCTGATGAGGCCCAGTGTCACCTCTGGTCTTTAACCTTTTTTTTTCTGTTCTCCGATATAATCCTTTAAGAATTTTCAATTTTGCGTTATTCCTTTGGCTATTTTTTGAAGGAGCTGATTTAGCCTTTTTTAATGTCAGTCTAGAAAAATGGATACCTCTACTTTGTGACCGCAAACGTATTTTGGTGGCCGTCGCCCAACCGTCTCATGCACGAAATGACCGAATATAGGTTTTCAAGTTTGCCACTGAACGGCCATTTTGATGTAACAAGAATCGCAATTTTGTTTTCTAACCATTGCTCATTGCTTTCTGTTCCTATTGCTTTGCAGAATATTTTCCGCTTACACTGCTCGACTGTAAAACATTGTTGTCTGCACGTAAAAAGAACAAGGCCGCAGGGCCGTGAGGATAACAAAAGTTTGTTGAAACACAAACGTAGGCAGCACCAGGAAGAATGCCCGGCTCCCTCCCGAATGTAGCCTTGAAGCAGAGCTGCAGGGCATTTAATCATTTCGCAGCTGCCAGCCAGTCTCGTTATATGGTAGAATATGTTAGAATAATACAGCTAAAGGCTTGAATTAAGCTTTTCTTACGGTCCCCCCTTTGCTGAGCCCGCTAGAGCGTGCCGGCTCCCAGGACACAAATAGCACCTAATAGATAGCAAGGTTTGGAATGCAACTCTTCACCCCGTATGTAGCTCGCTTCCAAGAACAGAAGCGCTGTGTTCTATTCAACAACTGAAAGATGCCTCTGCACTCACAAATTGCGAATTGTTACTAGAATAGATGTTTGAAGGTGTCATAGTTGTCGGAGATGTCCATCATCACACCAAGTTCAAAGAAACCCAATAAAAGGGGGGTGTTAAACATGTCATAGCTGATTGTTTGATATGCATTTTGTATATATGTAACTGATGTACGTAATTCACTCTCTTGCGTCCCTCGAGGTCTAGAGATACACGTCGCAGGGCTTGAGACCGAGTTGGCCAACTGAGATTTTTGCTTTGCAATAAACCCTAGCTTTGGGAATACAACCTCGTGTCTGGCGTATATATCGTGTGTGATGACTCGCCTTGTTTCCATAGACGGTAGGGTCCCCTAGGGGCCCCTTTCATTAAGGGAGCAATGTTATCACAATTAACTTGTAATTGTGACATCAGGTTCATGTATAACTCTGTACAGGTAGTTTCAGATTGTACTGCTGTTAGGTGACCCAGTAACTGCTCATCCAAAATACAATCAATATCTTTTTTCCTGCGGTGTCATTGTTTGAAAATTAAACTCTTTTGGCATTTTGAATATAACAATGCAAGCTTTGAATGAGCACTGCTTCAATGTATTACTCCGCCCACTTAAAATCCCAACTCATAGACTTGGACCAGTGACTTGGTCTGTGGGCAAGAGTTCATGTTTGCAGATCAAGCAGCATTCAAAAGTTCCTTCCTCTACCTCTGAAGCCTTTTCCTCTGGCCCCCTCAACCATAATCCCACAACACCTCGTACCCTACACCCTCTGGGTTCCACCAGCAATATCCCTTTCTACAGTTGGGCTATGAGTCCCCTGGAACCTGTCCTCATGAGCAGGAGTATCTCCAAATCTGTCAATCCCTTCTGCAGGTACACCCTCATCTACCCTCCAGTAGGATTCCCTTCAGCTGTAAGTAGCAAAATATGGATAGAGTGCTATCTGCAAGCAGTCTGCTAGCCTCTCTATTGTAATGAACGCCCCACATCTGGCCTGCCCTGCACAGCCCCACCTCGTACCACGTTTGGAATGCCAATGACTCTTCAATCCCGTCTCGTATTGGTGTTGCCCAGATGCAACTCAGGGGGACAGCCATGTAGACAACCATCTATTCTCCCCTCCATGCCTCCAAATAACCCACAAGACTTCCAGGATCAGGTGAATCAGCATCCTTCTCGGGACACAGGGTCGGGGAACCCAGAGCCATTTTCCGAGGGGGGCCAGTGATAGGACCGCATTATCCAGTGGCACCCATTGCTTCTCCGAGGCCGGGTCCGAATGCACCCGCAGCTGAGTCACTTTACAGTGGTTCGGGAGATCTGGAAAGCCCACCCCTCCTTCCTCTTTTGGTAAGATCAATGTCTTATTTGCAATTCTATGTTTGGCCCCTGCCCACAGGAATTTTAGCAAGGCTACTCTTACCTCCTTGAAAAAGGCCTTCGGGACCACTACCAGAAGCATCTGAAACAGCAACAGGAATTTGGGCAATGCCACATTTATTATACAATTCAGATGCGCCATCCAAGAAAGCCTCAGCCTGCCCGACCGTTCCACATCCTTGCGCGCAGTTGACCATAATGGCAGATAATTCCCTGCTTATAGGTCCCCATATAGTTTGTACTCCTGTAATCCCAGATACTGAAGGCGCTCCTCATGTACCTGGAACGGGAGTCCCCTCACATATTATTTCTCTGTTCCTGACAGTTCCCCAATCAACACCACCACTGGCTTGCCAAAGTTAACTTTAAAACCTGACAGTCTTCCGTACTGCTTCAGACTGTCCATAATGCGTGGTACCGAGTACAGCAGGTCTCCAATGTACAGCAGGGTGTCATCCGCAAAAAGCTCATCTTGTACATCAGCCCTCCGACCGCCAAGCCATTAATCCCTTCATTTTTCCACACCACTCTGGCCCACGGCTCCATCACCAGCGCATAGAGCAGTGGGGAAGAGTGGACATCCCTGTCACATTCCCCGTTGCTGCTGGAACGTCTGTGAGACTCTCCCATTTGCCACCACCCTGGCTGTTGGTTGTGAGCAAAGGGCTGTGACCCATTGTCTCAATCTCCCACCCAGACCTATTGCTGAGAGGATTTCCCCCATAACGGCCACATTTGCCCTGCCGAATGCCTTCTCTGCATCTAAGGCTAGCAACAAGGCGCCTTACCTTGCCACCTCTGGTGAGTTAAGAATGTGAAGCGTCTTCTGCTTATTGTCGGCTCCCTGTCCATGCAGTATAAATCCTGCCTGGTCCGCATGCACCAGTCTCGGAAGATGGGACTGCAGGTGGGATGCCAGCAACCTAGTGAAGATCTTGGCATCCACGTTTAAAAATGAGATGGGCCTGTACGAGGCACAGCTGGTCTGGTCCTTGCCTGGCTTCGGGAGCACTGTAACCAACGCTCTGAGGAACATCGATGGGATTGATCCATGCCCCATTATGAAATTAAATTATTTGGCCAGCGGCCCTGCCAGTGGTTCTTGATACTGCTAATAAAAGTCTGTAGTAAACCCATCCTCTGCCGGGACTTTCCCAGCCTTTAACTTGCCAATCGCAAACAGCACCTCCTTTCTTGTCACCTCACCATCCAATGCTTCCTTTGCCTCTGTTTCCAGGTTGGGGAGCTGCATACCCTCTAGGTAGCCACAGATCTCCTCCCGCCCTACTTCTTCTGGCTTGGAATACAGCCCCTGGTGGTATTCCGCAAATTGGGATGCAATCTCCTCGCCCTTCTCCATCATGGCCCCATTTGCTTTCGTATCCTAATGACCCTCCTTGCCATCCTATCAACTCTCATCCTATTTGCCAGCAGGGCTCCCACTGCGTCTCCCTGTTCGTAACATTTTTGCAGTGTGTACCACCTCCCCTATGGAGATAGAGTGTAAGTCCTTCAGCTTATCCCTCATATACCCCAGGAGACTTCCCTTGTCTGCATCTGTTTGGTCCATCTGTGCCATAACTGCTTCCTATTCTCCCTGCAGCCTGGTTTCCACTAACCCCCTTTCCTTTTTCTTCCACTCCCCCTCGGCAATGAGCAATCCCCTAAATGTTACTTTTGCGGCCTCCCATACCGTGGCCATTCCCACTTCCCCATTGTCATTTGTTATGAAGCAAGCCCCTATCTCCTACCCTAGGAAGTCCTTGAACATGCGATCCCTTACCAAAGTATCGTTGCACCTCCAGCGGGGGAAGGGAAAAGAACGTGTACCCTCCCAGCCGGGGTTGGTGCTTCCTCCATACATCCACCCAATTGTAGCCCTGCAAAAGGTGCCTAGATTCAACGTTTTCTTTGGTCTCCACCCTCTGTGTGTCCCCCTTCAGGGACCAGCAGTCCACCCCTGGATCTCCCACCAGGTTGAAGTCCCATGCCAGGACAGTGATCCCCTCCGCCCAACCCTCCAGCATCCTGAATATCCTGCGCATGTACTTCACCTGTCCCGCATTTGGTGCACACACTGTGGCTAGAGTAAACTGTACACCCTCGTGGAGACCCTTTATTCCCGAGAACCGCCCCAATCCCCTTCTTAACCTGCATCACCACCAAGTAGAATGTTTTTGCCAGTAAGATGCCCACCCCCTCCTTCTTGCATTCCTTATGAGAAGCCCAGTGCATCATACCAACGTCCCTCCTTTTGATTGGGGACTCAGCCCCTCGTTTGTAGTGAGTCTCCTTCAAAAAGAGCACTGCCAAAGGCTGTTTATGGAACATATTGCCAGTCAGCGACCTTTTGTTCTGGGAGTTTAAACCCTTAACATTTAGCGTGGCTATCTTCAACTCAGCCATACCCCTTTGTCACTGTGCTTGCTATATCTCCATGGGTGTCGCGGAAGCCCCTCCCTTCCCTCTTTCTTAAAGTCAGCTGCATGTGATCCCCATTCCCCCTTCCTCCTTCCTCTATTCTTACTACCTTCCCCCACACTCCTAACCCACTTTGCCCACCAACTCTCCCTCCCCCAAGGTCTACAGTCCCATTCTACTCACAATGTAGTGTCACAAACTGAACCACCAGGGCGTGTACCCCTGCCCTGGCACATCTGGCACCCCTTATCTTTACATCTAGGCATTACTGCCTCTTAACTTACAACATGCTAGGTCCCCTCATCTCCCCCCAGTCTTCATCCTCCCCCCACAACCTTAACCTGAGCTCCCACAGTAGCTTCTCCCCTCCCCCCCATAATACAACATTGAACCAGGCAAACGGTGCTCCTGTATAACATTCCCCCCAAAGATCTCCATAAACTCCACCCCACCCCTCCAGAACAAACGTATCCATCAACTGTCCAACTTAAGGGGTCACCCCATCCTTCTTGATATGACCCACTGATCAGGCTAGAAACCTTGCCAGACCAGCACTGTTTACCTCAGGTGGTTTCCCCGCAAGGGTGGGGTACAGAGCTTCTGGAACTTCCTGGCACCCTGATCTTTGCGTCTCCTACAAAGTGTCCCCAGACCTGCTGCTCCACTGCTCTGGTTGGGCCCCACCCCTTCCTCAGCTCCACAGCTGTCTGACACCCACCCTGAAGGTTCCTCCAGCGTCCTTTTGATGTCTTCATCCGTTACTACCTGACACCTCTCACCTTCCGATTGAAAAATAAGCACAAAAGGGTATCCCCATCTGTATCTTACCCCCTTTTCTCTGAGCCATCTGGTCAGGGGGCCCCATTTCCTACACTTGAGAAGTGTCTGGGCTGTGAAATCCTGGAAGATGGACACTTTGGAGCCTTCATATTCAATGTCCCCCATGCGTCTGGCCTTCTCCAGAATATCCACCTTGTCTCAGTAGTAATGTAACTTGGCAAAGACTGAGCGAGGCCCCATACCTCCACCACCCACCCAATGCCCTCTGTCCAGGGGCCTGACCTCCACATCCTTGGAGCCCAAGACCATTCCCATAATCTTCTGTATCTTACGTTTCAGCCCAGTCAGGGATTCATCCTCCTTCTCCAGCAGGCCAAAGAAGCAGAGGTTGTTGCGCCTTTCCCTGTTCTCAATATCCTCCACCTTTAGCCCAGTTCCTCGCCTCGCTTTTCCATTTCTTGGAGGCATGCCACCTGAGTCTCAAGGACCACAAACAAGGTTTGGTTTGCCTCCATGCCCTCCATCTTGTCCTCCAGGGTAGTGACTCTCACTGAGAGGTCTGCCACTTTTGCGCCAATGTCAGTCCTCATGCCCTGTATCTCCTCCAGAAGAGCCTGAATGTCATTCTTGATCACGCCAATTTTGGCTGTACATCGGAAGGACCCACTATCCCCCTTCCCTGTCACCATCTCCCCTCTCTCAGAGTACCAGTATTGCTGGAGGGCCCCTTCACAGCTTATCCAGGTGGGGTCTGCAGCACTGGTTGACCACCATCCACCTTACCTCGGTCCAACCGTATCAACTCACGAAGAGCCACCGGACTCTCCAAATTCAAGTTCAGGGGGCTCCACGCTACACTGCCCCCACTCCTGGTCTATTCTCCAGGATCCCAATTTACGGGCATCCCCTCCAGTTTCCTTAGCCAGTCTGCTGCCGCTTTTCCATGTCCCCACACACTGGGGAAACTCCACTATTAAGCCGGGGTCAGGCATCCATGGGGCCCCGCTCTTCAAGGGCTCCTTTGCACTTCGCTTGTCACTTGTCCCCTCCCTCCTATCTATGGAAGGGAGAGGGCACTGTGGCAGCCCGGATCAACCACCTTATGCTGCACCCCCCACAGGAGTATCCCCCATGGTTCACTTGGGCTCTCCACACATTGGACTGGCCCCGCTTGTGGGGGTTCTGGCTACAGGTCATTACCTCCACCTTCCTCTGGGGCCCCTCCACTTCAGTTCCTGGACCTGGGCAGATCCATCAGCCTGTTTCCTCAGCCCCCCCGGGGTGGGGCTAGTGGCGTCACTGCTGTGCTTCACACGGCCTCTGGGATAATCGTGCTGGGGGGTGGGGCCGCTTCCTCACTTTGCTATTCAACAGGAGCCCCCCAAAGGTACACTCACCAGGCTGTGACTCTCCTTGGGCCCTGTGCTCACCCGTCATGGACTGCTCCTCGCTGGGCCAGCTCCCACCAGGCCACCTGTAGGTGCGGCGTCCTCTTCAGATCCCCTCCGTGAGGATTGCCACCCCGTCCCTTTCACAAATGGCGGGTGGGTGAGAGCACCGGATCCAAGCCTGCCACCCCGCCTTCAGTGCCAAGGAAGAAGGGTCTGTTCTCCATCAGCACCTCACAGGTGCCCCTTCAGTTCCTCTGGCCAAGTGTCCTGGGCTGCCCTGCCTTCAGCGATCACAAAGCCGGGTGGGGGGTAGGGAGGAAGGTATTCGCAGCATCCCTATCCTCTCGGTTACTCTCAGCCGGTACTCCACACTGCCATCCAGCCTCGCTCCCAGCCAGCGGAGGGGTGGAAGCGCCGGCCTCAGGCCCACCACTAGTTTGAAGAACTGGGGGGGGGGCGGTCCGCTCTCCTCAAGGACCTCGCAGGTGCAACTTCAGATCATCCAGTGTTGCCCCTGCCGTCTGTGGCCCTTCTGAACCCTGAAGTGTTTGAGCCCGCCGCAGACACCCAACCGGGGGATGAGGAGGGAAGTTATCCCGCTCTGCTTCGTCCTCCTCATTCCTTGCTGCAAGGTCTCAATCGCGGCCGGTTGGGAGCCTGAACTCAACGCCAGTCTCTAGCACCAAGCATGGGGTTAGGGGGGAGTTTCCACTCTCCACAAGTGTCTCGCGGGCGCCACCTCGGGTCTTCCAGTGTCTCCCCCTTCTGTGCGCCTCGGTGTCCTGCGCAGTTCTGCCACAACCTGCCTCATCTCCGCTGGCCTCGTTTAGGGATGCTTTTCCGCCACCCAACGGGATCAAGGACGATTTGAATCCGTTTCTTCAGCTAGAGCATGTCTTCTGCTACCCCGGGAGCTATTGTGGCTGCACCCTGGGACTTCACTCCACTTTTACTCCGCCATACACCAGGGCAGGGAACAGAGCCTGTCAGTGGTCCCCCTACGGTGTAATTCTGAGTTCATCTTTAATTTCTTTTTGCCTAAGAGATGGTTGGTAGCCAAGGTAAAGCATACCATGAAATGGTCTGACCAACTAACCGGTATATTATACTGGTGAGACAAGCTTGGACCTCTAAACAAGATTGGTTCTAGGCGATGCCCACTTTTGTGTGTAGGTAAGTTAGAGAGACTTTGCAAATCATGTGACTCAAGGACATCTTTCAAATGTCTATAGTCTGCATCTTCAGACTCATTACACCAAATGTTTAGATCCCCTAACATAATTAGAAAAGATACTGCTTTCCGTAAAGATTTAGAAATGCTACTTTTTTAATAAATTCCCATGCCGTACCTTCTCTCTGTCCTGGCTTGAGCTGTAATGTACTTGTGTATTTGTGCACCCTGATGCCTGCGGGCTATGGCGTGTTAGAAATACATAAATAAAATAAATCAGTTGACATGAATCGTTCAGGGTCAGCTGACAGGTGCAGGCCAATGCCTGAGATGTAGAATCCCAATTTAAAGTGTGGAAATTATGCAGATTAAAAATGCTTTTATACAGAATAGCAACTCCACCTCCTTTCTGCTGTTCCCTATTGAGCCACTTAATCTGGTAATTGGCTGGCATTAAAAGATAAAAAGATGCCACACAAGTGGACGTGAACCAGGACTCAGTAATAAAAAAAATGTCAAAGTCAATGGTACAAATAAAATCATTTATGGCAACAGCATTCGTAATGGCTGATCTTGCGTTTATTAAAGCCATTGTAAGTAAGGTGGCTCTAGTGGGATCCTCAGTAATCTCAGGTGGATCACATAGAATGTTTAAGGATCTCATTTTATTCAGTGATTCAGTGCACAAAGTGATATGGTACCTTGATGTGAGTCCCTAAGGGTCAACATCGCATTTCTAGGATAGTGTATATACATTGTGGTACATATATATCTCATCCCAAGTTGGCCGTAGGCCAATCACACGAATAGAGAGATATGCTGTTTTAACAATGCAATGAATTATAGAATGATACATAATCCAAGTAAATTTACCATTAGGGACTGTTACAGGTACAGTATAATATGTACATCCGTACACCACTGACCGCCTCAGACAGGCTTGACAATGTCCCATCTGTTGGGCAAAGATATATGCACTGGAATTCCCTGGGGAGTTGTAGTTCCGGTTAATGGAGCGTGTGCAGCGTTTAAGCTGCACGTCCGATTTTCTAAGAAAATTGGGCACAGTGCCAAAGTCTGATCTAGGTGGGCTACCAGATCAGAGCTAAATTACATAAAAAGTTTAAGACACAAGATTAAGGGCAGCCTTGGTTCAAATCTAAGCGGCAATATAAAAGAGGGTAGCACAATAATGAAACCCAATATTAAAAACCAAATGTAAGTATATTTTCTGAGCTTACTAATCAAGTGTTGTTAACGCGTTGGCTAAAGATTGTGCATTGCTGTTGCTTACATCATAATATCCAAGGTTCAAATCACCCCAAAAAAAAGTTTTGGAGGAGGGTTCGGTGTTTGTCAAGATAGCATGTAGGATGTCTTCTTCAAATGTGGAAATTGTCCCTGGTACTCTGTAAACTTGGTGGCCTGCTAGAGTGGCCGCGTGTGAGAGAGTAGTTCTACTGAAGCCAGGGTGGCATTGTTGAATCCTCTAATAGCTAATGATTCTCTGGCTATCAGGCCACCTTTAGAGTGGGACTTGTCTTTCCTGTAGATTGTGTAGTTGGGCGGCATGGCTAGCGTCAGTGCTGGACCTGCGACAGGGTGCATCCAGGTTTCAGATATCGCTAGTAGGTCAAAATCTTTGGAGGTCTTGAGGTCAGCAATGTCTAATGCATGTGCACGTATAGATCTAGCATTTATTAGAACTCGCTTGAGTGAGCATGCTCTTGTAAGTGATATTGTTGGTGGGTGGCATGGCGTGGCATGGCGTGGCATGGCGTTGTCAGTGCTTGTGGCTGTGAAATATGGTTACTATTTGGAGGATTGGAGGGGATTCTGCCTTGTGCTGGTAGTGTTTGTTTTGGGTTATGGTAGGCTGGTCCTGGTTGGAGAGGACCATGGCTCTTATGGGGAGAGGACTGGAGTGGGATTAAATGATCCTTTGATAGGCTGCAAGGGCTATAATTTAGGCAAGAGTGGTTTTTGCGTATCGCGCAGGTCAGAGGTTTGGCTATCAGCATGTTCATGTTTATGCGTACGTTTGTGTGCACTGGAATAGGATGAAGGATTAGTTTGTGAAGCATAACTTATGTAGGTGGACTGCTGCCTAGTTCTGTAGTTGGTAGAGTGGGTAGTGCGCTCTTGTAGGCACTGGTTTTGCAGTTCAGTAGTTTGTGCATTTGAGCTAGTGCGCTATCGTAGGCACTGGTTTTGCAGTTCAGTAGTTTGTGCAATTGAGCTTGTCCGCTCTCGTAGGCACTAGTTTTGCAGTTCAGTAGTTTGCGCATTTGAGCTAGTGTGCTCTCGTAGGCACTGGTTTCGTAGTTCAGTAGTTTAAACATTTGAGAGGCAGAGCCAGTTCTTATTGCCAAATGTCTGCATGGCTAGACTATCCCTAAGAAAGGGGGGTGCTTTGGCTGTTGGGTTTGGTCTGGTCCCTGTTGGCCCTCTCAAGCACCAGTATCTGGTTTCTGTATGATGGTGGGGGGGTCGGGTATTGGGCTGCTGGCTGGTTCTCGCTACCCTAATGCGTGACTTCAAGTTAGATCCCATGGTGTAGGCATTGTTGGCCTGAAAGGGAGTGTGAGTGGCGTTGAGGCAGTAGGCGGTAGTGCTGTTGAGTGGGCGGAGGTTATCTAGAGTAGGGAAGGCAGCTTCGTTGCTCTTAAGCATCATGCTTGTGTCTGGGGTGCACCTAAATGGCGATCCGCTGCTGAGTTTTGCAGAGGTGCAATATGCGCTGCACAGTGGGCAGAAGGGAGGAAGAGACTTGACGTGGGAGTGGGTGTGTACATTGTGTATGTAAGATGTCACAGCGTAGCATGCAATGGCACACAGTTAGAGTCACTGAAGTACATATTACCGACATGCGTTGGCTTACCTTTGCCAATACTAATGAGATGGAATCCTGAGTTACGAGCGGAATAAGGGATTTCGTCAGCGGTGATCGGCAATAGCCAGCATCGGTCGCGGGTAGGAACAACCCTCGTAGCTATGTCGAATGGCCGGTGCAAGTTTGTCCTGCATTAAATCAACATAATTGTTGCTGCGAGAAGCAATGGGGTGCCTCGGTTCCATCTAGAAGAACGGTGCTGGCCGTACAGCGTCCACGGCAGGACAGGGCAAGACAGGGACTGCAGATGATGGCCTTACCAGTTGGCCTTCAAAAGGGCCCAGCTTCACCTGTCGGCTCCCTACAGGAAGCACAATAAGATCAGATGTAGCACAATCATGTTGCAGCAGAGGCGTGCTTTTCGATTTCAGCAGGTTTGAAGACTTCTTCCATGAGACGCAGTCGGCCATTTTAAAGTGGCAGATTGCTTCTTTGTTGAAAGGCCCAACTGGGCCTGCAGGGCATCCAGGGGACCCCAGATGGGGGTCTGCATAACGCTTGTGTACCTGGTTGAAACAGGGCAAGACAGGGGCTGCAGATGATGGTGTGGTGTGATGGATTCTCATGCATTCCTTGCACCTCCACCCTGTCGCACAGATGGAAGTTGTCTTCGACCCCAGCAACTTTACCCACTACATGGTATCATCCACTCGGTTAATGTGCACTCTGTGCACCACCACTCCCTTGCCTATATCCTAGAGAATGCGCCCAACCCCTACACTTTCTCCCACTCAATGTTGTATTTTAGTAGCAATAACTCATCTGAGGTAAAGTCCAGCATGTTTTTGTCATGGGTTCTCACAAATGGGAAGAAAACAGACAGTTTAATGTTCACATACAGTATCAAACCCTTCCAATGACAATAGAAAGCAAGCATTGGCAATGCCAACAATTTGGGCTTTTGTGTAGTCATGGGAAAGGCACTTGTCAGTCACAGCCATAGTGGCATTAACTGCCCATTGATGGTACCAGGGGCAGACTCGTGTGGGTACGTGGGCATCTAATAGCAGTGCCTGGTAAATGCCTAATATGTATGCACAAGCAAAAACTGTTAGCTTTGCCAGTGTTCAATGTTAACTCTCAGAAGACTGCTTTGAAAAAACACTTGCAAGCACTTCGGTATTAAAGTGAGCTCAAAGAGTTCCCACAAGGAGATGTTTTGGGTGGGGGGGCAGAAAATGGATGGGAATGTCCACAGGGATTAGCACGGCCATGGGTAGTCAATGGGTGGCAAATAACCAAACAATACCTACAAGCTGTGTGTCCCTCTTCATATGCCATTTCTCCTATCCGTACTCTAATACAATAGTTTCGGCTTGTAGGTGTCGCACATTACACCTAATAGCCCAAACTAATGACTGAGACTCATTATGGGAAGCAATGCAATAAGAAGCGCACAACAGACCGTGCGGGACCCCAATGCAGTTTAAAACTCTTCGAATGGCAATGCACATGAAAAATGTAATAGTTTACAATAGGAGAAAAGACAGGAAAGTGGCGCAACTGACCCGGTATTGTGAGGAGGACCTGGTTCTTAGCTGGAGGTGCTTGGATTTTCTTGGCTTTTGGTGTCACTTTCTCCTTTGCCTTCTGGGGTGTCTTCCAATTTCTGGCTGGCACACCATGTCCCAGCATTAGTTTGTCAAAAAAGCAGAGATTTTTACATGGCTTGTTGTGGAACCTGCTGGTCTCTAAATGGCGACCAGCCGCTACTACAAGAGAATGGTGCCATCGGACGGGTCACGTCTTGGCAAATACTGTGTTCAGAAGTGAATTAGCTGCAAATGACGATCTTTCCCTTAGTTTTAAGTGTTGCATGGTCCATTGCCATGTCAGCAGTGATTCTATCATGCAAATGAATACTTTACACAGTTGTGATAATGTCACCTGGAAAACGTCATTTTTATCCTGACCCCTAAAATGATTTCTCCAAATATTCTAAGAGGTGTATAATGTTATGCTATGTTCTCCAATCCTAGAATATTTGGGTAAAGTGTTTGAGTTCCCTTCCTGAAGTGTAGTATGGAGGGGGAAAGTCACATCTGTGTTGGTAACTTGCTACAGAGACAGGGTGCATAGGGGGGGGAATACTGTTTTCCTAGTTTTTTCCATCTTGCAGTTCTGTGTTTCCCCTTTGATGATGCTGTGGTTTCTGGTGCATTGGCCTTCTGCGGTGGGGAGTTTGTTGGTTGTGGCTGCTTTGCAGGTGATGCAGGCTATCTTTAGCATGAGGCATGCTTTAAGGGGTAGCCAGTGCAGATCTTCGGGAATGGGAGTCATGTGGCCAAATGTTCTTGGTCCTGTGATCGAACTTTGCAGCTGTGTGGAAAGCACTGGTGCTTGTCTTTCTCTGTTCCCTTTGAAAACATGGCGTTCCCTGCCTGTGTTCCCTTGGCTATTGGCCGTCTGTCAGCTTCCTTTACTACGAGCAGCAAGATGCGCGCAGTTCGCGAGGGTAATCTCAATGCCGAGGCAGCCCTCTGCTCGGAGAGCTCTGAATTCCCCCATAGAAAGGACGGCTCCCATCCCTCGCCCATTGCCACGCAGTCAATATTTCGCTACCAGTGCACTCGTGTGTGATATTGCCATCGAGCTGCTCTCGGTAGATTGCTAAATTGCATTGTGAACATGTTTACTGTGTCCCTTTAATCTTTATTACTTTTAAAGTGACAAAGTTAATCAGTTGGTTCAAAAGCACCCATTTAATGTGCTCCCACAGGGGCCATGAAGAGAGATTCAGAGAGGAGTTGGAGCAGCAAAGGCATTAGCTCACTAACCGCGGTACACCTTTCTGCTGTCATTAATAATATAGTTGTAAAAACAGTGATAGTTTATAGTTACTTGCGTATTGAAGCGTTTCTGGCAGAAAAAAAAGTATTAAGCAGGCGTTTTATCTTTTTCCTCCCCTCAAGTTTGGCACAGTGCGACTTTTTGGTACCAAACTACAGAGCAGACTATTGCTCAAAATACAACGATTTACATCAGTCATTCTCTCCTGTTGCTGTGTAAATGCCTAGTGGGTTTACAGCAGTCATTCTCTCCTGTTGCTGTGTAAATGCCTAGTGGGTTTACATCAGTCATTCTCTCCTGTTGCTGTGTAAATGACTAGTGGGTTTACAGCAGTCATTCTCTCCTGTTGCTGTGTAAATGCCTAGTGGGTTTACAGCAGTCATTCTCTCCTGTTGCTGTGTAAATGCCTAGTGGGTTTACATCAGTCATTCTCTCCTGTTGCTGTGTAAATGCCTAGTGGGTTTACAGCAGTCATTCCCTCCTGTTGCTGTGTAAATGCCTAGTGGTAAATGCAGGCATCTGAAATTTGACAATTGTATTTTTTCCAAGGGGCGGGTGAGAGAAGGCAGCAAGCCAATAGCAAGGTTTTCCTTCCATACCACCAGATAGGGCGGCGGATCGCAGCTGCTCGATTCCATGTTTAGCCTCCTCCCAAAATGACATGCAAAGCCCTTAGGTTGTAACTAGTATTTCTTGCCTTGAACTGTAGGTGCTACAGAGGTGCATGTTACGCACAATATTGCACCTCTTCTCTCGGCTGGTGAACTACATGTTAATTGGGGAACATTTGCAAGTTTGTGGCCATATTATTGAGGAAACGGTGGTATCTATTGCCACCACAAAGCACCAATAGATAATGAATTTCCATGGGGTGACTGAATGATGATGCGGGGTGTGTAGGATTGATGTTATCATCAAGATGGCCTCCTGTGAAGTTCATACAATCTTCAGCATCTACTTCATTTATGGTCATATTTTAATTTCTAAGATCTCCTTTGAAAGATATTTACAAGTCTAAAAGAATGGTCCTAACAATAATTACTCTGTTTCCAGTGGTGTTTCAAAAATGTCCATATTTAATATGCATCCTTATTTATACTTTAAATTGGATATTCAAATGGGAATAAATATGAAATGTGAGCAATGCTACCTTATTTAAACTTGTGAAAATTGATCATATTCTAGGAATTAACTGTTGAAATTCCTAACCATGAGATTACTTAATTAGGATATACGTGATCCGCCCGCGGTTGAATGTCCGGCGGCCGGAAAGTTTGCATGAGAAAGGGGCGAACTACCAAATGCGAACACACGTACATACCCACACCCCCACCCATACCCCCAACACACCCATGAGACACCCATGACACACTCCCCACCCACACCCTCAACATAAACAAACCCCACTTACCGTCTTCTTCACGCTGGGTCCCTACGGCGCCAGTTCCCTTTCACTTCCGTGATCGGGATCGGTGCCGCAGGGTCCTTTTTTTTAATGGAAGGCTGCAGGGCTTCCCCCCGCAACCTCCGCTCAATATACTGTAAAGCGGGAGTTGCGGGGGACACCCTTGCAGCCTTTTGTAAAATGAAACACAAAAAAACAGGGGCTTTGGGGTTGTCCCCCCCAACACCCGCTCACGCATCCCCCGTTTTTTGTTTCTTTTTTTACAGAAAGCTGCGGGGGTGTCCCCCGCAACTATAGTGAGCGGGGCGATGCAGTGGACACCCCCGCAGCCCCTGTTTCTTTTTCTTTACAATGCCACCAGCAAAGGATCGAACCTTTGGTGTTCGAACCTTTGGTGGTAGCATTTTTAGAACTTTTGGTTCATGTGAACCATTATATTCGGTAAAGAGGCGTAGTTTCCTTTAGTAGGTCACAATTTGTGATCAACATCATCTTTGCTGAAATGACCTTCACTGTCAAAATCTGCTCAATTCGGTATAGTTGAGAATCATTATCAAATAGTTCCTTGTTTACCCCAGACTCACACGTCTGTAACAGGTAAGTTATTTACTAATCATTTACAGCCTAGACTCCAACTTATCAACTGCAGAATGGAGTCTATAGCACATGGCATTTCACAGAAAAACTGAGCTGTTTCTTCATCCTCCATGGACCATCCCTGTTCAACGGTAGATGGAATTGTTTGTTATGATTGGTCTTCTTGGTTCCAGATCATGGCCTTGTAGTTAATTCTCTTCATTGCAGGTTCAAAAACACTTTTTGTAGGCAGCAACCTTTCCCATCTTGTCTGTTTCTTATTTGTTCTGGGCTGATTGACTTAGCAAATTAATGCTTCAGGCTAGGTTCTCAAAAAGTAGTGCAAGTGAAAAGAATGAAGAGGTTGCACTTGTTTCATTTGTGTTACTTTGAGGAATGCTCCTGTCACATTGTTATTAAAGGAGTATGACTGGCTCGCATCACCCACATGGGTGCTGAGAGCACCGCTCACAGTGACAGGCCCCGAAAAGCCTTTTGCTGTGAAATCTAAACAAAATAATTGCATTCCTAGCCGCCCTGTTTTCCCAGTATTAAGACATTGCCTTGCCATGATTTGTGCAACCCCCTGCAACTGTTCCCAACAGGCGCAGGGAATTGTGGTTCATTTATGCAAATATATCATGAGTGCCTTCTGGAAACCCTGTCTACTACAGGAGGCTGCTCAGAGAGTGCCAGCGACTGGATTCAATCCTTTTTATATTATAGAAGATCCAGAGAACATTGGGGTAATGCTGTTTCTGACCCAGCCCCAGTACACTGTGGAGTTCCTCTGATACTGTAGATTTCAACGAATCCAATTTCACCTAAACAGAAATCTTCAATTATTTTTTTCTTTGAATTGATAAGGTAAATAGGTAAATTTTAAAACATAGGTGAGGGTGGAGTAAGGGGATAAGATAAGGTAGGGGGAAGTGAGGAGTTTGGGGCGGTCGAAGAAAATACACTTTGACGATTTCACATTTTACGTGAAGTGGATTTGGTGAAATCACGGACATCCGAGTCCCTCAAGATGCATGCATATCACCTGCTCTCTTTAATGTTTATATTAAACCTCTCTGTGATAAGCTTACTAAAATGGGGGTACAATGTACCAATTGTGCAGATGACGCCAAGGGGGTTGATGGAGCTGAGTAGTAATTACACAAGTGACTTGAATAGATTTGTTTCCATTTACGGGGTGTGCTTGAACAGTTCTAAAACAGAACTCATGATCTTTGGGTCAGCACAAGCCAGAGCTAAGCTTGATGCTAAATATTCTAACTTTAGTACGAGAGCAGTAGCATCCTAGTTTTGGACAAAGTGAAGACACTTGGGGCCTCATCAGTTGGGTGGTAGCACTTAAATGCGGCGCTAACGCTATTAATGCTGCATTTAAGGGCCTGCCTAACCTCGAGTTGGGCGGAAAGTTTGGAGTTTTACCTCCAGCTTTTTGCTGGAGGTAAAACTCCAGCTTTCCACCCGTTTTTGGCTGTTTTCAGCCCTATTACCGCTGGTGCTATTATCGCCATCGTTAATAGCGCTGAAAATCCCCATAGCGTCCTATAGACTCTTAAGTAAATGGGGAATTACAGCCTTAGCAGCGGTAATGCTATTTGTGATGGCGGTATACCAGCAGTATTACCGCCAGACCGCCAAGGCTGTGATGAGGCCCTGGATGTCTTTTTTGAGTTTTCTCTTGGTGCAGATGCACATGTTGGTGGAATTGACAAAAACTGACAATATCACCTAAGACTCTTGGGACAAGTTAAACCTTTCATCTCTAACAAAAATTGTGAAACCCTGGTCAGAGCTATAATCACGCCTAGAATTGATTACTGTAATGCCCTCCTGAGGGGTGCCAGTAAAGACTGCATTCATAGGCTTCGGGTGGTACAGAATGAAGCCGTCCGGATAGTCAGAAATGTCCCTAGAGAAGATCATATTTCTAACTTCAGGAAAGGGCTGCACGGGCTACCAGTGCCTGCTAGAGTACAGTTCCTGATAAATACTCTGACTCATAAGTACCCCTATGGACTCCTCCTTTTGACCTTAAACAAAGTCTTGAACAGTATGAACCAAGAAGAGCCTTGCGTTCAGTAAAAGCAAGCGCTTGATATTCCCGAGAGCAAAGCGGGTGAGGGGGAATGGTCAATCTTTACCGGTTTCAGGTGGCGTACGCCTGGAATACCCTACCCACACACCTGCGACAAGAAAGAAATCTGCTCTGCTTTCAGAAATGTTTAAAAAGCTGTTTATTTGAATACTTTTCTTTCTGTGTCTTTATTCACTGTGTTCTGTTTATAATATGTCCTTCTGTGTTGGTGTGCTCCCTGAGCCGCATGACAGATAAATAAATACATTTCAAAGCGCATCCGATTTTTGAATTTGGGATGCGCTTTGAAATATGTAGAAACCCTCTTTATTTGTGCAGATACGTAAAAGGCGGTGGAAAAGGGCATCTGGATGTGCACATGTGTGATATACACATTCAGATGCCGTTTGAGAAGAGGGCCCAACATTCTTTGGTGCCAGTGATGAGATGCGCTTGTTTTCAGCTGTTCGAGTGCAGCGGTCAAGTTCTTCTAGACTGGGAACGGTGTCGAGCATGGGTTGAACAGGAGCTTAATGCATTTCTAATGAGATGCTTGACGAAGTGTGGATCGTGAGGGCTACCAAAGTAAGTTCGACAGTAGCTCTGACTGATAAGATGCTTGTGACTGGTTCTTATTCGATCGGTTTGATTAAGCTTTCGAGGTGCTGCGGATCGTGAGAGCCCAGCGGGGTCGGTTTGACTGCTCATTCGATGACGAAGAGGCTGGACATTATATGCGCAGTCAGATTCAATTGGTTTCATGAGGCGTTGAGCAGCGTGGCTCGATTATCCACCAGGGTCAGTTCGACTGTCGAATAGGTGGTAGTTCGAAGGTGGCAGATGCAATATAGAACTTGTGGTTCAAATGGAGGCAACAACGCACTCAGCTAGGGCAGAGCAGCAGCGAACAGGTTCGAAGATGCCTTTCAGTGGTTTGGGTACAGCAGTTGCATTGCTCTTGACGGGGAGCAGATGTTGAGCAGAGGTTGAACAGGAGGTTGTGTGGTTTTAAGGCAATGTTCAAAGAAGTGCATATTGTGAGGGCCACCAGGGACGATTTGACGGTGAAGAGTCTGGTGACTGGATGCACAGTTCCAAGTCGCGTGGCTCTAGTGTTGCATTCAAAGGTCGCCTTTCGAGGGATCCCTCAGGGTTTGGTAAACTGTCAAAGAAGATCAGCAATGAAGTTGCTGCTGTTTAGCAGAGTGGGTTCCAAGGTGGCAAGTGCATTGTAGAGCTTCAAGTTCTAGCTGGTGCAACAAAACGCTCAGCTACCGTGGTGCGGTAGAGAACAGGTTCGACCATGCAGTTCAGCGGTTCAAGGAACGGGTGAGTGCTAAAGGCAGCTCCAGATGCTCCTGATGGTTCGATGCAGTGGAACAGGCTTGAATAATGGTTCAATGGTGAACACACTGGCATCCGGTATGTCTTGACTCTCAGTTGCTGTGATTCCAAATCCAGGGACACAAGTATACTTGTCCTCATGCTCCCACACACAGGGAAGGCTGGCCCACAGCTGCAGGTGTCCCTCAAGTCATTGAGGTCTTACGCACTGGTGTGGCTGGCAGGTCTTGTCCCAACAGCAGTGCACCCCCAATGGTCCCTGGGGATGGTTAGTGGACAGAGCTCACCACTCAGTCTTCACCTCACTGGCAGAGGACTTTGGAGAGATCAACTCTCCCAACAGAGGTGCATTGAATCAAATGAGGAGTGGGCGATCCCTTCTTTTAAAGGCAAAAGCCCACCAGTGAATGGACTAAAGATAGTCTGCTTTAGGTGTCCAATCCCTTTTCTTAGAGCAAGCGGACTTAGCCTTATGACAACACACCCAAAGTGCTTTTCACTAAAGAAGTGAAGAGGACAGGAAGTAAAGTAGAGGCAAAGTGAAACAAGATGGTGGAACCTCCCTCCAGCTGTAAAGAGTTCCATCTGTCTACACTAATCCCGCTCCCTACTCTTCTCAATAGGATCAAAGGCCTTTTTGGTGTGCAGCACCCTGGTGTGAGGCTAAGCCTTTTATGAATGGATGTGCCATTTGATTCCTGTAGAGCAGCTGTCTCTCTGGGGAGGGTGTTACCTCACAAAGGGACAAAGAGGCAACCAACAAGGCGATAGTCCTGCTAGCAGCAGCAAGGCCAACCTTTCTGGGGGAGAATAGACAAAACCCTTCCACAGCTGAACTAGGCTTACAGGGCTGACACTTGTGAAAATATATTGATGCGGCTTGTATAACTCAGAGAGATGTTGGTCACCACACCTTGAACTCAAGTATGGCTTATATTGAATGTTTTACGTGTTGTTTTTGGAACAAGGTTGCATATCTTAAATGTAGCCCCTATGCTTCAGAGACGTTGCTGTCACTGCAGCTGTCAAATGGGCACCTGTGACCTCTGAACCGGCTCTGTGCCCCAAGAGAGCAGGCACTGCCGATGAGGATACTGATACAGCATGGTACAGGTGTTCACTATGCATTTGACATGGAGTTTATGAAAGGGAAATCTGATTGGCAGGTTACCCTTTCAGAGATCGAATTACCGATATTATTTTATTCATTTGATTTTTTTTAAAGCCAGGGCTTTTAAAGCCTTTCCAAATGGCAGTCCTTCACACGCATCCAGACAAAAATGCGGCTCATCCTTAAGGCAAGAAAATAACTGGATTCTATTTGCACAAGCATGTTGAGATTCAGAATTAGGCTACATGCCCATTTTAATTCTCTAGAGAAAGATGGCCCAATGCCCAAGCTCTGGATGCTTCTCAGCTATGGCTCATAAGCTGCTGGTGAAGGTAGGCAATAGGCCTATAAGCAACCTCTGAGCTCAGATGCACTGAGTCTACCCCAATTCCAGTTTTACAGGTGCCTCTCTGACTTTTATTTCCCTGTGCATAGCCTAGAACTGACGCCCTGCGCAAACCAGCCTTCCAGTGATGTGAAAGGGTTTGTCAGGATGAGGCCTGCTGATTGTTCTGTGGTGTCTGCACAGCCGTAGATAGGATATGGTGTACCCTGACAGCTATGACACCTTGGTGCGGGGGGATGCCACTTGAGGGAAGTTACCTTTTCTTCTCATAAGACCACCCACTGCAAGTAGTGGTTTTAAGGGGGTCCTGTGTGCTTCCCTTGCCTGTCAGTGCCTAGGAAAGACTGGCCAGAGTGCATGATATCTATTTTTAAATCCACACAGAGATTGTATAAAGGATCTGACAATCTGTCAGATGTCCCAGTCCCATCTAAGTGACCAGCAAGGGTGTCAGGAGTCGGGTCTGGTAGGAAACACCTTAGGCCTGGGTGAACAACCAACTCCTGGCTGTGCCCTGCCTCGGAATATTTGGGCTCTGTGATTTTGAACTGGTTAAGGCTTTTGCCTTGCATCTGTTCCTGGTTTTGGAAGAGACCAGAGCTTTCATTCTTGATTTCTTCCACTTTTTGGAGTGGCTCAGGGTCTCCACCCTGCACCTGCTCATCCCTCTGGGACAGGTTCTCTGTACCCGGAAAAAGCCAGCCTGACCTGGACTCCAGATGAAGACAACTCATTCAGTTCTTGAAAGCTACTCAATTCTGAAACTTCCCTATCAACCATCTCATGTTCGTTTTCTATGCCAGTAGGCAACCCTGAGTTCACTGAACCCATTGCTAACACGATAGTCACCTCAGTGGCCACTGAGTCCTCCTTCACAAGAGTAGGTGCCTCAGGGAACTTCTCGTCTGGATTGTCTGGTACTGGTGAGACCGGTCTCTTGAATTCCCCAACTGAGGAATCCTCCTGCTTTTTTAATAGGCCAGTGCATTCATCCTTGGCCTGTTCCTGGTGTTCCAGTGTTTCAATTCCATGGTTTGCCTCAACAGACCGGTCCGAGTGGAACATCTCTGCTGTTCTTGGCAACAGTCAGCCTGACCTGGGACTCCAGATTAAGACAATTTACTCAGTCATCGACTACTTTACAGGCTTGAAACTACCCTGTCCACCATCTCAGATTCATTGTCTATGTCAGTAGACTACCCTAATATCACTGAACCTGGTGCTAATGCAATAGTCACCTCAGTGGCCGTTGGACTCTCTCTCTTGCAAAAGAGTAGCCAGCCAAGGGGACTTCAGGCTTGGAAGGGATGCTACCGGGGACTGGTCTCTTGCGGTCTCTGGCGTAGGAAGCCTCATGTCCGCAGCCCTCAAACGCTCCATCCTTTGTTGCTCTTAGAGGTTCCACTCCATTAACTGTTATGACCATCCCTAAGTCAGGGAGACTATTACCCAGCAGACAACTGTGATGAATCAGAGATGACCATCACAGACACCCTGGCCGGGGACCCTTCTCATGTGGCCAGGGAAAGTCAGACACTTCTTGATCCTGACCCTGGGGGTGGTGTTCTGCGGGAGGATGAAATGGGTGGCGCCTCAGGTCAGGGGAATTGTGAGAACCCTCTAAATAACCTTTCTTGTTATCCCACGTTAGTAATGGCCTATTGCAAAATTGAAACCTTTATTGAAAATAAGCATAAGAACATTAGGGACTTCAAGTCCCATAATTCTCAAGCTACTTGGACAAGGAAGAGGAGCAGAACCATAATGTGCAGACTAGTGGTCCTGATGACCCACACCTGAGTGGGACCTTTGAATACTTAAGGCCCCTTGACGCGCGAGCCGTTAGAAGCAGTGGAAGGAGAAGTGTGCTGAGGCAGAGAGAAGATGCCAGGACTGCCGGTTTCAGCTGAATGCGTTGCTGAGCGAGTTGTAGAAGCTGGGAGTTTGCCTTGCAGAGGACACATAGCTGGAAGCGGTGCAGCTGCTGGCTATCCAGTGCGACAGACGACCTCTCCCTGCCCAGTGTCGTACTCCGGTGGTTGGCGTTCACTGGAGCACGTGAGGAAAGTAACAAGCTCCTGTTACAATAAGCGCTGACTACTGGAGTATGACCAGAGCTTTCAAACAGCCCAGACTCGACGTGAGAAGTGAGGACTGAAGCAGCAGCAGTTCGAGCAGACGTGCAAGGGAAGACTGGTGAGTTGGCCATCATTAGGTGACCCTGGGGCGTTCTGCACTTGACCGCTGGCAGCTGCTGAAGGTCATTTTGAAAAATGAACTAATGAATTCAAGTATTTGTGGCCTGATATACACATTGAACGAAAGGGAGAGAAGAAAGAATATAGCAACTTTTGCCAAAGTAAAAAGGGGCAAAATGTGATCAAGTGTGCAACTAGCATTGCCAAAGTAAAGAGTAGGTAATATTGGAACACAATAACCACCAGCATCGCCTAAGCCAAACGAGGGCCGTTATAAGAAAATTGAGAAATCGTTTTCCTACAGAGGGAACTGTGAAACAAAGACATTACCAACAACTATCTGGTGTGGTAGTAGAATACCAAAGGTGGAAGGAAAGAAGCACTCTTTGTAGAAAGCCTCAATAGTGAGAGAAATCTAACCTGCAGTGCAAGTGGCAAACATACCAGTGGAACAAACAGCATCAAGAAGAAGTTGAAAGAAGTTGTGAATTTAAATATTGGTGAAATCCAAAAACTTTCATTAAAGTTTGAAGCAAAACCACACCGTAGAGTACTTTGTAGAAATGAAAGGAGTTTGTATCCTGGCAGGAGCGTACACCAGCAAAGGGATTGTAGTGGTAGTCCTGGCAGGTTAGTGGACCAGGAAGAAAACATTCAAGTACTGATTTGTGGTACAAGGTGGTTGTGGAAGAAAGTGGAAAGCCCACTAATGTGTTTGATGGTTGTAAAACCATGCTGACAAAAACATTGTTCTTCATAAAGAAAAATAAGAAGTTGTATTTTTCAAAGAGGAAAAGTTATATTGAAATAATCATTAGAAGTGTGAGATAAAGACTTTTTGGGTTGTCAAAGAAAACCTTGTGGAAAAATGTATTTTGAAAAGTGATGAATCTTGTCTGACATTGGGACAATCCAAGTGCCAAGTGAAAAACGTATGGAATGAAGAAACCTTGTGTTGGAAAAAAACTTGGCTGTTGAGAGGAACTTTGTATTGTCTTTGAAGCAGAACTGGAGTGTTACAAAGAAATGTACTGACTGGAACTTTGAGTTGTAAAATCCTGTTTTAATCCTGTGGTAGGGTGAACCGGCCCTGGTTACAAGGATATATCATTCTACAGTTGTGGGATGCACACGGTAAGGCTGAGCCCACGATGCTGTTAGTTATTATTCTGGTGACACTGTTTTTTTGTTTTGCTTGATTTTATTTCTTTTCAGGTACGGGTGTTTTCCCCACCACAGCGTGTGACTCGGCGCCACTTCCCTCGCAAGCACAGAACTTGTTATGTTTATTTTTTTCGTTCCACGTTCATTTACTTATTTTATTCCCTTGTACTTAGCAGCACACTGCTACAGAGGGAGCCTGGCCTCTCAGCACCCCAAGACTCATACTTGGATTACAGTTCTCTGTTGATTTTTTTTATATTCAGGCATTGCCTGCAGGAGGTCCCTCCCTCTGCCCTGGTGATTGCACTAGGGATTGATTACCTTTGAGCTCATAGCTCGCACTCTCCCATCTAACGCTGGATGCACACGGTAAGGCTGAACCCCCAGTGCTGTTAGTTATTATTCTGGTGACGCTGTATTTTTATCTCGCTTGATTTTATTTCCTTTCAGGTGCAGTTCTTTTTCCCCACCATGGCGTGTGACTGGGTGCCACTTCCCTCGAACGTACAGAACTCATTCTATTTATTATTTTAGTTCCACGTTGATTTACTTATTTTATTTCCTTGTACTTAGCGGCACACTCCACAGGGGCTCCCTCTGCCATGGTAATTGCACTAGGAATTGGTCTGCGCCATATCATGTGTGTATTTAGAGCATACTCATCCCAACAGTGCAGCGGGAGCATTTACATCACACCGAAGGTGTGCCTACGTTAAGCCCGTCTGGGCCTGTTCGGGTCACGGACGGGACAGAGGGCTAATTCCTATGTTATTCTCGCTCTCAGCTGCTGGAATTCAGGGCCCTACCTCATTGTTTTATGGTTAATAATCTGAGGAGTCCCCTACTTATACCACACAAGACTATGGGTCTGCATGCCGTTCTAGTTAATGCACGCTCTATGGTAGCACATTCTGATCATATTTTTGACCTACCTAATTATGACAAACTAGACCTAATTTGTGTGATGGAAACCTGGCTGAGTACCACCTCAACCCCATCCTTCTCACAATCTATCCCATTGGGATATAAAATTATTCATCAGGACAGGGACTCTGCGCATCCTGGAGGAGGGACTGCTATCCTGTTCAAATCTTCTTTGAAAATTGAATGGATTCCCCTTGCTCTAGAATTAGAAATGGAGGCAATTTTAGTAGGTCTCACTGTCTCAGCTGTATATTCAGTGCCCTTTCTTGTTGCCCACCGGCCACCTGGTACATTTCCTAGCTTTATACAGCCGTTTCTGGAGTTAATTTCTTTTCTTTCAGTTAGGTTCTGTAACCTGGCAATTCTTGTTGATTTTAATATTAGATTTAACTGCTCACAGTCGCCCAGACCTCAGCAATACTTCAATGCTCTATCTGACCTTGGTTTTACCCAGAATGTTACATAGCCTACCCACCAGCTTGGTGGCATACTGTACCTAATATTTTTCTATACACCGGGGCTTGTGGTCCCCGGGGTTACTTAAGTATTGTGGTCTGACCACTATTTAGTCTCATTCTGTATTCCCGACACATTGACTCTCACCTCCGGTCAGTCTACATCGGCACTCAGAAGGAATTAGCGTTCTGTAAACCTGATGGACATGACGCCCATGATCAAATCTAATTGCAGGTTAACACAACCTGTCGATTTTGAAACTCTCCAATGCCATGCGGCTAGCCGCAAATGAACCTGCGCCCATTAGACCTAAGTTGCTCCGGAAGTGCCCCTCTCAACTGTGGTTTTCTCAGGACTTAGAACTATGAAATTAGAATTACGCCAGGCAGAGCGTAACTGGCGTAAATCCTACGAATCTTCTCTGAAGGTGCACTTTGCATCCTTATCTAAAAATTATTATGCATCCATTAAATTGGCAAAGCAAAATCTTTTTTTTTTACACTGAAAATTACATCTGTTCTTAATAGCTCTAAAGAGCTTTTTTCGGTGGTAAAATCTTTCTCTTCCTTATCGCGGTTTCTCTCTATGGCTCCATCCTCCCAGTTATGCTGTGATGCTATGGCTAATTTTTTCCATACAAAAAGTTAAAACATTCTTCAAAAAATCCAGTTGGATCAAAGTGCTACTTCAGCAATAATGCGGTATGAAGGCACTGGGTCTACTACGAACTGGTTGAATTTTCCAGTCTCGGAAGATGCTATTCTGACAGCCGCTATGCGCCTGAAGTCTGCATCTCCCTCGGATGCTAGTCCGCATAGCATTCTGAAAAATATTTTACTTGGTCAAATTCCTTATATCACCAAAGCAGTTCATTTGTCCTATCAATCAGGGGTTATCCCAGCCATGTTGAATCAGGCCATGGTGACCCCACTCTTGAAGAAAACCTTCCCTAGATGAATGTGACCTGTCTAATTTTCACCCAATCTCCTTGCTTCCTTTTTCTATGTAGCTTCTTGAGTCTCTAGGCTCTCCTCTTCTTTCTTCTTTTATCGAGTCTTCAGCTAGGTTTGACCCCTTTCGGTCAGGGTTTCAGCCAGGCATGTGCACAGAGTGTCTTAGTATCTGTGATGGACGATCTAGCCCGTCTAACTGATGGGGTGGCATTGGGGCCCTAATTCTGCTTGACTTGCCAGTTGCATTTGACACTGTGGACCATGCCATCCTCCTCGCTCGCCTGTCCCTGGCAGGCCTCTCCGGGTCCGTGCTGGATTGGTTCACATCTTTCCTGGCAAAGAGGAGCCACGCTCTTTCTTTACCCCTCTTCTGTTCTGCTTCTTTCTCTCTCTTCTGCAGAATTCCTCAGGGCTCAGCCTTGTCCCAGCTTCTATTTAATCTGTACAACCAGCCACTTGTTGGCCTTATCCCCTCCAATAGGTTCAGATGCTACTCCTATGCGGATGTCACTCAGATTCTGGTCCGTTCCGATCATGACCAGACTGGGGTGTTGTCTTGCCTGAGAGACTGCCTGAACACTGTTAGGGAGTGGATGGGCCTCAACTGGCTCAAGTTAAATGGGGACAAGACAGAGGTCCTTATAGTGGGAGCCGCATCTTCTTCTCACAATACTACTCTATGGTCTTCCTCCTTCTGGCCGTCTTCATTTGGTAGTATTCCTGTCTCTGTGCCAGTTGTGAAGAATTTTGGAGTCTACATTTCCTCTTGTCTGTCTGTGGCGCCCCAGGATAGCGCTACCTGCAAAGCCGGTCACTTTACTTTGAAGGTCTTACTGAAAATTCTCCAATTCCTTCCAGCCCTCCTTCATCGAATACTTGTGTCCTCCCTGGTCACGAGTCGGCTCGACTACTCAAATGTGCTTTACCTTGCACAGCCTAATGGCCTTATTCGTCAACCCCAGCTGCTGCAGAACGTAACAGCTGGAGTTGCCACAGCTACTCCCTACGGATCCCACATTAGCCCAGTTCTGTGAGCACTCCATTGGCTCCCGGTGGAGAAAATAATTGTTTTTAAATCACTTTGTTTGGTTCACCGGGCCTGCAATGGAGTCAGTGCTAGCTTTCTCCAGGAGAAGTTTGCTCCGTATGTACCTGCTAGGTCTCTGCGCTCAGAGAATAACTGCCTCTTAGTGGTAGCCAAAACCTGGCTGAGCAAGGTGGGAGGCTGTACTTTCTCAGTAGTTGTGAGTAAGCTGTGGAATTCTATTCCAGTTGATCTTAGGCGTATACCCAATCATCTCCTTTTTCGTCGCCTTCTCAAAACCTACCTATTTTAACTTCTAGGTTGGCTGCCTATGTGTTGCCTGTGTTCTCCTCATGCCAAGATACCTGTGGTGAACGTGTGCATTACAAGTATTAATAACATAACATCACATAAAGTTCATATGTGAATCTAATTGTTTTGTTGAGTTTGAATGCCCATATGACACCTATATGTATTGGTTGGATGTATAAATGTGAGGGACAGATACCGTTTGATGCTAGTGTTTTATAGTTCCATAGGCAGGGAAATTCTCGTTAGGTTAAACGAGGTGTTTATCACACCCATATCATTTAATAAAATGGCTACTTGTGAAAAACCTTTACCAAGTTGTCCGCCTCGCATTCCTGACCCCTCACACACCCTACTGCAATGCATGCCTGACTGCAACATGGTGCAGGGAGGCTTCAGTCCTCCAACTAAGCTCTGCTGTTTCCAAGGGACAGTACTTCATACCACCAATCCCTCTTACTTGCAGGTTTAGTCCTAGGGTTTATTGCTCTGGCTTTACCTGTTGCTTATCTCAAACTGAGGTAGCCCGGTATGCAGTGTTTATAACGAACGAAGAAATAACTACAGTGTTGCTGATATTTTCATTCTTTTTTATTTAAATGCACTACCCAACACTTTCCCCAAATATTCTAGGACTGGAGTTAGTATATAAAATTACACCAGTCCTAAAATATGTTGGGGAGGGTGTTCGGAGCATTTAGATAAAATAATGAAAATATCGACAACACTGTAATTATTTTTTAATTAGTTATAAACACATATAAGAGGTAGCCCCACAAGTCATTAACCAACCAGGATCATTGGGGGGATAATACTAAAACACAAAGTAGATATTCTAAGTCTTAATCCTACTAATTTTGGCTGCAATTTAAAATATGTTTGTCATTGACTACATCTGTTCAAAACATTTATAAAACAATTAAAATAATTTTTTTATTTTTTCATGGAAAATTGCCAAACTGCAAACTTACACAAAGTTAAAAAAGCTTACATCTCAATACAAAGCATTTCATACATATCTCTCCAGTTACATATTCCCAAAAAAACAAATGGAATAAACTAACAAAACATATAAAAAAACATGACAATACATGCTCCAACAAGTCAATGTAAACTAGACCCTCATACATTCGTGTGCCCATCCCCATTTACCGCGGCAGGGGATACAGAATGTCTCTTTCTGTTCGTGTACATATAATGAATGTTGCCATGCAGCAACAAGTTTTAGGATTGATCATCTGCCAACTTGAGTTTCGGCCATCAGGGCTTCACAATTTCTGTACCCAGCCTTCCTCACGGAGAATCTTATTTAGTTACATGGGGGCATGTACATAACGAATATAAAAATGTATCAAAACATTTTGTATTATTAATGTGCCTGTTGGCCAGCTCTAAGGGCATTAGGGCCATTAAATATACTTGTGGTTCATCATCAGATTACACACGCACCTGGTCATCAGAAAGATGTTTTTGTTAATGGAGTGCCATTAAAGGTAAGTGAACTGTCCCTGGAGGGAAGTGTCCGGTTGCCTAACCACTCTGACACCAGGAGCAGTGTCACTCAAGGTGGGAGACGTGTCCTGATTTCTGGAGACACAGTCCATAAATATCTGAGTCTTGGGGGAACTTGCCCCCACCATCTCCCCCAAAGGACCCGGTACCGTTCCCACTAACAGTGAGTTAACTTTCGTACTCCACCTGGCCCAGTGGGACCTCATCTGTTAATATGCCTGCACTGGCCGCGGTATCCTCTTCCATAGAACCAACAATTACAATTGCCTGCTTGGGCTTTTCCTTGAAGGCCGGATCAATGTCCCTTTAGTTAGATCTCCACACCGAAAACAACCCTAGTTTGTAGAGTGTGTGGGTGCCTCAGTGCTAGAGGTGCCCACACTCTGCTCTCGGGTGGGGGTTGACCTACCACCGGTCTGGAATCTCTCAATGGGTTTTGGGGGATGTTTCTTGGATGAATGAGCAGAACCTCTGTCATTTCCCTCCTTGTGTTTATTAATCAGTTGCCTCTGATTTAAGTGCATGTGCCTTAGCCTTTTTTTATGGACTTGAGTGTTCATATAACTGCCCGCAACCTTCGACAGTTTCACAGACTTGGTGTCATTCATGTCCCCCAAACACTGGTGTAACTCCATCTCTCACTCTAAAAGGGTATTATCTCATGCATCCAAATTAAATATGTCCTGAGTTGTGCCAATTTTGTTACCTGCCACCCATACGCAGGGTGATACTAAGGGCTGATGTACAAACACCCCAAAAGGTATACCCCCCCCTCAGAGGGTTGAACTATGTCCTTAGGGATGTGGAACCTAGTATGTCTTTGGATGCCACCACCTCAGATACTTCCTTCCCCACTGGAAGTTTTGTGTGTCTTCAACTCAAATTAAATTTCCCCAGTCTGCGTCTTTTTAGAAAGTCCTTGAACATTGTCAAACTCCTTAATTTCTTCAGGCATATGATATTTCTCCATAGTCGCTTGCAGGTCGTGGATGTCACTGGTCTTAATACACTTGGTTTATAATTCTTCTAACTTATTAAAGAATTTCTGCGTATGTATGCATCTTGAAGAACACTTCCTTGTAGCAGGTATACAGTGGAACAAGTGTTCATTTGTATGCTGGTACGTTGACTATGTTTGCCCATGATGATTTGATGTACAGTTCTCTCACTGTACCAGACATGCCACGCTTCAGGATACCAGAGATCCTTCAATAAAATACCTAATAGTACAAAGCAATGCCACACATATGTGCAGTTCATCGGGTCGTAAGTCAAATCGATCATGAAGACACTGTTGAGACGTTATGAGTGGCTGCACAGTATTGTAGAGACCCACACCTACTGTCAACACATGTTGCTGCTGTACCACACATATGTGCTCTTACATTTTCACAAATATGTGAAGAAAGTACATTTGTATTGCACTAACTGTTGGAGTACGTGTTATGACTGGCAGAACACATATCTGCTTTATTTGCCTAGGCTGGTCTTACAGTGTTACCTTGAAAACAATTCAGTTGGGAATAGACCCAAAATAGGAACTTGGTTTCCTGAGTTCATTTTGGGAGTCTGAAACCATTATGCTGCCTCCTTTCAGGTTCTCTGCTTTCAACATTTAAATAGTAGAATTTTCTATACTTACACTTTTCCATAGAAAACATAACCTATATTTGGTATTTGTTTTTTGGAGTTACTCTCCAAGTGACCGTCTTATTAAACCAATGATGTCACTACATGCTAAAACGTGGTTTAATTAATTAATCTATTATATTGCGCTTAATGCCAGAGACGAGCCTCGAAGCCCGCAACTGGAATTCAAACCTCTGTGCTCTGTGTTGTCTTGCTTCCGAGACTGCCCCTGAGCTATCCTTCCGGCCCCATGTTTCCCATGTGGAAGGAAGCCTGAATAGGATATATGCACTCAGTAGTTAATGGAGCAGGTTTATTTTGCCTTTGGCGCTAAGGACGCAGAATGGGGACCCGTTGACACACAACTGTGCAAGTAATGACAAAATACCACCAACTGAGTGTTTTATAACTACTTGTTGTGGTACTAGAAAGTAGAGGGATTTCAAATACTTCACTTGGACTTTCATTCAGTATACAAAAGAGATTGACTCATATCATTAAGTATGCAAAATCAGTCATGGAGAGGACATATTGAGATGATCAAGTGGTCTGATTAATGCAAGGCATTTTAGCAACATGATGTTAAGAAATATCCCCAGTATGTATTCTTTTTATATCTACTAATTATATAGTGCACTGCTTTGAAGAAATGATAAATGTTTTTGAGATTTCAGAGTTCTAGTTTGTGGTTACAGATACAGTAGTAGCAAATATATATATGTATTATATACATTTTATTATTTACTTAGGAAGGCAGGCTAGAGGAGTACCTGAAGAAAGTTAGATGAAGGACCTGACACGCATAGAGTTATGGCAGCATTCTAAAGTATATAGAAGGTCTGTCAAAATGTGCCCCTAGATGAATAATTCAGACGATTGTACATTTTTAAGTTTTGAGTTTTGGAAATTGCAGTATTTCTAATCGCAAAAAATATTTTCATAAAATAATTCTTGTTTATTCTGTTTATTTATTGAATGTTTTTTGAAATTGTGAAAGTCCTTTTATATTATGTTTACATTGAAAGAGCATGGACATTCCAAAATAAGTGCTATCATTGTAATTTAGGTGAAGAGGCTGATCTGATTCCTCTTTGTGAGTCCATAATGGTACCAGAAGAGTTCTGGTGGACTTATTTTTTACTTATTTAGCTGGAGGACCTTTCTTCTCACTCCTGAAGGTTAATACAAATGTTTAGCTGGTTAAATGTGTGTTTAAATGTGTGTGTGTATGAATGATTACTGTGCATTCTCACCTCTCATAGCTTTGACACGGTTGCCATTGGGGAGAGGCGAGGGTAGTGCTTTCGGTGCCAGGTGAACTGGAGCACTCACAATCTCCCCTCCCATTATTAAGATTTTGTTTTTTCTTCCATGAAAGTCAAAGAAAGCTCACCTTCATCTAATAAGAAAAACCAAAGGGGCAACAGACTGGGCCCCTATGCGCTTGTCAGGGCAAATGCCACTTGGTGAAGCATGTACAAACTGGGTAATAAGCAGGTGTATAGCTGCTGCGGGTGGTTGTATGTGAAAGGAACCTTTGCCCAAGGTGTCCAAGAAGGATTGAAATATACGAATGGACACAACCACACTGCGCAATTACAATGTCGCTTTATGATCAATTTACTAAGGTATATGCAGCCGACACGTGTTTCGACCATCAGGTCTTTTTCCAGGCTGAGCGTATTCTTATTGCATCCACTCAAATAGAGTATACAGGCTGTTTACGTGGAAGCTGAAAAGCAGTTAGACGAGAGACTGGGATGCCGCACATTTGCGGGTTTATACTCAATTCACACTCAGAATTCTTCTGCGCATTAGCGGTTCAATGAAATTGAATAGCCCATACTATATTTGTGTGGATGCAATAAGAATACGCTCACCCTGGAAAAAGACCTGATGGTCGAACCACGTGTCGGCTACATTCACCTTAGTAAATTGATCATAAAGTGACATTGTAATAGCTCAGTGTGGTTGTGTCCATTCATGTATTTTATCTAATAATAGATTTGTGCGCTGCATCAGAAAATTCTAGCCTGAGCATTAGTTAATTCTCAAGCTAGATGTTAACGTGGGTGTTATTGGTGCTGATTTGAAAGTTCATCTGATCTTGCTCTACTGTTCTGCACAGCGTGTGGTGGAGTCGAGTGGAGTTAAGTTATTGTTCTCATTAGTGGTTCGGTGGTAGTGCTTAGCAGGAGGTATATTAAAAAATATCAAATGTTGTAGCACCCACTATAGTACAGGTATGGCATGGCATATGCCTCTGGCGGTATTCCAATCAAATACCACCGTCCTTGAAAGACCTCCAATTCATACCTTCAGCATGAGGTCAAGGTAAATATTGTTCAAAGACCTCTGAAGTTTCTTTAAAGCTTTTTTTCCTGTGCTTAATGGTAGTGCTGAAGAGCAAGTTCTTTCCTTCTGTATTATGGGGACATTGGAATGGGATGAAAAAGCCGGCATCTGTGAAGCCTACCATCTCACCGCCTTTGCCATGTCATGCATGTAGGGGTCAGAATGTACCTTTTTGAGCTGTAAAACATGTACACCAGTGGTATTGCCCATTACTGTACACATGAAAATTCCACCTTCCAAAAAAGGGTGAAGATAGAAAGAAAAACATACAAAATATATTCCAAGTTGATTCTCTGAACTACCGCTGGTGGTATTTCAAGAAATCCACTACCGTTTCAACAGGTAAAGTGGTATTCATGTAATTGGATGGATACTTTGTATTTCCTGGGGCAGGTCCTGTAATTACTGCTAGAATAACTCCACCTCAAAAAACCACAGACCCCATAATGTGGCCCTTGAGCCCCAATTCTCATATGTGAAAGAAATATTCACCAGTGTTTTTTTACTCATTTCCCTCTTTGACCGTCTTCTGATGACGTACTCTGTTGGAGTTTGAAAGCTAATTTATTGCCCCAACTCAGCTTAATATTTTCCTGTAGTCCAGAGACATTATTTCTTTTCCGAAATTGTTCTTTATCTGGTGAGAGATCTCCAAAAGCAATAATATGATCAAGCTACTCAATATTGAAGACAACTACATCTTACTCCTTTCCACTGAAGACATTCTCCTCTTTCTTGCCTCACTCTATCCTACGGTCAAACAGAACTGAACGCTGGCATGTACTTGCAACTGAGGTCCGTTAGGCAGGGGTTGCCACGGTGCCCACCGCAATCCAAGAGGCGATGTAGGCAATACCAACAAATCACCCTACCCCTGCCAACCGCATGTAAAACAACACAGAGGCAGGACACCACAAAAGGGTGTCCCTGATTAATGTGATGCAGAAACAGTGCGAGGCACCACAATGGATTTGAGTTTCCACCAAGAAGCAAAGCACGGTAACAGTAGCCAATGAGTAAAAGAGCGAAAGGACAACCAGAAAAGGCTAGGACCGAAGGAAGAAAGGACAAGACAGGAGGCAAGGCTGGCCGAAACACCACAAAGCGGATGCACGGAGAACAGAACAAAAGCAAGACGGAGCGTGGATAACAGAGTGTTGAGACGCACCGAGGCATTGAATAATTACCTTTTTTATGTTTCGGTGCGATAAGGAGGTTGTTTAGGTTACCTATCAACGCTGTCCCGGCATTTGAGTGGGGACGAAGTAACGTTGTAGCATGCTCAGCATCAAAGAAAACACATGGTAGCTCCCATCCGCCACGGAGGGCCGTAGCCCTGGAGCCTGATGCAACAGGCCCTGGAAGACCATGCGAGGAACCGGACTGCAGCAGGGACGCTCCAAGCCGCCACAGCAGACGCCAATGCGTGTAGAGTCACCAACCTCCCGGTCCCCGTCTGCGGGACCGGGAGGTGAGCTGGCACGTGACACATACCTGTAGACATAAGGATGCTCTTCCTCCATTGACAATCAAGGAGCATGCAGAGCTTAGTTCCTCTCACTGTTAATCTTTTTAACCATTCTTTATAATCCAGGATGGTACCGATTTCCCTTACAGAATTATAAGAATCAGTGATTACACCTTTTCTAAAAAAGTCCTTTGATCCTTCCATTCTAGAGAACTATCCGCTCATTGTGAAGTTACCGTGGCAGCAAAACGCGTAGGAACAGCGATAACATCCCAGCTAGATACTTTAGAAGAGAGCCATGAAAAATGGTAGATACTTTTCAAGTTGGGTTCCATCCCCGGCCTAGAAGTGAGGTTGCCGTGGACTCTCCTGTGGAGTGATAGTATGTTGAATGATGACGTGAGACCTCATTTATAATTGGATATGTTTTTTTTTAGTTTGCAATGGTAAATATTTATGTATTTAAAATGTAATCACAATATATTTTAATAGGTAAACAACAATCACCAATGGGGCGAAAGAAAACAGAATAATATCTTTAATAGACCATTTAAAAAAATATATATATTTCTTTTATTACCAACACACCAAACATTACAACTTTGAGGACCTTTGCATACAAGTCTGCTACATTATGTTTGTACATCAAACATTGCGGTCCTCCCCCTACCCCATTAACTAGAGCCCCTATTTCCGTGCCGACCGCCAACGTATCTCATGTCACTCGCTCGTCTCCTTTGTATCATTCTCACTGAGGCCCGCCTGGGGAGTACCTGCCATTCTGGTCACCAGTTGCCTCCATTCTATCAGGGTCCCACTCATTCCTCCCCTCCTCTGCTGATTGCTTCATACAAGACTGTTGTTTCTGCGTTTGCCCATTTCAGGAGGTCTGCCCACCACACCTCTATTCTGGGGCTCCGGGCAGCCTTCCAGCGCATTGCGATTCTCTGCTTGGCCAGGATGTAGGCCAGGTCTTTCATTTTACTAATGTGCATCAGGTTGCGCGGCCTAGCGAACACCTGCAGCATACATGCCCATACCGACTCCACCTCCAATACAATCCCCTTCTCTGCTAAGCATAGCTTAATCTCCGTCCAAAATCTACCCACCTCCGGGCAAGCCCAGAACATATGTATCATCCCAGCTTCCACCTCCCCACATCGTGGGCACTTTTGTACAGCTGTGTTCCGAAACCTGGCAATCCTACTGGAGGTCATATATGTCCTATGGGTGACGTATAGCTGTATCTGCTGGAGCCTTGCGTTGCGGGACACCTTCTTGTGGTACCATTGGACTCTGACCCATTGTCCATCCAAGAGGGGTTCACCCACCTCCTCCTCCCAATCACGCCTTAGTTGCAGCACCTCCTTACCCACCCTAGTCATCAGTATCTTGTATATGCGAGATATTTCATGCCCACCCTCCGAAATATCATACATTGTCTCAATAGTCGTATCTGGTTGCTCGGTGAGCACTTCCGCAGGCCATTTGTCCTGCACCCGCTTGATGACTCTTATATGAGTAATATGTTGGCCTATGTGCACCCCGGTATCTTCCATCAACTTTCTGAAGTCTAGTGCCTTACCCTCTTGCCATACATCCCCAAGCGTCACCAGCCCCATGGCTTCCCAATATTTACGGATCGCTATTGTCAATTGCGGGTCCTCCCCACATACCGCTATCAACGGCACCTGCGGGGAGCATGGGGTTGGGATTCCCACCACCTGCCACGTTCTGTTCCAGATTTCCTGGCCCAGTGTCAAGAGTCTTGCTCTCCCCTGCACCTTAGATTTTGGCAACCACACCACCTCCCTCAAGTAGTAAGGGGCGGAGTCCTTGTACAAAAGCCTGCTGTCAGCGGTCTCCCCCTCGGACAACCATCTAGCCACATACTGATGCTGCCCTGCCAGATAGTATAGCTCAAAATCTGGTAGGTTTATGCCCGCTTTGTCACTCGGGTTTTGTAGCTTCCATAAAACCACCCTATTTCTGGATTTGTGCCAGATAAAGCCCCTGCATAAGCTGTGGAGTTTCCCAAAAAACCATTTGGGGAGCATATATGGAATGTTCATAAAGAAATGTAGCAGTCTCGGCAGGACCACCATCTTGATCAGCGCCTCCCTACCCATCATGGCTAGGGGCAGCCTAGACCAAACCCCATGCTGTTCTTAATGCCTGCCACTGCCCGCTCCGTGTTGTATTTGTGTTCGTCCTCGGCCGAGTGGTAAATATCGATACCCAGGTATCGAAAGGTCCTAGTCTGCCAGGGTATCAGCAGGACCGGTAACTGTTTCGGTAGGACCTTTCTGTATCTCCCCAAGGGGAACATGCTCAATTTCCTGGGGTTCACCGCTATACCCGAGAGTGTGGCATAATGTTGAATCACCTCCAAGATATATTGCAAGTTTTCCTCCGGGAAGCGCAGGTATAGCAGGATATCATCCGCCTATAGTGATGTAAGGTGCGTCCCTCCCTTTGTGGGGATACCATCTCCCCATACTGTTGTCTGAGGCAGATAGCCAGCGGCTCTAGAGCGAGAATGTACAACATAGACGACCAGGAGCAGCCCTGCCTCGTGCCCCTACTGAGCTGCCATTTGTCCGAGATTATGGCGCCGGTTTTAACCCTAGCAATTGGGGAGCTATAGATCATTCTAACCCACCTCAGGTACCCCGGCCCCATGCCATATTCCCTCAGCGCCACCAGCAGCCATGACCACCTCACCGCGTCGAACGCCTTAATGACATCCAATGAAACAATCTCCATTTTGCCCGGGTCCCTTTCTGTCTGCTCAATTATGTGGTGTAGTCACCTGTGATTATCGGTTATATTCCTGCCTGGGACGTACGCTGTTTGATCGGGATGGATCAGTTTCCCTATGACACGTTTAAGCCTGTTTGCCAACACAGCCGTAAGGATCTTGCTGTCCTGGTTAAGCATGGACAGGGGTCGGTAGGATCCGTAGTCTGAGCTTGGTTTACTTGGTTTTAAAAGCGGGATTATCACCTCCTCCCTGAGAGACTCCGGCAGCCTCCCTTGTTCAAACGCCTTGTTTAACATGGCGAGCAGCAGGGGGAGCACCTCCTGCTTGTACGTCTTATAGAATTCACTTGGGAGCCCATCTGACCCCGGGGCCTTGCACGTTGGTAGGTGCTGTACCACCATCTCTAGTTCTTCGAGAGTGATTGGGGCATCTAGATGCTCCCGCTCCTGGTCACTAAGCTTAGGCAATCCTATGTCCTCCAGAGTTTCCTGGGTCTCCTGCCTCGTCTCCTCCCCGTATCCTCATATAGGCGCTTATAGAATCTAAGAAACCCCTCATTGACTCCTTCTTGGGTATCCCAGGTCTGGCCATCTTCATCCTTTATCTCCCTGATCACTGAACACAGCGTTTCATTCTTGTATAGCCATGCCAGCAACCTGCCCGGTTTATCTCCCCCCGCATGTATCTTTTGTATCTTTTGTAGTTTAGCTTGCAAAGCCTGTCCCAGTGCCCACTGCTAGCCTGCTGGAGTAGGTCTGCTCTTGCCGTATCTTCTGTATTATTTCTTCCAGCTCCCTCTCTGTCTCCTGTAGCTCCTGCTCTATGCCCCCTTGGAGCCCCTTGGACGTAGATATGGCCACGCCCCGTACTACCACTTTGAACGCTTCCCATAGGTTTCCCTCCGACTGCACACTACTGGTGTCAATGTCAAAGTACTCGGTAATAGCCTCCCTTAGATCCTCTCGGAACCCTGAGTCCTGCAAAGCCTCGGCTCTGAGTTTCCACGTCGGGATTCTAGCCCTGGGGTGCTGGTGCCTCCATTCCACCACCAAGGGGGAGTGGTCCAAAAGCACTCTGGCCTTGTATTCTGAACCTGTCATTTCCCCAGCCATCCCGGAGGTCACAAACATATAGTCCAGTCTAGTGTATAGGTTGTGGGGGGCCGAATAATGCGAGTACTGCCTATTCCCCGGATGCAGCAGTCTCCAAATGTCTTCTAGCTCAAAGTCCCTCAGGAGGGCCAATAGTGCCTTTGCCGCAGGGGTGGGTCTCTCTAGTTTCTTATCGGACTTGTCCATCTTGGGGTGCAATTGAAGTCGCCTCACCAGATGGTGGCGCTGCCCATCAGGGGGATGATTTTGTCATATAGGGCCCTATAGTAAGCCGCTGTGTCCTGGTTGGGAGCATATGTGTTGGCGTGGATTGCAACAGCTGGAATGGTACATAAGGTGCTACCCACGTGACCACCCCCCTTGCATACGCCGAGTATGTAGCTCCCGTGGTGGTCCCCCTCCACTTTCTCTTAACTGGCTCTAGTTTGTCCCTGGTGAGGTGGGTCTCCTGTAATAATGCTATATCTACTTTCAGCCTTCTCAGGTACATCATCACTTTATTCCTTTTCAGATAACTGTTGAGACCTCTCACATTCCAGGTTACAATTCTGAGACTATCCATAGCCATGCGAGGTGTGTACCGCCTCCCCCCTCCCCGGGTCACCGTTCCAGTCCCGATCAGCATGGAATTGGGCTCGTATCCCTCCCTCCCCCAACTTAAACTCCCCAACTAACCTGCCCACCTCCCCCAACTCAACTGTTCCCCACTGCACACTTCCCCTTCCTGCCCACTCCCCAACCATGCCCCAACTAATGCCCAGTTCCATCCCTGGATCTCAGGCTCCCCCGCGTTTGGTCCCACCTCGAAGTGCTGAGGTTGGGAACCCGGCACAGTGTCACCAATATTTGGTGACCTAACTAACGTGCTAACTGTTGGGGTTAAGAGTGCTCCTTACTTGTCTCCTATTAATTCCCATGATACGTTGTGCATTCTCCTTATCAGAGTATAATTTGACACTCCTGAGAATGAACACATCTCTACACTGTATTATACTCATGAAAAACAAAGTTTTGGATTTGTGGATCACCTTCAGCTTGGCTGGGTACATCAGCATGTAACGCATCCCCACCTCACATAATCTCTTCTTCACCGTCCCGTAGTTCAGCCTTCGCCTCTGCACTTGGAGTGTATAGTCAGGATATGCCGAGATGGTCGCAGAGGCTTTGTATGGTGCCCCCCTTCCGAAAATATCTAAAAGTCCCACATCTGATTAATGTTGTTTTTTGGTCGTAGGAGTGGCTTAATTCCGATGTGAACCCGTTTCCAAACTGATGGATTATGGGTAATGTAGTTTCCCCCCAAAAATGAAAGTTGTTATTTCTACGTTTGGTCAATATTTTAGCACATACCTAGTTACCAAACCTCCCTCTACATGAATCATGACCAACAAACAACATTAATCAGATGTGGGACTTTTAGATATTTAACCAGTACTCAATAAGACTAATATTCGAGCACTCTTGCACCGGCGAGGCTACATGTTAAAAAATTGCTCTTTGTAGAATTAAATAATCACCACGAGCTAAATGCACGAAGAAAGGTTTTAAGATAACCCATTATCAAGTTAAACATGGTAAGGCATCCCAAAACATGGCCGAACATTTTTACCATGAGTGCCATATTGGAAGAAAGGGTTCATGGTAACCCGGTACTAAGCAAAGCATGGGAAGGCATCCCAAAATATGGCCGCCAACTTGGTGGCGAGGAAAGAGAGGAGGGACTTAGGGGTAATGCTCCTTTAACTAACAGTGACCATAAAGAGAGAGAGAACCCAATGCTTGGAGCAGGAGAGAATGAATTTGTAGGTAAGCCCTGATTTTAGGTGGGAAACCCACCTTTGGCTGCAGGCAGGTTTTAGAATTATGATAGCAAGAAATATATGCACGCTTTTTCTTACGCGTGACATGAGAGGTACACGGCAATCGGGAGCCGGCAACTCGTACTTTCAGTAGTTTAAAAAATGATCAAAAATATTTTCTGACATTCGAATAGAAGAGGTTTCTGTGTAGAGGCATTTGTGAAATGCATGCATGATGTGTATTTGCTGATTGACACTAGAGGTGGCAATAGCCAGACTTATAAATGTAAATACCATCTTTCAGTATATGCTTAATAATACCAGAGGTAGCAACAGCCTGATATGTAGATGTAAACAGAAGTATTTTTTCAAGGAGCACACTAACATGGAGCCAAGCAAAGTTACAACGTAGATTTTTTAATAATGACATACTTAATCCTAATGTTAATATATGGTTGTATACAAACACCTATGCTTTTTTTGTGTAGGTGGGATTGAACCCAGGACTTAAAAGTCACTAATAGGACGGCAAAGTTACTTTACAGTGGGTGAATTGCAACCCCATTGAAAAAGGGTAAGACATGTGATTATACAGTGCAATGAATGTTAGGTAACAAGGTGATAACTATTCAGTTACTTTACAAAGAGTAAGACACAGATAGAATATTGTTAAATGGCATATAGGTCAACATTAAAACAACGATAAAAGAACTCTATTTCCACCTTCCCCCCCTTCCTTGGCTCCGCAGCACTGACACAAGCACATAATATTTTTTCCCTGAACTGCACGAGGTGTCATGTTTTCTCATAAGCATGGTTTCTGGAGATTCATGGTGTGGGGTTAAAACACAAGGAAGTCACATCTTTTATTATGTGTGAAATAACAGAGCTGTTAGTCATATTTGTACTTTATTTCTTCTTTTTTGTTTTCATTTTATCATTTGTATCAATATGAACAGCCTGGATTTGAGAAAGGCGCAGTCGCCGAAACACGTGTCATCCAAAAAGGGCCTAACCTTTATCAAAGCAAAAAATAAAAATAAACAAATAATTATTTTTATCAGAAACAACAGATTTTTTGGAATCTTTCATTTATTCATTTTGGCGCAAAGAAGTGCAGGCATTTTTGTGCTTTTTCTACAAATACAATAGCCCTGCTGAGAAATACAGGTAATATGTGATTTGCACTACATCAGCCAACTGGAAAGGTGTGGTACCCTGTGCAATTAATACGTAACACTCCTGCTGGGATGTTCTATTATTCAACCAGTAAAAGCAGCTGTCCTGGCTGTTACTGTCTTATTACAAGGAACGATGCTCTATTAAAAAGTGCTGGTAGCTGCTGGAAATGCACAACAGTGTGAATAATACTTACTTTTCATACTTCATGCATCTATGATCCCTGCCCCCTGTTCTGAGACGATCAACAACTGTCTGTATGCCCACATACACCACTCAAAACTGTACCCAACTATGAGGAATGGCCATCTGGCAAGGGTGTATCCATGTTTTATTAGTGAGTAAAATGATGCAGGTAATTCCCTTCCAGGATGGGAAATCTACTGCTCAGATTTCCCTTTAAATAAACTCCATGCCAAAAACATAGTGTATACCTGTGCACTGCTGCATCTGTAGCCTGATGACAGCACCTGCCACACAGTGGCATAGAGCAGATTCAGGTCACTTATGCCCTCCTGGCATCTGCAGTGACAGCCAAGACTCTGCAGCGCAGGGGCTACATTTAAGATATGCACCCCGTTCCAAAAACTGCATAACTTTGAGGATTATGTCCTGGTGGCACGTTAAACTGTAAATATAAGTAATACCTGAGTTAGGGTATAGTGGCCAGCATCTCTCATAGTTATCCCAGCCATATTAAATTAATATGACATGTGTCAGCCCTGTGGGCCCAGTTCAACTCTGGAAGGGTTATGTGTGTTTGTTCCAGATAAGGCTCCCCCTGCCCAATGGCAGGACTGCAACCATGGGAATTGCCTTTCTTTGTTCCTTTTCAAGGGCATGTAACACCCTTTCCCTAGGGACAGCCTCTCCACAGGCTGCTGGCGTTGGAACAGGAATCAAAGGGCACACTCATTCACAAAGGGCTATGCCTCACATCAGGGTGCTACATCTCTAAAGGCCTTTTTGATTCTATTGAGAAGGGAGGAGGGAGGGTTAATGTAGCCCGAGAGACCTCTCTACAGGTGCGGGAGGATTCTGCCATCTTGGTCCTCTCTACCTCCCTCTCTCTTTCCTGTCTCCCCCACTTCCTGTAGCACAAAGCACTTTGGATGTGCGGTCAGAAGGGCAAAGTCCACTCATTTCAAGAGAAGGGATTGGACCCCTAAATGCAGGTTAGCTTTAGTCCAATCACATGTGGACTTTTACCTTTAAAAGCAGAGGTCTCACAGCACTCTCTGGACTCCAATTCTGGAAGAAGGTTTCGCTGAACCCTGCTGAGAGAGCAGTCCTTTCTAAAGTCCTCCAGTTGAAAGGTTAAGTCAGGTGTTCCAAGGCAGGGAGGAGCTAAGTTCCCTAACCATCCCCGGGGACCATTGTGGGTGAACTCTGTTGCTGGACCAGGACCTGCATCTCTGCCAGCCACCCTGTTGCCCAGGACCTCACCCTGTTGCAGGACAGCTGAAGGTGTGTGCCACACGCCACATGTTTGGGAGCCCAAGAAAAGACTAACCTTGGCTCTTGAGACCTTGGAGTTGAACTCAATGCTCTTGAAAGCCCGAACAGTCAAGATCCCTGTGTGTTTGATTCCGTCCAGCTGCAATCTGTGATTCAACCCTGTTTGATGCTCAGCACACCTCCAGGACCATGCGAAGCTGCCCTTGGCATTGATTGTTCTCTAAACCATCATTTGCTGTTCGACTCAGTTTGCCACAACAACTCACCAACTGAAAGGCATTGTTGCCTCAGCTCGAACCAAAGAAGTACTGCTGTGTTGCATTGCTCGAGCCACTGTTCGAAGCACCAACTTCTTCATCGCTGCTTCTGTAAGTCGATCGACCCGACTGTGGTGCCCCACAAACAGCGACCTCAGAGCCTCCTCATCTAACTGACTTGCCTGTGCCTCGTACTACCTGCTCCCCGCTTTGACCGCCAACCGAACCTCGTGACCACTCGATCCACAAAGCTCAAGTAACTTGCTTCGACACCTTCCGTCCGACCCTAACTCAACATCAACTTGCTGCTGTACCATCCCGACTGCCATATCCTCGAACTGAAAAGAACCCATGAGCGACACTGAGAAGCAAGGTTCGACACCTTCGAAACACCAAGACATTTGCAAAGGTATTATTGACTAATATCTGGCCTCCTGCCGGGTCCATCTTTGAGCACTTAGACTGGATCAGTCATTTTAAACCCTTTTGAAACCACAAGAAATATCCTTTTTGAACCTTGAGGGTTTTTTAATTGTCTTTTCTCCCCTCGTCTCATTACCCAGGGTGCTGCATCTTTTCAATATTTGATATTTTTTGTTCTTGCTACAGGGGTGGGTTTTCACACCGTTTTCTAGTTAGTTATTGTTGTACGTGGTGTGTTTGATTAAAGTATGTATATTTTTTATAGAACCTTGATCGGACATTCCTTTATTTTGGTCTGCTATACCTTGATGTTTGGGTTGCTAATGAACCATATTCACACCCCTCTTGAGATTATAGTCTTCCCTCGGACCACGTTGCCACAAAAGGCAAAGGAGGTATATTTCTTAACTGTGTCAGTTTTACCTTTAAGTTTGTCTTGAAAACCAAAATCTTTTCACTACAAATAAAAGCCATAAGGCCTCATTACGACCCTGGCACTAAGGGATTACCGGTACCGGTGAGGGTACCCATACCGGTAATCCCTTAGCGCCTGATTGCGAGGTCCCTTTGCGGGTTCCCACCTTAACGGCTGGTTTTACCAGCCATTAAGGAATGGACCCGCAAAGGGACCTTGGTGCTAATTCCGGTAATTACCGCCTTCCCCATTCCCATTATGCCCTATGGGGCAAAAATGGGAATGGGGAAGGGCCATGGGGGAATTACCGCCCTGCCAACCTTGTAATGGGGTGGTAATTCCCCCTTTCTCCATGGCGGAGTTGGTAAGTTACCGGCTAATAGCACCATGGTCCTCCGCCTGGGTCGTAATGAGGCTCATAGACAGTTGCTTGCTAAGAGGCTCTTAGAAAACATCCACACATCCAAATCCGACAGCAAATTATTGTTGATGAGCTTCTGAAAAAAGGAGACTGTTCAGTATGGTAGCATTCTATGGATGCCCACACACATACACTGCTAAGCATGGCTGGTCCAATAGCACAGAGAGTAAAGTGCTCACTTTGACATCTGAGCAGAGCCTGCTGACGCAGGTTCGAGTCCCGGCAGGGCCAAACTCAGCCTTTCATCCTTCCGAGGTTGATGAGCACCGCACACCGTGGGTAATAATAAAGCGCTATATAAATGCAAAATTATTATTATTATTTATGGCACCTACAAAGACTTGAACTCGTGGCAAAGGCTATGCCAAATGACTGCAGCTCACACTGACCCGTAAGAGACAATAAGAAGAAAGGAAAAGGCAGCCCCAGTCTAATACACAACTTTACAAAGTACTACAGAAGTCTCGAACATAAGATTAAACAACAAAACATTTTCTCTACAGAAGTTATCAAGGTGTCTATAGAATGCATAAAAATCATGCGGAATCATGCCTGCTAGGCATCTATGGAACCGTGGTCTTTTAGTGGTGTCCACACAGTGGGCATGCGTTTCAGCGCAGAATACTGCTACTGGCATTCAAGATCGGATTTCTGTCAGCTGCACTAATTTAGCCTTTATTCTGCAGCTATTGAAGGCCTTTCCCAGTCAGAATATAAGTGCCTGTAAAGATCCTGCTTCATTTGCTCTGGCTCTTCCGCACTGCAGAGCACATGAACAAGGGGGTAGGGGTGCTTATTGGTGCTGATTTGTGTGGTCTCCCCTGCACTCCATCAGTTCCTACCACAAACTGGCACTGTGGTCAGTGTCACCCTCAACAACGCTGCCTTGTCCTTTGAGGGCTTTGCCGCAGAGGGTCTGCACCTTGGTTCTTATAGGCATGGAAGCGTGGACGTAGCAAAGTGTGCTATGTATAATCGGGCAGCGTCTCCTGCGCACCTGCGTCACTCAACACCACAGCCTTGTCCTGCTAGGGCTTTAGTGCGTGTGAGAAGCTGATGGAGGGTTCACAGGGGGTAGGCATGGTATTTTGCTACTGGGCATCTATGATGTGTAAAGTTGCGCCCAGAAACACACAATTAGTCAGAATAATACTCAATGATGAAGGACTCGGGTACACGTCAAAACCCAGCTTTATTCAGACAATGAATCCTAGTTGGAACAGCATACAAGCACCTCTTTCTCATAGCTCTCAACCTTTTAGATGGTTGAAAAGCACCTTTTCTCGCGCTCTAAAACACATGTGTACGAGCGCGATATAAATAAATATCATATCATTGCAAAGAGAATATTGTACCAAAACTACATCAGCGATGATGTCACATTACACTATCAGTCTACAAAACCTATGGGGAAGTTGAGTTGGTGAATGGCTCAAACTACACATAGGATACATAGGGGTTAGTTACCCCATTGGTCTATGGCTATCTGATGGCTCTACATGGACCCATCCCATTATAGGTACTATTTCTAATACATGATTACAGGGACAGCTAATTGGCTGGCATTATCCATCATAGTCAGTGGGGCAAGGGGACTTACCATTGGTTGGCGCCTAGCTTACCAACCATGGACAGTTTGACCAGATGTCAAGATATGAGCTGGACATAAGTGGGGGAAGGGAATTCCGCAGTCTGCCATCATTCCAATTAAAGAATACTCCTGGTCATCCTGCGGTGATGAGGCCTTCCCTGTCCTTTGTACTTGGTCTTGTGTGTTGTCTGGTGTCTGTGTGTGTACTGAGGAAGTTCTGCAGGTGTCTTATCTGTGTTTGGCTTGTGATGAATAGCCAGTATTTTTCATGTCTGGATCACATGTTAGGTTACTGTGTTTGACAGCGGAATTCCTTCTATTCATTAAGGTTTTAGCTAATTCCGATGTGCATGTTGTATTCTTTGTGGCCACTTGGGATGCTAGTCAGTCGCCTTCTATAATCTCTTTTAGTTTTACTGATCTTGTGCACCTGGACATCAATGGTTATTTGTGCTTTTATTAAAATGAACTAACTTGGGAGTCTAACGCTTCTAGTCCTGGCTACCATTATCACGTGGCTGCATTCCGTTCATCCATTACTCTCTTTCTTTTTCCAGACTTTGGCTCTGGCTGTGAGCTAATGTCTGGGCTCTACAGAGGTTTCCTGAATACATGTGTTTCTGTAGATTCAGGTCCTTGGGTCCAGAGGCCTTGCTAATTCTGAGACCTACTGGGCCTCTCTGTTAGGAAAATGGTTTCCCTTCTGTCTTCCTGGGCCCATATTGACAACCTATATCCACCCCTATTCATCTTGTATGTTTGTCAAACGATGGTGTCCCTGCCCCTGTATTGAGCATTTTATCTGCCTACAATCCAACTGTTCTACCAGTGCAGTGAGTCCTTCTCTTGGCACACAGGAACCCCCTGTCATTTTAAACTGTGCTGCACTGTTTATACTGCAAACTATTTGTGCATTCCACAAACTACATTTAGTCCTTACTTGTGCCGCACAACCTAACTAATATTTTATGGCAGATTTCATGTACATTCACTTTTGGTTAAGCATATTGTTTCTTGGAGCTCAGTTTAACTCGTATTGTCAACTTTCTCTAGGTATATGGGGTAAAAAATACCATTTAAAATACCAATAACTCTAGGGACGTTATTAACAATTACGAGAACCTCGACTTCAACCCCTCTACTTGTCTGTTACTAGGTTTCAACATAATCTCTCTTTATACCAACATACCTCAACAAGCCTCACTGGATACTATAGAAGAAATCCTTCTCACACGCGACGATCATGATCCAGTTCCTACCTCATTCATCCTTTGGTGTGTAGAGCTAGCGCTTAAACGGAAATACTTCGAGTTCAATGGGAACTTTTTTCAACAAATTGAAGGAACCGCCATGGGGGCCACCATGGCGCCTAGTGTAGCTAATCTCTATGTCAAGACATTTGAAAAATCTCATATCTACAACAATAACAACCCTTTTATCAAGAACATCATTAAATGGAGTAGATACATTGACGACATTTTGGTGCTGTGGGAAGGCACCCAAACGGAGGCTTATAACTTCTTCACATGACTTAACACTCTTAATCCCCACCTCCAATTCGCCATGACGACTAGCAATGAATCCACCAACTTCCTAGACCTTACCATCTATCCCCAGAATGGTGTTCTAAAAATCAAACCATACCACAAGCCTACAGACAAGAACTCCTTATTAGACTATTCCAGTCACCATATTAAACATTTGCGGGACAATCTTCCCTTTGGCCAATTTTTACGCCTTAAAAGGAATAGCTCAGAAAAAGATACATATGAAGCAGAAGCCGCTACCCTGAGTAAAAATCTAAGACAAAGAGGCTACCCCAAAAAAACTAGTGAGGAAATCAGCTAAAAGGGCCTATAATAATAATCGCGAAGCTCTACTAGAACCAAAACCTACTAAACCTAAGGATGACCATATTGTCTGTGTTAACACCTTTACTGACCAGAGTTTTAAAATCACCAATATTATCAAAAACACTGGAGAATCTTTAACTCTGCTACCCAATCTATGCCTATACCGATATTTGCTTATAAAATAAGCACCACCATAGGCAATAGAGTTAGTAACAGCAAATTGAAATGCATAAATACACCCGACTCCAAATTGACCACCCTATGGGGCCTCCCTGATGCCACTGGACACTACCCATGTGGCTCCTGTGGAGTATGCAAACATACCTCTAAAAGTAAAGAAGTTGATATTGGTCTTTCAAAATGCTGGATCCAAAATAAATCTAACCAATTGTAATACAGAGTTTGTAGTTTACTTAATTACATGCAAATGCGGACTGCACTACGTGGGAAAGACCATCCGCAAAGTGAAAACCCACATCATGGAGCACCGAAGCTGCCTAAAAAACAAAACTGAAAACGCCCCCATGGTCAAGCATTTCATCCATCAGAAGCACAACCATGAAGATTTTACATGGACAGTACTGTTGTCCCTTAAAGGGACTAATCATGAAATATGTGAAAAGGAACTTTTGAAAATGGAACAAAAAATGATTTACACTCTACATAGCGATGTCAAAGGTCTAAACGAATCCATCGAATGGTACAATATATAATCCTTTATGTACAAGGTACCATTGTCCTATGCGCGTCATATTTCCATGCCTCTCTACTAACCTCTCTATGGACCCTTCCCTTTATAAACACACCTTACTACTGAGGCCTATACCTGTACATATCCTTTTACTTAGTATTTCTTCTCCTGTTCCCACAGGCACAACAGTCTCTCCGACCTCCCTTACTGCACCACGTAGTCCTTGCTCCATTCATTGCTTTTATTTTCCATCACTCACATATGCATTTCTGCATTACATTCGCCTTTTAGCCCCTACATAATATCCTCTATGTGCACTCATACCATCTTACTGGCCAGAGTATTATTAGAGCCCGTGTATATCTAATTATATACTCCACACCTCTCTCTCTGGGTCACTCCAGTGCGATTGTAACCACGTCTACAGTGTTTTCCTTAAATCTTTGTTCCATTCTGTATACTCATCATATAGGTCTCCATTCTTACCAAGTTGTATATATTACATTTTTTCTATGTTATTTGATGTCATTCTGTAATATTGTTGCTTTTGCATCTGTATGTTGTATTTCACAGCATTGTTTTAAAATGTATGCACTATATGTTAGTCTGTATGAGCAAATAAACCTTTGCTTTTGAATTTTTTGAATTTTTTGTACATAATTCCTTTGAACACAGTGAGCACTTTGTACATTTCTTTGACTCCTTGTTTGGACCTGCCACTAAGCAGACCGACCTCCTTTATTGAACCGTTTGGACCAGCCCAAATACCTGAACTGGTCCAATCATATATTTGCCTTTGAGCATTGTTCTCTAGCAAGGGTATTCTCATTTTTTCTCATGCCATATTTCCCGGCTCAGTACCCTTGCCGAACCGAGCCCAACCCTATTACCCTACGGGGTTCTTTTTGTTACCATTCTAATATGGCCGCCAGTCTAACGTCACTTTCACTGCTTTACTTTGTGATACTAACATGGAGAAAGGACTTCCCGTGCCTCCATGACAACCCAATGCATCGGCCGCCTCGAGTTACCAGTTGTCCACACGGAGCTCTGCTGACCATTTTGTGACACAGCACGCCACTTTTACTCATCACTAGGTAAGCCCTTTTGAGATATGCACGATGTGCGCATTCTTGCTCTCACTAAACAGAGATCTAATTCTGGTTCTCGGACTTAACTCGCTCCCTCGCGCTTTTTTACAGCAACGAGCAAGGGATCCATTCCCGCAAGGCAGCTATCTCTGATTGTTATTTTCCATCGATCAAACACGGATGGTCATTTTCGCTATCTTCCAACTACCGGACACCGTATGTGCCAGTCTACAGGTTTTACTCCTTTTAACTACCCGTCGTGTATACTTATGTTGCAATAGTATTAATGATGACACGAACGTACTCGCTATACATTTGTAGATGCTCTATTCACTAAGGAGACTCACACCACTAATTATCACCCTGATAACTGTCTCTCCTATATTCGCCTAACGCTCACCACCGGCTCTTATTCCTATAATTTGCATGATTTTCGTTTGGCTAATGCACCACCTACCTGAGCATCAGTGCTCTAAAGGACCGTGATCGCTCTTTTATACGCCAATCTATATTGTTACTAGCTACCATACCTCCTCTTCACCACGGGAAGCCTTTCCACCACTCCCCTGTTATGCCATAACACTAACCATTCAATCCCACTGTAAACTAAGCCAATCACAGCGGGATAGCCCACTTATTCTGCTTTTGTGTTGAGAGCACAAATTAGGCTATTTTACAAGCAATTGATTATGCTTAAAGTGTTAAATATACTTTGTAGGACTGACTCATCCTCCTACACCTACTGACCGACGGAAGTAGAAACCCCCCACCGCCATCATGTAAGGTAATTATCCCTTGTATATTGGTGCCCTAGTTCATTTGAACTCATCTAAGTATCTAGCTATTTACAAGCTGACCCTTTGTTTTATGTTTTTAACCCCACAGATGCTATGAGACAGATGCTGATTATAATTACAATCCAATAAGAATTAGGTTATGTCGTAATAACTACTTTCTCCTGATGAATGTTCCACACCTATGTTTTAAGAACAGAAACATGTCGAGACAATTCTCTGGACTAAAAACAGAGACCCAAATCTAAGATACATTGAATTCTAATAGAACCTGGTACACCGCTATTTGTTTTATAAGTACCAATTGTGTATGTTTTTTCTGTGAACTTGTTTTAACTTGCTATCTAAGCCTGTTACGTTATCCCTTGTTTTATATTGGATGTTAAGTATTGTATTGTGGACCATACATTTAATTATGTGTTTTAATTTTTACCACTAATTATTAAAATTGATTTTTATCTTTTAACTGCGACTGGTCCCTCCTCCACCTGACTTAAAGGGTTCTTTATCTCTAGTATCTATACACTAGCTTTGTCTCCCAATATACATTGATGTAAAAAATACCATGCCTGCCTCTTGTGCTCCAAGCACCTCGCATGCACACATAATCATACATTTGGCCTCATTACGAGTTGCCCGGTAAAACCGGTTTCATTACCGGCATGCGGCAATGAGCGGGTCCGTGCTCGTTTGAACCCACTGATAGTGGGTGATTACGAGTGCGCGAGCATGCACGTTACCACATGCCGGTAGTGGCAAAACTGCCATGCCGGTAACGGGCCACCAACCCCCCTATACCAGCATTGAGGGTACCGCCCATTCCGTAACCGTGTCATAACAACCACTAAACACCGGCACGGTAATACCGGCACGGTATTAACGTGGTCGCAAAAAAGGACCCAGAAATTACGTTATCGCGCCGGAACGGGAAATGAGCCGGCGGCCATTTTTAAAAACACAATCCATTGCCATCCTCCATAACCACAACTAAACTCATGTAGTTGTGTGTCACAACTGAAGCAGGATGTCGAAGCCCACCAGTAAATCCTCCCAAAGGAAGAGGAAGCAGTGTTTTTCTGATGCTGAACTGACTATGCTTGCTAACACCCTCGAACAGCATGCAGACACAATCAGGAGGACAGACCTCAAGCATGCGGCACAAACCAAAAAAAACCAGGTCTGGCAGGAGGTCGCTCAGAGGGTCTCGGCAGTGGGGAGCACCCCAAGGAGTGTACGTGACTGCCGGAAGCGCTGGGACGACCTCCGTCTCCGGGTCAGGATGATCCTGGCGGAGATCAGGAGGGCCGCAATGGCGATAGGCAGTGGCCCACACTCCCCTGTGAAGCTCACCGTATGGGAGGAGACCGCAAGTGCATTCATTGACCCGGAATCCATAGAGGGAATAGGAGACCAGGAGTTTGGCGCTGCAACTACCACAGAGGAAGGTGAGTGAACCATCACATCCACGTATACCAAAACATGATGTGGCACAAGTGATGTAGAAGTTAGACTAGGCAAGGCAATGCATGTTCCAAGGCTACATCAACACATCCATAGAATAATGAGTGCCACACCCTGCACCACACGCATGCTGAGTGAAAATCCCAATCCCAACAGAGGTGCAACATGACCCAACCATGCCCATGGGACCCACCACACAGACACCAAACCAATGCTATGCCACCAGCCATGCATTTATTGCCAACATGTCCCCTCAGTACACCAAATGCCACACACCAGAAATGAAATGATGCCTGAATGTATGAACATATCACACTGCAATACATCATAGCTGCCATTTGACATTATCACTGATGACCTGCATCTCTTCTATCTCCCAGGCACCGATGAGGAAGGTGGAACACAGGACAGGGGTGCGAGTACATCCAGTGCATGCAAAGGGACCAGGGCCACCGCCACCCCCATCCAAGAAAATTCCGGCAGCAACACCCAGTGTGCCACGCAAGGCATCAACCCTGCATGGGGCACCTGCAGCGACAGAACAGCAGCAGGCACCCACAACAGTGGGAGCCGTTCTGCCAGCCACCGCGGACGTTGTGTCCATAGAGGTGGATGATGAGGCTGGAATCATGTCTGGAATACCCACCCCAAGCCCCATTGCCAGCCCCCACCCACCTGCGGAGTCTGAGAGCCTGGACGATCCGTGTCTCCATGACTCTGACCTTGGAGAATCAGACATTGGGATCTTCCAGGAGGACAGTGCCCACGACGAGGAGCCCACGCAGGTGCCTTCCACCACCCTGCCAGCCACCACCCTGCCAGCCACCACCCTGCCAGCCACCAGTACACCTGCGGCCGACACCTCCTTCGGGGCTCGTCTGGCAAGAGTAGAGGCCCGCCAAGAGTCAATTCTGCAAATCATGCATCGACAGGTTGATGCTGGGAATGAGGCCAAGAGGGCCATAGCCATAGCCACGGCCATTGCAGCCAATACAGCTGCTGTGGAGGCATTCAGAGTGTGCATGGGTCACTGACACAGGCCCTTCTTGCCAACATCCCGCAAATGCAGCGTCAACACCTTGGCCCAGCCATGGGACTGACAATAGACACCTCCACTACAACAACCCCTTCCACCTCGGTGCAATCAAGCCATGTGCGGTTAACGCGCAGGAGCGCACAGCGCTCGGCCATGGCACCCCCAGACCTAAAAGTCTCAAAGAAATAACAGTATGGTAAATGACAATGTGAAGAACTACATTGGTGAAGGGAACACTGTTTGTTGCACACATGGGGACATTTGGGATCTGTGGGGTGGGTGAGGGAGTTTGTTGGGGTATTTTCTGGGGTTTGTGGGGTGGGTGAGGGAGTTTGTTGGGGGTGTCTGGGAGGGCGGAGTGGGCACATTTTTGCAGTTTTAAATACACAAGTTGTGAGAAGAAAAATCCATGGCTGGACATTGTTATTTTTCGTGTGCATCCATTTAATGTGTTACGGTGTTCAGTGCCCAACTCCCAACATTCTCTGTGTGCATGTTCATATTGGCCCAGTGTCTGACTGACACAAGTCTTTCATAGTCCCTGTGTTTCAGAAGTATACTTGAATTCGTGCTTGCCGTACAACATGGCCATCCCGTGCTTCACGTACTGGCAGTGGGGTTACTTCACCTCTGTCTCGGTCCTCATCATCCTCACCCGGCCCATGCAAGTCAATGTCAGGTGACAATGGTACATTTCTCCGGACGCACATGTCGTGCAGCATGACACAGGCCATGGTGATCTTTGCCACCTTCTCAGGCCTATATAGGAGTGCCCCACCAGAGCTGCTGAGGCAGCGGAACCGCCACTTCGACAGGCCAAAGGTCTGCTCAATGACTACACGGGTACGGGTGTGCACACGATTGTACTCCTCCTCATGGCCATTCTGCGGGTTAGGCACACTGGTGTGTAGTCACGGCCTCAAGGGATAGCCTCCATCACCAGCAAGCAGATTCAAATAGGTGTGCGTCACTCTGAACTTCCGTAATTCAGGGAGCACAGTCATGCCGCCAGCTATTTGGTGTGGCCATGCACATGTCCCTGTAAGCATGAATAAATGTTATCTAGGTGCAATCTGTACTGTCATGAGGTGTGGTAGTCTGGTTGGCATTCAATAGATGATGCAGGGTGTAATCATGCATGCTGAGGCAGATATGCTGTGGTAGTGCAACAATGTTTTGACTCCAATTCATGCTGTTCATTATTTACTATGCATGGTCACACCGCCCACATAGCCACACTTGCCGTCCTGTTCATTCGTGCATTGCTTGCCATAACCATGGTGGCCTGGTTGTGCCTCTTACTTGTTCTCATTGATATGCATTATTTGTGATATGTGGCCAAGTGAAGTGTCATGTACCGTTTGACTGGTTCAGGTCAGGAGTGTTTTGCTCTGCATGCATTCTCCAATCACCGGCTATTCCCACCCAGGTGCAGTATTGCCCCCCCATGCATCCCCACACATCAGTACCCCAAAGCACTGCCATGGGACGGTTGTGCAACTCACCAAGCAGCCAGGCACGTGGTCCGGCATGTCGCTCCATTTGATGGGGTACCGTGGATTTACCCAGTAACATGGCATCATGTGTTGATCCAGGAAATTGGGCACAGCAATGGGTGATGATCTTCCTGGAGTCACATACCATTTGCACATTGATGGAGTGGTGTTGTTTGCGATTGCGGTACACGGCCTCTATGGCATGGGGGACTATCAATTCCACATGGGTGCAGTCGATGGCACCGACACAATTGGGCATGCCTGCCAGTGCATGGGAGCCTACTTTGGTTTTGGCTATCTCCTGGGCAGTCCGTGGTAGGGATATGTGGGTGCTTGCGTGCTTCAGGAGGGCATCCAGCACTTGGTTCAGCATGCGTGAAAATAGTAGTTGTGAAATGCCATGCAGCTGGCCCACTGTGTGTTGGTAGGTGCCTGTGGCCAGAAGTGTGGCACAGACACCACCTTTAGTAGTGGGGGGATGGCAGTGCATATTTGTATGTGGCTGGCAATGTTGTTCTGTATCATGTGCACTATGGTGGTGATGGTGTCACGGTCCAGCCGGTACAGGGTGTGGATCTGCTCAGGGGTAGGGTTGAATTGGCTGGGTCTGGTGCGAGGTATTGCTGGCTGCCTACGAGGCTCTGGGGGCTGCGCTGGTGGTAATGGATTGGCCTGTCTCAACCTCCTTCTCCTCCTGTGTCTCCTATGTGCTGCTTGTTCTTGCTGCTGTTGTTGTTGTTGCAGTTGTTGCTGTAGTTGTATCAGTATAGGCAGGTACTCCTGCGCCATGTTTGCAAATGCTAGTGGTGGCATTTTGGTGTAGGAAGGGGTGTGGTGTTTAGTTGTGCTCCTTTTGTACTGGGCAACTCTGCATTGCCTACACCGGGGGGGTTGTGGTGTGTGGGTGTGCTCAGTTCGTACTGGCACAGCCTCCTTTGATTCCACCTGTGGGGATTGTGTGCACCTGTGGCAGCTGCCTTGTATCTTGCTTGCTGTTTGCGGGTGGTCTGAGATGCCTGTATGGCCGGCATCGTGCAGGCCATGATTACCGGCTTCGCGATGCCGGTATTTGCATGTATGCGTGGGTTGGAATTACCCCCTATTACCGGCATGCCGGTATTTGCTCCCCGAAGGGGCGCGTGTACGCGCCTATGCCGCTATTAGCGGCACCGTTGTTTGGTATGCTGCTAATACCGGGTTTGCGGGTCGGAATGCTACGGAATGGTAAATGATGCCGGTATTTACATACCGGCATCGTTTTTCCCTTACCGGCATACCTCATAATGAGGGCCATTGTGTGCAAGAGACGTTGAGGGTCCTGGAGGGCAGGCATGGCATTTACTGCACATCTATGATAAAGCAAGCATGATACTTGGTATTATGTAGCTAGACTGGCATTTTGGTGCAGCCAGTCTAGCCACATCTTACTGTGGCATGACATTTTGTATTGGGCAGGGGGTGGCTGGTAACCCGGCCCTAATGGGCGTGCCCACGATCTCAGCTATATAAGCTGCCCCGATCCTCAAGACAGACGCTTCACATTATTCTGCACTTGCAAGCAGCGTAACGCTCACCATCTCCTGAGGTCAGACTTACCTTTGAAGATCCTGCTTCCTGGACATCCTGCTTCCTGCCAGCATACTTACCAACTGGGGGAAGCTGTTCTTACCTGTACATCTCTTCGGCGAACCAAGTATTCATCTTTATGCTTTCCGGAATGCTGAAATCTGCATCTTGGCACCGCAGCATGACACGCTCCATTGTCGACAGCAGCGCCTGCAAGGAAAAACAGAAGACAAGGTTACACATCGAAAAAACAGTCAGTTTAAGGTTGCGCTTCGCCATACTTCACGCTTACCTTAAACCATCACTTACCTGTTGTCGAACATTGTGGTAGCATCCATCTTCCATCCGGCCGCATCTCCCGTCTCACAGCTGCATTGAGGCCGCATTTCCATCTAAGGGAAGAAAACAGAAGAGAGACATCATTGCGGGCATGAATAGGAGCAATATATAAAGACATTAAACAGAACGAACAGCATCACAAGAGCTCAAGAAAGACTTACCAATTATAAGGAGAAGCATGGTCGCAGTTGGACTGGACTAATCCTTATCAGGGATCAGTGAAGGAACTAGATCCCATTCGACACGCCCCTGCCAGAAGTAGCAGGATGGAGAGCTTATCTTCCATAATTTACAGGTGAGCTTTATGAGACGACGTATGGTCACAGAAACCGTACTTTGGGGTGAAGGGTTCGAGAGGTACAACAATCACAGATTGGCGCACTCACACACTCTTATCTCCACGCAGGAGCAGTTTCACCACGTACCACCGCTCACAGCTTTTCTACTGAGGGAGAGGCCTGAAGGGGGTGATTCAAGTTCAAGGAGGGCTGCAACCGTGCCCCAACGCCTCCGCAGAGACCAGGTGAGCGTAACAGCATTTTTGATAAAGAAATCACAATAATTGTTATTGCGTGGCTAGACTGGCATTTTGATGCAGGCCGTTTGGACATGTTTTCATACTATTGCATGGAATACCCAGAAGCTTGGCTGAACGCGGTTAGCAGCACCGCGTTAAACAGTCCAACAGCAGTGTGGTCACCATGACCGAGGAAGATGGGAAGAACCTTCAAAAACAATGAGCAAGATAGATAGATTTCAAGAGTGGAGAGAGACGCTGTGTGCGCCAGCCATTATACATTTCTGTGAAGTTCCCTGTGTGCTCCATGGAGGTCTGGGTGCTATATTTATCCTCTCCATACTTGTTTTGAACATGTTGTAGTAGTGATTGGGAAAGATTAAGTCTCCAGCCATTAGAAAGGAAGATTGGTCAACTGTTGCTCATTTATTTTAATTACCATTCAGCTATTGCACCTTGCATAATACTACACAGCGCAAGGTTGGAAGGCGGCTTCTTACTGATTGAAGACTGTTTCGGTGGTAGTCGAATCTAGAATCACATTTTGGCTACTTTGGCCTGTGGACCTGACAGTATTCTAGGCCTATTTCAAATTGGACACACTGTTGTGCGCTTTCAAGGCATCTAGTTGGCCGTAGTATTTATGTCCACAATATGGCAGTGGAGCACAGGATATAGGCGAGCCCAGCATTTGGCTGCCTACTTGTGTTCACAGTACTTTAGATGTGGACCATTGGTCTCAGGTGACTTTCACATATATTGCTACCAGTTGTCATTATTTTGTCTAAATGTGACTGTTTTTTTACACACTATTTTGGAATGTTCTTATTATTGTATGTAATGTCATATGTCTGTTGTTTCTAGTCTTTGTAATTACAGTCAATTTTCAAACATTTGTATATTGTAATAAATTTGGATTAGTTTACATTTCAAACCATTTTCTAATCTATTAGGTTACGTAGGCTACGCCGCAAGTTGTTGTCCCTCTGAGTGGGCCCTTGGGCGTGTCCCCTGTGGTGTAGCCCACATAACCTCATAGATCAAAACATGGTTTGAAATGCAAAGTAATGAAGATTTATTACAATATTCAAATGCATGAAAAATGACTGTACTTGAAATAGCCCTAGAATACTGTCAATATGTGTGTACCAGCATATATCATACTCAGGACGATATATGTTGGTACACACATATTGACAGGTGTACTTAGAAACACTATGTATTCATTATACACAAAGGTCTATGTTCAGGAGAATCTAGTGTTTTGTAGATTATTGCCCCTGCTCTCCTGGTTACACGGGGCATCCTGGTGTTATTTGAGATGCATACTGTGGCATGGCATTTTTAATGGTAAAGCCAACTGGAGCATGTTCTTACGTGGGGATACTGCCATATTTTGGCAGAGCACGCGTGGACATTTTTTCTTATAGAAGCATTAATGGCCTTATGCGCAAAGCAAACATGAATATGTGCTTCTATGGGAACACTGGCATATATTGGCGCAGCTAGCATGGAAACGTAGGGGCGCAGCCAGCATGAACATGTTTGTATACTAGCATATATAATGGGCAAAGCCATCCTGAAAATGCGTTGGCAAAATGCTCTTCTGCGCTGTTGTTGACTTGCATGTATAGGATTTTTTCATGAGGTACCCTAGAAAACCAGTTACAAACAGTTTTGAATTTTACCCAATTTTTTCAAAAACGTGTGCTCTAAAATGCACCATTTTAGCCATTGTTTTAAAAATGCTCTTGATGAGGGGGAAACCCCCCAGCATCTCTTCGTCTGGTCGGGCTCCCCCGCTTCACTCCAGCACACTGGCATATTTAGTGGAAATATTTATGCCCCTCCAATAAGAAAATTCACCAGCCGCCACTGGGATGTCCAGCCAGAAACTGAAGAGCGCAGACAGTTCCACAGCGGCAAAGTGAGTTTCCTGCAACCACTGCAAAAGAACCCAGAGAGCAGCTCGTTGCCTTCTTTCCGCCTGTACTCTGCACCTTTGTGATATTTCATCTGTTAGGCAGAATATCCCTCACTATCGTTTGAAACCTGAGGCATGCGTGATATCCCTCCTTTAAACGAACTCTTTTTGACTGGCTGTTATTTAAAGCTGAGCTGCAAGCGATGTCTCTTCTGCTAAACATCACCTGTAACTGCTCATTATATGAAGCTGTGCTGGGAGGGATGTCTGCGTGAGTTACAATAATGCAGCCTCTTGCTGAGTGCACGGGCATTTTTGCAACTGTTGAACATGAGTTACATTTTTTATGTATATTAACTTGATGCAAACCCTTTATTGCATTTAACCAGCTTGGTGACATATAGGTATACTTAATCTAGTTTGGCCTGTCGACCCTTATTTGAAGTGCCACCACCCCGCCCCACATTGTTGTATTCGTGCCCCCCCTCCCAGGTTGCCCCCCCCCTTAATATTGATTTCTAGTGACGCCTCTGGCAGCAAGAGAAATAAAGGTAGCATAAAATGGTAGGGACTGTGTGGGGGCCTTGTCCCAGTTCACCCAGGTGTTGGAGCACAGGCTGCAGGCACCGTGATTGTGAACATGCGTGAAGAGGTCGATGAGGCAATGGAGGCAAGGAATGATTTTGCAGAGGTGTGGAAGGATGACGGGGTATCTTAGACGGAAGCAGATGCTGGAATGCCCATTTGGTGCTAAGCAGTCAGTCAGAACGTGGGCCTTGTGCTGCCCAGTTTATTTCATTGGCCAACAAGTGCTTCTTTGCCACAGACCACTCCAAATAATAGATGAACTGGGATGGACTGGGACCCAAAAGAGACCCTGGAAATAATTTTCAAAGGGGCCCCATATTACACATTTTGGGCAAGCTGAACCCTTTTCCTATGAGAACTTTTGAAATAAAATACAAAAGAGACCCAGGGTGCAGAGGCCCACTGGGAAATCTCCAGAGTTCCCTGTAGGCCAGTGGAGCCCTGTAGATGAACCAGGCATACCACGGATACGTTCCAACACATGCCACCATGGCTGAGCACCTGGACTGCCAGTAGCAATGCCTCTCCCTCGGGTCTGCATTATGGGAGGAAAGATACCACCACCATGTACGCCTCCCCCATAAGCATTATCCAATCAGGCCAAGGAGGCACTCTGCCAGCAGCAGCAGCAGCATCTCACAGGGCTATCCTATGGTAAGTGCTAATAGGTGCTGAAACAGTGTTGTTGGCATTGGGGAGGCGGCAGGAACTGATGGGGAGTGTAGTTATTGTGGAAGTTATGGAGAGGGAAGGGTGTGATGGAGACTCATTGGCATTGTCCGGTTAGGTAGGGCCGTCCCCATTATAAGCATGTCCATGATGCACAGAGTGAGGGCTAGGGCGGGTTTGGTGAAATGCTATATACACTCGGAAGCAGGAGCTGCAGGGGGAATGGGAATCGTGTGTTGGGTTGTCGAGCAACACTCAAACTGGAGGAAGCAGGAGCTGCAGGGGGAATGGGAATCGTGTGTTGGGTTGTCGAGCAACACTCAAACTGGAGGAAGCAGGAGCTGCAGGGGGGATGGGAATCGTGTGTTGGGTTGTCGAGCAACACTCAAACTGGAGGAAGCAGGAGCTGCAGGGGGAATGGGAATCGTGTGTTGGGTTGTCGAGCAACACTCAAACTGGAGGAAGCAGGAGCTGCAGGGGGGATGGGAATCGTGTGTTGGGTTGTCGAGCTTTCGGGTGGAAGGGTCTCCAGTAGGGAGAGAACACTGGAAGGGGGGCTGCTGATGGGAGGATTTGCAGGAGCAGCGAGGTGTTCTACTGCTGGGAGGGAAGCTGCAGTGGTGTTAAGAGGCAGAAGAGTAGAAGGGAGGTAGGCAGAAGACTGTATGAGAGATAGAACACTGTGATCCGAGGGTCTACAAGAGAGACGGCGGAAGTGCTCCAGGAGGGAGTGACGGTCAGAGGGATGGAGGCTGGGAGCTGGAGGAGGCAGAGGGACATTGGCAAGAACTGACAGCCAGTTGCAGGAATTGGAGTGTTCCAGCAGTGAGGGAATCATGCTGCTGGCGGTCTAGGGAGCAAAGGGCAGAAGGCCTCAGGAGGGAGGCAAGCGCAGCACGAGAAGAGGGGGGAGGCAGGGTACGGATGCACCAGGGGCAGCGACGGCAAAGCAGAAGGAAAGCAGGAAGTTCAGCAAGAGAGGAAGTAAGGTTTGGAGAAGGGAGCTACGCAGGAGAGGTGCAGCTTTAGAAGGGATGCAGCGGCTGTTGGATAGAAGGAGGCAGCAGGGAGTAGGGGGGTGCATGAAAGAGGCCGTTTTGGAGGGAGGGGCGCGAAGCAGCGGGTGGCAGTGGACTGCACAGGGGAAGGTCCAGGGCTTTGTGATCCTTGGCTAGGGTCCTGCTCAAGCCTAATACTTAAGTGCACGCACAGATGCCGTGAATGCAAAACAAAATGCAACCCTCAGAAAAGAAACTCACCCTGTCACCCACAGCCATCGAGAACTAAGGAGCCACCCTGAAAGCTGACCGAGAATGGTGCGCTCCAATGCTAGTGATCGAAGTGAATGGGAACGGTCGGGAGCAGAGGTCCACTACTTTTATATTTTCTGCTTACCATTCCTCTACGTTTAATGACCATATTCATCATGTTATACAGAGGGTATGTCCATTCATGCCCCTGTGCAAGTGTAAAGTTACTAGTCACTTAGACCATTGCAATGCCCCAGCCCGACCGCAGCACCTTGTCACATGTTACATGTCCGCCTACCCTCTCTCCTGCTGAGACCAGAGTTCCAGCTTTTTTTTCGGTACACTTCGACAAATGTAATTAATGCTGTGTTTTTTTTTTAAATACGATGCAAGACAATAGAACCTTTGGTACATATAGTTATTTACACTGCAATATTACACTTCCAGTAGTACTTCCTTTAACCCTGAGCACCACTTTACAGGAGTCTCCTCTCCCGCCTATCCTGATCACGTGACCTATTCCCCGCTTTCTCTGGGCGGGTCGCCCCACCATGCATAGTCATCACCTCCTACGTTACTAGCAATCTATGTGACGTCCCTTTCGATGCTCCGTGTCAGCCAGAGCTTTGCGCCCCACATCCCTGTAAGAGGCGCGGGTCTTCCCTTCGCAGAGGCACGGCCTTGCGGTCTGTACGGCTGGTGCGTGCCAACCAATTACAGGCTGCAGCGGCGCTGCCAACCCATGAAAGATTAATTATGGCTGGACACGCTTCCCTGCTCTGGATGCCAGACACCTTTATTACATGCAAATGAGAAGATGCTCACTTCTCGGTCACAGCGCCCAAGCCCTGAGTTCACTTGAACATTTCTTTTATAGAAGGGCATTTATCAACCAACACACATGTTCAAGGGGACCTTGATACAGTGGAATAAGCCTACATAACGGCCCCACCATCCACTCATTTCGAGTTGGGAATGTCCTTTATAAGCCGGGCTTGCACATGACTTGCAAGGCAAGACTTCAAGACTAATCACCCCTAAAGTGTGACTCCAATATTATGCCATCCTGTTTAAAAGAGAATAAATATGGCGTGATCTCTTTGATTTTCAACATAACATGTATGTAATGGAGTAACCTCTCCACCTTGAATCCAGACTGTTGAGTGAGAAGCGCGTACACTGGAAGGAACCCCATTCACACCAGTTACGGTTGCCCCAGTACTTGTGGTGCAGACAGGAGAAGATCTTACAAAATCAACTGGTGTGATAGTAGTCTGTCCTTTTAGCGGCTCAAGGCAGGTAGGTGGGTGCAGGGAACCAAAGTTCTGTTGGAGAGCACCATTGACCTTTGACTCCCGCGTTCTCTCTGAGTGGCCCAAAGCTTCGTTTTGATGAGGCGGCCCATGTCCTGATCATATATAAGGACAAGGGCGCTGAGGAGGGAGCAGATGTCACCATCCACTTAATTGCATTGAGACAACCCCCCCAAAAACCTATATTTGTATTTGTTTATTTCTATTTATTTCGCTTCTTCATCGCCTTATGCCAAGGCGCTTTACAAAAGTTAATGGATTTTACATTTGCTAAGATGATATTAATTAACAGGAAACAAAAGCAGGAAAAAAGAACAAAGAAACACCTACAAAACAAAAAAGAGAATCAGAAGAGTCAGTAAAAATGGAAGTCAATCAACTTGATGAATAGTTGCCAAACAAAAAACAAGCCACCCACCAAACCACAAGATATAGCATTGAAGGGAAACCAATGCAAAACAGTCCAACACGGCCAGGAGTCAGGATGATATCAACACAACGGATATGGGCTTAACTGCAACCTAAATCCTGCCGATCCATTCATGCCATCCCATCGCCAGCCTAACTTTCCCTGTCAGACATTTCAGTGCTGCAATAACCTGCAACCAAAATATTGTCAGCGAAGGGCATGGCCATTATCATTGGTAGAGGGAAACCCTGAGCTCCTTCCATCAATAGCAGTTCAGGGAATGTCTCTGATCTATGTTGTATCACTGGTGTGACGTGTATCCTGTGCCGGGCATGAAATTGTACTTGTTTGAGTCGAGCATTTTGCAAAATTTGTTTGACACGTAGATTGACATGAGCACACTGTAAATCTGAGTGTTCCTTGCGTAAATAACTTTCTTTCCTGCCTCTAATGTTCAGTTGGGTGTGGGTGGTCTGCTTAAATTGCTCTGTACATTTGGGTAACTGCTCGATCACCTCCGCAATTCCCATTACTGTTCATTGTAAATTGGACTCCTTGGGCTTAGCAGCTGACCTTGGTCCGATATGCCTAGCTGCCTTGCTGAGTCTACCCAACTGCAAGACACTCCCTTTATTAATGTTGTATTGGGCTGTGTGACAAGACCAATAACTGCTCCTTGCAAAAAGGGTTCGCAAACTCCTTTCAGTTGGGGGTCGGAGGCCTACCAGGGTAAAAGCTATAGACAGCCCTGCTTCTGAGGTGGAGAGTGCCTGCAGGGAGAACCCCACGTCCTGTCCCCCTCCTTTTGTGCCCATCTGTATGGGTGCAGAACCATGTCTTCAGCCTTGCCTCTAAATGCATATACTCGCCAACTTTGCCTATTCAGAGGAGGGCCCTAAGAGAGCGAGAGGAGAAAAGAGCCTGGAAATCAGCAAGCGGCGAGGAAGAGAAGCTGGAAAACACAGAAACAGTTACCTGCATGAACAAAGCTCCAGTGCCGCAGCGGCTCAACGACCATTGTGGAGCACTCAGGGAGACGGACGCCAACTGCAGAGGGACCGGCAAAGCCACCCGGTAGTCCCGCAATGAAGAACAATCCAGTAGACCACCATGGACTTGAAAGGGTAAGGTTTCCCCGACTTACCTGAGGGGTCCTGCAAATAGATACCCAGAAATGAACTGCAGCATTGTTCATTTACTGCCAGATTTCCCTGGGGGCCAGTCTGTGCTGACAAAGTGGCAGGGCTAAGACACGCTTTTAAGCTTTTTTGCACTCATACACAACCTGGGGAGGGGAAGGAAGAAAGGAGATTGGATATGGACAACTGGCCAACCCTCATCATGGGGGAGGGATGTATAAGCAGGGACAGGAAGCAGGACATGTGGGTTTACTGGATGAGGTCAGAGGAGGGGGTGGAAGGCAACTAAGTGACCAACAGGAGGAAGAAGAGAGCAGGAGAATGTAGGGAAGAGGTATAGAGCAGGTGAGGCATTGGCTTAGTAGTGATAGCGGTTCTGCAGTGTGTGTGTGTGCGTGTTTGTGAGACCAGTCTGTAGAGAGAAGAGTGTACAGAGTGAATGTGAAAAAGACTGATACATAGTCTAAGGAGGGCGATTGAGTAGTACAGTGGGAAGAGTAGAGTGGGAGTAGTAATAGCGTGGGAGGAGCTGTAGTACAGTGGGAGTTCCAGAGGGAGTTAGTTAGCCTAAATTGAGGGAACACATCACTGCCTAAGACGGCTATTAGACAGGCCGGGTCAATCATCAATCACATTAACTGGGGTTATGGACGCCAGGGTTAGGGATGAGGCTTGTGGGAAGTCTAGACAGAGGGACGGCTTTAGGCCCCACAAAGAATGTAATACAAATCCATCCTTGAGGTTCTGAGTGTTTTCTGTGACATCTGTGACAGCTGACATCCAATCAAATGAGGTAAATACCTCACCATTTCACAAATCACTACATACTTAAAAGCTAAAGTCAGGCCCTGCATGAAGTCTCGCAAAACAGGGCAGTTGCCATATCAGGCAATTTCCCACAAATAGAGGGGTACATCGCAAGGTGTTCTTTTTGGTTTTGTTTGTTTTGAACCAGATTCTGCAGCCTGGTTTGAATAGCTAGTAACCTGGCTGACAACAGTGGGAGCCCCTCTAAAGGAAGTGTTTAAGGTCAAGCCTGACCTCAGCCTATACTACGAATATAGAGACAAAGGAGGTGTACAATTTACTTTCTATCTCTTTTACCTTTGCGACTGAAAACCTTGTGCTAAAGTGTGAAACATTTTCGGGCTTAGTGCATAGACGCCGTTTTTGGGTGTGTTCTTCTGGTCGGAATAGAATTGTGGTCTACCAATTCATAGCCAAAATTTTGAACACCTGTGGAGCTAGGTGATGGTCAAATGTGAGAACAAGGTTCACAACCTGAGAATCAGGAGTCATGATAACGTATCTGTGTGGGTGCACTCCTGATGTGTTTCACACACACCTCCTTACATCTCAGAAGGACTTACTGGCCCTGACTGCACCACATAGTGGGGTTTATAGCTCTATATATAATTTTCAAAATCAGGGTATCCCCCTCCCTCATCCTCATACCTCTCCCAAGTATTTGAAGAAAAACTCTACATCTATCTTTTCCCCAGAAGAGTTTCACTATGAATCTAATCGATCATTTAAAACAGAAGTAGGCACACAGATGGGAGAGCCAGCAAAGTCATGAAGAAGCTGTGGCCGTGTCAGGGCCTAGATGCCTCCGGGTTAGGTGCGCTACACAAATGGCAAAATAAATAAATAAACAAACATCGTACTTAGTGTCGCTTGCCCTATTGTAGAGCACGGAAATAAGACAGAGAAGTCCAATGATCTATGTAAATAAGCGCTTTGACAATGTTACCTTCGAAAAACGCCTGGACTCCCTGACATATTTATCTCCTAATATTTGAAAGTGTCAGATTCCCTGGTAATTAGTTATGCTAGGATAGAGCCATCATTCCTAACTGGAACAAGCATGCCTTAGCACAGTTAATCAACAGACCGGAGCAGATACCACGGCTCTCGATTACATCTAGCATTTCAGGAGCTCTGTTTACCGGATCTCAAATGTACAAAACATGTTGTCATGATGCATCAGCACTACCTGTTCGATGCCTGAGACTGTTCTAGTCTTCTGTGTGAAGGCCCCGGTGTCAAAGCATGCACCCATGACTCTAACACAAACAGCATAGAGAGAGGGAGAGACAATCCTGCCTTGTGACTCTCTCTCTCCCCTGACCAACTCTCAGATGTTATCTCCCGTGTCAAATGCTGGCAATTGTGCCTGTGTAAAGCAAACAAACCAGATATGTGAACGTAAAGCAAACATTCATTGACTCAGTAACCAAAAACACGAACTCTCTGTGAAATGAGTCTCTATTCACAAAGTATGTGCGAGTCACATGATTTTGCTCTCTACCTATGTTAATCATCCCTAATTGTTGCAAGGAGCTTCTCAATGTGTTGCCAGTTTGTTTCCAGGGCGCCTGAGCTGGTTGGGTCCTGTATTGTGCAGTTACAGTCACCAGCCCAGACTATTCCTTTCCCTATAGACTGTGCAGTGTAATGTAATAGGAGGAAAAAGCCTAATATTCCACATTGGGAGCTCTGATAATGTCCCCTGTCTGACCCTTGAGATATGTGGGCGGGGGTGTCCATAAAGGCCGGGTGCTGCCAACCCCTCCGTGACAGAGGGCTCTTGGGCGATATGAGGTGTATCCCCCGGTCACCCACACATCTGCGTGGAAAGGAGGCAGTGGCTTGCCAGGTGGGTCAGAATTGGCCTACATTCTCTTTAAGGACCCATGTCAGGGAGGCTTCCGTACTATGGTGATGATCCAAGAGATAGTGGTCCATTGGGAAATACCCGTTTTTAGTATGTCTAGCATCTGTACATGGGGCTGAGATAAGAATGAGAACTAGACAACACTGATGCTCACCATAACATTGCAGATTGGAGGAAATCCCCAGAGAGAGGCATTGTGGGCAAACGCGTCTTCCTGTCCACAGCTCAGAGTTCCCCTTCACACAAATGGGTGATACATGAATAAATGCCGAGATGACCCTTTCGTAGGCTCTCTCCATGCAGTAGATTAGCACTAGAGAATCCATAACATTTGAAATTCCCCCAAAAGGCCCGAAGAACCCGTATTGGCACCCATATGTAGACGTGGGTGTAGTTCTCAGCCCCAGGGAAAGGGATGAAAGGTCTATAAAAAGCGTGGCGTGAACACGTGAAAGGCGTGGATGTTTAGAGATTGAGAAGAAGACAGTTTGGAGATGGTTAGATAGAGGGGAGGCCGGAGGCAGAATAGAGGCTTGTGGTGAGAAGAAGACCTGAGAAAGAGGTGGTGAGAAGAGTTAAGGAGGAGATGGTGAGAAGAAGAGTTGAGGAGAAGATGATGATCGGAAGATCTAAATAGGACGGGGTGAGAGCGGGAGTTGAGGAGGATTTCATGAGAAAAAGAGCTGAAGTAGAGGGGAAGGAGGAGCTGAAGAGGAGAGGTTGAAAGGCGGAGCAAGAAATGGTACGTTGCTACAGGAAGATTAAAAGGGGAAGAGAGACAAGTAAGGAGGGAGAAACGTACCCCACATTGTATGTGAGTAGGGTGGGTGAAGGGCTGAGCATGTGGTGAAGCATTGAGACGGTGCAGCAGAGTTCAACATATAGTGACATGGCAGTGAGAGGGAAACATCAGTGGGAGATCCCTTGGATACAAGCAGATATTGGCACACTGCGGAGGAAAGTGAAACAGATTGGGCTGGAGGACTTGGACCCCATGGCAGGGCGATGGTTATTAGCCTACAGAACAGCCTGTGGAACCTCTGAGTGGGCCTCACCTCTGGTGGAAGCTATAGGCCCTGCGTAGCTGTTTGCCCAGTACAACTGAGCGCTGGGAACTGTCTGACTACTGAACAAGTGACCAAAACCAAGGACATCAATGTTCAACTCAATTACAAGACAACAGAAAGCCAGAAGACGAACCCACAGGAAGACCTTCTGCTTATGCAAAATACTGTGAGCGATTTGGGGAGATACCAAAAGAGACCTTTGAGAGACATTTATGTTGAACCTGTGAAATTTGAGCAACCGGAGCAATTGCCATTTCTACCTTCGGTTTCAGTTTAATATTAAATATGGCCAACCTAGTAAAAGAATCCTGAATCTATAGTTTTGAAATTGTTTCTGCATCTTTGTGGATACAATGTGATTTTCCGACAGAGACTGTGCATTCACTTTACAAACGAGTTGACCATTCAGTTGACCTGTGATTATCGAGATATCTGCCGGATTCATTAATATGAAGCCTGTCAGCCTTCAAGGAAATTCCATAATCCACCCAGGTAAGTAGGTCTCTGGAATAGCTAGAAATGTTTGTTTCATATATTTTACCCCTCTTATTTTCTCCAGTTGAACACCTCTGCTTTAAGTAAATAAGTCTCCTGAAGTAAGGCAATTTGTGCTGTGTGGTGTCACAAACATGACCAGACCTTAAACCATTTATCATAACTATTCAGCTGATGGAAATTTGAAGACCTCTCCTCACCTTGAATCTGAGCAAGTACTGTCTCAGTGCCTTCCCCTAAATCTATGGTAAGCTGTAATAACATGTAACTACCCACAACTCTGCATCATCCCGCAAGTCACGTTGGAGCCAGTAAAGGTCTGAATAAACATTGTCATGCCACTGATGTAAGTAACCTGTCTGTGACCACATGGGTCAGACACTCAAATCGCTCTCCTGGAACTTGAAAATGTAACAGTAATATATCAGTGAGTTTGCCTACACCCCCGGGTCGGCCAAAAATAAACGGGAGGCTGAGTGATAAAGGCACCAACGAAGGGAAACCCACTAGCTGGACGGTGGTACCTAGATAAAGCATTGGAGCTCTATCATCATAAACATTTCACGAAACGTTTACAATCATAGCTGTAAACGTATTTTCATGAAAGACCAGTATTGACGCCTTACTATTAAATCACATGGTCAAGGTTTAAGAACAACATTGAAAAGACCATAAAGGGACCCACATCAGGCCCAGGCGCATCCCCACAGGTCTACCATAAACCAATGTATCTTCACTTCGAGCCTGACATCATTCCTTCTGATGCCAATGGAAAATCAGGAGAGCCTTCTGGGGCTTTGGCGGGAGTACTCATTATGAATGACTCAAGGGCCATTTCTCACCGGATTTCAAGTGATTGGATCTTCTTCCTGTTTAGCTTGCACAGGACTGTGGCTTAACGATCTTCTGCCGGATGTGTGCCTTTTATCCCGCAGCATGTTGAAAGATTCTCTACCCACCAGCCATGAATGGCTCTGTTGGGTGCTCTGTCGATTTGAAACCCTGAGAGTCCAGACTGGCTCCCACATCTGAGGGGGAACTAAAGCCATTTGCTGCATCCAAACAATATCGTATTATCCCCTGGGAAAGGAAGCACATGTCTCAAATTGTGATGTTGAAGCATTTTTTGGATTTCTTCAGATCAGCTCCTGGCTTTCTGGACCGAATGTGTATAATCCTGATAAATTCAGATGTCGATGCTGCCCCTTTTGAGGGTGTCCTCTTTCCACAGGATTGCTTCCCTATCTCTGAAGTTATGCACCTTTGCGATGATAGATCGCTGCAGGCTCCTGGAGGTGATTCCTTCATAATGGACGGCCCGCTCCTTTGATGGACGGAGAAGAAGGGAGATAATAAAGATGGACCCGGAGCTTTGAGTAGATGTGTTCTAAGGAAGAACACTGGATTGACACCTTCTTCTCCATCCCAAAGGCTTATTACTCATAAGTTACTGAGCTGTACGTGATTTTCAGCATCTTCTGTCCTGTTTTCAAGAATCTTCATGCTATTTAGAACATCTGTGATGTCAGCTTGCACAGTATCCCCCAAGTTCATGTACTCTAAATGTATTGTGCTCAACATGCTTTGAGCTTTTTTGGAGTTTTAGCTTGTTGGTTTAATTTGCTTGCCACCTATCATCTTTATGCCTTTGGCAGACGCAGGCGAGTGGGAGATACCATGTGGTTTCAAATAAAGTGAAGACAGGTAGAGCAGTGAAGGGGAATCCTCACCCGGGATTGTGTGCTTTTGAAAGTGCGGCAAGACAACTCTAGTACGGAGGTGACCAGCAGGCTGCCACTTGCAGTGTATTCAGCCTTCGCCCCACTCGCATGGACTGAGGTGTCTAGTTGCAGGGTTAAAAGCTAGAGTCTAGTCCTATGGAGGTTGAAAACTGTGGTTAGGTGGTAAATAAGGGGTTGTTTGTGAAAATGTTGAATATTGCATTATTCAACATATTTCCCTTCTTGGGGGGTTTCACTCCCCAAAACCCCTTCATCCAATCCCCAACCCTCTATCTTTAAAACAGGGGGTTTCTTCGCCGCCCGCTCCCCTCTAAAAACGACATGCCAAATCCCCCTCCCAAAAAAAAAAAACACACACACACACACACACACACACACACACACACCCTCTCAACATACACACAGACACCCGTTTTGGCCGTGTCTTTGATCTTCTGGACTGGCCCTACCTGTCAGCCCCTCCGCACACTCGTGTTGGAGGTGCAGCAGACCACTCTGCCGGGGTCTAATCTTTGGAGCTGATAGCCCTAAGCGTGCAGTTCACTAACAAACTTTTAACCTCCATGGTGTTTTTTTGTGTTGGAGATCCAGCAGCATCCTCAGTTTTGGATAATGGTAGCCGCTATGAGAGCCCGCTCTCTGCTGCTACTGTCATCAGCCCATGCCTCTGAGTGTGGGTAGCAGAGCACCTGTTGTATTGTTACTCAAATCTGGTACAGATAGAGAATTGGGAGCAGGTGTCCATCATCTGCTCCTGGTTAGGGTATCTGCACGGCTTACTCACACTGGAAGGTGGTAGTCTGCACGTGTTCACTCTCGGGATCAGCATTATGTTGCTCTGCCCGCAGTTGTGCACTTGCCAGCATGAGACTTAGTCTTGCCGAGGTGGGCAATCCTCTCTGCTACCCATGCCCCACACCACTCATCAATCAGGCAGACCCCATGCTGAGACACACCGGTAGATCTGTGTGGTTGGGCACGGCTCCTGAGCACACAAAACGCGTTTCTGCAGTCGTGCAGTTACATGCGTTTAACAGATAAGATTGGTCGCCCTGCAATTTTAGAAGCCAGATCCATGAGCTGTTCAGGCATACCAGGAATCAGACCAATTTCACCTGAAATCACCCAGATTTCACAATCCCTGCTCCGGGGAGGCACTCTCAGCTGCACTCTGCAGAATGTAGCAGTACCATCTGTGGAGATCCAGGCAATTACATCTGCACAGTTCAGCAGTTAGCTGTGCCACCTAGAAATTTATAAGACAAGAAATCCTGGTCGTTTGATAGTACATTCAATTTCTAAAAGGCACTGTCTCGGCTACTGATTGGTGCAGATTCCCATGTAGTCGTGATTTTCATGGATATTCCCTGTCTGGTTTAGTATACATTTAGAGGTAGTTTATGCAGTTCAAAATACTCTTGAATGTTTTCTACTTGTTTTTCCCAGTGTTAGGTACAGTTTTAAAAAGCTTTCATTGGCATTGACATGAACGTATGACTATGAGCCAGGTCTAGGTTTTACTGGTCACCCTGGCAAATGTATTGGCTGCACAATCCCTGCACTCGGGTGAGCTACACTCAACTGCTCAGCTCCAGAAGCCCTTATCTGAGCTGCACCAGATGCACTCCGCTCCACTCTCCAGCTTCACAAGCCTCCTTGCTCAACAGTTTGGTATTTATGTACACATTTTCTAAAATGTTACATCAGAGGGTTAAATCTGCTGTCTGTTGGCCATACTTGTGGGAAATTGATAACTTCTGGGTTGGATGTGCGGTTTTAGACAGGAGTCTTTGAGATCATTTCTTATTGTAGTTATAGCGTCTATTAATTCTCAAACAGTTTACATGTATTGATATTGATATATTATTTCTATCACGCTCATACACAAGTGTTTCACAGCGCGACAAGGCATGGGAAGGGGAACATGGGAGAACAAAACAACGATCTTACTAGGCCCAATGACATTGAGAACGCGCAAGTGCATGGCAGAGGGGGAGGGGAAAAGTGCATGGAAGGGGCGAGAAATGGAGAGTGCGGAGCAACGGAGAAAACAGATAAATAATAATAAATTAATACATAATAAGGGCAACAAACAATGGTAATGCAGCCAGAAAGTGACAAGTGCTGGGTTTAAGGCAGCAGACAGGGTAGGTCTGATAAGTGCAGGAAGAAAAAGGGGGGGGGGCTATATGGGTACAGATACAGACCCCAATGCAAGGGGTGGCCCGGAGGCAGTGCGGGAGGGTGGCAGGGTGGGCAGGTACCTGGGCCTGGAGGACAGAGGGTGACCAGGCGCACGGTGCAGAGAGACAACAGATAAGCAGGGGACGGGGGGGGGCGAAGGTAGAAGCAAAGAGTAAGGTCTTGAGGTGCTTCCGGAACTGGAGATGGTTCTCCTCAAGTTTTAGAGTGGCAGGGCGGCTGTTCCAGAGGGAGGCCCCAGCCGAAGACAGAGATCTGCCCCAGCTCATTTCTTTGAAAAACGACTAACCCTGAGGGAGTTGGAGGTAGAGGAATAAAGAGCTCGAGAGGGGAGGTATTTGCTGAGGTATAGCTGAAGGTATTTTGGACCCAGGCCCCAGAAAGCTTTGTACACAATGCAGAGGGTTTTGAATTTAATCCTTGCATCCACTGGGAGCCAATGGAGAGATTTCAGAGCTGGAGAGATACAATCCCAGGGTTTGTGGTCAAGGACAAGTCTCACAGTCCTGTTCTGGATTAGTTGCAGTGTGCGGAGAGTAGAGGCAGGTAGATTTAGAAAGAGGCTGTTGCAATAGTCCAACTTAGAGAGAACCAGAGCTTGGGAGACAGTGAGCTTCTGTGGAAAGGAGAGGAAAGGCAAAGTACCTCTGAGGAGGTGTAGTAGGAAGTTTGACTTTTTAGAGACATTAGAGATGTGGGCGAAGAAGGAAAGTGTGGAGTCAAAGATGACCCTGAGGTTCTTAGCCTCGCAGGTGGGCATAGGAAGAGGGCTAAGGGGAGCCAACCAGAGAGTGAGGGGAAAGGATGGTGGTGGTGTGCCGATGAGGAGGATCTCTGTCTTGCTGGCATTCAGATAAGGATCGTTGGCAGCACACCAATCTTGAATAGCAATTAGGCAATCAGATATGAGAGAGGGAGAGGAGGTGCTCGAGGGCAGCATAGCATTGGGAATTTGAGCAGAAAATGGCAATGCAGTGGGCGAGAGTTGCCGGGTATGGGTTGAAAAGCCAGGGCATCAAGGTACATCCAGTCAGACATTTAAATCTTTCTTTCATATTCCCTTGTATGCGTGTTCCGTTAGTAGAAATCCTGGCTCAAGTGCAATCACAGGATGTCCAGTCTGTGGTATGGTCAACAGATAGAAATAACTCTGAGGACAGTCCTACTCAAATTCTAAAGTTTCCTTCTAAATCAAGCCAATCACTGTGTATAAACAAGCTCCCATGAGAGGTAAAGCCAACATTGCATGTGCCCATTAAAGGGAAATTAGCCTTTCAATAAAAGTCAACCATGAATATCTAACAAAGTGAGTACAGAAACAGAAATACTTATGCCCTATCCTGAAAATCGGTCACCTACCTAGAGTTATCCAATACCTAATAAAATCCAATCTGGGATTTTAATATCTCGACCATAAACAATCGTTTCATTAATCATTGATCAGCAATCTCCTTGTAATGATACATGTTATATGAGTATCTTCACCTTTTGGCCCAAAGACTGGGTTTTGTGAGGAGCCAGGAATGAGACCCGGACACAGATGAGTCATCTTTGTGGTTACAAATGTTTGTTCAAAGTAAAAGGAGTTGGAAAATGCCTAGTTGTCCCTACTCTAGGAGCTTTTTCCCTATTTCAACTAAAACTAAGGGTCGGCCCAGTTTAAAGATTTCCAAAATGGGTTCCGGAATGTTGGTCACTGAATCAGCAGCTTAAACCTGCAGCTCCTGGACCCTCTCCTAAGATAATCATTTAAAGATAATGAATACTAAAAAAAAAGTTTGAGGTGGCATAAAACCCAACTCCTAAGAAGCCCAAGCATACTGCTGAGATAACTGAAATACCTGCTACTCAGGATATTTATACTCTGTTGTTGAAAGTGGCTCAGGGTGTTGGTGAGATCAAATCTTCTTTGGCTGATCTTACTCAAAAGGTATCTCACCTGGATAATTGGGTCACTAAATTGGAGTCTGGCTCAGTTTCTTTGGGGGCAGAGATTACTGGAAGCTTCAGAGCACGTAATAATTTGAAAACAGAACTCCAGAAAGAAAAGGAAACATTTCTGGAACTGGACTTTAAATTCCGTGGAAGGAACCTAAGGCTGTTTGGCGTGGAGGAGACCAGTGAAACTGAAAATATAATGACTTTTGTGCTGGAGTTCATCTCAGATTGCATGGTACCTGATTTAATCGCAATCAGTGATATAGACTTTGTTTACCGAGTTGGGAAACTCTCTACATCCAGAGCAAGACTGATATGGATAGTCTTTACAAGTGTGAGAGCAAAAGAAAAAATACTACAAGTGGCCAGGATCAAAGGTAGTACCAGCTTCAAAGGGAAGCCAATTTATATCTTTCCGGACTACCCTAGGTGATATTAATTAAAAGGAGGTTCTTTAAAGCTGCCAAAGATCTTGCAAAAGAAAAAGGAATTAAGGCATATTTAAACAAAGCTGGGGTTATGTCATTGTCTCTTCCTGGTGGAGAAGAATTCACCTCTGAAGCATCTGAACCCCTCTTTTGTCTCGAAAATGCTAATCTAAAAACCAGCTCATGGTCACATAATGACAATGCTTTACACTAAGGTATGTGCTCCTCCCAACCCCTTTTTGCTGTTTTTAATACTACTGTACCCTTTATCAATTTTGATTAATTACTAATGCACTTTTACAATAGACTTTAATATTAATAACAAGGATTACTGCCTCGTGACATTGCTAACATCCCTGACATTCATTTGCTCTGCAATGGAATAGAGGAAATGACCTTCGGACGTATAACTTTCATACCGGTGCCTCAACATGGAGCCGACCGTAAAATGGCATTGACTAAAAGGAGGAGGAATGAGGCTGCCGTTCACTGTGGCTTGAGGAGAGGAGGCTTACACAAGATCAGTTTTCAACATCAAAGAAGATAATGATGGCCAGTAAGAAGAGCCAGGCTGACCGGTAGATAAACATAAACTGTTCTAATTCAACACATTGTATAAATTGCAGGAGGAGGGCTTTGATGGAGCTGTGCACCCATATTGTGCTTTGAGCCTGACTATTAAAGCTTCATTTCTACTTACTATCCAGACAATACGCCTGGTTGCCCACTAAACTATCGACCAGGAATAATGTAATAATGTGGTAACTCTGAATAGCAACTTGAGCGTCTATCACTTCCGCATCACATTATTACTCTTGAAGTCACACTGGTTCCCGCTTCAGAGAACTGACCTTAAACTCAACCCACAGTGATTATTAACAGCGTGGACGTGGAATAGCTAAGCTGCAAGTGGCCAGGGCGTTATTAAAACCTCCCCGGCAATTCCCTCTTTTAACAGTTTCCAGAAATGCAGTTGAAAGAGAGTGACAACCTTTTAAGTGTCAGTTAGTTGGCTTAAACTATTTTGGGATAAAATCACTACTTTAAACCCTTCTCCGCACATTCATTTGGAACACGCTATACCATGATTGGGATTAAAGGAATGTGCTGTTGCGCATGTTCAGTACTTGTTTTTCAGTACACAACTTTTTATGATGGTGTATTCATTGGGGTAACTCGGCCTCCTTGCCCACCGCATCGCCACTCTCTGCCCCAACTTTCAGTTCTATGCAGACGATAGCTCATTGTTAGGCTACCCTCGGCCTCCTCCTCTCCTTCCCTCATCTCTGACTGTCTGCCATCCAGGAGTGGTGTGCCGCCAATGACCTCTGCCTTAATGCCAGTAAGACTGAGATTCTACTTATCGCACACCCACTCCCTCCTTCCCTGCAGCTCTCTGGCCGGCCTCTGTTGGCCCTCTTCCCGCTCCCACCTGCAAGGGTAAAAACCTCGGGGTCATCTTGGACTCCACACTCTCCTTCTCTTTTCACATCTCTGACGTCTCTAAGAAGTCACACTACCAGCTGCACCTCCTCAGAGGTATTCTTCCTTTCCTCTCCTTCCCCCAGAAGCTCACTGTCTCCAGAGCCCTGGTTCTCTTTAGGCTGGACTACTGTAACAGCCTCTATCTAAATCTACCTGCCTCTATTCTCCGCCCTCTGCAACTTATCCAGAAGAGGACTGCAAGACTTGTCCTTGGCCTCAAGCCCAGGGATCGTATCTCTCCAGGACTGAAATCTCTGCACTGGCTCCCAGTGGCTGCAAGGATTAAGTTCAAAACCCTCTGCATTGTCCACAAGGCCTTTTGGGGCCTGGGGCTGAAATACCTTCAACTCTCTCTTCCTAAATATCTTCCTTCTCGAGCTCTTCGCTCATCTGCCTCCAACACCCTCAGGGTAAGTTGCTTCTCCAAGCAACGAGTTGGTGGTAGATCTCTCTCTTCGGCAGGGGCCTCCCTGTGGAACAGCCTTCCAGCCTCCCTGAAACTTAAGGAGAATCATCTCCGGTTCCCGAAGCACCTCAAAATCTTCCTCTTTGCTTCTGCTTTCTCTCCCCCTCGCCCCCGTTGAATTTCCTGACAGAAACTGCACTGGTTACCTGGCCACCTTCTGATCTCGGGCCCAGGCCCACCAGTTGCCCACCTGCACTGCCTCCCTGGCAACCCCTGCACCTGGGGACTGTTTTCTGCATCCTTACAGTCCCCCTACCAGCACTTATGTTCTGCACTTACCATACACTTGACACTAGCTGGCCGCTTTTATTTATCTTAATTATTATACTATGGGCCTCATTACGACCCTGGCGGAGTGGGTTTACGCCAGCGGTATTCGCGGCGGACCCGTCCACCCTACTACGAGTTCCCGTAGCGCCATGGAGCGTTTTCCGCCTGGTTTTTCCGGGCGGAGAAATCCATGGCGCTACGGGACCTTGTTGTTAATTACGCCACCGTATTTTACGGTGGCGTAATTAACGCCTTCCCCACTCCCATTATACCCTATGGGGCAAAAATGGGAATGGGGAAGGGTAAAATGGGGAATGGGGATTTACCGCCCCGCCAAGGTCGGAATGGGGCGGTAAATCCGCCAACCCCCATGGCGCTATCGGCAGCTTTCCGCCGTGCTCCATGGTGCATTTTGCGCCACGATTTCCGCCAGGGTCGTAATGAGGGCCTATCTCTTTTACTGCACTTTCCCCTCTCCCTTCCCCCACGCACTTTTCCTTTTCCCCCTTCCCATGCACTTGCGCGATCTGAATGACACCTGGCCTAGTAGGATCGCTGTCTGTCTTCCCTTTGTTCCCCCTCCCTTGCCTCGTGGCTCCTTGAAACACTTGTGTATAGCCGCGTTATAAATGCCATATCATATCATATCATAACTGCAGTCCCAGAAATTCTGATTTATAGGAACTCAAGGAGTGAAAGTTGCACTGATATTATTAATCCTTGCACAAGGGATATGAAACATCAGGTTTAATTACTGGTTGATGCAATGCAAAGTTGCCACTGTTCCTCTCATCGCAGAAGCACATTCCTATCCTGGAAGGACCGAATGACTAAATTCCCAATAGGTTAGTCCTTAATATAGTTGAGTAAGTGTCTTTGTATTTGATGGCACAACAGAATCTAATATCACCATTCATCATGACATCAGTGCCCTGCATCGCTGGGTCCTTTTCAGCCAACGGGATCAAATTGAAGCAATGTATAATATTTATGGGCCTACAATTCTCCAGTGTCTCCATTGCTCTGTCTTGATGATTGTCCGTGGACACTAAGCTTATATATGCAGGATTACCACTCCCTTGTATCTAACATTTGAGGCAAACACTTACCAGGATGGGCGGAACTGGCTGTTGGCAAGGTGTCAGCTGATCCCATGCGTAAACTACCAGGTCTCCATAGTATACTTTATTGATTCATTTCATTCGATTTAAATGGTGATTGTTCAATGCTGCAGACTTTTAATATAGCCTTTTTTGGAAGAGGGAGGGACCTTGCACAAGACAATATTGATTTATAAAGTTGATACACCTAATAAGTTGTTCACTGATGAATGATAACTCAAGTGTTCCCAAATAATACAGTGTAGGTTTTTTACCTTAGGGAGACTGCTAATTTTTCTACAAGTTCATTTGATGCTGTGCCGTCTAGGCATATTGTATTTATCAGTCTATATTATTTTTACGTCTGAATATTTAATATTGCAACAGACAGGTAGTATTTCTCCTATACCTTGCCATCACCATAATAGCTGCTAGAATGCTGTATTTGTTGTACTTTGAAAGATCCATAAAATGTACACTGTTTATATATTATATGTTTTAATTACACAGTATTTGGCTAACGTTCACAGCGGGCCTGGTGTGATAACAGTAGGGGTATCTTTTTATGATGCCAACACTGTACTGTATATTTGTTGTCATTAACATTAAGTGGTCCATGATTTTAATGAAGGACAACATATGATGGGCGGAATATCATTGCATGGCAAGCATATTAGTTGGTAAGGGATAAGCTGTTATACTTACATGCTGGAGATTAATTAATATTCTTTGCAGAAGGACCGGTTTCAGATTCGTCAAAATGTTGTTAATATTAATCTCAATGTACTGTGCTAACAAACTTTTTTTTACAGAACACCAAATTGGAAGGGGTAAGCTGGTTAAGCTAGTTGTGTTATTCTACTGTGCACCAAGAAGAAAGGGGTGGGGAGTGTAGGATTGTTTAGCGTGTTTTGGGAGCACAGAGCGCAGCACCACTGCACAGGATCAATGTATAGCATGTTTTTTGAAGTGCAGCGCCACTGCATGGGTTTGGTGCATTGATATAATGTGGTACAGCAAGACGTGTTATTGAGCATTTTTTTTTATGCAGCGCCACCGCATGGGTTTAATGCAATTGCTTCAAGCTATGTGTTGCCAGTGCAACATATGGAGATGTAAATGAAGACAGGCTACACAGGTTAAAAACAAACCATTTTCTCATTTAAAAGCGCATTTTATTTTTCATATTCAAAATGCACACAATTTTTTTTTCTTTTATCTGAAATGCCTATGTTGCAAGAGACACATTTGAAGATTAATGAACTAATATAATTAACCGTACTAACATGATTCTAAGTTCTTAACAATATAATGTGTTCTACACTGCAAAATGAGGCAGGCCGAAACTCATTTCAGATTGTGTGCAGATTATTTTTTTCTTCTTGTTTTTCTGTGCTGCTTTGTCCACAGTATTTGCAGGAAGCAAGGATTCGAATATCAGGAAATCAGTTTTGTTACAGTTGCTTACTGTAAAAGATTTCTATTGTGTGCAGAGGGTGGATAGGACATGATAGAATTTTATTGGTTAGGATCCTTTGGTAGGAGGTAACCAGAGTTTTCTTGTATAATCTCGGGGAAGAAGCTAGGCAGACGACATCTTGACACAGCTCGGAGAAGGACTGGGTTGATAGCTGGGGAGGCCTGATTCCTAAAGCAGATTCAATACTGCTACAGAGGCTGGGATTTCCAGTCAACAAGTCCCAGTTTGAGTGACAGCAAATGCTTGTCCTTGCTGGGTGAACCCCTCCAGAAGGCGACCAGCCAAAGAAGTTACATGCTGAACAAGCCTGGTAATTATCTCGCTGAAGTGTGGGGGCTGTGCGTATGTGTGCGAAAATATTCAGTCAGAGTAGGAGAGGAGATTCCTGTGTTTTAACCACATGTTAATGTTGCAAATTGAATTCTTGTTCCTCGCCACTCTCCTTTCATTGTGTTACAGATAATGTTGTTACTGTGAGTTTTCCATTTATTTCTGTAAAAAAAGAGTAAGCTCGTGTTGAAGGTCTATGAGTCGGCAGAAAGAGAGGCCCTGGACATAGCTCACCAAACGTAAATAAGTTGGTGATAAATAGCACATATAGCTTGCTGTCGTAGATAAGTCAGTGAGAACAGCCCATGGTGGCCCTCCAATTGGAAATGTGGTGTTTCTGAAATTAAAGCCTGAGGTCTCTCTAGTGATCACACGAACAAACTAAACAAAAATAAGGGGTTCTGGATATTGTGGTCACATATATAAAACAAAGGATTTACGCTCACCCATAAATACCACCAATAACGCATACCAACATAATGTATACCACTAAATGTATCAGTGTGCTGAAATAATGTATGTATAATATAGTACTATATACCAAATCTAATCTGAATGCAAAGAGTGATTATTACTGACTTATTTTCATTTTGGCGATAAGAAAATACCGCTAGGCCCCAAATCTATACAAAATACCCGACATATTTATGGTGTGTTGGCCGGGAAAGTGATCACAGAGCACCTACTGGGCGTGGCAAGTGTGTCTCACACTGCCATCTGTACATTAAGGGAACCCATTTTATAATAACAGTGGGCCTCATTCCGAGTACGGCGCTAACCAATGGCGCTATTAACGCCTTGCTTGACGCCGTACCCGGACCGGCAGCGCCTTGGTAGATGGCGGAATTACCGCCCCATTCCAAGGTTGGCGGGGCGGTAATTCCCCATTCACCAAGGCTCTTCCCCATTCCCAAATGAGCCCCCATAGGGCTCAATGGGAATGGGGAACATGCAAATAACGGTGACCGTTCATTACGGGCACCGTTATTGGCTTGGAGGCCCCTTTGCGCCCTCGACTTTAACACCTGCTCAAAGCAGGCGTTAAGGGCAAGGGCGCAAAGGGAACTCAGAGTATGGCGGTAAGGGATCACCGCCACCGGTCTCGTTACCGGTGGCCGCTATCCCTTACCGCCATACTCGGAATGAGGCCCAGTGTGTTACTAAAAACGAATTTCAGAATGTCACAAAGGGAAACCACATTCTCAGACCTAGTGCAATATTTAGAGGCAAAGTTGTTTGCACATGGGACGTGGTCATCGAACAGTACCTTAGAATGGCATGACCGCATTCAGGGTGAGGTGCAGAAAGAAAAACTAGACAATATTTTTGCAGAAGGCAGCATAATTCAGGTCTGCCTTACAAGGTTATTGAATGCAGCCGATAAAACTGCAGAGAAAGACTGTTTAATACGGTTATGCGCCAAGATCTGGTTTATTTTGAATAGGTCCCTGCGAATGCAATAAAATGATAACCAGCTAATTAACAGGTTAAAGACTGATTTAGATGGGGCAAGCAAAAACGAGGAGATGTTAAGAACAGAATTGGATGTATGCTAAAAAGACATGCAATTAAAATGCAGAGATTTTGATGCTCAGTTGTCCAAAAGCAAGAAACAATTTGAGGACAGTGAGCAAGAATTGGTACACTTAAAAGCCTTAGTGGACCACATTAGACAGGATAAAGATGAGATTGTTTCAGAAATGCAGATTTTACAAAAAGAAAATTTTGAAAAAGAAAGTGATCTCCAAGGTGCAGAGCAAGAAATGGTTAAAATGATTCAAGAAAAAGACAAGAGAAACAAAGAATTCAATGAATGCCAAATGCAAATGTGCGACATGCAGGAGGTAATAAATAAAATGAGTGATGAAAACAACTATCTGCAAAATGAAGCACGCAGGCTCCTTAAAAAGTGCAAAGACTTAGAACAACAAATGTGCATTCCCAGGTCCCAGGAGAGGTGGCAGGGTACTACATTCAATGGTGTGGAGGTGAATTCTAGTTCTGCCCAAAGAGCTAGTGCTCCAGTGACTGGGCCGGTGACTGAACTTGGTTGCAGCACCCTTGGGGGATTTGATACTCCCATTGGGGGCAGCCACCAATCCCATACACCTGAAACCAGGATTGAATCACAAAGTGGTGCAATTCCATGTATTGCAACAAGTAGCCCCATAAAAATAATGAAATCCATTAAAGCCCTGATCAAACCATTTAAAAAAGGAGGGGAATGCTGCATTGAGGATCACTTAGAAGCGGTTCATGACATTTTAAAGCACTCCAGATACCTAAGGAACAGTACAGACAATATTTTCATTTAACCTTAGATGCCCCGACGGCCAGCATCATAAGGGGATTAAATGAACAGCAGAATATGACATGGGTGGAGTTTGAAAAAGAAATTAGGCGTCATTTTTCTCCTTTTCAGTCATTTCAGGAGGCAAAGAAAGTCGCTTACACAATCACTGCTGGGCCTAACACATCCCCTCGCCAATTTTTACAGGACTTAAAAAGGGCATTTTCTCACTTTGATGTATCTTTTGACCCCAATTCCAATGAGTTTAAAACTGCCTACTTCTATGGGCTACAGAAAGACATCATATCAGAATTGGTCCATGAATTTGACCGTGACAAGTTCCTTGAATGGATTGTACATCAAAGCACAAAACTATATGAGGTACTCTATTGTCAGGGTAGAGAAAGTGATAGAATGAAAGATATTAGACCTAAATCTAAAGAACCCTCAGCCACAGTGATGGAAATCAGGTCAGCCAAAATGTCCTTTGAGTCTGCTCAAAGTCCAGGCAAAAATAATTCGGCACCTGAACAAAGGGTTAATCAACAAAGGTCATCACACTCTGCACCAATGTTCCAATCACATGATCCTAGTAATAGGGAGAGCTACATCAGCCCTAGGTATTTAGGGGATAGACCCCGGGCAGGATATCGGCCTGATATGTCAGGTATGAATAATAACCAAAGACAAAATCAAGATCAAAGAAATGATGGTCCCTACCAGACATTGGGGACACAGAGCAGATTTGATCCCAACACCATGATATATGGTAATCAGGATAGACCCCGATATGTGGATCGATTTGCTGATAATGGGAATCAACATAGGGGTCAGTACCCACAACATGAGAGACAGGACATGAGACAGAACATGAATTATACTCCACGTCAGTACAATGATTCCCCACCAGGGGACTACAACCAAAGGATGGGTGCACCCCACTCCCCTCCACAAATGAATCAAGAGTTCAGGAACCATCCCAATAGAAATCACTCACCTGAGAGGTATCAGAATAGATCCAATCAGGGGGAAAAGAACCAATATCGACCTAGGCCACAGAAAGAGGATTCTAGAGAGATGGAAAGGTTCCAGTGCCTCGAGGCCCAAGTGAAAATGTTAGCTGAGCAAATAGGGAAGCTCTATACAGCGCAAAAACAACCATCCAAAGAGGGGGCTGATGGCCATAGCAATGACCGGGGGGCTTCTTCTGAAAAGTGACTAAGTACTCATGATACCTACAACGCCGAAAAGACAGATTGCCCTAATGTAATTTTGCTTAATCACTCTGAGATGCCTAATGATGTAAAAGTGAAAGCACCAATGAATGAACATGTAATAGAAAGTGCAAATAATTCTAAAAGAGAGGTACGGTTTAACCTAGAGCTAAATCAAACATTGGAGATTTGTACAAATGAAATCAGAAAACCTGAAACTCCAAGAGAACAAAGAGACAGATTTAAGAAAAATTACTCATGCATGGGGAATACCAGTGAACAGGGAGTAAGTGGGGATGCTATAGCTCCTTCCCTGGACAGTCAAAACGGTGAACAGACACAGACAGAAAAAGGAAATACTCAAAAGGAGGGTACAAATCAATCACCTGAAGAATTCTTTGAGCCACATATTTTTGAAGAAACTGAAAGGGCTGGTAAAACACTAAATAATCACAAATGCACAGAATTAAACAATGACAAATTACTAAATGATGTTGTTACACATGTTCAGTTGGAAGGTTGTAATGTGGTCCCTGATGATACCCAGATGGGTGGGCGAACAGTGGCCACACTCCAACAAACCTCTGAACATGGAGAAATGAATAAAGTCTCTCGCGCAGAAATGGGTAAAAAGGAAGAAAAAATGTCTTTCCATTTACCAATGTGCTTAGCCAAAAGTGAAAAAGGCCTGAGAAAGGTAAGCCCTGAAATCAGTAAGAATTCACACTTCTTATGTGTATTAGAGGAAGTTGAGGACAGATATTATGCACCCATCACTGTAGAAGAAAAATGCCAAACATTTGCTATGATTGACACTGGCGCACAGGCCACAATTATGTCCAAGGAGCTGGTAAAGAGTATCAATGAAGGGAGACCCCCACAGAATCAGATCACAGTGAAGGAAAATCAAGGTCCAGTGCATAACTTTAATGGGGAGGAGGTGCCCATCATAGGTGTAACTGAGGTTGACATAAAAATAGGGAAGCACAGAATGAAACAAGAGGTATTGATCACATCTATTTGTGAAATTCCATTTCTGATGGGGACAGATTGCCTGAAAAGATTGTCTCCTCTCATAGATGGGGTGAATGGAGTGCTGTGGTCCTTAACCAAAAACCAATGAGACCTAAGAAACTAAAATCACAAAACAGCAACATAAATGAATGTCACACCGTTGCCAAAACAAATGATGCTGTGGAGGTATATCTCCAGAATAGTTGCATACCTAGTGTCACGGTTATATTAATGTGTCAAGACAAAATGCAGAGCGACAATGAAAAACTACCTGTACAAATATACTTGGACTCAAGGAAAAATTGGCAGACTGCCATAGATGAGCACACATTACGTTTTTATTTAAAAGAGAAAACAATCAAACAGAATATTGCTCCTAAAACAGATTCAGAAAAACACATTACCACTCATGCTGAAATACACATGGAAGATGAGCAACCATAGGTTCATGTTGGTATAAATGACTGTTTTAAAACAATAAAAGCCACTTTAGCGCTTGAACAGGAGAGGAGCTTCATTAATGAGAAATTGTTGCAAAAGATAAGGGAGAGGGAAGAGATCCCGAAATTTAGGATTAAAAACCAATATGTTTCTGGGTTGGACAGTCCAGACTTTGAAAACCGAATTGCAGGCAGATGCATGCTTAAAATTAGCATTGGGCAGAAAACAATTTACCATAATGTATGGATAGTGAGTGGAGCACAAAATGACTTTTACATGGGCAATGACATCATGCACAGAATGTGTATGGTGTTAGATTTCCTTAATCAAAAAATATGGTCACGCCTAAGTGGGCCGGCACCTGAATTTGAAGACAAAAGAAGGGCTTATCATTGTGCACAACTGGTTCTTTATGCAATCGAATTACTAATGAGGAAAGATACTATTATTCCTGCATTTACAAAACAGTTTGCAATAACACTGAAATGCAAAAATGGACAGCAGATGAAAAACTATGATGCATTTGTATGCCTGAATGAATCCATAAAACAGCAAGGCCTGGATTATGAATACATTCCATTGGTAGATATTGGTGAAGGATCTGTAAAAATCATGGTAAATAATAAAGGTTGTCAGGATATTCATTTAGAGGAAAACTCCCCATTAGGAATGGCCATACAAAAATCACATTATACGGCAGATTTAAATAACATGGTGATTGGAAATATCCCTGAAAAGTATGTAGATGCCAAGGGTGAGTTGCCAGAACACCTGGACTCTCAGCCCAAAGGAATATTTAAAATTCATTCTGTGTATCCTTATGATTCAAATGAGACAGTGTGCTGCCATCAAGAGGATTGCATAACATTTAATTTAAATGAAAACAAAACAGAAAATCAGCCCATTGAAGTGGAAGCTGATATGCCAAAACATTTAAAAGTGGCAGCTTTACAAAAAGACACAGCCACACAGTTAGAGGAAAGCGCCGAGATTCCCTTACCAGAAGATTTTCCAGAATTTTCCAAAATGGTAGAAGAGCAGATCTCCTTAGCGGATGCGTGTGACAACGATGAGGATAGGAACGAACTGAGAAAGATATTTATGGAATTTAAAGATGTATTTGCAAAAGATGCTTATGATTGCGGTTTATCTGATTTACATGTGGCCACACTTCCGGAAGGGTGTAGCAGAAGCCCAGTATTTGTACGCCAGTATAGACTACCGCTGGCATGTTTAGAATCATTAGCAGAGATTATAAAGAATTTGGAAGCTCGGGGAATCATCAGGCCCATTCATAGCACATCCAATACACCTATTTTAGGTGTGTTAAAGCCAAATGGTCAATGGCGGCTATGTGCAGACTTGAGGGAGTTAAATAAAAGAGTGCCAGTATCCAGATGGCCACTGCCATTCATTGATCAGGGCCTAGTTCAGGTACATGGTTCAAAAGTGTTTACCACATTAGATCTCACCTCTGGATATTGGTGCGTGCCATTGGCAGAGTAGATACAGAATTTATTTTCCTTCACATTTGCCAGGATTTAAACACCTGGCTTAGAACTCCGGTCGGGTACATCAATAGTGGGAGTGAATTTGGCATATTTTTGAGAAAGGCCATGCCAGATGCAGCGGAAAGAGGAACCATAGTTTATGTGGATGATGTCCTGATAAAAAATGAAAGCCTGAAAAGCAATTTTGATGAAATAAGACATGTGCTTGGCCAATTGCAGAAAGCAGGCGCCAAAGTGTCTTTACAAAAAGCACAATGGTGCAAGAAAAAAGTGAACTTTCTAGGCCATGAAGTGACTGAACATGGGCTAAATCCACAAAAGAAGAAAATAGAGGCCATACAAAAACTAAAGGACCCTAAAAATGTGAAAGGGGTAAAAGGTTTATTAGGGATGACAGGCTATAACAGAAAGTTCATTGAAAATTATGCTGAAATCACTCAACCATTGACTAAACTGCTTAAACTGAATACACCCTGGATATGGGAAAATGAGCAGTCTGAGGCAGTAGCTAAATTGAAGGAATGTCTTGTAAAGGCACCATGTTTAGCCTATCCCATAAAGGGTAAGGATTTCTTTATAGAAATAGGGTTCTCTGAACATTGTATGTCAGCAGTGTTATCACAGAAACATGATGTGAATCACAAAACCATTGCATATGCAAGTAAAGCATTTTCCCAAGTTGAAATGAAATTCAATGAATGTGAAAAGGCCCTATTAACCACTGTGTGGGCGCTACAACATTTCCGCCCTATTGTTCAGGGAGAAAAGGTGATTATTGAAACAAATCATCAACCTTTGCAGTTTTTAGAGAGTAAAAGAATTAGGTCAGGTAATCTAGCGCAGTCCAGAATCACTTCATGGCACTGGCATTACAAGGTTTTCCTGTAGAAGTGAGATATAGACAAAATAAAAAGAGCCCAATTGCTCAAGGGTTAGCTGACTTACATGACTGTGCAGCTGAACAAGTATTAAACGAAATGGAAGTGGAACCTAGTTTGCAGGAATTTGAACAATCACCACACAAAGCTTTTGATGAAAAAACATGCAAGGATCTGCCAACTGTATATGTGGATGGTTGTGCTTTTCACATTGAAAATGACAGTAATAAACCATTAGTGTCAGGAATAGAGAATGTCTGGTTGAAATGTGAAGGCGTCCCCAGTGTAGGGATGAGGATTGGAGCTAGAAGCAGTCAAGTGGTGGAATTGGCGGCCATTTATAAAGCAATTGCTACTACAGTTGATAATAAATTCAGTGAAATTGTCCTGGTGACTGATTCTGACTATGCACGAAATACCTTTGTGGAGTATTTACCTGGCTGGAAAGCGAGAGGCATGGTTACATACAACAAAAAGCCACTTAAACATGGAAAAATGATACAAGCCATAGACAAATTGGTGTCAGAAAATGATTTGACAATATACTGGTGAAAAAATCGTGGGCATTTAAAAACACCCGGAGAGGATAAGGAGGGAAATGATAAGGCAGACAACCTGACTAAAATTGGGGCTGTGATGGGAGAATTGCTACCTATAGATGATTTACTGGGTGAAATACAAATTGATGCAGTAACACGTTCTAAAGCACCAAAGGAGGTAGATCAACCAGTGGTACAGTGGGGTCATGATATGCCAGACCAAGATTTGATTGAGGCACAAAAGAATGATCTAATTTTGGGAATCTATTATAACCATTTGATAGATCCTGAACAAAACCCTTTAACAGAAAATGATTGTATGGGAAAAGAAGAGTTGAGGGTGCTATTAAAGAATAAAAAACGATTTAGACTGCAGGATGGACTCCTGATTAGAGAGTCCATAACAGGACAAATACAGTGTGTGGTACCCCTTTCATTCAGAGGGCTAATGCTACAACATGCACATGATGCAATAACTGCAGGCCACAGAGGTTCACAAAAAACATTGGAAATACTAAAAGATTATGCTTACTGGCCACATATGTCCCAAGATGTGGAATTATATACTAGAGGATGTCTAGTATGCGCTCAATTTAAACCTGCTTCACCAATGCATAGAGCCCCATTGATGAAAAGAGGCCTAACTCTTCCATGGTCAGATTTGCAAATAGACTATGTAGGCCCTTTAAAAAGGTCGAGCAGAGGAAACCGTTACATTTTAAGTGTGATGTGTTTGATGTTGAAGTGGATTGAATGTATTCCTGCACCAGATTGTAGTGCGCAAACAGCAGCCACATTGCTGGTGAACAATGTGTTCTCAAGGTTTGGGTTGCCACAAAGAATTGAGTCAGACAGAGGAAGTCATTTCACAAGTACTCTAATGAGTAAGGTATGGCAAATAATGGGTGTGAAAAGGAAACTACATATTGCATATCGGGCAGCCTCTTCAGGTGGAGTTGAACGGAGCAATAGGTCTGTTGTGGACATATTAAAGAAATTTGTGGCAGAAGCAGGTTCCAGCTGGGATTTACGTTTACCGTTGGTTTTGATGGCAATCAGATCAACTCCTGCCAAAGCAACAGGTATTAGTCCACATGAGGTATTAACAGGTAGGAAAATGGTGTTACCACAACACCTACTATACAGAACACATGAGCAGACACTTGTGAGTGCATCCACAGTTCATGAGTACATTGATGAATTGAGGAAGCATTTGCAACATGCATTTGCTTTTGTGCAGAGAAATCTAGAAAGAGCTGCTGACAGTGCAAAGTCATACTACGATAAAAGAACATCAGTGATATAATACAGTGTAGGGGATCAGGTGTATAAGTTTCATTTTGGAAAAAGTAAACAGAAAAATTCAAAATTTCTAGCAGCCTGGCAGGGCCATTTCGAATTATAGATAAGGTTTCTCCTGTAGTTTATAAAATGTTAAAGACTGAAGGTGAAACAACAATAAAGCAATTTGTGCACGTAAATCAGATTAAGCCATGCCATTCCAGACACGAGATCAGGCAGCTTGAGCATGTAGAAACAGATAAAGTCCCTTGAACACAAAAAGGTGGAGTGACTATGTCTAGTCAGGAGGCAGTGACAGAGAAGTTAAAAAAAAAAGATGGTTGAAATGGTACATATACACTGTAATATATGTAAATATATATAAAAAATATAAATAATATAAAAAGTAAATAAATAAAAAAAATATAATAGAAGCTGGAGTTGGTGTGCAGGATGAAAATGCATTAAACATTGAATGTTGTTTTATGTATGCTTTTTCTCTATAACCTGTGCTTAATTTCAGAAGGCGAAAGAAAAAGGGCGAAATATTTTACAAAGCGTGTTTTATTTTGGCAAAAGGGTGAAGTCGGTATTGTGCTATATACTTAGGGGGTAATTCATAGAATTCAGCGCACAAGTGGCGCACGCGGTTGGCGCACAGTGTGCGCGTGCGAATCCCTGCGCCAGCCGCGTGCGCTAAAATCCATTTCCGCGCACAGCGTATTCCTGGATTCCAGCCACCAAAACCAGCCGTGGCGCACAGTGGCGCAGCGACCCTGCAGCAGCGCCAGTTACGCCCCCAAGAACGCCTCTCGCGCAGGGAAAAGCCATCAATATACCCAATCCAGCGCAAAGGGCTGCGCTAACCCTGTACCAGCACGTCAAGCGGGCTACGTGTATCACTGGGGTGCGCGGGAAGTACCTCACGCGATTGGCCCCGTGCGAGCAGGGTATGCGTATTTCAGGGGTGCGCGGGAAGTTCCACACGCGATTTCCGCAGGGTACGCGTATCTCAGGGGTGCGCGGGAAGTGCCACATGCGATTTCAGCAGGGTACGTGTATTTCAGGGGTGTGCGGGAATTTTGACACGCGATTGGGCCCGTGCGAGCAGGGTACGCGTATCTCAGGGGTGCGTGGGAAGTGCCACACGCGATTTCAGCAGGGTACGTGTATTTCAGGGGTGCGCAGGAATTTCCACACGCGATTGGGGGTACGCGTATCTCAGGGGTGCGCGGGAAGTGCCAAACGCGATTTCACCAGGGTACGTGTATTTCAGGGGTACGCGGGAAATTCCACACGCAATTTCATCATGGTACGTGTATTTTGGGGTGCGGGGGAAGTTTCACACGCGACATCAGCAGGGCACGTGTATTTCAGGGGTGCGCGGGAAGTTCCACACGCGATCTCATCAGGGTACGTGTATTTCGTGGTGCGGGGGAAGTTTCACACGCAACATCAGCAGGGTACGTGTATTCCAGGGTACGTGTATTCCAGGGGTGCGCGGGAAGTTCCACACGCGATTGGGCCCGTGCGAGCAGGGTACGCGCATTTCAGGGGTGCGCGGGAAGTTCCACACGCGATTCCATCAGGGTACGTGTATTACAGGGGTGCGCGGGGAGCACCACACGTGAATTGCACGTGTGGGTCCTCACAGGTGTTCCCTCTACACCCTCCACGGCCCCTGCAGGTGGCTCACACCACAGGGGCCTACCCTGCACATGTCCTGCAGGCACACCATCCACCATCGCCATGACCCCCAGCCAACCCACATGTCAACTTGCACTACTACCCACCAACGCATGTCCCCCTGCACCCCCAGCCACCAGGGGCACCCTCCACCAGGCCCCCACCCATGTCTCCCAGCACCCCCACCCCCCAGCCACCAGGGGAAGCCTCCACCAGGCCCCCACCCATGTCTCCCACCACCCACACCCACCCAGCACTGTGGGGCACCCACCACCAGGCCCCCACCCATGTCTCCCAGCACCCCCACCCCCCAGCAGTGCAGGGGCAGCCTCCACCAGGCCCCCACCCATGTCTCACACCACCACCACCCCCCCAGCAGTGCAGGGGCACCCTCCACCAGGCCCCCACCCATGTCTCCCACCACCCCCACCCCCCAGCCACCAGGGGCAGCCTCCACCAGGCCCCCACCCATGTCTCCCACCACCCCCACCCCCCAGCCACCAGGGGTAGCCTCCACCAGGCCCCCACCCATGTCTCCCACCACCCCCACCCCCCAGCACTGTGGGGCACCCACCACCAGGCCCCCACCCATGTCCCCCAGCACCCCCACCCCCCAGCAGTGCAGGGGCAGCCTCCACCAGGCCCCCACCCATGTCTGCCAGCACCCCCACCCCCCAGCCACCAGGGGCAGCCTCCACCAGGCCCCCACCCATGTCTCCCACCACCCCCACCCCCCAGCACTGTGGGGCACCTGCCAGCAGGCCCCCACCCATGTCCAACTCATGTTCCCCACCACCCCCACCCCCCAGCCACCAGGGCAGCCTCCACCAGGCCCCCACCCATGTCTCCCACCCCCTCCACCCCCCAGCAGTGCATGGGCACCCACCACCAGGCCCCCACCCATGTCTACCACCACCCCAACCCCCCAGCCACCAGGGGCAGCCTCCACCAGGCCCCCACCCATGTCTCCCACCACCCCCACCCCCCCAGCAGTGCAGGGGCACCCTCCACCAGGCCCCCACCCATGTCTCCCACCCTCCCACCCCCCAGCAGTGCAGGGGCACCCACCACCAGGCCCCCACCCATGTCTCCCACCACCCCCACCCCCCAGCCACCAGGGGCAGCTCCACCAGGCCCCCACCCATGTCTCACACCACCACCACCCCCCCAGCAGTGCAGGGGCACCCTCCACCAGGCCCCCACCCATGTCTCCCACCACCCCCACCCCCCAGCCACCAGGGGCAGCCTCCACCAGGCCCCCACCCATGTCTCCCACCACCCCCACCCCCCATCCACCAGGGGCAGCCTCCACCAGGCCCCCACCCATGTCTCCCACCACCCCCACCCCCCAGCAGTGCAGGGGCAGCCTCCACCAGGCCCCAACCCATGTCTCCCACCACCCCCACCCCCCAGCACTGTGGGGCACCTACCACCAGGCCCCCACCCATGTCCCCCAGCACCCCCACCCCCCAGCAGTGCAGGGGCAGCCTCCACCAGGCCCCCACCCATGTCTCCCAGCACCCCCACCCCCCAGCCACCAGGGGCAGCCTCCACCAGGCCCCCACCCATGTCTCCCACCCCCCCCACCCCCCAGCACTGTGGGGCACCTGCCAGCAGGCCCCCACCCATGTCCAACTCATGTTCCCCACCACCCCTACCCCCCAGCCACCAGGGGCAGCCTCCACCAGTCCCCCACCCATGTCTCCCACCCCCCCCACCCCCCAGCAGTGCAGGGGCACCCACCACCAGGCCCCCACCCATGTCTCCCACCAACCCCCACCCCCCAGCCACCAGGGGCAGCCTCCACCAGGCCCCCACCCATGTCTCCCACCACCCCCACCCCCCCAGCAGTGCAGGGGCACCCTCCACCAGGCCCCCACCCATGTCTCCCATGCCCCCCCACCCCCCAGCAGTGCAGGGGCACCCACCACTAGGCCCCCACCCATGTCTCCCACCACCCCCACCCCCCAGCCACCAGGGGCAGCCTCCACCAGGCCCCCACCCATGTCTCCCACCACCCCCACCCCCCCAGCAGTGCAGGGGCACCCTCCACCAGGCCCCCACCCATGTCTCCCACCACCCCCACCCACCAGGGGCAGCCTCCACCAGGCCCCCACCCATGTCTCCCACCACCCCCACCCCCCAGCCACCAGGGGCAGCCTCCACCAGGCCCCCACCCATGTCTCCCACCACCCCACCCCCCAGCAGTGCAGGGGCAGCCTCCACCAGGCCCCCACCCATGTCTCCCAGCACCCCCACCCCCCAGCCACCAGGGGCAGCCTCCACCAGGCCCCCACCCATGTCTCCCACCCCCCGCCCCCCAGCAGTACAGGGACACCCACCACCAGGCGCCCACCCATGTCTCCCACCACCCCCACCCCACCAGCAGTGCAGGGGAAGCCTCCACCAGGCCCCCACCCATGTCTCCCAGCACCCCCACCCCCCAGCCACCAGGGGCAGCCTCCACCAGGCCCCCACCCATGTCTCCCACCACCCCTACCCCCCAGCACTGTGGGGCACCTGCCAGCAGGCCCCCACCCATGTCCAACTCATGTTCCCCAGCACCCCCACCCCCCAGCACTGTGGGGCACCTGCCAGCAGGCCCCCACCCATGTCCAACTCATGTTCCCCAGCACCCCCACCCCCCAGCACTGTGGGGCACCTGCCAGCAGGCCCCAACCCATGTCCAACTCATGTTCCCCACCACCCCCACCCCCCAGCACTGTGGGGCACCTGCCAGCAGGCCCCCACCCATGTCCAACTCATGTTCCCCACCACCCCCACCCCCAGCACTGTGGGGCACCTGCCAGCAGGCCCCCACCCATGTCTCCCACCACCCCCCAGCACTGTGGGGCACCTGCCAGCAGGCCCCCACCCATGTCCAACTCATGTTCCCCACCACCCCCACCCCCAGCACTGTGGGGCACCTGCCAGCAGGCCCCCACCAATGTCTCCCACCACCCCCACCCCCCAGCACTGTGGGGCACCTGCCAGCAGGCCCCCACCCATGTCCAACTCATGTTCCCTACCACCCCCACCCCCCAGCACTGTGGGGCACCTGCCAGCAGGCCCCCACCCATGTCCAACTCATGTTCCCCACCACCCCCACCCCCCAGCACTGTGGGGCACCTGCCAGCAGGCCCCCCCCATGTGCAACTCATGTTCCCCAGCCAACATGTCATCACAATCTAGATCCCTGGTCCCTATGGTCAGCCTCCAAATGCAAAACACCCACCCGAGTATTGCATCCACCCACTCATAATTTGCAATTACATCACAGAACACCTATTGCAAGTTCCGAAACAAACACATTTCCCTCACATACACCCAATGGGTGTCAGTGAATCTCAAAACACATATCATGAAATGCATGAAACCAATGAGATACCACACATTGAAGTTCACCAAAAAAAAATATGTATTAAAGGAAACATAAATAGAATCAAAAATGAAGAAACAGAAATGTGAATGTACAAAAATCAAAAGAAGCATGTCCGTGAAAAAAAGCAAAACCAAAAATAAAATTCCAAAGTAATGTTGTCCAAAGTCAATGTCCACAAAACAAAATCCAATGGGAAATAAAAAAGAAAGCCATTGCTCCATGGTTAAAATGTGAAAAAAAATACAATCCAACAGTGAACTATGTACATGGGAACAAGCCAGGGTCCATTATCTCAACAAAAGAAAGGAAACCTATCTAACTACACTAACTAATAAAATAAACTATATACAAAAATGTGGCCAATGTCCGAAAGGTCCAAATAAAATTAAAACAAAAATGAAACCTAACACTACCTACGTAACTATGTACAAGGGCAGCGGGCTAGTTTCACGGCTCACTTGTGGATGTCCCGGGCCAGGGCATCATCGAACTCCTCCTCAATGTCCCAGAGGCGGTCCTCCTCCATGGCCCGAGGGTCCGCAGGGCCGTCGACGTGTCCACCTCCAAACCCCTGCGGATTGCCTCGAGGCACTCGGCCCGCCTCAGGGCCCTCCGCATGGAGTTCTCCGCCCTGACCATTGTGAGCCGTGCCTCTTCCGCCCGCTGCCGCTCCGCATCTATGGCGTGGCCCAACCGCTGCCACACGGAAGACACTCTCTGTCCTGGGTCCTCCTGCCCTCCGGACGATGCCTGCCCCTCCGATGTTGAAGGCCCCGAGCCTTCATGGCTCCCACCACGTTGCTGCTGCTGCTGTGCCTCTGCCCGTGCACTGCCTCCTGCTGCCTGCACATCCTCCGCCGGCTTGGGTGCAGTCGTAGATGTGGCCACCCCTGCTGGAGGTCCGACTCCCGACTGTGGCAGGGAGGCCTCCTCCACCAGCCTGGCCGCACCGTCAGAGGCAGCTCCACAGGGCACCCAGGTGACTGATGGGTGGGAAGATGGCACGGAGGATGACTGGCGTGTAGGGGGTCCAGTTGAGGAGGGGGTCGTAGCAAGCCCCATCAGCCGGAGGAATCCAGCCTGGGTGACCTGTCCCAGCAGGCTGACGTGGTCAACGAGCCATTCGAGATGACGTGCAGTCTCCTCATGAAAAGACTGCAGGTCACGTCGCATGGCCCGTTGACGCAACGCCACACCAGCCAGGACAGGCTCAACCCGGACCCGGATAGCCACGTCCGCAACCTGAGGAAGGCCAGTTGACGTGAGCTCATCCCCTGCCTGAAAACGGGTCTGGACGTAGGCATCCCTGCTGGTGCAAGATGATGCAGGGACAGGATCAGGGACAGGATTGCACACAGGCACCTCCGCGGCAGCCTGTGCTGCCTCCTGTCCCTGGTCTTGCACTGCACCACTAGCACCAGTGGGATCCCCACCTCCAGACCCCGTCTCTGGTGCTTGCACGGCCTCCTCCTCCACCAAACCCCCCACCAACCTGGATGACTCCGTGCCATCTTCCCCTTTTGGGCCCTGTGGGGTCCCAGCTGCCCCTTCTGCAGCCGAGGAGTCCAACTCCAACCTCCGCCTCTTGGACCTCCCCCCGGCAGCTGCAGCCTGGGACGCGGCACCGGACTCCTCACTCCCCGACGAGAGCACAACATGGGAGGGGAGCCGGGCCTTGCGTCTCCGGCTGGCGGTGGGATCCCCGCCGTTGTGCTCCACAGCACCTTCTCCGCCCTCTTCATCAGTTGACGCTGCAGACAGGGAGAAACAAAACACAGGCATCAGGGCACTGTACAATGGACACATACACACATGACAATTGTACATGAGTGGCATTGGCAAACCTCAGACATGTCATCACAATCCCCAACACACATGTCATTTCAACTCGCACACATGAGCCATACCACAGCCATATCGCAACTGCCAGCACCATCCATACACATACAACAGCATGAGCAGCCAAAGGTGAGCCAGACATCACATGCAACACAGGAAGTGCACCACACATGTACACACACCACTACACTTGCATGCATGTGTACACCTCTGCCAAGTGTCGCAGGGTTCAGACGGGCATCCATGTCACATCTGCCAATCAGGCTTCCACATACCGCTGTCACATGCATCCATGTTGCATCACTGTTGCACCCTTGTCAAAAACACACACATGCACATGTACACAGTGCTGATACATGCAGCCGAAAACAACATACATGCGTGACATCACGGACATTACTACTTACATACACATTCATCCAAACATGTGTGCCCACACAAGTGCATTTGGCATGCAAGCCTACACACACAAGCACCATCCATGTCTCACACATTCCAGCCCTCGCATGTGTTAGCCCCACGGCCCTGTACACCCCCACCCATACTCGACCCCATACAAACAGATGTGCAAACTGCACACTACTGAATAATCGCCACACGCACTGCTCACAATCAAGATGCATGTACACTCACCGCTCGACTCCAGACGGGTCTGCCTCTCAAGGACCTGGACGTGGAGCGCTGGGGATATGCGTTCCAGGACCCTCATCTGTTCTTCCGACAAGTGGCCCCGGCGCCCCTTGGCATCCGCTGCCTTCAAGAGGTGCCGGGCCTTGTTCAGGGTCCTGGACCTGAAGTCCTCCCAGCGCTTCTTGACATGTTGTAAGTCGCGGACTGCCACCCCCTCCGCTTTGATGGCAGTCACGATGTCAGTCCAGATCCAAGTCCGTCCTTCCTTGTCGGCGCGGGAACTTCCGAAGAGGGCATCATACTGCCCCAGGACTTGCTCCACCAGGACACCAACTTCGGTGGCACTGAAGCTGGTGCCCCTCTGCCTCTCTGGCCGGGGGTTGTCAGTGGTCTCAGATGGTGTTTGCCCCGACATGACAACCCCAGAGGCAGGAGTGGGTGGGCAACTGGGTCCTGGGGCTGGGCTGTGGAGCGATGGAATCCCAGTCGGGAGTCTTCGGTTCCAGCAGGGGTGGTCACAGCAACAGCACCCCTGGCTGATGTGCAGGCAGCAAATGGCAGGGCACGTGGGCAGCAGGCAGTCAGGCAGCAGCAGATGGCAGGTGGGAGCGTGCTCGGGGCTCTGGGGGGCAGTAGTTCGGCCTTCTGGGCAGGAGCATGGTCTTCCGTGTGCTTACGCGTGGCCAGCTTGATACGGAGTGATTTGGCACGTGAAAAATCTGCACGTCAGCGTGTAATTCGAGGAAAGGCCCTTAGCGCGTAAGCGCATCTGCACGCATACGCATTTGCATTGGACAGAAGGCCCCTCAAGCGCAAGCGCCCCTGTGACGTGACGCGTACAGACGTGCATGGGCATTTCAGCGCGCGTGAAAAACTGCACGTCCGCGTGTAATACGAGGAAAGGGCCCATGCGCGTAAGCGTGCGTGGAAAACTGCACGTCCGCGTGCAATACGAGGAAAGGGCCCATGCGCGTAAGCGCGCGTGGAAAACTGCACGTCCGCGTGCAATACGAGGAAAGGGCCCATGCGCGTAAGCGCGCGTGGAAAACTGCACGTCCGCGTGCAATACGAGGAAAGGGCCCATGCGTGTAAGCGCGCATGGAAAACTGCACGTCCGCGTGTAATACGAGGAAAGGGCCCATGCGCGTAAGTGACGTGACGCGCGCGTGCGTTTCCCTCAGCACGGGTTAAAGGTGAGCGGGCCCAGCAGTTCGCTGTACGTGCCTTTCGTGGAGACCGACGTGTGTTGCTGCTTCCTGTTGTTTCGCGCGCCATCACAACTTCACAGCTATCAAGGACGTATCTCTTCTTTTGGCGGGGGTATTGGCTACGCATGTTTTTCTGCATCGCGCTAGTCAGACGGTGAGTCGCACACACTCTTTTTCCCACTTCGGGTGCCCCTGTGTATCGCACCAATTTTCGATGTCATAGTAGCCTGCGTGTCCCACGCGTACGCGTTATTCGTGTTACTGGGTGCCACCGCGTACTGCGGGAGGTTGAATCCACGCACGTAGGCTGCAGGGTTGCGTGCACGGTTTTACTGCAGTTTTGGGGTGCCTGAGCATTGCGTGACCTGTCACCACATCACCGGGGTCACATACAGCCTTGCAGGTGCAGGGGGGCTGTTAACATCTTGCTTCCCACCCCCTTCACCCCAATTGCCCAGGTCAATTGTGGTGTACACCTCCCATTGGCACCACTCCATCTGTGCCAGCACTACTATATCTGTGCCATGGTTGGGAGGCCACCAAAGGTGAGGGGCGCCTCAGCTGGGCGTACTCCTCATGGCGGGCGTGGTCGGGGACGTGGCCGTGGTGACCAGGGAGTAGGGGGACTCCAGGGTGTCCAGGGCAGCCACAGAGGGGGAAGAGGCAGGGGTGCGCCACTTGAGCACAATGTTGTGCCATGTGTCGGTGCAGCCATGCCACCACCCCCTGTGGTTCCGGGGGATGCAGCTCCTGCATCTGGCACTGGCACCCGTATGACCCGGCAGTCCGTTCCATCGACTGCCACGGGCCCAAGGGTAGTGGTAGCTGCAGGTGCAGCTGTGGACACCGCCACCCAGGCTCAGGGTCTGCCAGCGCAGGCTGCATTGGCACTTGAAGAGCCCTTGGTAGATCTCCAACAGGCCAGGGGGGAAACCATAGGGGCACGCCGGGCTGCTCAGACCAAGACACGTGTCCCTGGGGTAGTCATGTCATCTGCTGCCCTGAACAGCCGGGTGTTGGCAAGTGCAGGGGCAGATGCACCCAACAGCACCCCGGTTGTGAGTCTGCCAACCAGGACCGTTGCGGTCAATGACCCTGCCACAGCTGATGTTGCTGCGCAGGGTCCATTAGTGGGCACCCAGCTGCCACTGACACAAGTCAGGCCTTTGGTCATCCCTCCACCTGCCACTCCCTTGGCTCAATCCACCGAACCCACTGGCCATACTGGTCAGGGCGGCATTAGCCAGCCAGGGTCTGCGCCACAGTCCAAGAGGAGGAAGGTTGCACCTGCAGCACAGGCTGGGACCCCACACACAGCCATGACCTCCTGCACGTCGAGGAAGAAGCCTTTCTGTAAGCAGGAACTGGACTTCCTCGTGGACTGCGTGCGGGGCCACAGCCGTGACATGCTAGTGGGTGCCAATAGTCAGGCTACGGCTGCCCAACGTGACACCCACTGGAAGCATGTTGCGGAACATGTCAGTTCATTCGGCCATGAGGTGCGCACGGCGCAGGAGTGCAAAAAGCGTTGGAATGACATCAAGCGCAGCACTAAGGCCAAGCGTGCCTCAAATTACAACTTGACTCTGGTGACTGGCGGTGGGCCTGCACCAGAGGAGGAAGAACTCACTCCGCATGAGGCTCTCGTTGCGGAGTTCATACCACCTGAATTGGTCGAAGGAGTGGGAGAGATGCTGGACTTTGATGCCCAGTCCAGTGAGTGTTGATGCGTGTTTGTTGAGGACGTGTGTGTTTCACTTGTGGGATGTGTTGTGCATGATTGCTGCTACATGTGACGTGTACATGGTTCTGATGTGTAAGTAATGCAATGCTACCGTCATGCATGTGTCCTCTGCCTGCATGCGGGACTCCATGTGGGCATGCTCCCTTGCCCCTCCTCCGCCACTCTGCACTCCATTTCCACCTTTGCACTGGTCTGCTTCAATCTTGCCAATGTGTAGTTTCTTGTTCATGTGTCCTGTGTAGATGCTAACTTCCAGCGTAGAAACTGCCAGACATATGCCGTGTGGTACAGCCTTAGTACTCGATGCAGGGTAACTCACTTGTACTGTGCATGGGTCAGATGTCCCGCAGGGACATGAGTGCCCATTCATGCTCCATGTGCATTGCACGCATGCCCCTATGTGTCCTTGACTGGATGATCACTGTAATATGAGTCCTTGGTTACATACATTGCCTGCCATCTCATCGGCCTCCCCATGTCAACTGTGGCTCAGTCCTGCGTTGCACACATGTTTAGGCCCTGACAATCTGTGTGGCTCACAGGCCTCAGCCTGTTCAATGGCCAATGACTCTGTCCAACTCTTGTGTCTTCTTCACACGTGGGCGGCCTCCGGAGTTTTCATCATGTGTCCTGCCCACTGTCCCAGCATCATTTGCAGTGTTGTAATTTGAATCACATTAATCTGTTGATGCCAGTGAACACTGCCTGTCAATACACAGGTGTATGGTCAGCCTTTTGATACCATGCTAGGCATCCCTGCTTTGGTACTGGGGTGGAGGGGTGCTTGGCTTCTAGACATGGTACACATTGAATGCACAATGCACGTGATGTCTGAATTTGACATTGCACTGCCTTCACATTTCCTGGCACACACCATGGAGTGCTTGTACATGTAGGTAGTGAGTGGTGTACACATTTTCTGCACTGCATAGACCCACTTCCATGGAAACTGCCACCTTTCAACAGGTCTGATCACAGAAGCTATTCAAAGTAGACCCAGCATGCATGCTAGGTTATATGTTGTGTGTCACATGTCTGCCAGATGCCTTTGCTGTCGGTGTGTGTGTGTGTCGTGTGCTTCTGACATGTGTAGTGACCTTTTTCTCTCTATTTTTCAGGTGATGACGCAATGGAGGCGGAGGATGGTGTTGTCATGCCAGACACAGGGTTGGTAACACCACATCAACCCGGCACTAGTGGGGGTCGTGGGGAGGTAGGCCACGAAAACCCCCAAGTGCTGCAGTCCATCTTGTCTCTGGCTGCCTATGAGTCCAGCCTTGATGACGACTCTGACGTCCATGTTGAGTTGGATGAGCATCAAGTCCATGTGTCAGGGGTGAGTGATTCTGATGTGGACACTCCTCTGTCTGCGACACCTGCACTGAGGGATCAGACAGTCTTGGTTCCTCCGCCCATGGTGGATCGGGACGCAGGGTCACCCTCCACACCAGTCACTGATGTGCCTGGGACATCACGTCGACGGGGGCATGTAGTCGTGCAGCCGCAGGCGGTGCCAACACAGCGAGGACCACCGGTCCTTGGGTCCCGCAGGGGTCAAGCCCGGCAACGCGGTCTCCGCGCGCAACCGCTGTATACTGAGTGGGAGCAAGACATGACTGCCAATTCCGAACGGCAGGGGGCAGCAATGGAGAACATTGCTGAGAACATGGAGCGTGTGGCCCGATCTGTGCTCCCCCCTGCTAGGCAGGTGCTTCTCCAGCAGCAGGCGGCACGGTCCACGGCCCGCTCGCTCAGGCTGGGCATGGCGGCATCAGACAGGGCACGCCAGGCTGAAATGTCGTCTCTGCGTCAAGCAATTGCTGCTCACGCAGAGGCGCACATGGATGCCCTGAGGGAGGAGTATGCTTCCCTCAGATCCACTCTGGGTGTCCTTATGATGTCCCAGAGGCAGCAGGCAGAGGAGAGGTTTGCACAGCTTGAGCGTACCATCTCGGCTGAGCTACAGGCTTGCCGGGAGGTGCAGCGGTTGTCCAGCCAGGCCTTGCAGGAGGAACTCCGTGTTACACGTGCTACCTTGCAAGAGGAAGCACGTGTATCACGTGAGGTTCTGCATGCAGACCTATGTCACATCGCCACACAGAATCAGGCTCACCCGTCCGGCAGACTTGCTGCCGACGAGGGGCAAGCTGCGGCTAGGCGTGGCCAGGCTACTGTGCCACGTCCTCCTTTCCAGGATGAGCCAGACTCGGACGACCATCTATCTCCCGCATAGGTCGTGCTGTGCAGGCGTTGAGCCCATGGAGGATTTTTTTTTTGGCTCAGCATCATCGCATGTGGATGTTGAGCAGCACTCTGTACCTCCCCCCTCCTGGGTACCTCCCCTCCCCCCGGGTCGTATGTGGCCATTTTTGATTTTTCTTTTAGTTTAGTTAGTTAAGTTTCTGTTTGATAGTTAGTTTAAATAGGTAATGTAGGTTTTCCATAGTTAGTGTAATTAGTTAATAGTTGAGTTAGTTTAAAATTGCTAGTCTATTGTGCTTTCATGTGACGGTGCGGTGCTTTGTGGCTTTTGAAGGCATCCACTGTCTGTTCCAGCTGGGCCCTTCATGGTTGTCTTGTGTATGTGTTTGCTGCTTGGGGTCCTTGACTCACATATGCCACTCCTGCCTCCCTTATCCATGGGCTCGCAAGGATGGTTCGGTGTTACAGAATATTACACAAGGGCTTTGGACTGTCATATCTGTGGCATGTCTGGTGCTGTGTGACTTGTGTTGACACCCCTAGTGGGGTGATTTAGGTGTCATTGTCCACTGTTCAGCTTTTACTAGATGACGTGTGTCATGATTAATGTGTACATTGATTGCTATGCATTGTGTAGTATGTTTCATATCTTTCCTGTACATGTGCTTGTTGCAATTCATGCTGTAGATAGTGTTCCACACTTTGGAGGTGAAAGACGGACTGATGGTGTGATTTGTGATATGACTCTCTGACATGGTCAAGTAATGAGATGCCTGATGAGACACACACAGATGACTTTGAAGCATTAATCATGTGTTTCATGCCCTTTCTGCAGGGGGATGAGCCTCCAGAGCACCTTTGCCAGCAGACATGCCCCATTGGACGACAGAATTCTGGACCCGTTTGTTGGTGCCCACATGCACATGTGTGCACAAGCAGAGGCACAGTGATTGCAGACCCACATCCTAGAACTGCTGACATGTTCCAAGGAACTCCAGGCAAGGTGAGCATCAAAGGGGGGCCACGACACAGCAAAGCTTGCACCAGGCGAGTTGCACATGCAGGCTTAGTCACAGCACTGAGGGTGAGCTTAGAGGAATATTGGTGTTGAAGCACACAATGCAGCTCAGATGTGTTTGTGGACTGATGGCTGTTGATAGTAGGGTTGTCTGGGACACATGCTGGGGCAGTGGCACATACCCTCCGGTACACCAAGGTCCATTGAGGCACTTGTATCAACCATGTAGCCTTCTGAGACATGGAAAGGGGCAGGTCACAGGGACATACAGCAAGGGACATACTCAGGTGCAGTGCATGTCTTTTCCACGTACTTCATGATAAATGCACTGCCAACTTTGTTTCGGTCATGGTGGTACGCAACTTGCTCTGTAGTCATGGCTTGCTATATGGGTCTGTCTGCTTACCCAGGGAACATTGCATGTTGTGTGAATTGTGACACATTGGTGTTCCATTTGCCACGCACCCACCAGCGGCTGACTTACTGCATTGACTGTGTATGACCCGTCACAGGGGTGATGTTATATATGGGTACGAAGCATCGAGCACAGATTGTCTGTTTGTAGAGTAGTTTGTTGCTATGGGGCATGTTTGGTGTTGTGTTTTTGTGTAATTGGCACGTACAGGTTGTTGACTGTGGCTCTCTTTGCAACATTGCAGTGCTCCTGTAACCGGACCTGAGAGCGCGCATGCAGGAGGCCAGCACTCAAAACCAGAGCTAAGTGTCTTGTTGTTTTTCTTTCGAACTGCTCTGCATAGGCTTGCTGGGGAGTGTACTGATGCATGGATGTATGTGTGGTTCAATTTGGTATGTTTTTTCTCCCTAATCACCCGTGATCCTATGCAATTTTGAAACCTGTACCCTCTACCCGGTGTTCCTGCTTCCCGTGCCTATCCAAGCAACGTTCCCTGACCCTCTTTCCCCACTGGGGTTGCGGATGCCTGTGTAAGCCCCGAACTTGCAGGCGCCAAAACCCTAGAGGGGGTGGTTGGTTCGTACCACTCCTGAGCCTGGACTACAGAAGGCCATGACAATGATGTCCAAGTTTGTTTGGATTGTGTATGTGTTCATGCAGGTTGTACATTTTCGTGCATTCCCTAGTTTCATGTGTCATTCCTCCTCCCCTCTCCTGCCACTCATTCCAGTCATCCAGTGTGTCAACACCTGTCCCGACTGCATATCCCTGAACCTCATTCCCCACCAGGATCTCAGGGGCCTGTGTGAGTTTGACCTTGCAGGCACCCGGGACATGGTGGGGGTGGTTGTTTAGTGACACTCCCGCGCCTGTACAGGGGACCTGTGACAGTACACATCCATTCATGGTGCATCATCCTATGTCATGTACCACACATGTCTCACATCCTGTCGTGACATTGTTTTGCTGTGCTACCTTGGTTGTTGCATCATTGTGGTAGTACTTGGCCTTTGTGAGGTACTGCTACGTCACCTCATCTACTGGAGGGTGTTCGGGTTCGTTTTTATGCCTTGGATTTTGTGATTTTGGAAATGAGTGTGGATTCTGAGGGTTCAGGTATCTTTTTACACACAAGGTGGGAGATGGTGACGAAGGGTAAAGGTGATCCTGTGGCCAGGTGGAATTGAGGTTTGGAGGCTCCATGACCCAGGTGCATTTGTTCAGTGGGTCATGGTCATTTGTGAGGAAGGGGGGGTTTGTTGTTGATAGTTGCCTTGCCCTGCAGTGTGATGGGAACTCTGACATAGTAATGGTGGTATCCTATGTACATGTTGTGTTCTGCTGATCAATGCCTGTTCATGTGTTGTGTTTACCTTTCAGGTGTGAGGGGATAGTTGTGGTTTGACATGCTGGGGTATACACATGGTGAATGTTCACATGTGATGTGTAGAAGACACTGATGGTCACTTGATTGCACATGCATATGTTGAGTGCATGTCCCTACTGACCCACACACTCGCACTATTATCCACTACATGTACAACCACCCTTCCATGTCCACGTGTACACTCTGTTTGCCTTCTGGTGCCCACTGTGTTCCTGCAGCACATGTTCTATGAACAATTGTGGATCCTGTACATGCCTAATTAGCTTTTTGATGTAGTTTGTCGCTTAGATGTGATGCTCAGGGTGTGCATCACACACAATGGCTGTTCACTGTGCTGTGCACTGAGCAGTGTGTTGCAGGAGGTGGACATGGCACACAGAAGCTGCAGTGTGGATTTTGCAATGCACATTGTGCATGTAGACAGGCATTCATTGTTATGTTACAACTACAACTTTTAGAATGCATTTGGGCATGACTTATTTTGGGTGGGAGGTTGTTGGTCAGTCATTTCATCTGATTCCATGTCAGGCATCATTGTCTGATGCCAATTTACATTTTTCACATGGCAATGTGTACCTTATTGGTACTGTGTTGGTGTATGGCTATTGCTTGCCATGCCATGTTGTGGTTTGGGAGGGTTTGGGTGACATACCAGTGATAGTCATGGCCTGTTTTGCAGGTCTGTGTGATTCACACCTTGCATGTGTGCCTTTTGGTCACACAGGATTGCTTGTGTTTAAGTAGCTAGGGATGCACACAATGTGGCAATTCCATGGCAACAATCTCAGGGTGGTAAAGTTGTGACAGTTGACTGTCTCTTTGTCATTATCGATTGTCACCTGGTATGTGCCAGGCCTGTGTGCCCTCTGCAGGGTTGGGAGTTTAGGTGAAAAATGTGGCCACAAGCTGGGTCCGGGCTGCCTCGCCACATGCCCTATCCCCTGCGAGGGGATAGTTGTGGTTTGACATGCTGGGGTGTACACATGGTGGATGTTCACATGTGATGTGTAGGGAACACTGATGGTCACTTGAGTGCACATGCATATGTGGAGTGCATGTCCTTGCAGAACCACACACTTGCACTCTGATGCACTACATGTACTCCCACCCTTGCATATCCACGTGTACACTGTTTGCCTTCTGGTGCCCACTGTGTCCCGGCAGCACATGTTCTGTGACCGATTATGGATCCAGTACATGCCTAATTTGATGTTTGATGTGGTCTGTCACTTAGATGTGATGCTCAGGGTGTGCATCACACACAATGGCTGTTCACTGTGCTGTGCGCTGAGCAGTGTGATGCAGGAGTGGGACACTGCACACATGAGCTGCAGTGTTGATTTTGCAATGCATAATGTGCATGTAGACAGGCATTCATTGTGATGTTACGTCTACGACTGTTGTAATGCATTTGGAAATGACTTATTTTGGGTGGGAGATTTTGTTGGTCTGTCATTTCATCTGATTCCGGGTCAGGCATCATTGTCCGATGCCACTGTACATTTAGGACATGGCAATGTGTACCTTATAGTTACTGCGTTGGTTTATGGGTATTGCTTGCCATGTCATGTTGATGTTTGGGAGGGTTTGAGTGACATGACAGTGATGGCCATGGCCTGTTTTGCAGGTGTGTGTGTTGCACACCTTGCATGTCCGGGTCATCCGCTTCTCAGAGCAACTAGCTGGGGGTAGATTTCTCTCCGCAGCAGGGCCCTCCCCCTGGAACAGACTTCCTGCCTGACTTGAACTTGAGGGGAACCATCTCCAGTTCTGGAAGCACCTCAAGACCTTCCTCTTTGCTTCTGCTTACTCTCTGCCTCTCCCTTGCAGAATTCTTCACTGGAACTGCACAGGAGCTGCAACTGGGCCACTCTCACCGACCTCGGTCCCTGGCCCAGCCACTCTCCACTTGCACTGCCTCCCTGGCAACCCCTGCACTGCAGTACTGTCTCTCTATCCCTACAGCCCTCCCTTCCCAGCACTTGTCTGCACTTACCTTTGCAGTTGCCACCAGGCGACCTATGTATTATTTTTTTGGGCTACTTCCCCTGTACTGGTACTGGACTCCCCCCCACCCTTCCCATTGCACTTTTCCCTTCCCCCTACCCCTGCACTTGCACAATCTCAATGACACCTGGCCTAGTAGTACCGTTCTCTGTGTTCCCTTGTTCCCCCCTCCCTGCCTCATTGCGCCTTGGAATACTTGTGTATGGCCCATATCATGTCATATGTCATATGTGTGCCTTTTGGTCACACAGGATAGCTTGTGTTTAAGTAGCTAGGGATGCAGACGATGTGGCACTTCCATGGCAACTATCTCAGGGTGGTAGGGTTGTGACAGTTGACTGTCTCTTTGTCATCATCGATTGTCACCTGGTATGTGCCAGGCCTGTGTGCACTCCGCAGGGGTGGGAGTTTAGGTGAAACATGTGGCCACAAGCTGGGTCCGGGCTTCCTCGCCACGTGCCCTGTCCCCTCCCATGGGCAGCGCCTGTGCCTGTGGTTGGGGATGTGGGGGCACCACCATGTCCACCGGGATGCCCTGCCGTGTTGCAACATTGTGCAGGACACATGCTGCCACAATGATCCTGCACACTACTGGTGGTGCATAGAGTAGTTCCCCACCAGAGCGGTCAAGGGAGCGGAAACGTGACTTGAGCACTCCGAATGTGCGCTCCACTATGCCCCTGGTTGCAATATGGGTGGCGTTGTATCTTACCTGGGGTGGTGTGGTGGGGTTCCGGATTGGCGTCATCATGTGGTTGCTCAGAGGGTAGGCACTGTCCCCTGGGGAGGTGATAATAGTTGAGATTATTAGGGTTTGGATATTTGTCTGTGTGTGACTTGCATGCATGTGCAAGGGCATTTGTACTGACCTAGGAGCCATGTGTCGCCATGCTGCCCAGCTTCCAGGGCCTGGCTCAGGGCGGACATTCTGTATATGAAACTGTCATGGGTGGAGCCAGGGTAGTTTGCATAGACAGAGGTGATGATTCCCTTTGCATCACATACCACCTGTACATTGATGGAATGCCAGTGCTTGCGGTTTCGGTAGATGTGCTCAATGGCCCTAGGTGGACGTAGGGCCACATGGGTGCAATCTATGGCACCAAGCACTTTGGGGAAGTGTGCCACCCTGAAAAAATCCAGGCCAACGGCCTGCCTTTCTGCGGGTGTTCTGGGCATGTATATGTGCCTGCGGACTGAGGAGCGCACTGTCATGATTGCCAGTACCTGGTGTAGGCAGCGTGACTGCGTGGCCTGTGAGACCCCCCCACTATGGCAGTGGTCCGCTGAAATGACCCAGTGGCCAAAAAATGCAGGACATTGAGCAGCTTCTCCAAGGGGCTCAATGCTTGGGAGTAAAGGGTGGGGGATGTGAGGTCATCTTCCCACTCCCTGACCAGGTCTAGGATGATATGGGGTGGAAACCTATACCTGCCGTAGACCTGGTCGTCAGGCATCCCAAAAAGGCTTGTCCATGGTGAGAAAATGCGTGCCCTGGCTATTCTCCTCCTCCTGCGGTGTCCCACGATCAGTGCAGCGACAAATGGGGCATTCATCGTAGCTGTATATACGCGTTTGTTGTTTCCGCGCACTTTTATGCTGTGCGCGGGGATGCCTCTGCCTGCCTTCGTGGGGGCGGACGCGTTGACACCTGTGCACGTCTTTTGCCGTGCACGGGTTTCCCGTATTCGGATACGTGGTAAGCCTGTAGGTCCGAGTGTCATCGCGTGTGATCGGAGGGGAGTGAGCGTACACACGATTGGCCTGGGTACGTGTGTTTCGGGGTGCGCGGGAAGTTCCACACGCGATTAGCCTGGGTACGTGTGTTCCCGGGTGCCGGGAACTTTCACACACGATTGGTGGAAATCCACGTGTGTTCTGTCATCACGTGCAATGAGGGAAACACCCGTGTGCGTCACGTCACAGACGCGCTCACGCGCTAAGGGCCTTTGGTCCAATGAAATCGCATATGCGTGCTGCCGTGCATACGCGCTAAGGGCCTTTCCTCGTATTACACGCGGACGTGCAGTTTTCCACGCGCGCTTACGCGCATGGGCCCTTTCCTCGTATTACACGCGGACGTGCATTTTTTCGCGCGCTGAAATGCCCATGCACGTCTGTACGCGTCACGTCACAGCGGCGCTTGCGCTTGAGGGGCCTTCTGTCCAATGAAAATGCGTATGCGGCAGACGCGCTTACGCGCTAAGGGCCTTTCCTCGAATCACACGCTGACGTGCAGATTTTTCACGTGCCAAATCACTCCGTATCAAGCTGGCCACGCGTAAGCACACGGAAGACTACACTCCTGCCCAGAAGGCCGAACTACTGCCCCCCAGAGCCCCGAGCACGCTCCCACCTGCCATCTGCTGCTGCCTGACTGCCTGCTGCCCATGTGCCCTGCCATTTGCTGCCTGCACATCAGCCAGGGGTGCTGTTGCTGTGACCACCCCTGCTGGAACCGAAAACTCCCGACTGGGATTCCATCGCTCCACAGCCCAGCCCCAGGACCCAGTTGCCCACCCACTCCTGCCTCTGGGGTTGTCATGTTGGGGCAAACACCATCTGAGACCACTGACAACCCCCGACCAGAGAGGCAGAAGGGCACCAGCTTCAGTGCCACCGAAGTTGGTGTCCTGGTGGAGCAAGTCCTGGGCAGTATGATGCCCTCTTCGGAAGTTCCCGCACCGACAAGGAAGGACGGACTCGGATCTGGACTGACATCGTGACTGCCATCAACGCGGAGGGGGTGGCAGTCCGCGACTTACAACATGTCAAGAAGCGCTGGGAGGACTTCAGGTCCAGGACCCTAAACAAGGCCCGGCGCCTCTTGAAGGCAGCGGATGCCAAGGGGCGCCGGGGCCACTTGTCGGAAGAACAGATGAGGGTCCTGGAACGCATATCCCCAGTGCTCCACGTCCAGGTCCTTGAGAGGCAGACCCGTCTGGAGTCGAGCGGTGAGTTTACATGCATCCTGATTGTGAGCAGTGCGTGTGGTGATTATTCAGTAGTGTGCAGGTTGCACATCTGTTTGTATGGGGTCGAGTATGGGTGGAGGTGTACAGGGCCGTGGGGCTAACACATGCGAGAGCTGGAATGTGTGAGACATGGATGGTGCTTGTGTGTGTAGGCTTGCATGCCAAATGCAGTTGTGTGGGCACACATGTTTGGATGAATGTGTATGTAAGTAGACATGTCCGTGATGTCACGCATGTATGTTGTTTTCGGCTGCATGTATCAGCACTGTGTACATGTGCATGTGTTTGTATTTGACAAGGGTGCAACAGTGATGCAACATGGATGCATGTGACAGCGGTATGTGGAAGCCTGATTGGCAGATGTGACATGGATGCCCGTCTGAACACTGCGACACTTGGCAGAGGTGTACACATGCATGCAAGTGTGGTGGTGTGTGTACATGTGTGGTGCACTTCCTGTGTTGCATGTGATGTCTGGCTCACCTTTGGCTGCTCATGCTGTTGTATGTGTATGGATGGTGGTGGCAGTTGCGATATGGCTGTGGTATGGCTCATGTGTGTGAGTTGTAATGACATGTGTGTTGGGGATTGTGATGACATGTCTGAGGTTTGCCAATGCCACTCATGTACAACTGTCATGTGTGTATGTGTCCATTGTACAGTGCCCTGATGCCTGTGTTTTGTTTCTCCCTGTCTGCAGCGTCAACTGATGAAGAGGGCGGAGAAGGTGCTGTGGAGCACAGCGGCGGGGATCCCACCGCCAGCCGGAGACGCAAGGCCCGGCTCCCCTCCCATGTTGTGATCTCGTCGGGGAGTGAGGAGTCCAGTGCCGCGTCCCAGGCTGCAGCTGCCGGGGGGAGGTCCAAGAGGCGGAGGTTGGAGTTGGACTCCTCGGCAGCAGAAGGGGCAGCTGGGACCCCACAGGGCCCAACAAGGGAAGATGGCACAGAGTCATCCAGGTTGGTGGGGGGTTTGGTGGAGGAGGAGGCCGTGCAAGCACCAGAGACGGGGTCTGGAGGTGGGGATCCCACTGGTGCTAGTGGTGCAGTGCAGGACCAGGGACAGGAGGCAGCACAGGCCGCCGCAGAGGTGCCTGTGTGCAATTCTGTCCCTGATCCTGTCCCTGCATCATCTTGCACCAGCAGGGATGCCTACGTCCAGAACCGTTTTCAGGCAGGGGATGAGCTCACGTCAACTGGCCTTCCTCTTCCTGCGGACTGTAACGCTCACCTGATTCCCACAGAGGCGCCGGTCTTGACTGGGTGAATGCCGTATCTTCAAAGGTGATGTGTAACACACGGTTGGCTCTTTGGGCTGGACCTCTGTGCACTGTATGTCTGACTCGACGAGTAAGATGTCTTAGGTAAGTGAACGCCGAGCTCTCCATCTGCCTCGGGGCAGGGTGCCGTAACCAGTTCCTTCACTGGATAAGGGTGCAGGCCTCTTGACCTCAGAGGACTGCTGTCCGTCGTTAACTCCACGAACGGTAAGTTCTGGGCACTTCAAATGTCTTAAAAGTCTTTTGTAATGATATCTCTTGTTTTGCAGAGTTCCGGCGATGGCGGTTGGCGGGCTGATGAGAGTTGAGGATCGAACCCGCGTGAGGAATAGAAGCGCCTGGAAGCACGTAGGTAAGCGCTTGTAGCCTGCTTCACGATGCGCACTAACTGTCCCTTTTATCTTGCAGGTACAAGTTCGGAGCTTTAGAGAAGCTGAAGGGTGCTGGAATACCCACTGGATTCGGCGTGGGAAGGAGTAATGGCACGTGAGTAATAAAGTTGCCCAATGTCTTTAAACGCACCTTCTTTTGTCTTTCAGATGCGGGATGCAGCGCCGAAGGCCTCCGGAGCGTGCGAAGAGCTGGTAAGCTTTTGTCTTTCAGATGCCGGAATGCAGTGCGAAGACCTCCGGAACATGCGAAGAGTAGGTAAGCCTTTGTCTTTCAGATGCCGAAATGCAGCGCGAGGCGTTGGTGACAGCCGATGGACCAGGTAAGAGATGCGCTGCCACTGAAGACCGTAGTGCTAACCTGTTCTTTCTTTGTCTTTACAGGTGCTGCTGAAGACTGGATTCCAGGATGGTAAGCCTTTGTTTCCTTAGGCCCAGGATCAGAAGCAGAAGACACGATGAGCGTTCTGCTGCAGAGAATGCAGAATAACACAAAGCAAGATTCATCCATCGGGTGTGGTTTAAATAGCCTCCTGTAGTGCTTAGGTGTCTCCTTCCACAGCCACGCCTAGGTAAGAAAAGAGTTCCTGCTTTCCAGAAGAGTTCCAGTGTTCTGAACCTAGGGAGTGGCTCCTGCCCCACCCAACAGGAAAAGTAGTCCCAAACAGAAGAGGATCCGGGGTTCAACTGGCAGGTAAGTAAGCAGCATGGTCTGCTGCAGGTAAGTCCACCCAAGCATTATGAGCCCGGCGCTTCCAGCGCTGGGACTGGGCATCTTTATGAGCCTGTTGCCACTGGCGCCAGGACAGGGTCCAAAAGGTCCCAATTGGGACTGGCTGGCACTCGGAACCGGGGTTATAGGTCTGCTTCCAAGGGAGTCGGGCAAAACCTGATCTTTTGGAAGCAGAGATCATGACAGCACCCCCCCTCAAGGCCCCTCCCAAACCGGGCTTCTCCGGGGGTTTGGGCTTGTTAGGAAATGTTCGATGAAATCTTTTGATTAGACGAGGCGCGTGGACATATTCTGCAGGTTCCCAGGATCTTTCTTGGGGACCGTAGCCTTTCCAGTCAATCAGGTAAAATAGTTTAGATTTGGAGATCTTGGAATCCAGGATGCTTTTGACTTCAAACTCGAGTTCTCCATCAACTAGAATAGGTTTTGGAGATGTAGTTAGTCGGGTTTGAGGTTGCACGGGTTTTAATAGAGAGACGTGGAAGACCGGATGTATCTTCATGTGAGGGGGCAAGTCCAACTTGACCGCTACTGGATTTACTATGGTAGTGATGGAATAGGGACCAAGGTATCTTGGGTTGAATGTGCGTGGTCCTTTTAGAGGTAGATATTTGGTGGATAACCAGACTTGATCTCCTACTTGATATTGGGGGGCTTCCTTCCGATGTTGGTCTGCTCCTTTCTTGTATTGTTCTTTAGCCCTTTGAAGGTGAGAAACGGCTTCCTTAAAGGCTTGGGTGATTGTAGAATGCAGGTGGTCTACTGCTGGTGTTCCAAGATCTTGGAGTGGATCCAACTCCGAGGTTCGAGGGTGACTACCGTATAAAAGAAAAAACGGGGTCTTCCCAGTTCCTGAGTGGACAGAGTTATTGTAGGCATATTCGGCTATCCAAAGGATATCTTTCCAAGTTTTTTCAGTTTGTTGTAGCATGCAGCACAAATACTGTTCCAGAGTTTGATTGGTCCTCTCGGTTTGTCCGTCGGTTTGAGGGTGGTGGCTGGTCGAAAGTCTCACATCAATTTGAGCCGACCAACAGCAACTTCGCCAAAAATGAGAAATAAATTGACTACCTCGATCCGAAATTAGAACTGAAGGAAAACCGTGCAGTCGGACGATGTTTTCGAGAAATTCTCGGGCCAGAGTTGCTGCTGTTGGTAAGCCTTTGAGTGGAATGAAATGCGCCATCTTGGAGAATAGGTCCACGATTACTAGGATCGTATTGTATCCGGAGCATGGAGGTGGATCGGTGATGAAGTCCATAGAAAGCGTATGCCAAGGGCGAGGCGGGATGTCAATAGGGCGTAAGAGGCCAGCTGGTTTTTCCTTTTGACTCTTGTTTTGGGCGCATACTCCACAGGACATTATAAAGTCTCTGATATCTTTTTTCCAAGAAGGCCACCAGAAGTAGCGCTTGATCTTTTCCGAGGTCTTGGTCATACCGGGATGTCCTTCCATTAAAGAATCGTGATAACAAGAGATTACCTTTTTCTGTAAATCTGTGCTGGGCAGGTATAACCGTTCTTGGAAATATAATAGGTTGTCCTTCACCGTAAAGTCCTTTCCCTGCAGATGCCAATTCTGTATGTCTGCTGGAGTTACCAGTAGCCTGGCTTTATCCTTAACTTGCTCTATGGATTGTGTGGCGATTACACCTAGAATTCTTTGTTCGGGAATGATAGGTACAGGTTTAGGATTGATCAAATGTTCTTCCACTCCCATCCGAGAAAGGGCATCAGCTTTACCGTTTTTTCTACCAGGTCGATAGGTAATTATGAAGTCAAACTCGGCAAAGAATAGTGCCCAACGGAGTTGCCTAGAGGATTGAGCTTTTGCGGTTTTCAAATATTGCAGGTTTCGGTGATCTGTAATCACAGTAACGGTGTGTCGGGCCCCCAGAAGATAATGCCGCCAAGCCTTAAAGGCGGACTTGATAGCTAGAAGTTCCTTATCAGTAATAGTGTAATTGATTTCAGGAGGCGAGAATTTGCGGGACCAAAATGCCACGGGATGCAACTGATTGGTTACTGGGTCCTTTTGTGATAGAACTGCCCCCATGGCAAGGCTCGAAGCATCAGTTTCAACGATGTAGGGGAGTTCTGGGCGAGGATGTTTTAAGATCGGTGCAGAGATAAATCTAGTCTTCAAATTCTGGAAAGCTTGTTCCGCCTCGGTAGACCATTCAAAACGTTTGTTTTTCTTTAACAAGGCGGTGATGGGCTGGACTATTCGAGAGAATTCGGGGATAAACCTGCGGTAAAAGTTAGCGAAGCCTAACATGCTTTGAACACCTTTTACGGAGGATGGCGATGGCCATTTGAGAATTGCATCGACCTTCTTTGAATCCATACGCACTCCGCTAGGTGATAATATGAATCCCAAGAATTCAACTTCAATCACATTGAAAACACATTTTTCCAACTTAGCGAAAAGTTTGTGTTGACGCAATCTCTCGAGGACCATTTTCACGTGTTTCCGATGTTCAGTTTCCGATGAAGAATAAACGAGGATGTCGTCAATGTAAACAACAACACACACATCTATGAGCTCTCTGAGGACATTGTTCATAAAATATTGAAAGGCGGCCGGGGCATTGCAAAGTCCGAAGGGCATGACCTGATATTCAAATAGCCCATACTTGGTGCGGAAGGCCGTCTTCCATTCATCGCCCTCTTTTACTCGTACCAAGTGGTAGGCTCCTCTAAAATCCAGCTTTGTATATATGCATGCTTTTCTGACTTGGTCCAGGAGTTCAGGGATCAAAGGTAACGGATATCTATTCTTAACAGTGATCTGGTTCAGGGCGCGATAATCTATACAAGTTCTAAGGTCCCCTTCTTTTTTTGGAACGAAGAACAAAGCTGAGGAAGCAGGGGACTTGGAAGGACGAATAAACCCATTCGCTAGGTATTGATCCAGGTATTGTTGGAGGTGAAGATTTTCAGGCTCGGTGAGGGCATAAATTCTACTACAAGGAGGAGTAGATCCAGGTATCAGGTCTATCTGGCAGTCATAAGACCTATGAGGAGGTAGAGAGTTAGCCTGATCCTTCCGGAAAACATCTTGGAATTCTAGGTATTCAGGAGGTAACTGGGGAGCCTCCAAGGAAATTGCTGCCAGTGCAACACCAGGTCGAGGGTGACAAGTAGAGACACATTCTGGAAACTGAACCGTTCTTGCTCGCCAATCGATCTGAGGATTGTGCTTCTCTAACCAAGGAATTCCTAGAATAATCTGGAACTGAGGGGCCTTGATCACATCGAACACGATCTTCTCATGGTGTCCATCTTGACTTACTAGCGTCACTTCTTGGGTGGTATGCGTTACTGGTCCGGAGGCTATCTCTGTACCATCCACCGTAGTAATGACGTCCTTTACAGCCTTTGGACAAAGAGTCAGATTCATCCTCAAAACCATTTCATGATCCACATAATTGCCAATGGCACCGCTGTCGACGTAAGCTTCAATCGCATGTAATCGATCCGGATGTTCAGGGCTAATGAGGACCATAGGTATCACGAAATGCAAGGTCACGGAACTGGTTTTAACGCTCGGCAAGAGGACCTCTATTCTTGTCGGGCGAGGTCGTTTCCCTGCTCAGAGTTTGTGACCCTGGTAACTGCAGCTCCTACTGCCTTCTTGGCTGGTTTCACCGGACAGTCTCGAAGAAAGTGCCCCGAGTTTCCGCAATAGAGGCATAATTGCAGCTGTTTTCTCCTTTCCCGCTCCTTTTGTGTTAGTGGTCCTTTCAGGCCCCCTATTTGCATGGGTTCCCCGGAGTCTACTCCTTTGGTAGGAGTTGGTGGTTTGGAAAATACTCGAGCATCAAACTTGGAACGATCGGCCTTCCTGTTCTGCAGTCTGTGGTCAATTTGAACGACTAAGTCAATATAGTCCGAACAGTCTTGCGGGGGATTCACTACTTGGGCTAACACATCTTTGAGCTCTCCACGTAGACCTCTATAAAACAGCGTAATCCTTTTGTCCTCAGGCCATCGAGTTTCCACTATCAGTCTGTTGAAAGACGCAATATAAGCCAAAAGGTCTTGATTACCCTGTCGCAATGAAAGGAGCTCATTGTCCAAGGCCTGCCCCTGTGAATGTCTTGCAAACAGTTTTTCCATACTGAGCTGAAAAGCTTGAAAATCATGGAGAACCGGATCATCTTGATTAACCGGCACTGATTAATGAATACTGCAAACCTCTTTGGGTCACCAGAAATCGTTCGGGCGGAGCCAGAGGTACATTCCCAGGTAGGTTGATCTGCACTGGGTTCGTAGAGGTTGTTGAAGGAAGATTTGCCCCTGATGCGGGTAACGGAGTTTGTCCGTCTTGTGACTGTAGCAATTGTCTAGCGAGATCGTCTGTTCGCTCCTTGGAAATAATCAGTTCCCTTCTTAGAGCATTCATTTCCTGACGGGCTGCATGCACTTCTGCTCTTAGTTCCCCAAGTAACTGGGCTAGATGGTCGGTATCCGAGGTTTCCATAGCGCCTGGGTGGGAGTTTTGCGGTAGGCTTTGTGTTCTGTAACGCTCACCTGATTCCCGCAGAGGCGCCGGTCTTGACTGGGTGAATGCCGTATCTTCAAAGGTGATGTGTAACACACGGTTGGCTTTTTGGGCTGGACCTCTGTGCACTGTATGTCTGACTCGAAGAGTAAGATGTCTTAGGTAAGTGAACGCCGAGCTCTCCATCTGCCTCGGGGCAGGGTGCCGTAACCAGTTCCTTCACTGGATAAGGGTGCAGGCCTCTTGACCTCAGAGGACTGCTCTCCGTCGTTAACTGCACGAACGGTAAGTTCTGGGCGCTTCAAATGTCTTAAAAGTCTTTTGTAATGATATCTCTTGTTTTGCAGAGTTCCGGCGATGGTGGATGGCGGGCTGATGAGAGTTGAGGATCGAACCCGCGTGAGGAATAGAAGCGCCTGGAAGCACGTAGGTAAGCGCTTGTAGCCTGCTTCACGATGCGCACTAACTGTCCCTTTTATCTTGCAGGTACAAGTTCGGAGCTTTAGAGAAGCTGAAGGGTGCTGGAATACCCACTGGATTCGGCGTGCGAAGGAGTAATGGCACGTGAGTAATAAAGTTGCCCATGTCTCGGGATGCAGCGCCGAAGGCCTCCGGAGCGTGCGAAGAGCTGGTAAGATTTTGTCTTTCAGATGCCGGAATGCAGTGCGAAGACCTCCGGAACATGCAAAGAGTAGGTAAGCCTTTGTCTTTCAGATGCCGAAATGCAGCGCGAGGCGTTGGTGACAGCCGATGGACCAGGTAAGAGATGCGCTGCCACTGAAGACCGTAGTGCTAACCTGTTCTTTCTTTGTCTTTACAGGTGCTGCTGAAGACTGGATTCCAGGATGGTAAGCCTTTGTTTCCTTAGGCCCAGGATCAGAAGCAGAAGACACGATGAGCGTTCTGCTGCAGAGAATGCAGAATAACACAAAGCAAGATTCATCCATCGGGTGTGGTTTAAATAGCCTCCTGTAGTGCTTAGGTGTCTCCTTCCACAGCCACGCCTAGGTAAGAAAAGAGTTCCTGCTTTCCAGAAGAGTTCCAGTGTTCTGAACCTAGGGAGTGGCTCCTGCCCCACCCAACAGGAAAAGTAGTCCCAAACAGAAGAGGATCCGGGGTTCAACTGGCAGGTAAGTAAGCAGCATGGTCTGCTGCAGGTAAGTCCACCCAAGCATTATGAGCCCGGCGCTTCCAGCGCTGGGACTGGGCATCTTTATGAGCCTGGTGCCACTGGCGCCAGGACAGGGTCCAAAAGGTCCCAATTGGGACTGGCTGGCACTCGGAACCGGGGTTATGGGTCTGCTTCCAAGGGAGTCGGGCAAGTCCTGATCTTTTGGAAGCAGAGATCATGACACGGACGTGGCTATCCGGGTCCGGGTTGAGCCTGTCCTGGCTGGTGTGGCGTTGCGTCAACGGGCCATGTGAGGTGACCTGCAGTCTTTTCATGAGGAGACTGCACGTCATCTCGAATGGCTCGTTGACCACGTCAGCCTGCTGGGACAGGTCACCCAGGCCGGATTCCTCCGTCTGATGGGGCTTGCTATGACCCCCTCCTCAACTGGACCCCCTACGTGCCAGTCGTCCTCCGTGCCATCTTCCCACCCATCTGTCACCTGGGTGCCCTGTGGAGCTGCCTCTGACGGTGCGGCCAGGCTGGTGGAGGAGGCATTCCTGCCACAGTCGGGAGTCGGACGTCCAGCAGGGGTGGCCACATCTACGACTGCACCCCAGCCGGCGGAGGATGTGCAGGCAGCAGGAGGCAGTGCACGGGCAGAGGCACAGCAGCAGCAGCAACGTGGTGGGAGCCATGAAGGCTCGGGGCCTTCAACATCGGAGGGGCAGGCATCGGCCAGAGGGCAGGAGGACCCAGGACAGAGAGTGTCTTCCGTGTGGCAGCGGTTGGGCCACACCATAGATGCGGAGCGGCAGTGGGCGGAAGAGGCACGGCTCACAATGGTCAGGGCGGAGAACTCCATGCGGAGGGCCCTGAGGCGGGCCGAGTGCCTCGAGGCAATCCGCAGGGGTTTGGAGGTGGACACGTCGACGGCCCTGCGGACCCTCGGGGCTATGGAGGAGGACCGCTTCCGGGACATTGAGGAGGAGTTCGATGATGCCCTGGCCCGGGACATCCACAAGTGAGCCGTGAAACTAGCCCACTGCCCTTGTACATAGTTATGTAGGTAGTGTTACGTTTCATTTTTGTTTTGATTTTATTTGGACCTTTCGGACATTGGCCACATTTTTGTGTATAGTTTATTTTATTAGTTAGTGTAGTTAGATAGGTTTCCTATCTTTTGTTGGGATAATGGACCCTGGCTTGTTCCCATGTACATAGTTCACTGTTGGATTGTATTTTTTTTTCACATTTTAACCATGGAGCAATGGCTTTCTTTTTTATTTCCCATTGGATTTTGTTTTGTGGACATTGACTTTGGACAACATTACTTTGGAATTTTATTTTTGGTTTTGCTTTTTTTCACGGACATGCTTCTTTTGATTTTTGTACATTCACATTTCTGTTTCTTCATTTTTGATTCTATTTATGTTTCCTTTAATACATATTTTTTTGGTGAACTTCAATGTGTGGTATCTCATTGGTTTCATGCATTTCATGATATGTGTTTTGAGATTCACTGACACCCATTGGGTGTATGTGAGGGAAATGTGTTTGTTTCGGAACTTGCAATTGGTGTTCTGTGATGTAATTGCAAATTATGAGTGGGTGGATGCAATACTCGGGTGGGTGTTTTGCATTTGGAGGCTGGCCATAGGGACCAGGGATCTAGATTGTGATGACATGTTGGCTGGGGAACATGAGTTGTACATGGGGGGGGCTGCTGGCAGGTGCCCCCACAGTGCTGGGGGGTGGGGGTGGTGGGGAACATGAGTTGGACATGGTGGGGGCCTGCTGGCAGGTGCCCCACAGTGCTGGGGGGTGGGGGTGGTGGTGAACATGAGTTGGACATGGGTGGGGGCCTGTTGGCAGGTGCCCCACAGTGCTGGGGGGTGGGGGTGGTGGGAGACATGGGTGGGGCCTGGTGGAGGCTGCTCCTGGTGGCTGGGGGGTGGGGGTGCTGGGAGAAATGTGTGGGGGCCTGGTAGTGGGTGCCCCTGGTGGCTGGGGGGTGGGGGTGCTGGGAGACATTGGTGGGGGCCTGGTGGTGGGTGCCCCTGCACTGCTGGGGGTGGGGGTGCTGGGAGACATGGATGGGGGCCTGGTGGAGGCTGCCCCTGGTGACTGGGGGGTGGGGGTGGTGGGAGACATGGGTGGGGGCCTGGTGGAGGCTGCCCCTGGTGGCTGGGGGGTGGTGGGAGAGATGGGTGGGGGCCTGGTGGAGGCTGCCCCTGGTGACTGGGGGGTGGGGGTGGTGGGAGACATGGATGGGGGCCTGGTGGAGGCTGCCCCTGGTGGCTGGGGGGTGGGGGTGGTGGGAGACATGGGTGGGGGCCTGGTGGAGGCTGCCCCTGGTGGCTGGGGGGTGGGGGTGGTGGGAGACATGGGTGGGGGCCTGGTGGATGCTGCCCCTGGGGGGTGGGGGGTGGGGGTGCTGGGAGACATGGGTGGGGGCCTGGTGGAGGCTGTCCCTGCACTGCTGGGGGGTGGGGGTGGTGGGAGACATGGGTGGGGGCCTGGTGGAGGCTGCCCCTGGTGGCTGGGGGGTGGGGGTGCTGGGAGACATGGGTGGGGGCCTGGTGGTGGGTGCCCCTGGTGGCTGGGGGGTGGGGGTGCTGGGAGACATGGGTGGGGACCTGGTGGTGGGTGCCCCTGCACTGCTGGGGCGTGGGGGGGGCTGGGAGACATGGGTGGGGGCCTGGTGGAGGCTGCCCCTGGTGGCTGGGGGGTGGGGGTGCTGGGAGACATGGGTGGGGGCCTGCTGGCAGGTGCCCCACAGTGCTGGGGGGTGGGGTGGTGGGAGACATGGGTGGGGGCCTGGTGGAGGCTGCCCCTGGTGACTGGGGGGTGGGGGTGCTGGGAGACATGGGTGGGGGCCTGGTGGAGGCTGCCCCTGGTGGCTGGGGGATGGGGGTGCTGGGAGACATGGGTGGGGGCCTGGTGGAGGCTGCCCCTGGTGGCTGGGGGGTGGTGGGAGACATGGGTGGGGGCCTGGTGGAGGCTGCCCCTGGTGGCTGGGGGGTGAGGGTGGTGGGAGACATGGGTGGGGGCCTGGTGGAGGCTGCCCCTGGGGGGTGGGGGGTGGGGGTGCTGGGAGACATGGGTGGGGGCCTGGTGGAGGCTGCCCCTGGTGGCTGGGGGGTGGGGGTGCTGGGAGACATGGGTGGGGGCCTGGTGGTGGGTGCCCCTGCACTGCTGGGGGGTGGGGGTGGTGGGAGACATGGGTGGGGGCCTGGTGGAGGGTGCCCCTTGTGGCTGGGGGTGCAGGGGGACATGCGTTGGTGGGCAGTAGTGCAAGTTGACATGTGGGTTGGCTGGTGGGCATGGCCATGGTGGATGGGGTGCCTGCAGGACATGTGCTGGGTAGGCCCCTGTGGTGTGAGCCACCTGCAGGGGCCATGGAGGGTGTAGAGGGAACACCTGGGAGGACCCACACGTGCAATTCACGTGTGCTGCTCCCCGCGCACCCCTGTAATACACGTACCCTGATGAGATCGCGTGTGGAACTTCCCACGCACCCCTGTAATACACGTACCCTGATGGAATTGCGTGTAGAACTTCCCACGCACCCCTGGAATACACGTACCCTGTTGATGTTGCGTGGGATACTTCCCCCGCACCCCGAAATACACGTACCCTGATGAGATCGCGTGTGTGACTTCCCGCAAACCCCTGAAATACACGTACCCCGCTCAATCGCGTGTGTAACTTCCCGCGCACCCCCGAAATACACGTACCCCGCTCAATCGCGTGTTTAACTTCCCGCGCACCCCCGAAATACACGTACCCCACTCAATCGCGTGTGTAACTTCCCGCGCACCCCCGAAATACACGTACCCCGCTCAATCGCGTGTGTAACTTCCCGCGCGCCCCCGAAATACACGTACCCCGCTCAATCGCGTGTGTAACTTCCCATGCACCCCCGCAATACACATACCTCGCTCAATCGCGTGTGTAACTTCCCGCGCGCCCCCGAAATACACATCCACCACTCAATCGCGTGTTTAACTTCCCGCGCGCCCCCGAAATACACATACCCCGCTCAATCGCGTGTAACTTCCCTCGCACCCCGATGTACACGTACCCCACTCAATCGCGTGTGTGACTTCCCGCGCACCCCCGAAATACACGTACCCCGCTCGATCGCGTGTGTTGCTTCCCGCGCACCCCCGCAATACACGTGCCCCGCTCGCACAGGCCCAATTGCTGTATGTTGCCACTTTTGTGATGCGCTGGGACTCTACCGCCTGCCTTCGTGTGGTGGACGTGTTTCAGCTTGTGCGTGTCTTTGGCTGTGCGTGGCTTTGCCCTATTCGATTCCATGAATACGTGTGGTTCGAGTGCGTGCAGGCGTTCCGTCTGCTTCCCTGCAGTACATCCCCAGTTACGCCCTTATTTTCGCGCGTTGTTCCCCATTCCGCGCGTTACTCCCCGTGTCCCGCCCACTTTCTGGTGTATGCGCCGAGGTTGTGCGCTTTCACTGTGCGCGTCGCGCACGCCTTTCGGGATGTTGCAGTGACTTGTGCGCCATGCACGGGTTTGGCGCACATCCCGAGGTGAACACGCGCAGGGACTTTCATGAATCGCACGCGTGCACGTGCGCCTGTTTTTTTCCACTTGCGCGAAGATTTTCGGCGCACGTTTGTTCCATGAATCGGCCCCTTAATCTGTTTCTTTTCTATTTGATTTAGAATATTAACATATTTGTACCAGAGGTCACAGGAGACGATGGAGTCCTGGAGCCCACGTGGACGGATTCCGGAAAAGCCCCAAAGGTCGGCGAAGACCAAGGCTGCAAAGCGATCAGCATTGAAGATGACACCAACAATATGGTTAATGATGATGATATTCGGAGGGATCTTAAAAAATTCAGAAGCACAGGTTGTCATTGAACCTGGACCGGCATCTGGTATCGCGGTAGAAGAGGCACCAGGATTCATCATGTGTGATAGAAGGATGATTTTCCAAAATATCTACATACCATTGAATCCTGAGATTTTGATTGAAAAACATTTGAACAATACCGGAATTAAGATTGAACAGACTAAAGAGTGGCTAGAAATAAGAAAAGAGGACTCTAAGCAGTCAATAAGAGATATATTGATGCAATTGGAGAAAACATTTGTGAATCCAGCAGACATTAAGAAGAGGAGAGGAAAGAGAGGAGCCGTGATGCTGGCGATCTCATTGCTAATGTCTATAATTGGAGCCATAATAGGTACCACGATATCAACAGCCAATGCCATTTCAGTAGGGACACTAAGCACTAAAGCACAACAACTGAGTGTCGACCTAGAAATAATACAAAAAACATTAGATGGAATCAGAGGGGGATTGGATGAACAAGTAAGGTTCATAAATGAAACTGCGATCATATTGAATGAACAGGGCGGATGTGATGCAACGAGCAACTAAGTTAATTATTAAGCATGACAAAACACTCAGTGAGATTTTGAATATAATGAGTCCTGTGGATAGACTATTGATAAATTATATGAGAGAAGTTCAAGCTGCAATTTCACAATTGATTCAAGGACGTATACCATTGTATTTTGTTTCACAGGATATTATTCATCAAATGATAGAAAGGTTGACCAGGAGGGAGATTTATGTGCTACAAGTAAAAATTGCATTTGAAATGGGTAATGCAATGCCATTATATGTGGACTTGGAGAGGTTGGAGATGGGGTTTTTACTAAGCATCCCATATGTGGCTCCTGAACTTATTTATCAGACCAAGTGGGTACACAATGTGGGATTTTGGCAAGAGGACACATTTATTAAGATGAAGACTCCAGAAGTAGTGGCATTTCAATCGTGGGAACCTGAAGTTTACTTGATACCAAACTTGGAAACGTGTGTCAAATTTAAAGAACAAAACTATATGTGCCCGGTTAAACCATTTGTTCCTGATGCCAGAGACGCTATTTGTGGTTTGAGATCTGACCCAAGTTTATCAGAAGGATGTGAAGTGATCATTAGCAATATGGGGAGTGAAGAATTGGCACAGGCTAAGATGGTCAGAGGTAAATGGTTAGTCAGCACCTATTTAAAGAACATGACAATAATACATTTGAATCATGGAACATATGTGGTTTAACAGGTGAAATATAATGTTTTTTACTTGCAGGTTCCGAAGGATACAATTGTGTCAATTGGAGGGTTAATATTGTTTCATGTAACAAACGATATTTGGGAAAGCTAAGTAGAAAATATTGATTTTTTTCAAAGGGACACATTTCCAATAGATCCGGATGTGGAGTTTTTATTGAATCACAAAGAAAAACATGTAATGAGAATGAATTTAAAAAAAAACAATATTACAGTTAGTAACCTGGGTATAATAGAAGTGGAAAGATTTAATTGGGGAACCTGGGGAGAACGCTCTATAATGGGTTTGGCTGTCCTGGTGCTAATGATGGGTGGATGGTTGATTGTACTATCAGTAAAAATGAAAATGTTGCTAATTTTAGTAGCTACGTCAGGAAGAGAAAGATATCCCAATACACATACATTTTGAAAAGAAGAAAAGAAGCAGGTTGTTTTTTTTAAATTGGCTTGGTTCGTAGCCAAGTTCTAAAATAAAAAAAGGAGGGTATATGTAGGATTGTTTAGCGTGTTTTGGGAGCACAGAGCGCAGCACCACTGCACAGGATCAATGTATAGCATGTTTTTTGAAGTGCAGCGCCACTGCATGGATTGGTGCATTGATATAATGTGGTACAGCAAGACATTTTTTTTTATGCAGCGCCACTGCATGGGTTTAATGCAATTGCTTCAAGCTATGTGTTGCCAGTGCAACATATGGATATGTAAATGAAGACAGGCTACACAGGTTAAAAAGAAACCATTTTCTCATTTAAAAGCGCATTTTATTTTTCATATTCAAAATGCACACCATTTTTTTTCATCTGAAATGCCTATGTTGCAAGAGACACATTTGAAGATTAATGAACTAATATAATTAACCGTACTAACATGATTCTAACTTCTTAATAATATAATGTGTTCTCCACTGCAAAATGAGGCAGGCTGAAACTCATTTCAGATTGTGTGCAGATTTTATTTTTCTTCTTGTTTTACTGTGCTGCTTTGTCCACAGTATTTGCAGGAAGCAAGGATTCGAATAGCAGGAAATCAGTTTTGTTACAGTTGCTTACTGTAAAAGATGTCTATTGTGTGCAGAGGGTGGATAGGACATGAAAGAATTTCATTGGTTAGAATACTTTGGTAGGAGGTAACCAGAGTTTTCTTGTATAATCTCGGGGAAGAAGCAAAGGAGACGACATCTTGACACAGCTCGGAGAAGGACTGCGTTGATACTGGGGAGGCCTGATTCCTAAAGCAGATTCAATACTGCTACAGAGGCTGGGATTTCCAGTCAACAAGTCCCAGTTTGAATGACAGCAAATGCTTGTCCTTGCTGGGTGAACCCCTCCAGAAGGCGACCAGCCAAAGAAGTTACATGCTGAACAAGCCTGGTAATTATTTCGCTGAAGTGTGGGGGCTGTGCGTATGTGTGCGAAAATATTCAGTCAGAGTAGGAGAGGAGATTCCTGTGTTTTAAGCACATGTTAATGTTGCAAATTGAATTCTTGTTCCTCGCCACTCTCCTTTCATTGTGTTACAGATAATGTTGTTACTGTGAGTTTTCCATTTATTTCTGTAAAAAAAAGAGTAAGCTTGTGTTGAAATGCAAGTTTTATAATACAAAAAAAAATTATCTGAAAGCAGGCGGGAAGTGTGTTTCATTTTTATCTTGTCCTTTGTGCATCTATCATTATAACACTGGTATTATGGGAAGATCTTTGCACAGTGCAATTGTCATTTTTAAAAGTTGCTAAAAGATAAGACATGGCGGTAGCTGTGTGCATGAATCCATTCAGTGTATGAGTGTGTGTGTGTTTTCTGAATGGAACATAATAATAACAAAATGAAATAGCCTGCTGCCGAAGGTCTATGAGTCGGCAGAAAGAGAGGCCCTGGACATAGCTCACCAAACGTAAATAAGTTGGTGATAAATACCACATATAGCTTGCTGTCGTAGATAAGTCAGTGAGAACAGCCCATGGTGGCACTCCAATTGGAAATGTGGTGTTTCTGAAATGAAAGCCTGAGGTCTCTCTAGTGATCACACGAACAAACTAAACAAAAATAAGGGGTTCTGGATATTGTGGTCACATATATAAAACAAAGGATTTATGCTCACCCATAAATACCACCAATAACGCATACCAACATAATGTATACCACTAAATGTGTCAGTGTGCTGAAATAATGTATGTATACTATAGTACTATATACCAAATCTAATCTGAATGGAAAGAGTGATTATTACTGAATTATTTTCATTTTGGCGGTAAGAAAATACCGCTAGGCCCCAAATCTATACAAAATACCCAACAGGAGTATATTGTACTAAACAAATTGTGATGTGCCAATGTTATAAATATGGAAGTGTTCTAATAAGGGGAGAGGGACCATGGATGAGGGGATACAGGTTTCTTCTTGAATTGAGGCAGTTGCATCATCAAACTAACACTACCTTAGGAGGGGGGTTTATTTTTTCTTTTTTCTTGTGCATTTCATTAACAGAGCTAGTATGGTGTATGCTCAATAATTTGTCTGAGGAAAAAAAAGTGACTAGGGCTGGAGATGAACTATGTTGAGTCTCATGGAATGTCAATGGTATTAATAATCAATTAAAGAGAAAGAAAATAATGAATAACTTGAATGACCTACAGGCAGAGATATGTTTGTTGCAGGAAACACACTTGGAACAAGAGGAGGTGAAAAGATTGAGGAAAGGTTGGGTAGGGAGCATATTTGGCTGGTCTTACGCCTCAAGGTCACGTGGATTGGCAATACTAATTTGTAAAAACTCATTGGTTGAAATACTGAAGAATTATTCAGACAGGAAGGGCAGAATGATTGCATTGTTAATGAATATCCAAGGTGAAATTGTAGCTTTGTGTAACATATATGCCCTAACAGTGGATAATGGATCATTCTTTAGATGTATTGCTCAGACATTACTGGACATGAATACCATGAATATAATACTTGGAGGAGATTTGAAAGAGGTATTGGACCCATTGATGTACAAAAGTAAATGTATTATGACTTTTACAAAGAGTAACCATTCCGTGTCCTTACACGCCTTAATTGATGAACATAATTTGGTAGACACGTAGAGACTAGAACATCCGTCGACCAAAGACTACAGCTTCTTCTCCAATGCACACAATACTTACTCCAGATTGGACATGATACTGGTATCAGGCAAAGCAGCAGAAAATTATCGAAATGGAGTAATATAGAATATACACCTGTCTGACCATGCACCAGTGGAAATGCGTCTAGCCTTACGTATCCATATATGTAGGACTTGTTCTTGTAAGATGAATACTTTACTATTGGATGAAGATGAATTTGTTGAGAAGATTATCTGTGAAGCTATCTACTTAATTGAAGAAAACCATACAGGGTAAATTGATGCAGAATAGTCTGGGAAACCTTTAAATGTTCAATGAGGGGTTTATTGATCACTCTGTCGAGTAGTTGGAGAAAAAAAATTTGAAACTGAAGTTTTGGCCCTAGATAAGAAGATTAAGAATCTGACAGAGGAAGTCTTACACAACCCGACTGAAGAGAAAGTTAAGGAACTACATCACATTAAGAGTGAGTATAATACAGAAATGCCTGAAAAAGCTGAACAAACACTATTTCGTATTAAAATCACATATTTTGAAAATGGTGAAAAGTGTGATCGTTGGTTAGCTCACCACTTAAGGAATCAGGAGGCAGACATGGTTATTACGTCAATCGCTAAAGTGGATGGATCCATTACTTTCAATCCTAAAGAAATTAATGATGTTTTCAAAGAATATTATAAACAACTGTACACTAATGAGAATATTATAATTGGTGACTTAAGACGTTTTAGAATGGATCTGGAGATGCCAAAATTAACAACCGAAGAGAGGAATAGTGTGGAGCGGGAACTGATGATTGACGAATTACGAAATTCTATTACATTTTTTAATTCAGGGAAATCACCTGGACCAGATGGGCTACCTGCAGAATTCTATAAGATTATGCCAGACTCTGTACTGAAACTCTTGCGTGTCATGTATGTAATTTCTCTTTCTGAAGGGATGCTACCACAAACAACTCGCTATGCAACAATTTCTGCCGCCCAATAAGCCTATTAAATACAGACAATAAAATGTTGTCAAAAACTTTAGCAAGAAGACTAGAGTTATTGCTACTGAAGTTGGTTCATGGAAACCAGTGTGGATTTGTCAAAGGTAGAAATGCAGCGAATAATATGAGAATGCTACTACAAACCATTTCACAGGCAACGGATAAGTGCGACAATACTCACTCTTCTCATTAGACGCAGAGAAAGCCTTTGACCGGGTGAATTGGGATTACTTGTATGGTGTACTAAAGAAAAGGGATCTTGATGAATGTTTTATACATTGGTTAAAGTTATTATACTCCAGCCCGACAGCAACGTTGGCACTAATGGCTTGAGATCCGAAAGCTTTGAACTGGAACGGGGTACTAGAGAGGGGTGTCCTTTATTGCCTCTTCTATTTGTGGTTGCAATTGAACCATTGGTGGATGCAATTCGACATGAAGAAAGAATACAAGGAATGGGTTATGGAGGAGTGGGACAGACATTGTGGATGACTGTAACTGGTGCTGAGGGACTTGGGAAATTCACTACCAACTCTTATGGGGCTTATATCAGATTTCAAAATTTGCTCCTGCTATAAAATTAACTGGGCTAAATCAGAGCCAATGCCGCTAACAAGGAGTTATAATAAGCAGGTGATCACTCGTGTAGGATTCAAATGGTGCCAGGAGAAATTTAAATACTTGGGAGTTTGGATGACATACTTGCAATAGAAATTACATCAAGTATTAAAATGAGTCCACACATACTATTTATTTCTCTTTACTGGAATCCAACCGCAACCACTGTAGGTAGTACTATTGACAAATTAAATCATGTAATGACTGAAGCTGTCGCAGATTCTCCAAATGTTCTGATCATTATAGGTGGTGATTTTAATTCTAATCTCAATGCAAGTCGTATGGTACAAGAAATATCTTACTACGCACATGCCATATCCACTTATGAAAGGGGTCAAATCTGGTCAAATTTTTTGAACAAGGGGACATGCAAATAATACCATTTGCTGATAAAGAACCACTATTCACTTGGTCCCGTGGTCTCAAAAACTGAACCATTTACTATATTGTGATGTCTGAACCCCTAGCTAATATTGCATCTGACTGTAACATCATAAATTCCCACCTAAGTGATCACTGCATTTTGGAGTGCTTTATTAAATGCAGTCTTCCGGTATATAACTATTCACCATCCTTGTCTCTATTGGAAATTGATCGGCAAGCTCTATCTATTCGTTGGAACACTAGTTTGTATAGGAAGCTGAATTATTTGGTGAACAGGGACAATGTAAAAATAAATCCCCAGTTAATGTCCAAAACCGACATTAAGACTTATGAACTGACAAACGCTAATATGATACGCAGGCATATTGAATGGCTGGCAGAGCATAAAGTAAATGATATACAGAAAAATCATAAGGGGTTGTATAATGCTGAAATTGCCCTTAGGAAAAAGAAGAAGAATTTAGCACTTCGTAATCTGCTGAAATCTTCAAACGGTATAACTTTCTACTCCATAGAAAAAAAGGCTATTCTGATAACTTATAAAAATGATATTAAACAACTAAAGCTTGATAAATATATCAAATCTAATCAAAAAATGATTTATAACCTCATCCAAAAAAACACAAGAGAAGTCTGGGCAACGTTAAGAGATCCTTTAATGAAAGTAACACCAACCTTGTGCTCGGCTGTTATCATACCAAATATGCACTGCCACTCAAATTCAGGGACCAGCAGTTTTTGGTTAATATGTTAGATCTGCCATCAAAATGTCCATGGGGAGTGGATGATATCGAAATGATAATAAGAAATTTGAAACCATCAAAGGCTGCCGGCCCGGATGGAATCCCTCCATGTGTCTTAAAAGATGATCCTAAGTTGTGGGCTGGAATTATATTGAGGAGCCTAGAATGTGTGTTTCAAACTAAGAGCGTACCGGCTTCCTGGTTATCGGCTATTTTGATTCTCATACATGAAAAAGATCCACTCAACGACCCAATGAACTTTAGACCAATAGCCCTTATAGATGCCTCTGCAAAAGTATTGGCTGCCCTAATCCTAAGAGATCTAAATGAATTTATTGGAAAACAGAAGATCTTCTCACGTTTCCAAACAGGATTTCGAAAAGGAATGGGCACGCAACTAAATGCTAATATACTGGCACATATATTACAGCTAACAAGGCAGAAAGATCATGGCCCGATTTATACAGCTCTTTTGGACATATCTGGTGCATTCGACTCTGTAAAAAGAAAAATTCTATGGAGGAGAATGCAAGAACTTCAAATACCATCACAAATTATAGCCATGATTGTACTACTACATAACAACACGAACTATAGAATAAAAATAGATCAAATTGGATCCCTTACTTCTCCAATCGATACATATATAGGAGTCAAACAGGGATGCAACCTTGCAGCTACCCTGTTCAAACTGTATTTAACAGAGATTGGTACAATATGGGCAAGTTGCAATTCCTTCACCGTCAAACTGGGGGATCTGCGATTAGATTGGATGGCATTCGCGGATGATTTAATATTATTTGATCTCACCCCATTCGGGCTTCAAAACAAATTGATACGTTTGGTTGAATTTTGTGACAATCACAACTTGAAATTAAATACAAAGAAATCGAATATCATGGTTTTTACAAACAAGAAAAAGCTAACTCATTACCAATGGAACATCAAAAGGTTGTCTATTCCCCGGGTACTGGGCATGCTATATTTAGGATACAATTTAACAAACGTTGACTCAATCGCGAAATGGCAGTTAGAAATTACTACTAAAGCCTCCCCACTAATTTCCCAAATGAAACTAATACATCTGAAGCTTTGCCAATTTTCTTTAATTCCACTGATTGAATACTATACGCTCAAAGTGGAACCGATAATTCTTTATGGGCTAGATTTATGTTCCCTTGAAATTGGATAAATCCTTAATAAAATCCAAGGCAAAATATGGAAGCAAGTCTTGCATTTACCTACATCACTTCCAAATTCCATAATTATTCACGAATTGGGACTTACATCTCTAGCTACGAAACACTTATGGCGTAAAATGGCTACCTATGCAAAAATGTTAGATTCAGTATCAAATTCTTTGTATGAAGACCTAGGACATATGTTAAAGCAAGGTAGCCCAAAATCGGTATGTGATGCTGGACAACAATGTGGAAAAACGCTTGAAAAGATAGCAATGGATATAGACGATCTAACAAAACGACCAGAAATTGTGAAGCTGAAACTACTACAATATGATTGGGCAGTTTCAGCTGACACAATTGGGACTTATTCAGCATACAAGGGATATGCAAAATTTCGTCACAGTCAAAAACCCCCTACTTGAGTATATTAAGTTGGTACCCTATCAAAAGATCTGTACACTATATATGCGGTTTAAATATAACCTTTTTAGAACAATAGCACGGATGAAAAGTTGGCATCATACCCCACTACTATCTCAAGAAGGCTGTAGATTTTGTAAAACACCTTTAAATGAAACTTTGAAACATCTGGTATTATACTGTGTCTATTTTGCAAAGGACAGGCAAATACACCTAGGGAAATATGTGGATAAAGTAACTATCTATAATTTGGAATTCCTGTGGATACAATGTATGTGGGGCCATAGGAAACCCTTGATTATTGACTTGTATCATTTCCTAACTATTCTCGAGAGTAATTTGGAAAACTGTAAATAATCATGTAGTTAAATAGAGGTCAAGATTGATGCCAACAAACTTAAATTTGCAATTGAGTGCAAATTGAGTTAATCACCCTATCATATGATTGCCTCTTGACATACATTCTAAAGTCTGACTATGATCTCGATGAATATTGTGCTATAGTTTAAATTAAAACTTTACACAAATTTAACATTAAATAACGTAGTAAAATATTAACATAAATCAAATACAATTTTAAAAAAAAAACACATAATATACAATGCAAAATACTATTTTTAAGACAATGGGCCTCATTACGACCCAGGCGGTAAGTTACCGCCTGGGCCGTGACTTTACCACCATGGCGTAAACTACGTTTACGCCATGGTGGTTGGCGGACTTACCGCCCCATTCTGACCTAGGCGGGGCAGTAAGTCCCCAATCCCCATTTACCCTTCCCCATTCCCATTTTTGCCCCATAGGGCATAATGGGAGTGGGGAAGGCGTTAATTACGCCACTGTAAATTACGGTGGCGTAATTAACTCCATGGTCCCTTAGCGCCATGGATTTTAACACCTGCTAAAAGCAGGTGTTAAAAGCACCATGGCGCTAGGGGACCTCGTACTCAGGCGGTAAGGGTCGGCGCTGTTAACGCTGCCGTAAACCCCTTACCGCCTGAGTTGTAATGAGGCCCAATAAGTTCATATTATTCACAGATATATATACATTTCATACCTTCTATACACGAATTACCTTCTTATAACCTATTCCTCTACAAAGTTATACCCAATCTTATTTCAATTCGCAACCAGATAGTATACAAAGCCATTAAGAGACGTAGACTATTGGAGTTGAGGCAATGGTGCCAAAACAGGGCTTCCCCAATATATGTTGTTTCATGCACATAGCTACCAAGAAGGGGAAGAAAAGTACCAGCCATCTCCGAACACTCAGTCAGCAAATGTTTTGCCGTCTCCAACTGCTTGTGTGCTTTGCATAGTCGGCAGATACGTTCCGCGACGGCCATCCTGTCTTTTCTCCCCGTATTGCTTAGGGTAGGTAGTTGTTCTAGGCGAAGCAATAATATAAACCGTCTAAGTCTAATGGATGGGCAGATATTCAAGTATCTCTGGGGTTTCCTGAATTCAAACAATCTATATTGCACAAAATGGTAGCTGCTCAAACTCTTAAGATGTTCAAAGTTCTCCAGCCAATCCCAGAGATCAATGCGTTTACTCAATGCTCTATTTACTTTCTCTGAGTATTTATCATCTCTGGATTGCCAGCCTATTTCGGAGAACAGATTATTCATCTGATCTACAATTGAAGAAGTCGAGCCTTCATTTTTTATTTCTTGATGTACCGCTGTTAATAATTCATTACTTGTATCCCGTGTCATTCTGAGATATAACGCGGCTCTCTTCTTTAACACTAATGCCTTTAGAGAGGTTAGACCCAATTCCAATCTGATGATGGCCATAAGAATACAGGGAGGTAGGCCAAGCACACGTCACCAAAATTTACCCTCCAGTATCTGTCCCACACTCGTACATACGGAGGACTTCTTTGTACCAGGAGGGATTCATCCCTGTGAACTTCAGCACCTTTATGCATTATGCAGTGACTTATGAGCTATCTACATAGCCTGGATTCGATAAAGGCAGCTCTGCCGAAACACGTGTCATCCACAAAGGCTCTAACATCACAAAAATAAAAGGAATTTATTAATCATCACTACTTGCCATTCCATTATTTTTCGGCGCACTATCAAGGGATAGCTCAACACAACCATTATATATGTTCCAATCAAGTTTTTATTGTTCTGACATTTATTTCTCTCTCCTTCTTGATGTCCTGGTTTTGTATTTGGCACGTATTCCTCTTATATTTTGTACGAGAAAAAGAAATAACAATAATTTGGATTTTATGTTGTTTTTATAAAATGCGATTTTTAACTGATGTTGTAAAGATATATTATTGAAAAACAACAATAAATTAAAAACATTTTTTTTAAAAGCAATCTCTCGATTAAAATGCCATGCAAGGCAAAATTCCAGGGGCATGGGTTTTCCTTAGGATTCTCTTATGCAGGTTTACAAACACACTTGACTTTTGCCTGGTATAGTCTCCTGCTAGGGCTTTTTGCACACTTGTCATAGCTTCACAAAGTTCATGAGGTGAGGGTTATCCTTCTCTCCCCTTGACCTCTATCAGGCTTTGCTTCTCTTGGATGCGAGTCCCAGACTCGTTACTATTGTGTTTTTGTAAAGTTCACAAGGCAAGGGTTTCTCCTCTCCCCTTGACTTATCTCTGGCTTTGCTTCCCCAAGTTAGAACTGTGGGTCCCAGACCCTTCTTGGTCTTCCCCAAGTCCCAGAGCCTAGTCCCACTGTCAAGGGCTTTCGTAACACTGCCCGACAGTGCTTCGGTCTCCAAACCCTTTCTCTAGTCTCACCGGCTTTCCCTTTATGGCTTCTCAGTGCCTTCGGTGGGTGTTTGTACTCTGGATGGCGTTCCAGCCTCTGCCGCCTTCAGGAAGCATGACTTGCTTCCTCATGCTCTGCTTTCTGCGAGCCTCTCTAAAGCGAGTTGCTCACCGGGCTGTACTTTTTGCACCTTTTAGCTGTCTGGACTCCTGCGCTGCTGCGGTACCTTACTCTGCCGGGATGTGGAGAACTCCTCCTACTTTGAGCTGCACTTCCCCACTGAAGGAGTCTCCAGCTTCCCTCTGGCACATCACTGGTGGCTAGGGGTTCACCCCTTCTTGGGGGTAAACGCAGTTCCTGGGGTTCCCCCAGCGGTCCCTAGTCCTCGACCAGCTGTTGGGGTGCAAGGGTTCCCCTTTACTTCTCTGGGATAACAGTCCAAAGCCCTTTCTTGTACACCACACAATTCCTGCAGCCAGGTCCTCCAGGGGGGCTCTCTCACACTTCCTGAGTTTTTCCGTGCTTTAATACTGGCTTTGGCCAATGGGATTTGGGGAAAACTAGACTGCTGAAAGGGGTTCTCATTAGGAGTGATCAACCTTGCTCCTCGCCTCTTTCTCATCTCAGTTGTTGGGGAAAGACTGGACCGCTTACAATGGTTCTCATTCCTTCATACATCTCTCTCATCAGGCCCTCCAAAGCCCTCATTCAAAGGGCCTGTCGGTGCCACACTCAACCTTTCTTTCCCCCTGAAGAGCAGAGGAAACACCTGCAGCTCCCTCACGAGGTAGCTGGGGGCCCTGAGTCAATCCACCCAGCCATCAGGCCAGCGATAAGGTAAGCCCTGTTTGACCTGGCATTTTCATCTGCTACGAGATGAGCACAGTGAAGAGCGCTTCATTAATTTGGCATCTGCCCTGTTGAGATTTTACTTTCTAACTGCAGAGATTGATCTGAACCATTGGGCTAGAAATGCAGCCTCTCTTTGCCTTTGCCACAAGGTGCTTGCAGCCCTCTGACGTTCCATAACAGCCTCTGCCATCCCGATGCACATGAGTGCTGGGCTGCCTGCCCTCCCTCCAATCTGATTGGGCAGCACAATTTACTTCTGGGCCAATCGGGTGCTGGTAGGCGAAAGCCGCCCCCTGAATCTAAGGCACTCATTCAAAGGCCCTGTCCGTGCCTGCCCGGGCTTGGAGGGCACTGAAGGCCCCCCCTCGTTTCTTTGCTCACTGTGTGCCTCTGCTAGATTTCGAATTTAGGCGTCCTTTTACATCTGTTGCCATTTTCGTTTCTGTGATCCCAGTGAGTGTGCCTCTTCCTGCCATCTCTCCCTCTTCCCCACCTCCTCTCCACTAGGGCTCAAGCACTTAACACTATCAAACCAGCTTCTTGAATGATGATAGTCTCGTTGTTCTGTTCAGTTTACCCTACCCTCCCCCTCTCCCTTATATATGTAAAGCACTTGCATCGTTGCAACGACCATCAGGCACGCACAATAATTTATGATCATATGTTGTATTGAATCTGTATGTTGTGCTATGTTGTACCTCTAATGCATTGCACTTGCCCATTCTTAATGTTGCATTGCCTATTAAGAATGTATTCCTTTCACTCTCCCTCCCCGCATTGGAGCACTTTGAAACGCTTGTTTAAGTGTATATGTGCTATATAAATGACCAATAAATAAATAAATAAATAAATGACAGTACCAATCTTATAACTCTCTAGTGAGTCATTGGGGATCTTTCTTGTCACAGTACTGGGAAAGTGATGTTCATTGAGGATGCTCCTATTCTTCCTCATCCCAGTACTTTTTAGGGGAATTGTAGGAGAAGTACAACCCATGAGTCCATTAGGGAAGGGATGGTTCTTAAGGTTGTAAGAAGGTTGTAAGAAGGGGAGTTAGGGTCCATTGATTGGCGGGGATACCGCAACTCACCCGATGATGTCGTGTCACTCCCTTGAGGATTGTCTCCACCATGTGTACCTGCCTCATATAGCCGACCCCAGGATCAGGATCAAGGAGCGGCTGCTGTCCCCTGGCCACATGGGGCGAGGTCACGGCTGGGAAAGAAGTGATGACACCATCAGATTCATCAGAGCATTCATACTCCTATTATCTAACTTGACCCTTTAGTATTGGAGCCATATGTCCTTAGCTACTTACCAGAATTCCTCTAACCCTTCCTCGATCAGTTTTATTTAAAGTTTGGTCTGTATTTGTAGAACTACATGTATACCCTAAAGGCCTTCATAAATCTTCTTGTCCTGAGGTATCAAGTGCCTTTGCTTCTGCAGTCAATGATATGAAATGCCTTCAAGTTATCAGAAATGTCTTTTCTCTGTCCTGAGCTTGTATATATATTACATTCCCATGAGGCTATTCTCGAAATGTCTTCTTCCCATTGGTGCATTGTGGAGGATTTGCCTTCCCCACTAGCATCACCGACCTCACCCATCTTTCTTGCTAGCACGACAGGCCCTAAATTATCGATACATCATATAAAGCACAGATCTGGGGCTTATACATTATTACATTGTTTGTTGCTTCCCTGTACGCTTTCTTACTTGGAACCAAAATTCCCTTAAAAATGGGCATCCCCCAAAAATATGTAAGTTGTCATGGTCCTGTACTGGGCATCTCCAGCAAATAGCTATGTATACCAGTCCTGCAGAGCACGATTTTTGGGGTGAACAATGTCCCCTCAAAAAATCTTGAAATATGTTAGTCTTAGTGTGAGCGCCCTTGAACTTGTCTCAAATTTCTCAAATTCTTCATCCATTTTTCTTTGTACAGAGGCTCTATTAGGGCGGTGTGAAGTGTGCGTACTGCATCCCTGTTTTGTACCCCTAGTTTGAGTATTTTGCCAGCAGACAATCTTTTGGGTTTAACCAATTTTGTTTTGAAACCGTGATAAGAAAATGGGACTCATCATGAGTATGGGAGTAATAGCAAAATGTGGCAGTAATGGAATTACTACTACTTTTACTATTCTGCCAAATTACACTTATGGGCAGTATTCCCCCAGTGCTAATCCCATATGCAGATTTTGCACCAGATAATAAAATGCAAATTCCACTGTATTACAAGGGGAAATACTGCCAAAAGACCACCAAACACGGGTGGTAATTCTTCCAAAAGGACAGTGCAGTTACCTGCATCCAAAAGGTGGAGGTAAAATAATCCAGGTGATGGAAATTAACTCATAGGCGAACCCAACAAACCCTGAAAGGGTTTGTAACAGCCACACTTTCCACAACCACACTTTGAAACACCATTCAGCCACAAGCAAAAGCAAACGTTGAGCTCTAGAACCTTATGCAGTTCATCAAGCTGCAGAGGTGTGTGCAGAAGTAGCATCCCATCGTAGAACCTGCCCAAAGGTGGAGGAGATGTCAGGAGAGCACCCATTCCCTGGGCCAGGCCATCACCATGGACACTTACTGATGGTTTATTACACTGTTCAGCCTAAACACGCAGACCATAGCTGAGCCACTCACACACATATAGAGAGCAGAATCAACATAAGAACATCTATCCCGCCACTGCTGAAGCTTGAGTTGGTGCTCACTTTTTTCCACAGGTACCTTCCAGCAGCCCACTGTGGTCCTGCTACATAGCATGTCACAGCCCATGTTTTCTATAGTGCTTGGTTTGGAGCCAGATGCGCTCATTCAGCCTGCATGCCAGAAAACCTCCCTGTACATCCTTCCAACAGAGGTAAATTCAATAATGGCAAGATCCTTTGCAGCTGCGCACTTTCCAAATGTGATTGCAGCTCTTGATTGTACGCATGTCACATTGTTGGCCCCCAATGTGTCTGAAGGGACGTAATGAAACAGGAAACAACAGCATTCCCTGAATGTGCAGGTGACCTGTGATGCCGACCTGACCATGAACCAATGTTATGACCATTTCCCGGGTTCCAAAAATTATGGCATGGCTCTCTGTCACGGTACACTACAGACAAACATGGAGACCTACAGAGGACAATGGACCTGGATATTGGCAAAGTTAAAACACCATCAAACTACTCATACAAGGGTCACACGTGAGAAGGGTAGGAATGATTGTGAGGGGTGTTCACCTATATTAAGCAAATGTCCTGCTACAGTCATGTGCATGACAGACCTCCCTATCAGACACACCCCATAAAAGTCCTAATTCTACTGACATGCCCCTGAATGACAATGTGAGATCATGATATAAATGCATGATTCAACATACATAAAGGTTAGTCTTTAGGTAATGCATTGCAATGGGAAACAGCAAAGGGACAGGCCATGGCAGATATCTCCTGTGGCAGATGGCAGTGCAGCGCACATATGTAACAATGTTATGAAGAAAGCACCCCATGAACGGAATTTCCTACGTGCATGATCGCTATCACAAACTTCACATGAGTATCTGAACGTGTAACAGAGCACATGTATGAGTGCCAGATACTTAAGATCCACTAAGAACATGGCCATTAGCAATCCACTAACAGTTTATAGTTGTTATGTCTGGGGGGGGTTCAGTGGTGTTAGAAATCAGAGATTTCCCTAACAAAATACAGGTACCCCTAATATCTTGATGCACGATATAACTGAGGAACGAGACCCGAATGGTTGCCATATGTACATTGGCTTATGATCTGATTTTCATGTCATAACTACTGATTATTGCCTCCCATTGTACTGCATCCAACAGCGATCCCCATTGTTTTTGCAGGTGACTGATGACACCTTTCTGGATCCCTAAAACAGCACAGGAAGTGGCATAAACCGAGGCACCAGGACTAGTCTTTGTATTGAGTGTACTTTTGGCCTGGTGAAGGGAAGGTTCCTCTGGTGAATCCATCAGACTGATGGCACTCTAATGTGTAGGCCAGATAAAACTGGAAAAATATTTGTAGTGCTTGGCATGCTAAAGAATATGTGCGTAAGAAGACATAGCCCCGTGCCCACCTGAAGTCAACAGGGCACCCCGAGAAAGATGACAACATACATGCTGCTGACAACATGTTCTCATGTGGAAGGCAGTGATGGACGTGTGATGTGTCAAGATCTGATAGAAAACCTGTTTAAAAATATTCCCTTTGTACGTAATTCACAGCACTCACAGATGACCGTGCTCTCCTCATTTTGGGGTAATTCATGGAGTAAATGTGCGCCGAAATTTGTGGCGCAAGCATGAAAAAGCTAGCGCACGCATGCGAATTGCACGCGTGCAATTCATGGAAGGCCCTGTGCGTGTTTTTCCCGGGATGTGCGCCAAATCCGCGCTTACCTTACACGCCACTGCGACTTTCCAAACACGTGCGCGACAGGAACGGGGAAAGCGCACAACTTCTCATGCACACACCTAAAAAGGGGGCGGAACACGGGGAATGGGGAACAACACGTGAAAATGTAGGCGTAACGTGGGAAAGTACCGCTGGGAAACACACGCAACGCCCACAAGCTACTGAACAACACGTATTCATGGAATCGAATAGGGAAAACCCGCGCAACTCAAAACACATGCACATGCACAAATACGTCCGCCACACGAGAGCAGGCAAAGCGCCCCCGTGCAGCATAAAAGTGCGCGCAAACAACAAACAAGCATATACAGCTACGATGAATGTCCCATTTCTCGCAGCAGTGATCGTGGGACACTGCAGGAGGAGGAGAATAGCCAGGCCCGCATTTATTTGACCAGGACCAACCTTTTTTGGGATGCCTCATGACCAGGTCTATGGCAGGTATAGGTATCCACCTCATATCATCCTAGACCTCGTCACTGAGTAGGAGGATGAACTCACATCACCCACCCTGTGCTCCCAAGCATTGTGCCCCTTGGAGAAGGTGCTCAATATACTGCATTTTTAGGCCACTGAGTCATTTCAGCGGACAACTGCCATAGTGGGTGGTGTCTCACAGCCCACACAGTCACGCTGCCTACACCAGGTGTTGGCAATCATCACTGCGTGCCCTTCAGTCCGCAGGCACATATACACGCCCAGAACACCCACAGAAAGGCAGGCTGTGGTCCTGGACTTCTACAGGGTGGCACACTTCCCCAAAGTGCTTGGTGCCATAGAATGCACCCATGTGGCCCTACGTCCACCTAGGGCCACTGAAAACATCTTCCGCAACCGCAAGCACTGGCATTCCATGAACGTGCAGGTTGTATGCGATGCCAAGGGAATCATCACCTCTGTCTATGCAAACTATCCAGGGTCCACCCATGACAGTTTCATATACAGAATGTCCGCCAGGCCCTGGAAGCTGGGAAGCATGGTGACACATGGCTCATAGGTGAGTACAAATGCCTGTGCACATGCATGCATGTCGCACACAGACAAATACACAAACCCAACTAATGACAACCATCATCACCTCCCCAGGGGACAGTGCCTACCCTCTGAGCACCCACATGATGACGCCAATACGGAACCCCACCACACCACCCCAGGTAAGATAAAACGCACCCCATATTTCAACCAGGGCCATAGTGGGGCGAAACATTCAGAGTGCTCAAGTCACGCTTACGCTCCCTTGACCGCTCTTGCGGCCAGCTACTATATGCACCCCCAGTAGTGTGCAGGATCATTGTGGCAGCATGTGCCCTGCACAATGCCGCAACATGGCGTGGCGTACCAGTGGACATGGTGGTGCCCCCACATCCCCAACCACATGCACAGGTGCTGCTCATGGGAGGGGGAGGGTACGTGGCGAGGCAGCCCGGACCCAGCTTGTGGCCACATTTTTCACCTAAACTCCCACCGCTGCGGAGTGCACACAAGCCTGGCACATACCAGGTGACAATCGATGATGACAAAGAGACAGTCAACTGTCACAACCTTACCACCCTGAGAATGTTTTCACGGAAGTGCTACAGTGTGTGCATCCCTAGCTACTTAAACAAAACCAATCTGGTGTGACCAAAAGGAACACATGCAAGGTGCATATCCCACCACCTCCCTGCAAAACAGGCCATGTAAATCACTGGTATGTCACCCAAACCCTCCCAACACCCATGACCCCTGTCCTCTATGCCATGCCATGGCATGCAACGACTGAACAGCCAACCAAATGCACAACACATGACACTATCGTCATTAAGTGCAACATGAGAAATGTAAACAGGCATGAGACATTCACACCTGACATGGAACCTGATAAACTCACTTGGCAAAAATCTCCCACACATACAAAGGGGGTCATTATGAGTATGGCAGTACGCCATAGACGGTGCCGGTACATCACTGGCACCGTCCATACCATACAGCCATATTACGAGTACCCTGGTGGGTGGCGGGCTGTGTGGTGGTCGCCACAGCTGCACCAGCTACCCGTGGGCCCGTGTCAGTACATGTTACTTACTGTCGGGTCGCAAGGGTGCCAGGGTCAGATGCAACAGCAGCACCACCTGGAACTGCAGGGAGTGGTGGCATGGCTGCACCAGCACGTGGCTGGACATCCTGGCCCTTGGGTGTACCCCTGCCTCTTCCCGCTCTACGGCCACCCTGGCTACCCTGGACTCCACATACTCCATGGTCACCCCGGTCACGCGCCTGACCACTCCCAACACTGGCAGGTTGCCCAGCTGAACCCCCCTTAACCTTTGGTGGCCTCCTAACCATGGCACGGATGTACTAATGCCAATTGGAGCTGCACTGAACAATTGTCCTGGTCAATTGGGGTCAAGGGGGCAGGGTACGTGATGGTAGACACACCCCTGTGCTCCTGCAAGGCTGCCTGTGGACCCTGGGGATAAATGAGGGTCATGCAATGCTCAGGCAGCCCATAAATATAAGAAAAACATATACCCAAACCCTGTAGCCCACGTAAGTGTGAAAAAATCTCATGCAGTACGCTGCGGCACCAAGGAACACAAAAAAGTGTATGTGATTAACACGCGGGCTACTATGACCTCAATAAATGGGGTACGTGACAAACGTGACAAACAGGGGCACCCGCAGTGGGAAAAATAGCGTGCAATAGCGTGTGCGACTCACCGTCTGCCTTGCATGGAAAAGAAATACACGTAGGCACTGTAACTGCTGCGAAGTAATCGCGTGTGAACCCCAAAGTAGGAAAAACACACACGTCAGTCTCCACTGAAAGCACATACATCACGCTGCAGACCCGCACAGACCATTAACATGTGCAGAGGGAAACGCCCGCACGCATCACGTCACTTACGCGCTTACGCACTAAGGCCCTTTACTCGAATAACACGCTGATGATGCACCCCGCAATATCAAACACATCCGGAAGCGCTGGGAGGACAAGTCCAGGACCCTCAAGAAGGCCCGGCACCTCTTGAATGCAGCAGATGCAGTGAGGCACCGGGGCCACCTTACCACCCAGCAGATGAGGGTCCTGGAGCGCATTCACCCAGTGCTTCACCACCAGATCCTCAGGACGCAGGCCTGTCTGGAGTCGAGCGGTAAGTGCCCATACATTCCCGTTTATAACAGAGCATGTTGCAGTGTGGTGGTAGTTCGCTACTCGGCTGTATGTCTGACATGGATCGTGTATGGATGTGTGTGTGCAGGGACATGATGGTGCTGCATGTGAGTCCAGTCAGGCGTGACCCACATGCATGGTGTATGTGTTACAATGCATCATGCACAGCAGCATGTGGAATGCACACATGTATGCATGCCTGTGTCTGTACTTGGAAATGTTTAGGGTGTGAGAGATAGGTGCTGCTGTCATGGACATGCATGGTGTACATGTCCGTGGGCCTCATTACGACCCAGGCGGGAAACCATGGTGCTAATAGCACCATGGTCCATGCCAGTAACTTACCGACTCCGCCATGGAGAAAGGGGGAATTACCACCCCATTACAAGGTTGGTGGGGCGTTAATTCCCCCTTCCTCCATGGCCCTTGCCCATTCCCATTTTTGCCCCATAGGGCTCAATGGGAATGGGAAAGGCGCTAAGTACGGTACCGCAAATTGCGGTATCGTACTTAGCCCCAAGGTCCCTTTGCGGGTCCCTACTTTAATGGCTGGTGTAGACCAGCCGTTAAGGTCGGGTCCCGCAAAGGGACCTCGTAATCAGGCGCTAATGGGTTAACGGCGCTGCAGCCTTTTACGGCGCCGTTAACCCATTAGCGCCAGGGTCGTAATGAGGCTGCGTGTGTCTGAGTAGTGTGTGAGTGACTGGTAAACGCCATGGATGCATGACACATGTCCGTGACGATGGGCCTCATTATGAGTATGGAGGTAGCCATGGTGCTATTAGCGCCATGGCTGCCTCCATACCGGGCTCCAAGACCGGGTTACTTCAATGAGGAATAACCGGGTCATTCCAACATTGGAGGACCCGGTAAGTCCACCTTGAAGGAACCATTCCCCATTCCCATTTGAGCCCCCATAGGGCTCAATGGGAATGGTGAGGGAGATAATAACGTTATTAGCTCCTGTTCCCCTCGCGGGACCCGGAAAGGACGCATGGTTTTACCAGACGTCTGTTCCGAGTCCCGCAAAGGGAACCTCGTAATAGGCGCTCCTGTAATGAAGGGTGCCAGCCCCGTACCGGCACCCTTCATTACGGGAGCGCCAGGGTCGTAATGAGGCCTGATGTGTTGATTCACTGATACAGCCTAGTCATCCTTGTATCCACTGTGTCTGGGTGTATACATGACCAGATGAATGACACTCATGTGATGTGCGTGCATGTGATCAGCATGTCCCATGATGCATGTGAGTTTCAGCCCACCATTGGATGTTTCTACGGTGCCTTGGACATGGATGCAAATGTTTGTTGCATGTGCTATGCCTGTTCTTGCATGTGTGTTGCCTGCACTGACCCATGTGTTGTGGAGGGACATGATGGAAGTGACGTTTGACAGTGCCACTCATGTGCTATTGCTTTGTGTCTAGGGGACTATTGTACAGTACCCTGATGCTTGTGTTCAATGTTTCCCTTTACACAGCGGCGAGTGAAGAAATGGGTGGAGACGGCACTGTGGAGGAAAGCAGCAGGGATGCCTCCACCGGCCGGCGACGCAAGGCCCAGTCACCCTCCCAGGAAATACTATCATCTAGGAGCGAGGGGACGGGTGCCACGTCCGCTACTACGGCTGCAGCGGAAGGTGCGGGTGAGCCCCCACAGGGGTTGGTGGTGTGTACAGAGGAGGAGGAGGCCGCTTCAGAGCCGCACATGGGGCCTGGTGGGGGTGGTACCATTGGTGCAAGTGGTGCAGTCCAGGGGCGGGGGCAGGAGGCAGCACAGGTCGCCGTGGAGGGGCCTGTGCATGTGACTGTCCCTGACACTGTGACTGCATCACCATGCACCAGCAGGGATGCCCTGTCCCAGGCCTGTCCTCAGGTAGGGGGGAGGTCCATGTCATCTGGCACTCCTCTACCTCCGGACATGGGGACCCGTGACAGGATTGAGTCCGTCCTGATTGGTGTCGTGTTGCGCACACATGACAGTCGTGATGATGTGCGTGCTTCCTGGGGGAGCCACGCACGTCATCAAGAAGAGATGTGCGCCAACATGACCCAGTTGGGAGGGCTCATGGTCGGTGGTTTCCTCCATGTGTCGCTCTGTCTTGCGGCCCTCTCCTCCTCTATGCACACTATATGCCAGTCGTTCTCTGTGCCGTCTTCCGGCCCAGATGCCACCAGGGCCCCCTGTGGACCTTCCCCAACCAACGGAGCCAGGCTGGTGGGGATCCCATCCCTGCCACAGTCGGGAGTCGGAGCTACAAGACACGTGTGGTCACCCCAGCAACTGGAACCCTAGCAATGGACGATGTGCGGGCACATACAAGCTGGGCACCTGCACGACTGCCCCGGGTGTTGCCAGTTTTGGTGGCGGCGGCAGGCAGCAGAAAGGCAGCTGCAGGCTCGGCATAGGAGGCATGTGACCTCGGAGCCCTCTACATCATTGGGGCAGGCATCGGCCGGTGGGCAGGAGAACCCAGGATTGGGAGTGTCTTCCGTGTTGCACCGGTTGGGCCAGCAAATAGGTGCGGAGCAGCGGCGGGCCGAGAGGGCACAGCTCACAATGGTCAGGCGGAGAACTCCATGCACCAGGCTTTGAGGTGGGCTTAGTGCCTCGAGGCAACTCGCAGGGAGTTGGAAGAGGCCATGGCTGCATCCCTGCAAGACCTCGAGGCCAGGCAACAGGCCCGCCTCCGGAACATCGACTTTGAGTTCAATGATGCCCTGACCCAGGACATCCATAAGTGAACCGTCGGACTACCCACCGCTTTTGTATATAGTTATTTAGGTTTAGGTTTCATTTGGTTTTTATTATGATTTGGAGTTCACAGACTTTGCTCCAATTTTTGTATGTAGTTGTATTTTAGATAGGGTTTTAGGTAGGTTTCCTTTGTTTTGGGATAATGGACCCTTCAGACTTTCGTTTACAATTTTTCCAGACATGTACATACTTTCTTTTTTAGATGTTCACAAGGATTAATGTTTTTTCATGCTTTTCAATTTATGATTTTTTTTCTATGGACTTTGGGTATGGACCACTTATATTTTTTCATATTTTGGATTCGTTTTTTTTCCCTGGATTAGCCTTTATTTTCTTATTGCACTATTTATTTCTTCATTTGCATGTGTGGTTTTCATTTTGTCATTTGTTTTATTTTTTAATACATTTCATGATTCAACATTATTGGTGTGGTCTACTATGATTTATTTTGTGCATGTCTCCATGAGCATTGGCTAAGTCATGTGTTGCCACTGTGTGACTCTGTAGGACATTTGTTGATGGGCATGCTGGTTCTTTTCAGACTATCATGGAATGGGTAATTTACTAGGGAGTGGGTGCAGTGGATTGTTGTGTGTCTTTTACTGGGGGGTGGGTGTGTGGGATTTGGGTTGCCATTAGGGCCATAGGTCTGTATAGTTATGACGTGGTGTTTGGGGGGTCATGAGTCGGGGCCTGCTGGCAGGTGATCGTCAATGGGGGGTGGTGGTGGGGACATGAGTCGGGGCCTGCTGGCAGGTGCCAGTCAATGGGGGGGCATGAGTCGGGGCCTGCTGGCAGGTGCCCGTCAATGGGGGTGGTGGGGGGGATCTGAGTCAGGGCTTGCTGGCAGGTGCCCGTCAATGGGGGGGTGTTGGGTGAGACATGAGTCGGGGCTCCCAAGTGCATGGTGCCATGTGGCCTGCCTGCGGGGCATGGTGAGGGTGGATGGGCTGCCTGCGGGGCATGGGGAGGGTGGATGGGCTGCCTGCAGGGCATGGGGATGGGTGTAGGGTGGACCCCTGTGGCGTGGTCTGGCTGCAGGGGGTGCATGTGGCTTCTCACCACACTGCTGCGTGAATCTGGGGGTACGGGAGTGAGAATTACACGCGATTGGGTGGCGCGAGTGGGGTACGCGTATTCCAGCAGTGCATGGGGAGTATTACCCGTGATTTTGCTGGCGCGAGCGGGGTATGCGTATTCCAGGGGTGCGTGGGGAGTTTTACACGCGATTTCACTAGAGTGTGCGGGGTACGCGTATTCCAGGGGTGCACGGTGTTAAGACGGATTTCTGAACTCTGACCTGGAGGGGCAGAGGTTCAGAAGGCCAACCTAGTTTCTTGGAACATGGTAACCTCTGGACAAGCCAGACCAATCAGGGTAGCTATGGCAGAGTGTCAAGACTAAGGGGGTCATTATGACCCTGGCGCTAAGGGGTTAACGGCGCTGTAAAAGGCTGCGGCACCGTTAACCCCTTAGTGCCTTACTACGAGGTCCCTTTCCGGGACCCGACCTGAACGGCTGGTCTGGACCAGCCGTTAAAGTAGGGACCTGCTAAGGGACCTTGATGGCAATTACGGTACCGCAATTTGTGGTACCGTAATTGCCGCCTTCCCCATTCCCATTGAGCCCTATGGGGCAAACATGGGAATGGGGAAGGGCCATGGAGAAAGGGGGAATTACCGCCCCGCCAACCTTGGAATGGCGTGGTAATTTCCCCTTTCTCCATGGCGGACTCCGGCATGGACCATGGTGCTAATAGCACCATGGTTTAGCGCCAGAGTCCTAATGAGGGCCATAGTCTCAAGAGGGGTGAGGGTGACTGAAGACCTCAATGAGCACACAAAGCACAAATTACTCCAGACAAAAATATAGACACATTTATTACAAGGCCTTTGTAACATAGACCATAGCAAAGGGTAACAATAATACTGAAGTAAACCAACACATCACAATCAGCACGATATATATACAAGACCAGAGGGGTCTAACGGATTAAGAAGCACGAAATATGTAGACCATCTAGATGGAGAGGAAAACAGCTAGTGCAAGTAATATTTAGACTCAGTTCCACATCAAGAATACACCTAACTAAGAGGCAGTCCAAGCCCTACGAAGAGAGGTGCCTTATGCTCAATAGTACATGCACACGCTTGTGCCACTGGACAAAATAGGGTCTCTTCAAGGGTCACTAGCAGCTCAGGAAGGTGGATGCAGTCGATGAAGAACAAATCCACACTATTCAAGCAGGACCTCCACTTGCGGGCAGAGGCAGGTTGAGAGTGCAGATAGAGTCGCTATTTCACAACAGCAGTAGAAAGGAAATGGGCTCCTGCGCTAGGGGCCACCGGTTGGGGTATGGACTACTCACTGGTCCCCGACACAGGCAGACCCAGACTTCGCCAGTTCAGTCCACTTCGCTGGCAGGTCCGAATGCGACAATCAGGACGTCTCGACACGTGTAGTTTCTGCGGTAGCAGGCTTCAGGGTCATGAGGGTCACAAGTGCAGCGAAGACGCACAGGTCGTTGCCACAGCAGGGCAACACGGTAACTGTGTTTACTGCGGTCCGGGCGCACTCGTCTCACTTCAGACCTGGGATTGCCAAGTGTACGAACTTCAGTGTGAGGGTGCCGTGGACACAGAGCAAGCAGTATGCCAAGTTTTGAGGGCTTCCTCAAAACCGCGGCGATGACAGAGCAAACGTCCTGCGTAAGCTAGTCAGCCCACTGGTTGGCCCAGGGACACTTCCGAAGAGGCTTACTTGCAGGGTTTGATGAAGGTGCCGAGAATAGTTGGTCCCACTATTCCAATGGGTCGAAGCGCCTTCGCAGACCTTCTAGGATTATCAGATGCAGAGGGTTCTCGCAGGACGACAGCGGGCTCAGGGTGCCAAACCTTCCAGCGGGTCACCAGCGGTTCCTCGACTGGCTTCTTGTTGCAGGATACTTGGCTCCTTATCATTTATACGTGTGAACTCAGGAGATCGACATGGTAGTGATGTTTTCGGCCTCCTCTTATCCTAAGTTCCCTTCGCGCCAAAACGGAGAGGACCCAATGGGAGATCTGCTCACAAACACTCACTCCATACGTGGACCAATCACAGACCACGGTGGTCCCAGGCATTCAGGACACTCCAGACTCTCTGGCACCCAGGATGTGTATTGGCAACAGACATCCCAGCCCACATCTTGGAGGCACACACACAAGGCATGCAGAAGCCCGTAAAAGCTTTGGCTTTTGCGGGAAAGTGCATGATCAAATAAGGATTGACCCGGGTCGGCTCGATCTGGGGAAGGTGAAGGGGCAAGATGGCCAAAGGACAGGACAAAGAACCTCGTGGCATGGCCATTTTGGAGCCAGGCCACCTATCCGTGCCAAACGTGGTAAGCGAGGATAACATGGCAAAAAAGGGTTCAAAAACAAGATAAACAATAGCTGCCACCAGTCCTGTCCGTGACACACCTGCACACTTCATAATAAGTCCAGCGAGAGTTTCTAGGGCCTTTGGAATATACTAGAGACCCAAGGGTGCGGTAAAGTAAGTTACATTGCACTCTTGTTACATGTTGCACAAAAGCTGCAACATGAGGAAAGGACTTAGGGAAACGAAGTCTCCCAGTACTGACTGTCGTAAGGGCATGTCTCCATAAGAAGTGAGCGAAAGCCCAGAGGAGTGCGGCTGAGGGCTGCGCTTCTCTGGCAAAGGTTAGATCAGGGTGTAAAACAGCAGCTAAAAGTTTGGAGGTTCACACATGGAGGGAAAATTACATTCAAATATGAAATCTTTCCTAACACTGGGGGAGTTTTACATGCGATTTCGCTGGCGCGATCGGGGTACGCATATTCCAGGGGTGCGCGGGGAGTTTTACACGTGATTTCACTGGCACGAGCGGGGTACACGTATTCCAGGGGTGCGCGGGGAGTTTTACACGCAATTTCGCTGGTGCGAGCGGAGTACACGTAATCTTAGGGGTGCAAGGGGAGTTTTGCATGCGATTTCGCTGGCGCGAGCGGGGTACGCCTAATCCGAGGAGTGCGCTGGGAGTTATACATGCGATGTTGCTGGTGCATGAGGGCTGAGTGGCGTTTTTAGCATGTTTTCGTGGTTGGGGGCCTATATGCTGGTCCACTGGCCTTTGCGCCATATAGGGGATTTGTGCGATGTTTTTGGCGCACGTGGCGGGGTTGGGGGCGTAACTGGAGCTGCTGCAGGGTCGCTGCGCCACTCTGTGCCACGGCTGGTTATGGATGTAAGTATCCATGAATACGCTGTCCGTCACGTTCCCTCGCTGCGCTGCCCGCGTGCGCTGCTTCTGGGCTATATGACTTTATTTTGCAACGATACAATAACCTTTCCCCCCCTTTCACCCTTATCCACATCACCCTTGCCCTCCCTCTACCTTCATCCCCAACACACTTGCCCTCCCTTCACCCTCATCCCCAACACACTTACCTTCCTCCACCGTCACCCCTAACATAATTGACTCTGGAATAGGAGTCCAATTGATGTGAGCATTTTTCCATGGTAGATTTCTCAGCTTTTGAGCATGTGGGTGAGCGTTGGGACGACAATATATTTCTGCTCTAGAAATCCACAGGTCCCATAAATCTCTGTGTTGGGTGTGGGAACCGCTTGCCATGGTTTCTTTGCTCAGGCAGGACTGATAGTTACTGGACAAGCTGCAATACTTTAAAAGGGACCAGTACAGAGGTTCCAATAGGTAGGCAGTTTTGATTATACCTGGGTTGCCCTGGGCAGGTCTATAATGGTAATATGGCTTGCAGGGCTCATGGTTGATGTATGTTGGCATCCCCTGTCTAGCAGTGCAACAGAGTGATTCTGAGCAATAACGTTTTCCAGTTATGCACCCCTGATATGCAGCAGTACTCCTAAGTATCCCATATGTCTTCCAAAGCCACCATCCTGAAGCATAGGATAGTCCTCAGCCCCTAGGGCCACGGCACTATTGGCCCCCAGCGACAAGAGGGGAGTTTGTCATAGTCCTATAGCAACATATTAAGAATCTCCAGGCAGTAGCGATATATGTGTGCTCTACGGAATGTGCTTTCTGAATTCCCTCTCTCATGTTTTTAATTCCTGCACTCAAAGAAATGGCACAGTAATTAGGTTTTCATGGGGCCCAGCTTAACTGTATGTTCCGTAGATCCTCCGGACTAGTATTGTTATCTAACAGCATCACTTCACACTTTCCCCAATTGAGTTTGTAGGCTGAGAACATAGAGAAGGCTTAAATGTCCTTCTTTGGTTCATGAATGGCTCCTGTCAGGTTTGCCTGTGTCAAGACTATATTGCAGGGTTTTAAGGTCAAACTTAATGCAGAGAGGTGTCCGCTATGATTGATTCTGGATTTCGGTGTTTGATAAAGTAGTCACACCTTTTGTATAAATCCCTCACATAGCCCAAATCATTCTGATGTGTGCAGGAGGTATCCCCATTCCACTCTATCAAATATTTGTTTGTTTCCAAGAGAAAGAGCTATTGTATGGTTCTCTTTGTCTTTCTCTTACCAGATGGTACACAACGAAGTGTGTACATTGTCCCTTGCTGATCCCTCTGGAATTAACCCTGATTGTGATTCATGTACCAGAATAGGTATTACCTTTTTAAGCCTGCTAGCCAAACGTTTTGCCAGAATCTTAATATTGAAATGTATTGATGCATAGGGTAGTTGTTGATGTAGTGTAAGGGGTTACGCCCAGGTGTTTGCATGCATTGAAGGATAGCTCTGTCTCTCACATAGTCATCTAATGGACTACTAGACTGCAATCCCCTTTCTTCATTTTAGGGAATGGCATATAGATATAGTAGAGGAAGGCCTGTTTAGTGTCTGTTGGAGCATACACTGAACCAATCATTATGGGATAATCCCCAATCACCAATTGCATGCCCTTCAGCCTACTCTCTTTCCATCTTCTCAGACCATTGTGATTCTGTTCAGGAGGTTTTTATGGAGCAATGTTGCCAAGCCACACGTCTTACTTTGTTCTCAGCAACTATGGTATACCCGGCCTACCCAATCCCATCTAAGTTTATCCACTTCTTTTGAGGTGAGACGGATTTCTTGTAACAATATAACATCTGGGTTCTTAAAGGCAAAGTATTAAAACATTTTTTTCATTTCAACATAACTATTAACCCCATTCACATTGAATGAGATTACTTTTATATTAGTGATCATTATTTTCAAATGAATGATACATGCTACTTGAAGTTTTTTTCCAGCCATGCATCAGTATCTTTAGGGGCTCACTAGTTCTTGTTTGGGCAATTGGGGTCCAGGAAGAGCAATATTGATATTTTATCAGAATAAGCACGTCAGTTGCGGTGAACCAGGAGCTTGAATTCAAACTCATATTAATCATGCAATTAAAGAAGCATATATTCAGAATAAAAATACTTTACCTAAGGTGTCCTGTTTTCAGTATTTATGTTTTTCTTATTTTGGGGGTGTTTTTCCAGGATTTTCAAAACATTTTGAAATCTGTTTTTATCAGTGCTTACTCACTGTTTCCCTTCAAATAAGTGCAGACAACTGTTTTCCAGTGTAGCCAGTCATAATCTTTAATTGCTGCATGTACTTAATGATAATTCCTTTGTAGCAAAACAATCAAGGTAATGCTGATGAAGCCTCTGTTATCTCTTTGCATTATTGGACGTACAGTCCTAAATTTATAATGGAAAAAGAAAACTACACATGAAAAATGCAAATAATCAAAAAAGGACTCGGTGGGCTCCAGTTGCCTGACATTGGACAAGATAGGAGCTCAAAATCATTTGGGCAAGGGGACAGCACATGGGGGACTATTAGGTTTATCTGTATATTTTTTTAAAATATGCATGTAGGACAAAGAACTGAGCAATTAAAAAAAAGACTTGTGGGGAATTAAGCTTCTCTTCAAACAGATTACAATGGTAAAATATAAAGTTTTCATATTTAGCAAGTAGACTGTTAAATGGATTCTGGAACCATTAAAATGATCTGGATATTTAATTCAATGGAAATTAGGATCCCAAATCACAAACATAACTTTGCTATTCTTTAACTGACCTGTACTATCAAATTCTGTGGAAAACCTTGCATTACGGGTATACCAGTGACTTATATTTGGTGCATTTCCCCAATATTACTTTCATAGCTAAATGCTGAATGGAGGATCATTGGAATCCAAGGCACAATTTGATCAAATAGTTTATTAGGATCTTCTCTGACTAACTGAAGTTTTTGAGCCATGTAGCTTCAGGAATCAAATAATTAACTCCAAAATTGCCACTCTTTAAAAATACATTGTCAATGAAATAAATGATTAGGAGAATATATTATATGGCCTATTTCAGTTTTGTTCATCTTCAGTAACAAAAATGTTTACAAATGTTCAGCAGATGGCAGTGCTGACCTTACCTTTAATTTTCAATTTTCAATTTAACAAAGGAGTCCATGTTTACCAAGGTCAGTCCGCCTTTCTAGTGGATGTTTTCAGGCATTTTTCGAACAAACCTATAATGCTGAACATTATTTCCAGTGGGCTGAAATCCAATAAAATTGGATTTTATTGAAATCCAAAAAGCCTAGCATTGCTCCATGTCTTCTATGATTGTCATCCTTGACAGTTCCAAGACGAATCCTGCTGCCCTTACGGGCTTAGAGAAGTTGGATTAAAAAGGCTGTATTGCCATTACCCCAATTATTCATCCCCGTGCTGGCTAACAGTACGACTCCCATCTCCCATGTTCCCTCGTAGTATTGCATGGTCATTAATACATTATAGAAATACATACAATAGTACAATCTTTCTGTATTGACCTTTGTATTTCACCAGCCATACCCACAAATATTAGCTTCTATCCTGTTACTGTCTTATTATCGAGGGCAGCCTCTTTCTATTTTCTTCAGTCATGCTGTTTAAATGGCATACATCAATTGAAAGTGTTAGGGCTGTGCTCCAGGTTGGCACATAGAATATAGGTTCTGATACACTTTTAATCGGTTCAAGCTCCTATATCAGAGAAGGTGTTCACTATATTTACGTTAATATTTAATGCAAATTCTTCAATGGTGATCTTGATTTTTTTTGTTTTTTTCAGTCATTCTCACCCTGTTTCACCAGTCAAATCCTTGTTCTGTGCATGCCTTTGAGCTCATGTTGTCTTCTTTGTGGGCAGTCTTTCTCCTTTACTCATCTGTGTTTTGTCATATGATCCACATTCCTCTGGTCTCTTTTGGATTGTGTTTGTGTCTGCAATACATCAATTGACGTCTCTTCTGCTCTTGTAAAAAGTCCCACAGATTGTCCTGATTACTGAATTCTCTTGTCTTGTTGTCTTTTGTTACTAGCATCATGGTTGGGTCTAGCAAACCATATTTCATGTCCCATTAGTAAACCTTAGGATGCATTTCTAAGAATCTTTTTGATCTTACCATTGCACAGGGCCCTTCATCGTCTTGATTTTCCTTACTATTTATCGCACCTTTTGGAATCTCAAGAAACATGCTGTAATATATCTTGGATTGTTTGTGCTGTTGCTATCATGTCTTCTAACCATGTGTACACTTTGTTTGTATTTCCAGTGGAATGTTGAACTTCCTTTGTAAGACAATAGGAATCCAGTTTTTTTTAGAAAACGTACCACAATGTCACCCTAAATTGTTTAGTGAAATTCCAAAAAGCAAAGGTTATTACATATTCTGCAGTCCTAGAAATCATTATGGGATGTCCATATCTTTTCCATTTGTATTTGATGGGAATGCAACTGGTCTCAATTTTCTTCCACTTTGCCAACTCTAGCTTCCATTTTTGTAACATGAGCTGTAAACGTATGTATCTCTGTCTTCAAGATCACAATTTCAGAGTGTGTTTATTTTGTATGTGTTTTGAGGTAGTGTTAAGTGATGAGCGTTGTTTTTAGCAGTAATTCCATTGCTGCAGTTTAATGTGACATTTGCAGGTGAGTTTGTGTCTTCTCTGGAATATATAGTAAGATTATGAATTGATCCTGAGGAGTGCTGCTGTAGTTGAGCCAGGTCCATGCAGCACTATGTAGTTATCACGTGAAGTTTCCAATATGCCTTATAGTCTCTCGCGCTTTACTGTGCCAACCATTATGCCTACCTTTCTTTCACCTCGCTGTAAGGTGATTCATGATTCCTGTTCTAATGCTTTATTTCATGGCAATTCACATGTACATTTTTCGGCCACAATGATACGTATCACAACAACCTAGTCTTATACGGGTTTGCAACATATGCAAAGAGAAAAGTCAGATAGCGCACTGGTTTTATGCATTGGTTGCAGCACTGCAGAGAGGATGGAACATCCCTCCCATAATAGAGTCTCCCTCCGCTTTGGTCCCACACAACCTGTCCATTTGTCTGGCATTTTTTGTGCCACACCCACACCTGGAGAAAAAGCAAATGCTGTACACAGCTGGTTCAGGGACAACAGGCCACTAGTCCTCATGAAATGTTGTGGCCCGTTGCTAGGCAAATCAGAAGCACAATTGAAAGGGAATTATTTTACATTGCTGGCATTGATAAAAGCACGTTTGGTAGTGATCAGCACTGTCACATGACTTTCTTTAAAAGTTGCAGTTCCGAAAATGAAGCAGACGTGTGCTATCAAAATTGGTCCCCAGGTTCAACCTTCAGCTGTCATGTTAAAGGTAAGCAATAGGGAATTCCCTGAACTTTCAGGATGAAATTTAATCCTGTCGGTCAGTGTAAGCCAGAAAAACATTTACCAGCCCATTGTCACACATCCCACTAGAAACTTCCTCAGACAGATGTGGGAAGGGAAAGAGAAAATGGAAGGAAACCAAATAAGGTAGGGTAGATACAAAGAGCCAGCAGCTGTTAACTACCTCACACAGAGGAGAATCTCTGGGAGGGGAGACTGTATTAAAGGCACTATCCACCCTAGAAATAACAAGGAAAACAAAGCAAGTCCACATAAGCAGGAAATGAATACAGAAGCGGTCCCTGACGTTTAAGGGAGTAAGAGAGAGATGATAAAGCAAATAGTGCACATGTAACCTCTGGTGATGGGTATCTCAAATAGACACCTGAGATCAAGAAGGATGCCAAGGATGATACTATTGTCAGTTTAGTAATTTTATTTGGAGACTATGCACAAGCAGGGATCAACTGAAATGCAAAAATGGTATCTCCCCAGTATAAACAATAATAGCCAGGCTGCTCTTCTTACAAATAAATGTCTTTCTTTTAGGGTGGGTGGTTGCTAATGTCTGAGTCCGTGCAATACCTCTGAGAGAGTTTACATCATAACCTCTTATTTGATGTTGCAGATATTGCCAAACCCTCTTCTTTTGCGGTGCTAGCTGCAGGCATTCTGGGGTCCCGCTCCCCATGGCTGATTGTGGCACCAAGTCCTGAAAGCCAGCATGTCTGCAGTTGAAATTAAAAGGAGGAGCTAGAGAAGGGTCTATAGACTAGGTTGCACCTACCCTAGACTTCTTTCCCTTTGCATCTTTGAGTTGATCATAATCTTCTTGCCCCCCTCTTGTTCCGCCTTCCACCACCGGGTCCTCCATAGAGCCAACCTGGTCAGCTGACACCTTCTTAGGCCTTATATTGACACCTCCCAATGGCCTGTGCTTTTTCACCTCATCCTCTTTGCATCTATCTTCCATCACCTCTCTATATATTGGGTTCCTAATGTTGCCAACTCCTCTTCCTCCTGTCCCTGTCGGGTTTCTGATCACACCAACTCCACTTCATTAATTTCTTTCACTGTTGTTATCTTCTTCTTCATGCTTTTCCTTTCTGCTACCTCTTTTGTCCACATGCCACCTTCAGAGGGTAACACCACAGCTTTTCTTTCCTTTGCTTCACCACCTCACTCTCACCTCTTGATGTAACCCGTGTACCTTAACTTCGTTTACTATCACTATTACCTCCAGTCCCCTCTCTGCTCCTGGTGTTACCACCTCCTACTTCTCTTCTGTCCTCTCCCCAGGTGTTACCACTTCCTTCTTGATCTCTCTAGCTATGACCCCCTCCTTCTGCTTACTCTCCACCGCTGCTGGTACTATCTCCTCCTGGGATTCCCCTGCTATCACCACCACCTCCTTCTACTCTCCAATACTGCCACCTCTTTTATTCTCTTCCATATCTTCATCCTCTACGTCCAAAGCTTTTCACTCTCCAGACTTCTCAAAACTTGAGTTATGTGCTCATGGAACCCACATTCAGCAAGTGGGGCTGGTTACAGTGTTACTATGTTCCTACTTCTGCTGGGCGGGTCTTACTCTGAGGGTCGGATCCTGTATGTGTTGATTGAGTGACAAAAAGAAATGGGGGCGAGAGTGCACTGCTTTTTCAGGATAAAGTGATATAACTAGTTTCATATGTAATAGAAAAGGGTGGCTGATAGCTACCCCAGTAAAGAGGTGTTGTAAATATTTCAGGTACAAACGGGCTGGCGTAACAAGACCACTTGGGACAGAAAAATGCACAAAAACCAGAACAGCTTATTACTAAGCAGTAAGCCCAGATGCACTCCTAATGAACCGTAGTTCGATTATTCGGGTCCTGCCTCCTGAGCAGGTTAAATCAATATAATGTTGTAAGGATTTTGTGTTGCGTATTCCAAGACAAATATCAATCATAGTTTCAATATAAAGTCTATAGTGTAGCCAAACTTCAAAATAAGACAATGTTTACAACAATTTCTAGAGCTATGGTACATTTTAATTAACCTATCTCTATTTTTTCAAACTGTAATTTCAAAATATCACATAACTAAATTTCAAGACAAAAAATCATCAGTTCCAAAAAAGTAAAAGTAATGTAAATCTTGGAGGGTATAATATAGACAATTTTTCAAATGCTTGACCTATAAAGAATTAGAGAGGGACATTATTATTGTTGATAGTAATAAATAGTAATAATGGCTGAAGAACCAAGCGAGGTAAATGAGCGCACCCCTAACGGGGTATACGCTGGTTGCCCCATCTCGCATTGATTTAGGGTAATTTTTAGGGTGATTAAAGGGGGGGTCTCAAGGAAACCGCTACTATGCCTCGGATGGAAGCAGTGGCGGATCTGGCATTTGTGTAAACCAACTCCCTGAAAGCTAACAAGCCATTGTGAAAAAAAGCAATTCGAAAGTAAAAATTCATCTCGGAAGTACCTTATGCCTTAGATGGAGAATATCTGTATACGACATGACACAGGTATCAACTCCAGCTGATGTAATTCAAAACCAGTCAAAAAGGGTTGTGTGTTTTCGGGCATGGTTTAGGTTACATGATTTGTATACTGCGAACAGCTGGAGTTGATACCTATGTCATGTCGTATACAGATATTCTCCATCTAAGGCACAAGGCACAAGGTACTTCCGAGATGAATTTTAACTTTGGAATTGCTTTTATTCACAATGGCTTGTTAGCTTTCAGCAATTTGGTTTACACAAATTTGGTTCAGCGATTTGGTTTACACAAATGCCAGATCCGCCATTGCTTCCATCCGAGGCATAGTAGCGGTTTCCTTGAGACCCCCCCTTTAATCACCCTAAAAATTACCCTAAAATCAATGCGAGATGGGGGCGCCCAGCGTATCCCCTGTTAGGGGACTTCCGCTCTGGGGCCCCACTTGCATTATATCTACTGAGTTTGGGTACCCCTCACCTATGGTATAATGTATCTCTGAGAGAGGTGTTTACTTTGGTTATTTCCCTTAGTCCATAATGGCTCAATTAAGCGTATGAACATAAATTGCAGAGCCTCCGTCTGAGGCTTATTAGCGGTCTTGCATATTTTAAAAAACACGAAAACACTGCTTATGCAAGATGGGGGCGCCCTGCGTATCACTGTTAACGGGATTTTGCTTTGGGCCCCCACTTGCATAACTGAAACTGAGTTCCGCCATTATTGAACATGCCCTTTGGATCCTTAGGTGAACTCTGCGATCCCACGTATATGCGAGGATGAGCCACACTTACATGCACGAATAACATCAGCAAGCATAGTTTTGTCTACTGGTTGGCATTGAGTGATTCGGTTTGAGACAAATGCGTAAGAACATGACTTATTTCTCCGTGAGCAGTAAGCATCAAGCGGCTCGGCACAAGAATGTTGCAGAACAACAAGACTTATTCCTTCGCGAGCGGTTGGCGTTTGTCATTGCCATGACAATGCCATGGTGCAGGAAGAGCCCACACCAAGATGGCCGATCTCGGGTCGGCCCACGTGCGCATGCGCAGGGGTGCCTGGACTACACGGCACGCCACTCTCAGTCGGGTTGCGATCCCTGCAGGAGTTGGCTTCGGCTGTGTATCTCCGCACATCGGGTAAGGCTGCAAACGGCAGAATAAAGCTTGCACACGTACTTTTTTCGGAATCTCTATGGGATCTGAACCACTTAAGAAATGCTCTTGATTCACTTATGAACGAACTTGAGTTTTAGTGTTATTTACACGCTTATCCCTCCCTATGGTCTCTCCAGCCGCACTCTGCCGCTTCCCAGTCTCAGGTGCCTTTCGGTTGAAGACCGGGTGAGTGGATTGATCTGGCATTTGTGTATATATAAGCTGACTTTTATTTTTTGAATACTATATACTTACCATACCCACATTCTTGCCATTTGATAGGTCAGAACTGAAACACTGCTTTCCTCGGAGTGAGGTTAGTAACATTTACCTCGCTTGGTTCTTCAGCCATTATTACTTAGCTCCCTTTATTACCATCAACAATAATAATGTCCCTCTCTAATTCTTTATAGGTCAAGCATTTGAAAAATTGTCTATATTATACCCTCCAAGATTTACATTAAAAGTGAAGCCCCTACCCTGAAGATGGATCAGTAGATCCGAAACGCGTCAGTCACTTGCAAATACTCGCAAAAAGGGCTTCTCATTGGGGATTGACTCTCCACATAAAGAAAAATTCAATCTGTTGATTGTAATGAAACACTGGATTAAGTGCATGATGTTGTAAATGCCAATTTGAAGTGTTTCACCTTATCATTTACTTTTTTGGAACTGATGATTTTTTGTCTTGAAATTTAGTTATGTGATATTTTGAATTTACAGTTTGAAAAAATAGAGATAGATTAATTAAAATGTACCATATCTCTATAAATTGTTGTAAACATTGTCTTATTTTGAAGTTTGGTTTCACTATAGACTTTATATTGAAACTATGATTGATATGTGTCTTGGAATACGCAACACAAAATCCTTACAACATTATATTGATTTAACCTGCTCAGGAGGCAGGACCCGAATAATCGAACTACGGTTCATTAGGAGTGCATCTGGGCTTACTGCTTAGTAATAAGCTGTTCTGGTTTTTGTGTTGATTGAGTGATCACAGAAATTGATTAGTGTGAGTGTGATTGCACTTAATGTGCTGTGGGCTGGGCCAAGCTTATATCTGGCCTATCTGCATGTTGGAATTTAGAATGTACCCTCTGCCCTCAGCCCCAACCCTGAGGCCATCTGCCCTGAATTGTGGGCTTGGTGATTATAGTGTGAGAGCTACAGATTGAAAACATGCTCAGGTTAGCATTTCACATTCGCTGGTAGAACTCTGCGACCTGGGAGTGTGACGTTTGGTTCCAGGGAAACTTGATGATGTAATCCTGCTTCCTGTATTAGTTTCTGCACGTCCTAAAGTCACCAACTGGAAACAATGCATCCGTGTAACTGCAGTACTCATTGCGGGTTCTGTGGACTTCCAACCATAACTCCTTTGAAGTACCGGGTCAAGCGGCAACAGTAGCATTGTTTGCACTATCATTGTTGATTACATCGAAAGAGTTTCCCTTAAAGGGAAGGTCCCTCTTTTCAGAATGGGAGTTTTAGGTCTGGCTGGGGCAGTTTTAGGATCTCTCACAGGGCGCAAAGGAGCACCCTTAAGAGCCAGTTCAGTATTGCATTGGTTTTGGTTGGGGTCCAAGCCCTGAGAGCTGGCCTTTCCTAATGGGCCAGTGAATGGCCCAGTGAGACGGGAAGCAACTGAACTCCTGAGACTGGTCTGTGATGCAGCAAGGTGACTGCACCCTGCCATGTGCCGGCACCATTGGCAAGTGACCATAGGATCGTTCCCATGCCTCCCACAGGTCCAACATCCACCTGCTTGGGTTGAGACCTGCCCCCTTGAGTCACTGCCCTGGTAATTCCCAGAACCAGGCAGGGAACTTCATAACAGCGGGTAAACCCTAACAGATAGCACCATTGTACGCAGATGGGCAAGTCTGAAGACAACACACAAAGTGCTCTAGCATAGTCTCTCAGAACACCGGGAATACTGTATGCATGGAAGGGTATATTTATACACATGTCAGTGTCATGGGCAAAAAAAAACTAATTTTGAAGGAGAAATGATGGTTCCTGTATGCCTGGATATGGGATGGCCATCAGCAAAGAGCCTGGTTAGAGTTTTTCTGCTGCAGGTATGTAGCATAGCCACTCTTTTAGAGAGGTTGTGGAAAATGGAAATGTGCTTTCTGTGAGGCAGGCGGTAGATTTTGCATGTGTAGTTCCGCCAGTTTGTCATGCCACATCAAGCAGCTTTGCTCCAGCAGCAGGGCAAAGCCAACTCTATCCTAATTGCTTAGCTTTGTTCACTTTCATCACATTTTTCAATTGTCTTCTGCGGCAGAAAGGGACAAAACAGTCACTCGCGCTAAGTGGGAAACATATCATTAATCCCATGCAAACAGGAAGCAATTATATTTCTCAAAAGGCTTTGAAGTCTGATACCATTAAAATCTGTTCAATACTTAGCACCTTTCAAGAGCAAGTAATAAAGAACGACAATGATAAAGAGGCTGTGTCAGCCTTCTTTGTCATTGCATCAGGTCAGAAAGACTTGTCACATTAATTAATTCCTACCCGAAATAACAATGTTCTAAAATGAATCCACATTATTGGCTGTGGAATTCAAAGGGCCCAGTATCCTTTTACAACGAAGAATGTTATTACCTTTTTCAAAAGTGCACAAAGGATGAAGTTGTCTAACTCGTGAAATACATATGTGTATATACACCTCAAGCCCGCTGTTATCACCCCTTCCTCAAAAAGCCTCATTCTGATCTCAAGGCGCGGAGCAGCTAGAGATCCATATCCAGTCCTCCATGCCTAGATAATACCCCTGACACTGTGTCCATCTATCAAGTCTCTGATACTGTGATATCAAATACCTCCCGAAGAACTACCAGTCTGGATTCTACCCATGATGGGAAACGGAACATGACACCGATCGCCATTAATGGGGTTCAACTTCAGAGACTCAGGCAAGGCGGGCATCTGTATAAACCTGTAAATGTCAACCGCCTTCATTACTATGGATAATTGGATAATGATGTGCGTGTAATGTGAAAGATGCGACCAACCGCTCTTTGCTGAGCAGGTACACCTGCTTCCAGTTAAGTGAAACCCGAATCCTCCCTGTCCCGGCCTACCCAAATCTCCTTGCAGTCCCTTAAGGGAACCCCACACCGCTGTCAGCACCTCCCTCTCAATCTGTGAATAGTTGTGTTCTGTTGAGGTGAGGGCATGTCTGGCATACAGTATGGCCCAGTGGCGTTCCCCATCATCATTCCACTGGGCTGACATATACCACTAGCATGGACGAGAATTTAGGATCAGAGAATGCCACTGTCGATTGTGCTGTGAATGCCTTCTTTGTAGATTTAAAGGCTGCTTCTTCAGTATGCACCCACTGCCAATCTTGATTCTTTTATCATCAATGTTCGGGTTGGCTTTGTGAGAATGGTTAACCCAGGGATGAAAATCCCGAAAAAGTTCACTATTCCTAGGAAGCTGTGCTTTTGTATGTAAGAGCCTGGAGCTCTGGAGATAGGTCTCCGGCCATGATCTTCGAGTCTTCGCAAAATTATATTTAACCGTGTCAGGTGTTCTTGGATTGTTGTTGAGAAAACCACAATGTCATCACTCACATTTATGACACCTGTCAGATCCGCAACAGCACTTACATGTGCTGGATAACCTCAGCTGCTGATGATACCCCCAAAGCTGAGCCGCATGTAGAGGAATAGACTTATGGGAGACGAAAATGCCATGATGCGGCGGAATTCATGGAGTGGTAGTATTTGATGGTAACCCTTTTTGTGGTCAGTCTTCGAGAATATGAAGGCTTCTTGCAGATCTGATATATGTAATCTAGAAAGAGGTTGGCGTGCTGTTCCCGACGGTTCACCTTGTTCAGTATTTGCATAGCTATAAGATCTGGAGGATAGCCCAGGGGCAACAACTTTGTCTTGGAAGCAAGACAACATAGCAACACAGTTCTGAATCCTGGTATCATGCGTCTCAGGTATTAAGAGCGTTATAAAAGAACAATTATATTTATCCTTACCACACTTGGTTGCTTTGGTGTCTGCATGATTACCGTGGGTGACGGCATTGGTCCTGGCACACACCCAATGATGTCTTCACTCTCCACTCTCTAATTTTAGTAGTTCTTGTTTAACTCAGGGAAGCAGGTGAAATGGCACTCGCCTGGGTCATACAGGAACCGGTTGTATGATTTCATCGATGTGAGTTTGACAAGTGGAGACCTTAGGTATCCCACTTCCTTGCATAAGCATACAAATGTAGATAGTAACTTGGCAATGTCCTCTTCATAAACACCATATTCGAACTGGACTGGATTGGCAGTATCACAGCTGAGGAAGGTATCTTTCCCAAACAGCATCTCAAAGAACTTCAAATGTATTGAGGCATTCACATGAGTTCCTGATATAAACACTACTTTGACTAGAAGCAATATGGCCCTGCCTTAGGTATATTTTGTGATGCCTGAGTTTTTCAGGAATAGCAATGATTAAGTTTCAAGTTTGATTCCGACATCAGATTGATGGATGCTCCAGTGCCTGTAATGACTGGGAGTGAAATCTTCCCCATTCTTAAGGTGCACTTCGGCTGTCTTTTATTGGTGGATGATGCCATGAATGTGAAGAAGACTTTCTCTAAGGTGTGTTTGACTTTGTTTTGCTTGCTTTGGTTTGGTGAATTGGCTGGTGCTGAAAGAGCATCCACTCTCAACCTGTTGACCAATGTGCTGTTCTCCACAGGTCTCGGCATTGAGACATTGATCTGCAAACGCTTCCAAAGTGGTTGAGTTTTCGAAATGTTTTGCAGGATAAGCCTTTGGCTGAGCAGTCCTTTGTATGGGTCCATTTACCACCATAGGAGAAACACAACTTGAGGGTTTCTTGTGACATGCAAGGTCATCTTCCACCTCCCTAATATAAGCAACACATGTTCAAGGCTTATAGGAATTGTTTCATGGAACATTGCAGGGCTTGGTAGCAGAGTTAAGGATCCAGAATTTGTGACATTTTTTAATCACCCAGATATTTTGTTATTCCACGAAAAATTGTGCTCGGATAAGATTTATCTGGATAATTTTGAAGCCTTTAGTGTAAAGGCGCAACCAAGCATAAGGGGTAGGAAACGTGGTGGTTTGGCATCCTATGTATCGAGTGCCTTGACATGCAAGCAGGTGCAAGTATTTACTAGTTTGCCCACGCTACTGAATACACACGTTGTGCTAGAAAAGTGCACTCAGTGGCGTATTGCACATTTTTAAAATTCATTAAAAGGCAATGGTGGTTCCTTATTAGAATTAGTAAAAATAATGCATGCTGCACAAGATTCTGCAGACCTCTTAACTAACATCACATTTTTAATAGGTGTAGATTTTTATTTAACAATGGGAAGTCACAGCGGGACCATGAACAGTGCTGAAGAAGAGGATACCGCTTTTGGTATCCACCCACCTTTTTTAATAGAGGTTGGTTCTGATTATGGGGGCAAGAGATATGTCTATACTCTGGTTGAGCTGGGGTTTAGTGCAGTAAATGGGAGATTCCTTTCCGACATCCCAGGAAACAACATTTTTGCAAATCCCAGATTCCGTTCAACAATTGATTATTTTATTCTGGCGTTGGATCACTGGTCTTGTGTTAAAGATTTTGAGGTGGTCAGTAGGATTGAAAGCAATCACAATCCTCTTGTTCTGACATTAGGGTTAGGGGAGGAATTTCCTCCCTCAGCACAGAATGAGAGTGAGGTTGGAGGTGGTATCTGTAAAACAATCCTTTGGGAAAAAAAATCAACCTGGAGCAACAGGTTCCAGAGGTTATATATGCCTCATTGAATAATATTGAGATATTCCTGCATGCTGGTAGTACTGATTAAGCTAAAAGCCTGGCTTGGGGGAAAATACTAAGGTCTTTAGGAGATTGTAATTTCGCACAATAAATACACCAAAGAGAACATCATGTTTTAACAAGGATTGTAAAATGGCTAAGCAAAGTCAAGGAGGAAATAGTTATGGCTAGGTGCTATTACAAGAAGACCCTAAAAGTTAGGAAATTAGAGTTAGCAGAGCAGGCATGGTTGAATTTAGAAAGAGCAGTGGCCACAGGTGACAAGAAAATGTACTGGAGAACAATTGCAGAAGGATTGAGCACTTGCAACATACCTACAAACGAGCAGATGGATTTGGTAGGCAAAGATTTTTCTCGAATGTACAATGTTATATGTCCAGAGCAGAGGAATTGTGATCTGGTAACTGACCAAGCACGTTCTCTGGAGTATGATTTGGGGAATTGCAGTGATGCCACTATGGCATTTTCTATGAGTGAAGTAGCAAATGCATTAGCTGGGATGGCAAATGGCAAATATGCGGTCCCGGATTCGATCCCATTCAAATTTTTTAAGTATGAAAAGTAGTCTGGATGCCTGTAGCCATCACAGTATTTAATATGCCATTGCATCAAAGACTCACATCATACTCCTAGAAAGAGCCAATTGTAATACCAGTGTTTAAGAAAGGAAATATATACAATCCGGCTTGTTACCAGCCAATTTATTTGATCAATACTGTGGTTTGGCTGAGCACTGGACAGTAAAATCATGAACTGGATAACAGATAACCACATTTCGACAGCGTACCAGTATGGCTTTCGAGAAGGTATCAGTACTTCGGTCCAAATCATGAACCTACGTTTAGTCCTGGACAAGTATGTCTATGGCTATAAAAGTACGTTATGCTTGGGGTTCATGGACCTTTCAATGGCATTTGACTGCATTAACTGTGACAAGCTGTGGAAAGTTTTAGGTGCATTGGTAATGCCTCGGGCATTCTTGCAAGTTCTTGTTGCACTGCCCTCAAATCTATCTGCAAGAGTGAGGATGGGGACTCGAGGTAAAACAACTCAGGCATTTCAAGTATCCAAAGGTGTGAGACAAGGGTGGGTTTTAGCCCCCATACTTTTTAATCTTTATTAAACTAACTACTGTATGAACTGTCTAACTTTACGAGTGATGTATGTTTGGGCTATTGTCTGTACACGGTTCAGTACTGATGGCAAGGAGAAAGCATGTCCTTCAAACACTGGTTAACAGGTTCAATAAATACATGGGGAAAAAAAGATTTGACAAATAATATAGATAAATCGAAGTTAATGTATATTGGTGGCAGTAAACCTTTGGGGAATACAATATCAATTGAATGTAAGAAATTGGAGTTAGCTCCTATCACTATTTGGCATAATAATCTCTTGTGACACGAGGTGGAATTTGCACATTAAACAAGTGGTCAAGGCTTCCCAGATAAATGTCTCAATTGTGCAATATGGCATGAATCTTGGGCTGTGTGAGAAACCTGAGGGTATTCTCCCCAGAAAACCTCCAGAATCCCTTATTTAAGTGGCCAAGAAAGGGCTGACCCTCTCTTATCCCAACCCTGAAGGCAGATGAGCAGGGAAAGATCACCTGGGTAGGGGGCCCGGGATTGTGCTCAGGAGAAGGCCCAAAGGGAGACGATGTACTATACTGAGGGAAAAGAAGAGGAGGGTGAAATATTTGAGGCCTTTGTAGGCTACAACATATCTACCTCGCCTCCTCACATCAAATCTCTCCTACCCAGATCAAAAGACCACTCCGTCCAGAGCCAATCCTCTTAGATCTCCAACCTGCTTGCACCTGAGGATTATCCATCTCAGACTCCCAGTTTCCCCATGCCCTACCCGAAAACTCCCAGTCATTTTCTGTCCCGTCCCTCTGGTTATTCTTTCCCGAAACACCCAATCTATTATGACACACAACTACCGTTTCCACAATCCCCCTTGTTTATTTGACAATCCCGATCATTCCCGTTTGCTCCGCAAACCCTCCCTGTCATTTCACAAACCCTACAAAACCTATCCTTCTGACTTTACCAACACCCCTAGGACAAAGAATATAATTCCATTTAACACCTCTCCTCCCTTCCCACACAGTAGGATATCTGGAAAACTCTACCACCCTCTTTTTCCAACCCAAACACTTCTCAATATTGTGACAGACAACAGACTAATCATAGAGCTGTTTACCTGACCTGTTCCGACACAAGGGTCAAACAAAGTCAGGTGATTAATCAGAGTTACACACACCTGACAACCCTTTCCTTTCCCCACAGGGATTAAAGGTGGAGCAAAGGAGCACAGGATGAGCAAGGCAGACTGCACGACGAGACAGCTATCCAGGTCCGACAGTTCAAGAGGAGGAGAAAGGCAGTGAATATCAAGAGGCTGACAAGGAGAGACACGACCTTGCCCTTTCCGATGCAGACCCTGCGAAACCTCTGCAGAGGGAATATTAAGACCGAGGACAATAGGCCAAGTGTTCTGCAACAGATGTCAATGGTACACAGAGCGTGTCAACGCTGATAGGTGGGAGCGAGGAAAACTCCTGCTACTGTGGTACCCAACTTGACTCCAGTTACGAGGAAAGCCAAGCAGTTCATCACAGCTGGTGAGTCGAGGGGAGAGCCGATAAGATCCGGGCTGTGGTGAATGAAAGACGCAAAGTGGTAAGTTGAACTAAGTTCAAAGAACTGTGAAAGTGTTAAGGGGAGACCAGCTGCAGAGGGAACTGGCACCACGTGGGTGCTAACTCAAGAGCATCTGGTCGATTCCCGTCTGAGTGAAACTACAGTTACCAGAAGGTCGTAGGAGAGCCACCAGGTTAGGTCAAAGTGGTCATACGGAGGTCAAGCAAAATCCTGTACAGTCGAAAGCCTTTCACCTAGGAACTGTGAGAAAGCAAAGGAAGTGAATCCCGCAAAATTTGTGAATAAGAAGTTGGCAAGAGTGAACCCAACTGAGGGATGGTGACGAGAAGGGGGCAAGTCTAAAGTTCCAAGATACAGTGTGTTGACAAGAGTGACCCCGGCCGAGGGATGTCCACGGGAACTGTATGAAAAGACATTTGAAAGGGGACCGAGCCTGAAGGAGGGAGATCCGGGGGTGTCAAGACACCACCCAAAAGAAAAGCCATAGTGAACCCGTAAGAGGGAGGCTGACATTTGAAAGGGGTCCAAGCCCAAAGGAGGGAGATCCAGGGGTGGAAAGTGACCACCCAAAAGTTGAGTAAAATAATTGGTTAAAAAGACATTAAGATTTGTGAAGCAATAACTATTGCAAGACAAGGGGAAGGGAAGCGCCCTGCCCCATGTCATTTGGGTTTGGAACCCAGCCGAGGAGATCCAGGGGTGCAAAACTATCACCCAAAGCTCATTGGGAAGGGAACTGTTTCTTGACTTTAATTGAGGGTTTTGCACCCAGAAGAGGGGGATCCAGGGGTGAAGCCGTCACCCTAAATTAAAACCAGGAAACAAGACTTGGCCATCGACGGTCCTGATAGCTGCAAGTTGAACTGTCATCTTGTGCTGGGGAAGCTCGAGGCTGGGCTGTGCTCCAAGATCCCACATTACCCCATTCTCAGAACGTGGTGAAGGGAGACCCAAGCTACTGCATCCTGACATATTATTTATGAACACTTCTTTCTTTTCTTGCAAAACATCCCACACCCTTTTTGTAGTAGTTGTTAGATTTGGCAGTAGGTTTCTTAGTATAGGCCCTTTTTATTTGACACAACACCATAGGACTCCCTTATTTTTCATTTCATGTTCTATACTTGCTCCCATCTTAGATATAGGTTTAGTTTAGGTGTTTGTCCAACCTGCATACAGTTTAATAAACACCCTTGAACTGTGATCACTTGTGTTTGTCTTTACTGTTGCTGCCATGAGATCCTTACAGCTGCCACTAGATCCCACGGTTCAGATCTACCTGGCTAAATGCTTGCCTTTGTTGACATATGGGGCACCCACTTGGGGCTATTACTTCACAAAGGTGCCTCAAGTTATCGAAAAACAGTTCTTGAGAAAAATCATTGGGGTGTTTCAGGGTTTTCTGGGATATCTCTTGCATGAAGAATGTGATTTAATTTAAATTGTGGATCTTATATCTTTGCAACCATTGCTTTATTGGTTGTGATTATGGGGAACTCCTCACTTATCGTTAAAAAGACGCCTGGTAGAATTATGTTTTCAAACATTCACACTTTTTTCCCTTGTTTAAAATACATTACATCTTCTTTGCACACTCTTGGTTTTATAAACCTTTTTCCCAAGGAGTTAATTGTTAGCGATGTGATAAGAAAGTCACTGGTGGAGAGTTTGTTTCTCATAAACATAATGGGCCTCATTACGACCCTGGCGGTACGGAGTGAACGGCGCCGTAAAAGGTGCCGGCGCCGTTCACAACGTACCGCCGCATTACGAGTTCCCCTCGCGGGACGCGGTAAGCATGCCTGGGAAAACCAGGCGTGCTTACCGGGTCCAGCAAGGGGAAGAGGGAGCAAACAACGGGCCATCTCGTAATGGCCCGTTGTTTGCTCCCTCTCCCATTGAAGGAGTTCTCATTTTAAACACTGTGCACTGTTATATTTGTACATTTGGGTGAAGCTAATCCAAGTGGGTCTTGTCTGCGTTATTATTTGCAAAGTGGGTACTCCAGTGGGTCTTTGTGTCCAGGTTTGGGATGGCTGTAATGCTGTTAGAGTCTGATTGGTCCTGTCTTTGAAGGTTCCATGTCCATGCTAATTTGTCTGTGGGGTTCCAGTAGGCCTTTGCGTTCCAGTATAGGATGTGCAGAAGGATCCGATTGGTACGGTCCTTGGAAGCTGCTCTGCTAATTTGTATATTAGGATATTTTCTAAAGATCAGGTGCTCTTTCTCTGTTTGGAGCCGAGGCATTGAGTACCATAGGTTGGTTGACAGGAATACATGTCAGTGTTCTTTCAGGCTTATAGTACATTAATTTCTTGTTGGTGGATTCTGGGCTCCTGCCAGAGTAGGCACAGTGGGCGAAATAGATTAAATGGAAACTAAGCTCAGAGAAATAAGATATCAATGAATATAAATACACTCACACTTACAAAGTCAGGTATGTGTCATGTTTAGTGTCTAATTTATTACCGGGAAATTAAAATTAATATGGTAACTGGGGCTAGGCACCAAGCCTGCTCAACCCACACAGAACGAGAGCAATATGAGCTCTGCATTGCAGCCATCTGTGGGAAAGCAAAAGAAGGATGCTGATGCTGTAAAGACATTTTCACTATATAGTTTATTTAAAGTAAAATAAGACTGGTCTTTACTCATGTGTACACGGTGTTTCGCACCTATTTTACTAACTAGGGTGCTCGTCAGTCAGTCTAAATGTCCAAAACAAGTCTGTCCAATATCCAAATCTAACCTATCTGACCCTACAACTAATATAACAAAGGCCAGGAGAATGACTCCCTTCTCCTGGTAGCTGTGTTTTGTCACAGGGTTTTATTGATACTATTGTTTCAATCACAAGACCATTTGTAATTAATCTCTGCTTAGCCTCCAGATTACGCTCTGTAGTTCTTTTAGGGGTTTGGTATTTTCTCCTCCCTCTTTCTTAGAGATTGTCTTAGTACTGTTCAAGTTCCTTTTCTCTCTTGTAAGGTTCGAGGCCCTCTTGTATATTGCTTTCCTCTTGAAAATTTTGGATGTTCAGCTCCAATTGTAATCCACTTCTTCCCATGTTGCTATTTCATGTATGAACCTTATCTTCCTAAGCTCACAGTGGCTTTCTCTAGTATTCTCTCTTTCTTATCCTCGCAACATGGGTTGACTTCTCTGATCCCACTGGTCTGTACTCCCCAAGTGTATCTCTTTAGCAAGACTTGGCCATCGACGGTCCTGATAGCTGCAAGTTGAACTGTCATCTCGTGCTGGGGAAGCTCGAGGCTGGGCTGTGCTCCAAGATCCCACATTACCCCATTCTCAGAACGTGGTGAAGGGAGACCCAAGCTACCGCATCCTGACATATTATTTATGAACACTTCTTTCTTTTCTTGCAAAACATCCCACACCCTTTTTGTAGTAGTTGTTAGGTTTGGCAGTAGGTTTCTTAGTATAGGCCCTTTTTATTTGACACAACACCATAGGACAGTGGTGGAGAGTTTGTTTCTCATAAACATAATGGGCCTCATTACGACCCTGGCGGTACGGAGTGAACGGCGCCGTAAAAGGTGCCGGCGCCGTTCACAACGTACCGCCGCATTACGAGTTCCCCTCGCGGGACGCGGTAAGCATGCCTGGGAAAACCAGGCGTGCTTACCGGGTCCAGCGAGGGGAAGAGGGAGCAAACAACGGGCCATATCGTAATGGCCCGTTTTTTGCTCCCTCTCCCATTCCCATTCAGCCCTATGGGGGCTGAAATGGGAATGGGGAATGACCGTGTCTGGGTCCTTGGAGGGAGGAATTACCGGGCCTTCCGAACTCGGAATGGCCTGGTAAGTCCTCATTCCGAGGACCCGGACCCCGATGCGATTTCGGCGGCAGCCATGCCGCCACTAGCGGCATGGTTACCGCCGAACTCGTAATGAGGGCCAATGTCAGGAACGAAAGTGTGCTTAAAAAACAAAGTGTCTTATTTTATCACAAGATTATCCCTGTTGCTGTTAGGCAAGGTTATATTCAATGTTTCTCAAATCAAAGGAAATGGACAATTCTCCGTTTTAGAACAAATCTACGATTTCAGGGATAAACTGTCCGCTCCTCGGAGGGTGAAACCATCACTGATTGCAAATGCAGTTGTCCCTGGTCTAATGTAAATAATCCTCAGCATTTTGTTTTTCTGCCCTATTTATGCAGCTCTAAGGAAGACATTTTTTCACAAAATTGAGAGCCTGGGGAGTGAGACATGTTCTTATAGCTTTCTGGTTGTTTTTAGCAATTTCTGACTTGTTCATTTGTACAATGTGTTTATTCTTATATCGATAGCACACTTTCATTGAAAAGTCAGCTGCTATACATTTCCCAGTGTACGTCTTTAATCATTTTATGATGAACAACATGAAAATGAATGTTAAGACCGCTTTTTGCTTTGTGACCTGTGTTGTCTGGAGCCAGGGGAAGGGAACCCGGAGAACTATTTTGAACTGTGTTACTTTGAACAGAATGTGAAAAAGGTAATCTTGAGATTCTTTGTGGTACTTTCTTGCACTCGGGGAAGGTGAGCTAAAAGAAAGCTGAGAGCTAGAAGAAGCTCAGGACTTTATGTTGAAAACTGTTGATTTTTTTAGTAACATCCCTACACATTGGTTAGATTTAGTTGTGGGCTGGCAAGAATAGGTGTTGGACACAGACATACTTTTAAGTTGAACTCTTGGATTTTCCTTTGTTTTGTTCAGGTAGGGAAATCCCACCTTTGCATAGGGCAAGTTAAGTTGTCTACAGTCTTGACATTTAAGTTAATAAATATCTTTTGTTTGAATTTTAAGTCCATTGTCTGTGTCTCACTTCATGATGCCTTCACAACATCTAGAAGAGTAAAGAAATTGCAGATATCACCTGGTTACACTACCAAGCAGAGTCCTGTTACTAGCACTGAACTGCTCAAAGGTCTGCTACCCATTTTCCCACCTTTAAGTTGCCCATTGAAAATGACAAACATACACTTTTACACAATATTACAATAGAAACACCATTGATGGAATCTAGAAAACATACAGGTTAAACATGCATTTCAATTTTGCAACCGATTTATATGAAGGTTAAGTAGCATGTCTTTACATTGAGTTTTCTAGAATGTTGTTTGCGATGATCACATCATTAGGGTAGAGAGAAGGTGTGTATTCCAAATAAATAGATTTAGATAGGCAGGGATGTTCTGATTTAATTTTGTTTTTATCAAATGAAAGCTTTATCCCGAACCCTCATACACTCTTCAACCCATGGTGAATGTGCGTTCAATGTAAACCAAATGTACATAAAAGTCTACATTCAAGTTAGTACAGATTCAACCATTCAAGTGACCAGTGTATTGGTTGGTCATTGTAGTAACCACTGATATTGGGATTTCATAGAGAATGGAGAAAATGTATAGAAGTCAACGAATGTGTATCTTGTCCTGGGAGTGAGACTTCAGGGAATCAACACTGTTATATTGGCGAGTCCCAGGTACATAAAAATAACTTTATTAAATAAATAAAAATGGGGCATGCCTGATTTGGGGTGGTTGGAACATTCTCCCAAACTGGTTGTCGGCCGATTAAAACATCCTACAGAGCAAGGTGTGAAACATGAGCCTTTGATGAATGCAGTCCAATAGAACCAGAGTCCCCCTGTCTTCTGGTATGATTCTATGTGGTATTCTTTGGTGAAACTTGGGTGTATGTTTTATCTGGATGGGAGAACCCAATATCTTTTAGCTGCCAGTGATGAGTCACTGTGGAAGCTGCTGGTTTTGGAGGAGCAAGGCGGTGACCCTCTAAAGGTTTTACAGGCTGTGCAGTGAGCTTTAAATAGCTCAGCAATATCTTAATGTGGTGATGGTCCTAGCAGGCATATGCAGCAGTGTATGTGGGGGTCTATGTATATAATGTAAATGTGATGGTTGATTGAAAAATGAATAGGTTAGTTAGGGAGAGACAGAAGTAGTGAGATGGTTTCCTGAATTGTGCTGTTTGGAGGCTAAACCGACACAGTGGTGGACGAGTCTGCCATGTGACTGAAAGCAGAGGTCCTGTAATGTAGCAATTAGGTCATGTTGCAGATTATGTCATTCATGGTTCTGTTTTTTGATGATTGTTGGGTGATGATAGTTTAGGAGGGTGTAACTACTCTAGTCTCTATTGTAGCTGGGACGTTTGCCGCTCTGTTTGTGCATTGAGGGGGTATTCTGTGTCTGATGAGGAGTTGCTGAGATTGTCCCAATTGAGTTTGATCTTGAAGGAGTTCTCATTTTAAGCACTGTGCACTGTTATGTTTGTACATTTGGGTGAAGCTAATCCAAGTGGGTCTTGTCTGCGTTATTATTTGCAAAGTGGGTACTCCAGTGGGTCTTTGTGTCCAGGTTTGGGATGGCTTTAATGCTGTTAGAGTCTGATTGGTCCTGTCTTTGAAGGTTCCATGTCCATGCTAATTTGTCTGTGGGGTTCCAGTAGGCCTTTGCGTTCCAGTATAGGATGTGCAGAAGGATCCGATTGGTACGGTCCTTGGAAGCTGCTCTGCTAATTTGTATATTAGGATATTTTCTAAAGATCAGGTGCTCTTTCTCTGTTTGGAGCTGCCGAGGCATTGAGTACCATAGGTTGGTTGACAGGAATACATGTCAGTATTCTTTCAGGCTTATAGTACATGAATTTCTTGTTGGTGGATTCTGGGCTCCTGCCAGAGTAGGCACAGTGGGCGAAATAGATTAAATGGAAACTAAGCTCAGAGAAATAAGATATCAATGAATATAAATACACTCACACTTACAAAGTCAGGAATGTGTCATGTTTAGTGTCTAATTTATTACCGGGAAATTAAAATTAATATGGTAACTGGGGCTAGGCACCAAGCCTGCTCAACCCACACAGAACGAGAGCAAGATGAGCTCTGCATTGCAGCCATCTGTGGGAAAGCAAAAGAAGGATGCTGATGCTGTAAAGACATTTTCACTATATAGTTTATTTAAAGTAAAATAAGACTGGTCTTTACTCATGTGTACACGGTGTTTCGCACCTATTTTACTAACTAGGGTGCTCGTCAGTCAGTCTAAATGTCCAAAACAAGTCTGTCCAATATCCAAATCTAACCTATCTGACCCAACAACTAATATAAAAAAGGCCAGGAGAATGACTCCCTTCTCCTGGTTGCTGTGTTTTGTCACAGGGTTTTATTGATACTATTGTTTCAATCACAAGACCATTTGTAAATAATCTCTGCTTTGCCTCCAGATTAAGCTCTGTAGTTCTTTTAGGGGTTTGGTATTTTCTCCTCCCTCTTTCTTAGAGATTGTCTTAGTACTGTTCAAGTTCCTTTTCGCTCTTGTAAGGTTCGAGGCCCTCTTGTATATTGCTCTCCTCTTGAAAATTTTGGATGTTCAGCTCCAATTGTAATCCACTTCTTCCCATGGTGCTATTTCATGTATGAACCTTATCTTCCCAAGCTCACAGTGGCTTTCTCTAGTATTCTCTCTTTCTTATCCTCGCAACATGGGTTGACTTCTCTGATCCCACTGGTCTGTACTCCCCAAGTGTATCTCTTTATTGTATTCTCTGGTTTAGCCTTAGGATATGGGTTGACCTTTCCCTTTTCCCAAGGTATCAAGCTTCAAACATTATCTCTCTCACTCTTTCTGGTGTAGAGATGGGACCAAATTATCATAATAGTAAAAAACAAAAATCAATAATGGAGTATCCAGAGTGCACAATAAAAAACAGCTTTATTCAAAGCATTGAAACTCTGCCAGGACAGCATACAAACAGCTCTTAAAATTACAATCATTGTGAGCTTATTTTGTACTAAAAATACGTAAGCCATGGCGTCATAATACAATATCAATTACAAACTTCTGAGTGTTTCGGATTGGTTAATATCCCAAGCTACATATAGAGTTCCATCATTAGCTAACACATATCTGATGGCTCCTCATGAGCCTAACCCACTGCAGATAATACTTTCAATGCATCATCACATGCATAAATAATTAGTTTGCACTGTTCATCACAGGCGGCGTGACAAGAAGGATTTCTATTGGTTGGGAGTTTGCTCACCAAGTAACTCCTTGTCATTCCCAGGTAATGAGGCCTATCCTTTCCTTTTCACATGGTCTTGTATATCATCCAGTGTCTGTCTGTGTACTAGGGAGTTTAGCAGGAGTCGTATCTATTTCGCCCCAGAGTTTTCAGTGTCTTGATCATGTCTTGCGGGACTGTGTTGTAGAATCGATTCCTTCCTTTTTATTGAGCTTTTTGCTAATTATAACGTGCATGTTGTACTCTTTGTGACCACATGAGATGCCCTTCATGCAGGGCCATCTTAAGCACTTTTGGGGCCCTGGGCACGGACATCTTTGGTGCCCCTCTCCACCAAACAAAAGGAATTAAGGGATCAAGAATATTGGTTGCACCCAGCACCCATCGCGCTCACAACCTATAGGTTGATCTGCTGTCTCGCAGCATAATAAGCACGCTTACTCCCTTTAACTCCTATTGCCATCTTCATTCTTGCTCTAATCAGAATGATAAACAAGTAGCATTTGAAGACCAACATTAGCAGTCTACAAAGGGGTTACTGTTCTAGTACATACAGGATACTTTCTATCAATAACATCCAGGAAGGTAGATGTATTAATGCAGGGCCATATGTAAAAGGTACATGTAACACATAATAGACAGATAACTCACATTAGCTGCTTCCTATAATGCAAAAAGTGCTCATGCATGGATAGAGACAACCAATTGGAAGGAAGGAGAATGCCACACATACCGTAGCATGGACAGTGGAGGCAGATTAGAAGCTACCAGGAAGGTGTCTTTATCCAGACAGACTGAGATTAGAAGTGGGATATGGTTTTCAAATAGTGTTGCCATTAGATATCAAAGGAACAAATGCCTCTGCTGTGCGATATAAATATGCTCACTATTAACACAGTGAAACCATGAATAAGGCTTTTATGAAGATCAAACCATGAGGAGGAAATCACTCGGAAGGGCTGACAATTTTGATAGGTTTAGGGACTGGCAATACTGAGAGGTTAGGCAATACAAGAATGAATGAGATGCCCAGGATCACACATTGGTTGAGGGGTGAATGGGTGAAGCTGGGATTTGTGCTAACTCTGCAATTTCTGCATTTGAATACTTTCTTTTCCAGTTATATGATATCGCATTTATAACACACCTATACACAAGTCTTTCAAGGCGCGACGAGGCAAGGGAGGGGGAACAGAGGGAAGACAGACAACGATCCTACTAGGCCAGGTGTCATTCAGATCGCACAAGTGCATGAGAAGGGAGATTGGGGAAAGTGCGGGGGGTAAGGGTGAGAGGACAGTGCAGTACATCGTATAATAGAATAAATAACAATAAGTAAAAGTACGGCCAGCAGGTGGCAAGTGCAAGGGTAAGTGGAGGCATCAGGTGTCAAGTGCTGGTAGTGGGACTGTAGGGATACAGAAAACAGTCTCCAATGTGGGGGTTGCCAGGAAGGCAGTGCAAGTGTGCGACTGGCGGGGGAGGGGATCTGGTCTGAGATCAGAGGGTGGCCAGGTAACCAGTGCGGTTTCAGTTTCAGCCAGGAAGTCAGCAGGGGAGAGGAGAAGAAAAAGCAGAAGCAAAGCGAAAGGTTTTGAGATGCTTCCAGAGCCGGAGAGGATTCTCGTCAAGTTTCAGGGAGGCAGGGAGGCTGTTCCAGAGGGAGGCCCCAGCCGAAGAAATAGATATAGCACCAATTTGTTGCTTGGAGAAGTGACTGACCCTGAGGGAGTTGGAGGCGGATGAGCGAAGAGCTCGAGAAGGAAGGTATTTAGGAAGAGAGAGTTGAAGGTATTGAGGCCCCAAGCCCCAGACACAATGGAGAGGATTTTGAACTTAATCCATGCAGCCACTGGGAGCCAGTGCAGAGATTTCAGTCCTGGAGAGATACGATCCCTGGGCTTGAGGCCAAGGACAAGTCTTGCAGTCCTGTTCTGGCTGAGTTGCAGAAGGCGGAGAGTAGAAGCAGGCAGATTTAGAAAGAGGCTGTTGCAACAGTCCAGCCTAGAGAGAACCAGCGCTCTGGAGACGGTGAGATTCTGGGGGAAGGAGAGGAAAGGAAGAATACCTCTGAGTGATGGGGCCCCTAGGGGACCCTCGCGTATGGAAACAAGGCACACTCACCACACACAAACTGATACGCCAGACACGAGGTTCAATTCCTAAAAGCTAGGGTTTATTGCAAAGCAAATAGTCTCAGTTGGCCAACTGGGTCTCACGTCCCGCAACGTGTGTCTCCAGACCCCGAGGGACACAAGAGAGCGAACATCTTACAACAGTTACATATATACAAAACGAGCATCTCACTATCAGTAATGACATGTTCAATACCGCCCATAATGTATTTCCTTTGAAATGGATTCGATGATTGACAATTGTGACAAATATGACACCTTCAGACATTTATTTAGCAACAGTTTACAATCTGCAGACTTGCAGACATGATTCTTTGTTTTAGGGAACACAATGCTCCTGTTCTTTCAAGCAAGCTGCTTGCAGGGAAGAGACATATTCCAGGCCTTGCTATCTTCTAGTTTCTATTTGTGTGCTTGGGGTCAACTCGCTCTACAGGGCTCAGTGAAGGGGGGGCCGTAAAAGAGAGCATAATTCAAGCTATTAATTGTTCGTTTCTACCATTTCTACCGCATCAGCGAGACTAGCTGGCACCTGCGTAATGATTAAATGCCTTGTTGCTTACTTCCAAGGACTTGTGAGGGAGGAGACCGGGCTTTGCTGTCTGGATTGCCTGCGTTGTGTTTCAACATGTATCTTGTGGCCTTGCTCTATGCATGAGCAACAATGAAATAACGGAATAGAATAAGCTTACAGCAAAGCAGTTTGAACAGAAAGCAAGAAGCGAAAATTAGACAAAATGGCGATTCTATTCCGTTCAAAATGGACGTACTCTTGTCATGCTTATGAATCTGCATTTCTAATACCGAATATATGAGGCGGTTGGTGTTCGGCCAACAAAATACATTGCCTATGCTATGGGAGGGTAATTTCTAGACTCACATGAGGAGGTGCAGCTGGTAGTGTAACTTCTTAGAGACGTCAGAGATATGAGGAGAGAAGGAGATTGTGAAATGTGAGGAGAGAAGGAGAGTGTGGAGTCGAAGATGAACCCAAGGTTTTTAGACTCACAGGTGGGAGCAGGAAGAGGGCCAAGAGAGGCCGGCCAGTGAGTGACAGGAAAGGGTGTGGGTGTGCCGATGAGGAGAATCTCAGTCTTACTGGCATTAAGGCAGAGATCATTGGCGGCACACCACTCCTGGATGACGGACAGACAGTCAGAGATGAGAGAGGGAGAAGAGGTGGCTGAGGGTAGCCTGAAAATGAGCTGAGTTTCATCCGCATAGCACTGGAAGTTGGGGCAGAGCGCGGCAACTAGATGGGCAAGAGGTGCCAGGTATTGGTTGAACAGCCAGGGAGAGAGGTTAGACCCCTCGGGAACACCACAGGTAGGGATAGAGATAGAGGAGAGGAAGGACCCAAGTTGGACCTGGGAGGGTCGATCAGAGAGGAAAGAAGTCAGCCACACCACAGCCTGACCAGTGATCCACAGGTTATTACAGAGACGTCTGAGCAGGATGGCATGGTTGCCCGTGTCAAAGGCAGAAGAGAGAACAAGTAAGATGAGGACACAGGGGTGTTGGAATCAAAGTTGGAGAGCAGGTCTTCATGGATGCTCAGGAGAGCCGTTTCCGTGCTTCTGGCAGCTCGGAAGCCAGACTGATGATCATGGAGACAACCAACAGATTCAGTGTGAAGATTGAGCTGGGAGATGGCCAGCTTTTCCAAGAGTTTTCCCAGGAAAGGAGTGATGGAGATTGGGCGATAGTTAGCTGGGCAGGACGGGTCGGCAGAGGGTTTCGTAAGAAGAGGGTGCACAAGGGAGTGCTTCAGGGAAGAAAGGAAGACTCTTACCATTAACTAAAACAATCTCATTTTATAAACAAAACGGACTTGGAAAGTACACAAATCACATTACCAAACGTGACCATATTTAGACAAAATATTATAGAAGGGTTTTATGCAAAATGGGAATGATTCTAGCTTCATTATTTCCATCATCAAGGGAAGTATATAAGAACCTGCATACCAATCAATGTGATTTAACACATTTAATCTGGGTTTGTCTTTTGTATTTTAAAGCTTTAAATACTTCCGAAACAATGGCTCGTGACATTTTCATTTATAACCGTGCATAAAAACCTTTGACTTTTATCAAAAGGCAAACCATTTTTTGTTTGAAACAAGCAGATCTTAAAATATGCTTACCTTAGGCCTGCAACATATGGTTCACTCTCTCTACCAACCCTTTCACCCAAATGTCCTACATAAGAAGAAAGATCAAGTAATGGGCTAAACGATACCAGCAGCATGCAAGAAGCCAAACCTCACAGAAGACAGCACAGTAATGTACGATATATTAGATGATTTGACCAGGATCACTGTATCATCTACCGGCAATTCCAGGATACAAACATGAACGCTGTTGTTTCATAGGGCCTCATTATGAGTAGGGCGGTAAGGGAAACCGGGCCCTGTTAAGGAGACCGGTGCCGGTAATCCCTTACCGCCCTTCTCCGAGTTCCATTAGCGGGTCCCTCCTTCAACTCCTGGTTTTACCAGGCATTATGGACGGGACCCGCTAAGGGACTTCAGAGCTAATAAGGGTACCACACATTGCGGTACCGTTATTTGGCCTTCCCCCTTCCCATTGAGCCCTATGGGGGCTCAAATGGGAATGGGGAATGGCTTTTTCAATGGGGATTTACCGGTCCCCCAAAGGTCGGACTATTTGATCATTCAAAAGGCCTAGAACCCTACTGGGTAAATAGTCAGGCCTCTACACAGTTGTGGAGCAGCTGCATGAGGTAAACTATTTAGTGGACCTTAGGAGACCTGGCCAGGCCCCAAAGTGTTCCACATAAATAGGCTGAAGGCTTTCAAGCCTAGCATTGAAATAGCAGCACTACATTTGGCATCAGACAGGGAAGAAGAGGAATCTGAACTCTGCCTGTCTTTTTCCAAGGTAGTTCTTCAGATGGCTCCATTGAGGGTGTCCATGTGGCCCCTCACCTGACTCCTACCCAGCAAGAGGAAGTAAGAACTTTGCTTAGGAAGTTCTCACTGACTCCTGGCTTGACACCTTGGTGCAAACACGAAATTGACACAGGGGACAGTATACGTACCAAAACAAGGGGGTACAGGATGTCAGATAAGGCGAGATCTTGCATCAAGATGGACGTAGACAAGATGTTAGATCTTGGGGTGATTTAACTCTCTAGTAGTCCATGGTCCAATCCTGTGGTTCTGGTGCCAAAGGCAGGCACTTCTGAACCGAGGTTCCGTGTGGATTACAGGGCTCTGAATGCTGTCGCCAGGACAGATGCACACCCCTTGCTGAGAACTGATGAGCTGGTGGATGTCTTGGTGCCTTCAAGTACTTCAGCACATTTTACCCCACTGCTGGGTATTGGCAAATAGCCATAGCTGAACATGCCAAGCAGAAGACAGCATTCTCAACCCCAGAGCATCTTTACAAATTCAGGGTAATGCCCTTTGGATTGAAGAATGCACCTGCTACTTTTCAAAGGCTTGTGAACCATATCCTAAATGGGTTGGATGAATTCTATTTAGCATATCTGGATGATATAGCAGTCTTCAGTGCCACCTAGGAAGAACATGCGAAATGCCTGGGAGTAGTAATACAGGCTCTTCAGAAGGTCCACTTGACCATAAAGAAAGGCCAGCAAGTGCCAGATTGGACAACGATCTGTGGTCTACCTTGGACATGAAGATGGTGGAGGGAGGATTCAGCATCTACCCAGTAAAGTTATAGCAGTACAAGACTGGCGTACCCCGACTACACAAACTCAAGTGAAAGCCTTCTTAGGTCTCACTGGGTACTATTGCAACTTCATGGCAGACTGTGGTACCATAGCTGCCCCTCTCACTGTTGTCACAATTCCAAAGAAACCCAAGAAGTTCTCTTGGTCTGCGGAGTGGGAGAAGGCTTTCACTGGCTTAAAGGTCTCCCTGTGCAAGGCCCCTGTCCTCAGGACCCCTAACTACAAACATGCTTTTATTGTGCAGACAGATGCCTGTGACATTAGGATGGGTGCTGTACTATCTCAGGTAGATGAGAAAGGCAAGGAACAACCGATTGTCCTTAAGCTGGCGACTAATACATTTAGAGAGCTCAGGTGGACCACTGTAGGGAACAAATGTTTCTCTGTTGTGTGGGCCCTAAGGAAGCTGAGGCCCTTACTCTATGGGACCCATTTCACTGTGCAAACTGACCATAAGCCCTTGTAGTGGCTCATGAACATGAAGGGAGAGAATCCAAAGTTGCTCAGGTGGTCCATAAACCTGCAAGGGTTTGACTTCCCCATTGAGCACAGGCAAGGTGTCCAACATAGCAACGCTGATGGGTTGTCCAGAATGTTTAGTCGACCTGAACATGAGGCTCATCCAGGGGTGGATTAAGTCCCTGTGTCCTTAGGACTGGGAGGGACGAGTGCTAGGAAAGATGTGAACCTTTCACTCCATTTGCGAACCCCGAAACTCTTCCATCCGACATCCAGAACTTCTCTACCTTCTCAACCATCACCACACATCCACCACTAATGCGTAGGGCCTCTGTCCCCTCATCCTCCAATGTAAGCAAACTGCCTCCCCCTATGGATGCCCCCATGTTAGGAAAGATTTCACTTATGTGCACTTTTCCCTCCATTTGTGAACCCCCCCAAACCTTTTACTTTTGTTTGGCTTACTCATGTTCTTTTGTAAGAATTATTCTTTATTCTAACCTGACTATTTCCAGTGGAGCACAGCCTTCAGCTGCACTCCTCTGGGCTTTTGTTCATTCATTATGGGGAAACTGACACATCTTTCAGGCTGTCAGTACTTGGAAACTATGTTTCCCTTAGTCTTTGACTATGTTGCCATTTCTTGGTAACTTTTTATTTATGTGCCAAGTACCATACTGTACAGTGCATATGGTTCCTTTTGTTTTATGGCCCTAGCCATCCTCTAAGGATTTATTTGGTGTTTGTACAAGTATGCCTAGGACGAACCGGTGGCAGCAGTTTACATTTAAAGTATTTGTACTTCATTTTTATGGACCATACCGCGTTTACTGCATTGGGCCCAAGATTGTGGCCATTGCCAAAAAACGGCCCTGCCACAAAGTCTTTTGTTCTGTCCTTTAGCCATGTTGTCCCTTTGCCTTCCCCCAGGTCGAGAGACTCGGGTATTCCTTATTTGGGCATGCAGCCTCCCGCGAAAAACTGCATCTTTCGCGGGCTCCTGCAGGTCACGTGTGCTAGTGCCCAGGAAGAGGGTTGGGACTGTCTGGTCCCAATCAACACTACTGGTGCCAGTATGTCTGGTAGTCATGAATGACTGGAACCACTGTGGGCCACTATTGGCCCACACCTGGCATGCACAAGAGCAGATCTTCCATTGGCTGTCTGTGATTTGAGCGCAAACCAAATCTTGATTGGATTCAACCCTCTCACCCAGCATGTCCCACTGCATTGGCGGGCGATCTTCCCGACTCACAAGTCAATAAATTATCGTTGCAATTGGCGTCACTTTCTCAAGCCTTAAGTGGTCTAGCCTGGTTGGAACCTTTAATAAAAGCGTCCGTCGCCAACACTGAGCCCAAGCCAGGCTCATAATTTCAAGTTTTGAATGTGGCCTCTTGGAATTGTTGTGGGTTAGGCAATCTTACTGCATGGTACAAGCAAGTTGAGCCCGACAAGATGCCTGACATTTTATTTCTGCAAGAGACTATGGCATTAAAGCTCTTTAGCCTAGATGGATTCTCTTGTTTCTCCAGGGTGGCAGAAAGGGTTACCACAGGTCGCCCCGCAGGAGGTATAGCGATTCTTATTAACAACAGATTGAAAGTCTCAGCTTCTATAGTGGATTCCTCGGCCTCCTGTGTGCTGGTAAAATTGACGCTTAAGAGCTCCAAAGATCTGAACCTGCTATTATTATCCATTTATTGGAATCCCAAAGCGGTTTCGCTAGATAGGTTTCTTGAAGACCTAGAACGGATTCTATCTATCGCAGCTAGGGAATGGCCTGATTATGAAATCATGATTGGAGGTGATTTGAATTGCTATCTATATCTAAAGAGTATAACACGACCCTTTTCTAATAGTTCAGCCTACACGCAACAGGCCAAGGATAGAGGCCAGAAATTACTATCGCTTTTCCATCTATGGGGGATTTACCCAATTCAATTGGCTTCTAATTCCATTCAATTCTCTTGGCAGCGAGGTTCATCCACTTCCCTCATTGATTACATACTTGCCTCTAAAGCATGCTCTGGGCTGCTTGAACCAATACAGATATTAGATTTGAATATGAGTGACCATCATATGCTATATTCCTGCTTGCATATGGGAGTGGAATGTTATCTAGCTTCTGCCCCTGCAACCTTAGTGTCATGTGACAGGAATACAATATCTGTAAACTGGACTCCTGCCAGATGCAGGAAAGTGTCATTTCTGGTAAATAGGGATATTTTGGTGCATTGGGATGTTAAGGCCTCCACAGCGAATGTAACCAAAATTAACGCAATAAATGCTAAAATGATTCATATGCATCTGGTAGATGTCGCGAAAGAGCCTTTGGAAAAGTCCTCTATTGTGGTTGCCCAGGTCAATGCTACCCAGGTCGCATGTCTAAAAAAGCAAAGAAACTGCGATCTCCGCATACTAAGGAAGCGAATGATATGTCAGTATACGTATATTCGCCAAAAGAACATGATTCAGGCGCACTATAAGCAACAGTTAACCCTGTTGCGTCGTGCAGCCCATATTCTAGCCAACCAATACATGATTGGCCTGTTGTGTAAAAAAAAAGGCAGAGACTTATGGGCCATCTTAAGAAATCCTGTAGGAAAAGTTGATCTTCGCATGGTGGCGGTGATTTCAGGCCCGGAATGGGAGAGGTTCTTTAGTTTGAAATTCTCGCTACCTGATAGACATACCGCTTCAGAGAGCGTTCCGGTGCACTTGCCTCTTCCGGTGGTCTGTCCTTGGGAAGTAAAGGATATCATATGGGCAATTGAGCAACTGAATCCGTCAAAAGCTGCCGGCCCTGATGGGCTGCCCGCTTGTGTATACAAATCTGATCCCCACTTTTGGGCTAAGTATCTACTGTCATGCTATCAGTCGATTTACCATACCGGGATTATTCCGCCATCATGGCTCATAGCCATTATCATCCCCATTCATAAAAAGGGGGTGTTAAGTAATCCTGTGAACTTCAGACCTATTGCGTTGATTGACACAGCGGCAAAGATTTTTACACGACTGCTCCTGGTTGACTTAGAAGACCATATAAGAAACCATAATATTTTGTCTAAAGCTCAGGTGGGCTTTCGTAGGGCTTTGGGTACCCAATTAAACGCCTCAATCTTAGCACACTTAAGGAGAGCTGTGCACAGAGAATCAAAGGGCACCATATATATGGCTGCCATGGACCTCACATGTGCTTTCGATAATGTTCTTCGTGCTCGCCTTTGGCGTAAGATGTTGGCCTATGGCATTCCATCCTCCTTGGTGGCCTTAATTGCCGCACTCCACACCAATACCTCATGTCAGATTCGGATCAATGCTAAGGGGCTCCTCTCTGCTATTATTCCTACGAGCATAGGGGTCAAGCAGGGATGTAATTTAGCTGCAGTTTTATTCAATCTATATCTCGCTGATATTGAGAATCTATGGAAAGAGATTAATTCTTTCCCCGTAATACTGGGTCCCTTGCGTTTACATTGGTTAGCCTTTGCCGATGATATTGTTCTATTCGACAGAGTGCCTTTCGGTCTGCAGAACAAATTAAACACACTTTATGATTACTGTCTGCAAAATAACATGACAATTAACCCGGCGAAATCCCATATTATGATTTTTACGGCTAAAAAAAAACTGCCTAGATTTACATTTACTATCAACCAGCAGACCATTGCTAGGAAAGATGCGATCGTATACCTGGGCTATCAGCTGTCTAATGGGAACTCAATTGATGGATGGCGGGCCTTGCTGAAAGAGAAGCTTGGCCCGTTAATGGGACAAATGAGAATAATCAACGCTAAATACTGCAGCTTCTCTCTCTTGCCCCTTATCCAATTTTATACGATGAAGATAGAGCCCATCCTGCTTTATACTCTTGATATATGCCTGTTGAAGTTGGGGCCCCTGTTAAATCAAATCCAAGGTCAGCTCTGGAAGAAAATTCTAGGGCTACCAAGTTATTTACTAAATGCCATCATATTACACGAGTTGGGACTTTATTCTCTAGCTGATAAATATCTTTGGAGGAAGGTAAATGCCTTTTGTAAAGTTCTTGTGCCTCCCCCTAACTCACTCTATGAGGAGTTTCATATAATGATGGAAAATCATTGCCCGGCCTCGGTTCGGGAAGTAAAGGAGGAAATAATGGAGACTCTGGCTTCGCTCAATATGACCTTGACAGACCTAACTAAAACCCCAAGCAAAGTTAGAACTCGCTTTTTTTGCAACGCTTGGGCTCTAAATTCTGACAAGGTTGGGGAATACTCCTCCTTTGCGACCTATGCGTTGTTCAGACATGCCGTGACCCCAAGGTTACCCTATATCTTATGCTTTCCTGATAAAAGGGCCAGACAGACCTATATGCGTTTCCGTTTGGATCTTATCCACACGGGAGAGCGTATTCGGTCTTGGGCCGGTTATGGAGAGTTGGCAATGGGGCATGGATGTCGATTTTGCTTGAACAGATTGGAAAAGGAAACGCTAGAACATCTATTTATCTACTGTAAATTCTTTGCGAATCAAAGATTGTGTTGCTTGGCTTCTTTGTTCTTTTCTTACTCAAGCTTTGAAGCCAATCTAGTATGGATAAGATGCATGCAGGGTTCCTCGAATGCTATTATACTAGCAACTGTTAGACTGGTTACTCTGATTGAAGAACAGTTGTTGACGATGAATCACGCAAGTTTTAACAGCATAAGGCTGGCTCTTTCGCATAGGTAACAGGAGGTTTGGCCGATATGATTAGTTTGGATCTGAACTTACTGTCGTATTTACTTATGTTTTGTGTGTTATTGAACTTTGATTGACTGCTTGTTGTGTCTCCCTTCCTTTTTCGCTCACCTCTGCCCTATTATCTATAAGGGTGCTTTTGGGTGGAGGTTGTCCTGTTAAGTTGTATACGTTCACAGTATATTGTAGTAGTTTTATGATTGCAAACACACTGTCTCTGCTCACCCGAAGGATTTTATTTTAAAGTCTGTTTTAGAGGAAATGAAATTTGGTTGTATTTGTACATAAGAGATCTTTAGATGTTTTTTATGTTTATTAATATTTGTAAAGGTGTAAAGTAAAATTTACTACCGAAACAATTCAATAAAAAAAAAAAAAAAAAAAAAAAAAAATCTTGAATAAGAGAAGGGGCTCTGCATCCATTCCAGGTTGATCAACTGAAGCTCACACTGAACTTCATAAGGAGCCAAGTATCCTTAACAAGAAAGCAGACTCGAAGAACCACCTGTGACATGCTACGAAGGTTTGGCACCCTGACCCGGCTGTTGTCTTATTGGACCCCTGCTTTTGCATCATACCAAGAAGGACTGCAAGGGCTCTTCATCCCTTTGGAGTAGTGGGAACAATTTCTCTCGGCACCCCCTACTTACCCTCGAAAAGAGCCTCTTCAGAAGTGTTCCTGGGCCATCCAGTGAACTGCCCAGCTCGAACCCAGGGTATCGCACAGGAATCGCTAGCTTGTCGTCTTGGGCCCTCTCCCACTAAAACTCATTGTCCTAGACCTGCTGGGTCACGATTTATGAGAGTCAAGCACGCCACAAGCATTTGCAGTCCCTGTGTCGCCCCACTGTGGTGACCATCGCTGAAAGTGCATGTAGCTCTGCCCTACCGTGTCCTGAGAGGTGCTGCACTGGAACTATTCTTCTCCTTTCTTCGAGAGCTGAGAATAGGCTACAGTCCTGCCACAGACAAGTGTCCCGTACCGCAGCTGCTGGGAGCTGGAGCATCTTGAAACTGCAGGGCTAACACCTATGAGCAAAGTGGGAGGGACTGACAAAGTTTGATCCAGACTGTGTCGGCGGTCGGTGAGTACTTGCATCACTTACCAGTAGCTCCCTGGCACATCCATCCCTTTTTACGCACGAGAATCCCTTAAAGGATACTCACCTTGGCTGGACTAGCCTGTGCTCTTCCAGCTATTCCCAAACTCCGAAAGTCACTCTTGCCACAAGGGTAGACCCTCCTCTAGGAATAGGAACTTATTCTTCATCGCCTCAAGTGTCATCCTGAGCAGCAACAGCCCCCTGAAGAGAACCAACTTTTCATTTAGGCACAACTGCACGTTCAGCGCTAACGTCCTCACTTAGTAGGGATTGACTTTGAAGAACGGCCTAATTTGATATATGTATTGAACTGACCCCTTTCTGTTGTAGGTTGTGGTTATTTTCTCCCCTATCATCAGCATTAGTCTAAACGCTTTATTGCATATATGTTACATAGTCAATAAGCGTGTGTGTTAATTGTTTTCTTGATAACTGCGGCTTAATCGTGTTTTTGTTATAAAGGCCTACAATAAATGTATTTTTGATATACATTTGTCTGAGGGTAATCTGTGGAGGTGTACTGGGCATGCTCGTTGTGGACATCTGATCACTCTCGCCCCTCCTGAGACTTAGGGGGTAATTCATAGAATTCGGCGCACAAGTGACGCACGCGGCTGGCGCACAGTGTGCGCTTGCGGCAGTCTGCGCCAGCCGTGTGCGCCAAAATCCATTTCCGCGCACAGCGTATTCATGGATTTTAACATCCATAACCAGCCGTGGCGCAGAGTGGCGCAGCGACCCTGTAGCAGTGGCAGTTACGCCCCCAACCCCGCCCCGTGCGCCATGAACAGCACACAAATCCCATACATGGTGCACAGGCCAGTGGACCTGCATACAGCCCCCAACAATGAAAACGTCTGTAAAACTCACTGCGCACCCCTCCAAATACATGTACCCCGCTCGCGCTGGTGTGCGCGTTGAGAATCACACTCAATAGTCATTGTGCGAGTGGGGTACGTGTATTTTGGGGGTGCGCATGGAGAATCACATGCGATAGGCCTTGTGCGAGTGGGGTACGTGTATTATGAGGGGTGCGTGGGAAGAATCACACGCGATAGGCCCTGTGCGAGCGGTGTACGTGTATTTTGGGGGTGCGCATGGAGAATCACACGCGATAGGCCCTGTGCGAGCGGGTACGTGTATTTTGAGGGGTGCGTGGGAAGAATCACACGCGATAGGCCCTGTGCGAGTGGGTATGTGTATTTCGGGGGTGCGCGTGTAGAATCACACGTGATAGGCCTTGTGCGAGCGGGGTACGTGTATTCTGAGGGGTGCGCGGGGAGAATCACACGCGATAGGCCCTGTGCGAGCGGGGTACGTGTATTTCGGGGGTGCGCGTGTAGAATCACATGTGATAGGCCTTGTGCGAGCGGATATGTGTATTTCGGGGGTGCGCGTGGAGAATCACACGCAATAGGCATTGTGCGAGCGGGGTACATGTATTTTGGGGGTGTGCGTGGAGAATCACACGCGATAGGACTTGTGCAAGCGGGTACGTGTATTTCGGGGGTGCGTGTGGAGAATCACACGCGATAGGCCCTGTGCGAGCGGGGTACGTGTATTTCTAGGGTGCGCATGGAGAATCACACGCGAAAGGTCTTGTGCGAGCGGGTACATGAATTTTGGGGGTGCGCGTGGAGAATCTCACGCGATTTAGCAGTGTGAGCGTGGTACGTGTATTATGAGGGGTGCGTGGGGAGTTCAACATGTGAATTGGCAGTGTGGGTCCTCCCAGGTGTGCCCTGTACCCCCTCCCCAGCCCCTGCAGCCAGCCCATACCACAGGGGACTACCCTGCACTCCTGGTCATGTCCCGTAGGCAGCCCATCCACCTTGGCCTTGCCCCCCAGCCAGCCCACATGTCACCATGCACCAGTGAGCACAGACTCATGTCCCCTGCCCCCCACCCCCCCAGCATTGACGGGCACCTGCCAGCAGGCCCCGACTCATGTCCCCCTGCACCCCACCCCCCAGCATTGACGGGCACCTGCCAGCAGGCCCCGACTCATGTACCCCTGCCCCCCACCCCCCGAGCATTGACAGGCACCTTCCAGAAGGCCCTGACTCATGTCCCCCTGCCCCCTCACCCCCTAGCAGTGACAGGCACCTGCCAGCAGGCCCCGACTCATGTCCCCCTGCCCCCCCAACCACCAGCATTGACAGGCATCTGTCAGCAGGCCCCGACTCATGTCCCCCTGCACCCCCACCCCCCCAGCATTGATGGGCACCTGCCAGCAGGCCCTGACTCATGTCCCCCTGCACCTCCACCCCCCCAGCATTAACAGGCACCTTCCAGCAGGCTCCGACTCATGTCCCCCTGCCCCCCCGCACCCCCCCAGCATTGACGGGCACCTGCCAGCAGGCCCTGACTCATGTCCCCCTGCCCCCCACTCCCCCAGCATTGACAGGCACCTGCCAGCAGGCCCCAACTCATGTCCCCCCTGCCCCTCAACCCCCCAACATTGACAGGCACCTGCCAGCAGGCCCCGACTCATGTCCCCACCCAACATGTCATAAAGATGCACATTCATGGGCCTCATGTCCACCAAAATCCCACTGTGCGCCACCCCAGTCTTGAGACACAATCAAGTATCTCCCATCCACCCCACACTGAAAGGCCTATTTCATGACACAAACCAAAAGTCAACTATCCACATCAACACATGTCCGTCACACACACACACTGGGTGCCAGTGATTGTGTAAACCCACATTGTGACATGCAGTAAACCAATGAGAGAATACCACACATGGAAGTAATAAATCAAAATGTATTGTGCACAAAATGAAGCAAATGGAATCAAAGCATGAAAATAATTTTAAACAAGAAAAAAGTGCATGTCCAAAAATAAACAAATAAAAAATGAAGTCACAATCCAAAGTAATCCAAAATAAAGTTAGTCCAAACTCTCCGTCCACCAAAGCAAATCCAAAGGAAACGTAAATTTAAAAATCCATTGATCCATGGTGATTTAAAATAATATTTTCTCAGAAATCCACAGTTCAACTATGTACAACGATTGAAACCAGGGTCCATGAGCCCAACAAATGAAATGAAACCTATAAAAAAAAACCTACCTAATGAAGAACTATATACAAAAATGTGGGGCATTATCCAAGCGTCCCAAAAGAAAAAAAAAGAGAAAGGAAACCTAACACTAACTAACTATATGCAATGGCGGCGGGCAAGTCCTACGGCTCACTCTGTGATTTTGTGGGCCAGGGCATCATCGAACTCCATTTCAATCTCCTGGAGGTGGGCCTCTGCCCTGGCCCCGAGGTCTTGCAGGGATGCAGTCATGGCCTGTTCCAACTCCCTGCGAGTTGCCTCGAGGCACTCAGCCTGCCTCAACGCCCAGCGCATGGAGAACTCCGCCTTGACCATGGTGAGCCGCGCCTCTTCCGCCAGCCGCCGCTCCGCATCTGTCCGCTGCCCCAACCGCAGCCACACGGAAGACGCTCCCATTCCAGGGTCCTCCTGCCCTCTGGCCAATGCCTGCCCCTCTGATGTTGATGGCCCCGAGCCATCATCGCTCTCACCTTGAGCTTGCTGCTGCTGCTGTCCATGTGCCCTGTCCGATGATGCCTGCACATCCTCCATCTGCTGGTCTCCAGTTGTTGGGGTGTCCACCCCTGCTGGACCGCCGACTCCCGACTGTGGCAGGGATGGGATCTCCACCAAGCTGGCTGTGTTGGTCAGGCCAGGTCCACAGGGGGCCCTGGTGGAATCTGGGCCAGAAGACGGCAGGGAGAACGACTGGCGCATAGTCTCCACAGAGGAGGAGAGGTCCGCCAGAGTGCGCAACACATGTAGGAACCCTCTGACCATGGCCCCTCCCAACTGTGCCACGTTGCCACGCAGCTCTTCATGATGACGTGCGTGGTCCGCCCAGGAAGCACACACTTCATCACGAATGACACGCCTGCGCAACGCGACACCAATCAGGACGGAGCCCATACGGTCATGGGACTCCTCGTCCGCAGGTAGTGGAGAGCCAGATGACGTGGGCCTCCCCCCTACCTGCGGACGGGCCTGGGACGGGGCATCCCTGCTGGTGCATGGTGGTGCAGTCACAGGGTCAGGGACAGCGACATGCACAGGCCCCTCCGCGGCGACCTGTGCTGCCTCCTGACTCTGGCCCTGGACTGCACCACTTGCACCAGTGGTACTACCTCCACCAGGCCCCATGTGCGGCTCAGTAGCGGGCTCCTCCTCCTCTGTGGAAACCACCAACCTGGATGTCTCTGCACCATCTTCTGCCATTGCAAGCCCCTGTGGGGGCTCACGCGGCCCTTCCGCTACAGCCGTAGTGGCAGACGCGGCACCAGTCCCCTCGCTTCCGGATGATGGCAATTCCTGGGAGGGTGGCTGGGCCTTGCGTCGCCGCCCGGTGGAGGCATCCCTGCCGCTTTGCTCCACAGCGCCATCTCCGCCCTCTTCTTCACTCGACGCTGCATAGAGGGAGACATAGAACACAAGCATCAGGGTAATGTACAATAGTCCCCTAGACAGGAAGCAATAACACATGAGTGGCACTGTCAAACGTCACTTCCATCCTGTCCCTCCACAACTCATGGGTCAATGCAAGCAACACACATGCAGAAACAGGCACAGCGCATGCAATCAACATCAGCATCCATGTACAAGGGCCTCTATTGACATAAATGTTGCCTTAAAACTCACATGCATCATGGCTCACACTGATTCCTTGCACACACATCACCGGAGGGTCATGCATCATGGCTCGTACACCACAGACAGAGTGGATACAAGGGTGACTCGACTGCATAAGTGAATCTACACATCGTCACGGACATGTGTCATGCATCCATGGTGTTTCAAAGTCACACACATGCTTCTCAGACACACAGACATGTACACCATACATGTACATGAGAGCAGCACCCATCTCTCACCCCTCATCCATGTCCAAGAACAGGGACAGGCATGCATTCATGTGTGCATTCCGCATGATGCTCCCCATGTTGCATTTGAACACATGCACCATCCATGTGGTTCATGCATTACTGGTCTCACATGCATTACCATGATGTCCCTGCACACACACATCCATACATGGCCTATGTTACACATACAGGCAAGTAGCTGACTACCAGCACACTGCAACATGCCCTCTTTCACACAGCAATGCATGGCCACTTACTGCTCGACTCCAGACGGGTCTTCCTCCGAAGGATCTGGGCGTGGAGCGCTGGGCTTATGCATTCCAGGACCCTCATCTGGATGTTGGTCAGACTGACCCGGCACCCCTCTGTATCCTCTGCCTTCATGAGGCGCCGGGCCTTGTTGAGGGTCTTGGACCTGAAGTCCTCCCAGCGCTTCCGGACGTGCTTGATGTTGCGGGTTGCCACCCCCTCCGCGTTGATGGCAACCACTACATCCTCCCAAATCCTCTCCCATCCTTCCTTGTCGGCGCACGATGGTGTGAAGAGGGCATCATAATACCCCAGAACTTGCTCCACCAGGACACCAACTTCCTTATCACTGAAGCTGGTGGCCCTCCGCCTCTCTGGCTGGGGGTCGCCAGTGGTCTCGGATGGTGTTTGCCCCAACATGGCGACCACCAAGGCAGGTGTGGGTGGGCAACTGGGTCCTGGGGCTGGGCTGTGGAGCAATGGTATCCCAGTCGGGAGTCTTCTGTTCCAGCAGGGGTGGACACAGCAACTGGACCCCTGCAGATGGCTCACGTGCAGGCACCAAATAGCAGTGCACGTGGGCGTCAGGCAGGCAGGCAGCAGCAGATGGCAGGTGGGAGCGTGCTCGGGGCTCTGGGGGGGAGGAAAATAGCCTTTTGGGCAGGAGCGTGGTCTTCCGTGTGTTGTCGCGTGGCCAGCTTGATACAGAGTGATTTGGCACGTGAAAAAAGTGCACGTCAGCGTGTAATTCGAGGAAAGACCCTTAATGCGTAAGTGCGTCTGTGACGTAACACGCACAGGCATTTCCCTCAACACGGGTGCATAGTGGATCAGCACATGAAAAAACCACACGTCCGTGTGTGAATGCGTGTAATTCGAGGAAAGGGCCTAAGTGCGTAAGTGAGGTGACGCGCACGGGCGTTTCCCTCAGCACTGGTTAAAGGTGAGCGGGGCCAGCAGTTCGCTGTACGTGCCTTTCGTGGAGACCGACGTGTGTGTTGCTACTTTGTTGTTTCGCGCGCCATCACAACTTCACAGTGGATCAAGGACGTATCTCTTCTTTTGGCGGGGGTATTGGCTATGCGTGTTTTTCATCATCATGCTAGTCTGATGGTGAGTCGAGCACGCTATTCTTCCTACTGCGGGTGCCCCTGTGTATCGCGTACCCGTTTTCAAGGTCATCGTAGCCTGCGTGTCCCACGCGTACACGTTTTTCATGTTCCTGGGTGCCACCGCGTACTGCGGGAGGTTAATTCCACGCACGTAGGCTGCATGGGTTGCGTGCACGGTTTTACTGCAGTTTTGGGGTGCCTGAGCGTTGTGTGACCCATCACTTAATCACCGGGGTCACATACAGCCTTGCAGGTCAAGGGGTGCTGTTAACATCTTGCATCCCACCCCCTTCACCCCAATTGCCCAGGACAATTGTCGTGTACACCTCCCATTGGCACTGTGCCATGGTTGGGATGCCAACAAACGTGAGGGGCGCCTCAGCTGGGCGTACTCCTCGTGGTGGGCATGGTCAGGGACGTGGCCGGGGTGACCAGGGAGTCGGGGGACTCCAGGGTATCCAGGGTGGCCGCAAAGGGGGAAGAGGTAGGGGTGCGCTACTTCGGCACAATGTTGTGCCATGTGTTGGTGCAGTCATGCCACCACCCCCTGTAGTTCCGGGAGATGCAGCTTCTGCATCTGGCACTGGCGCCCATGTGACCCGGCAGTCCGTTTCATCGACTGCCACGGGCCCAAGGGTAGTGGTAGCTGCAGGTGCAGCTGTGGACACCACCACCCAGGCTCAGGGTCTGCCAGCGCATGCTGCGTCGGCACTTGAAGAGTCCATGGAAGATTTCCAACAGGGCAGGAGGAACACCATAGGTGCACGCAGGGCTGCCCTGACCGAGACACGTGTCCCTGGGGCAGTAATGTCATCTGCTGCCTCGACCAGCCGGCTGTTGGCAAGTGCAGGGGCAGATGCAGCCAACAACACCCCAGTTGTGAGTCTACCAACCAGGACAGTCGCAGTCAATGACCCTGCCACAGCGGATGTTGCTGTGCAGGGTCCATTCGAGGGCACCCAGCAGCCACTAACGCAAGTCAGGCCTTTCGTCGTCCTTCCACCTGCCACTCCGTTGGCTCAATCCACCACTGGCCATACTGATCAGGGCGGCATTTGCCAGCCAGGGTCCGCGCCACTCTCCAAGAGGAGGTGGTTGCACCTGCAGAACAGGCTGGGACCCCACACACAGCCACAACCTCCTGCACGTCAAGGAAGAAGCCTTTATGTGCGCACGAACTGGACTTCCTCGTGGAATACGTGCGGGACCACAACCGTGACATGCTAGTGGGGCCTAATAGTCAAACTACGGCTGCCCACCGTGATACCCACTGGAAGCAAGTTGCGGAACATGTGAGTGCATTCGGCCATGAGGTGCGCACGGTGCAAGAGTGCAAAAAGCGTTGGAATGACCTCAAACGCAGCGCTAAGGCAAAGCGTGCCTCAAATTACAACATGACTCTGGTGACTGGCAGTGGGCCGACACCTGAGGAGGAAGACCTAAGTCCGCATGAGTCACTCGTTGCGGAATTCATACCACCTGAATCGTTCAAAGGAGTGGGAGAGATGCCGGACTTTGATGCCCAGTCCAGTGAGTGTTGCTGCGTGTTTGTTGAGGTCATGTGTGTTTTACTTGTGTGATGTGTTGCGCATGACTGCCACTACATGTCATGTGTACATGGTTCAGATGTGCAAGTAATGCAATGCTTCACTGATGCATGGCTGCTCTGCAGGATGGTGGACATGTGGAGCAGACGGGGACTGTCCTCATCACCACACTTGCACCCTACTCACATGATGGTCACCTGGAAGCTCCTCCGGTCTATGTTCCAGCTAGCACACTGGCCCTTCTGCATGTAGCCTGGGGTGTCCTTCCTCTCAGTACTGGGACTATGTCATAGCATGACTGACGTGCATGTGTCCTCTGCCTGCATGTGGGTACTCCACGTAGGCATGCTCCCTTGCCCCTCCACCCCCCTGCACCCCAATATCACCTTTGCACTGGTCTGCATCATTTTGCCGTAACGCAATGGCCTGTTCATGCATCCTGTGCACATGCTAACTTCCACCAGCTAACCTGCCAGACACATGCAGTGGGGTACATCCTTTGTACTTGATGCAGGGTGTGTCACATGGACTGTGCAGATGTCAGATGCTCCTCAGGGACATGAGTGCCCATTCATGTTACATGTGCTTTCCATGCATGGCCCTAAGTGTCCTTGACTATATGATCATAGTAGTACGTGTCCAGGGTGACCTACATTTCATGGCATTTCATCAGCCTTCCCATGGCCACTGTGGCTCAGTCCTGCGTCCCACACGTTTAGGGTGTGACAGTCTGTGTGGGTCACAGGCCTCAGCCTGTTTCAGGCCCACTGACTCTGTCCAACTGGTGTAGTGTCTTCTGCACACATGGGTGTACTACTGAGGGCTCATCATGTGGCCTGCTTACTGTCCCATCATCATCTCCTGTGTTTTCAGTTGACTCAGATGATGCAATTGATGCTAGTCAACACTGTCTGCCGATACACAGGTCTCTGGTAATCCTTTTGATACGTGCAAGGCATCCCTGCATTTCCACTTAGGGGGAGTGGTGCTTTGCTTGTAGCCATGCAACCCATTGCATGCACTTGACCTTTCACTGCCTTCACGTTTTCTGATACACATCATGAAGTACTTGTACATGTAGATAGTGAGTAACGTTCAAATGTTCTGCACTGCATCGAGCCACTTCTGAGTGGTATAACACCCTTCTACATGACTAAGCACAGTAGCAATGTGAAGTTGACCCGGCATGCATGGCAGGTTTTCTTTTGTGTGTGACATGTCTGCTTAATGTGTTGGCTGTCTGTGTGATGTCTATGTGTGTGTGTGTTGTGTACTTCTAACATGTGTATTGATCTTTTTTTCTCTCTACTTTTCAGATGATGACACAATGGAGCCGGAGGATGGTGTTGTCATGCCAGGCACAGGGTTGTTATCACTACAGCAACCCGGCACAAGTGGGGGTCGTGGGGTGGTAGACCACGAGAACCCACATGTGCTACAGTCCATCTTGTCTTTGGCTCGCAATGAGTCCAGCCCAGATGACCACTCTGATGTCCATGTCGAATTGGAGGTGCATCAGGTCCATACGTCAGGGGTGAGTGATTCTGATGTGGACACTCCTCTGTCCGCAACACCTGCACTGAGGGGTCAGACAGTGGTGGGACCTCCGCCTGTGGTGGATCGGGACGCAGGGTCACCCTCCACACCAGTCGCTGATGGGCCTGGGCCATCATGTCGATGAGGGCATGTAGTCGTGCAGCCGCGGGCGGTGCCAACCCAACGAGGACGGCCGGTCCTTGGGTCCAGCAGGTGTCAAGGCTAGCAGCGCAGTGGCTGTGCGCCACCGAGGTATTCTGAGTGGGAGCAAGACATGACTGCCAATTCAGAACGCCAGGGGGCAGCAATGGTAAACATCGCTGTGAGCATGGAGCGTGTGGCCCAATCCGTGCTCCCCCCTGCCAGGCAGGTACTTCTCCAGCAGCGAGCGGCACAGTCCATGGCCCGCTCTCTCAGGCTGGGCATGGCGGGCTCAGACAGAGCACGCCGGGCTGAAATGTTGTCTTTGCGTCAACCAATTGCTGCTCACGCAGAGGCACACATGGAGGCCCTGAGAGCTGAGTATGATCCCTCAGATCCACTCTGGGTGTCCTCTTGATGTCCCAGAGGGCGCGGTCAGAGGAGAGGTTTGTGCAGCTTGAGCGTACCATCTCGGCTGAGCTACATGCTTGCCGGGAGGTGCATCCATTTTTGATGTCCTGGGTGTTAGTCTTAGCAGTGCACGGTGGTGGCGCGAGTTATGGTAGTTTAGCTTACCATAACTGGCGAATTTCTGGGGTTTTTCGATTTTACTTGAAACCATAACGTTCCTTTAACAAAGTTTTTTCTTTGAATTTCATAGGTTTTTATTAGTCCAACATAACCATAAATTCCCTTTAACAAAGTTTTTTCATTGAATTTCATAGGATTTTATTAGTGCAACTTAACCATAACATCCCTTTAACAATGTTTTTTCATTAAATTTCATAGGTTTTATTGGTGCAACTTAACCATAATGTCCCTTTAACAAAGTTTTTTCATGGAATTTCATAGGTTTTTATTAGTCCAACTTAACTATAATGCCCCTTTAACAAAGATTTTTCAGTGAATTTCATAGGTTTTTGCCAGTTCATGCTATTTTCCTACAACTTACTAATATCATACTTACCCAATATAGCAATGTTTGTGTTCAATTTACAACGTGCTACTCTGCCATTTCCCACCTTCTGGAATCATTTTTAACACTTCCATACACTTTTTGCAACTATTTCAACTAGTTTTGCATCCGTAGACGTCTATGAACATCTGATTTCATAGCGAACCTTCCGGACAGTGCCACATGACCATACGCTGGTGCGCGGCATAATGACGTGTCCGAGAACCCGTCTGCACTTCACAATAAGATCTCTGCTTCAAGGACAGTTCAGAACTGCATTTTCTACTGATCTAGGAACTTTCAACTTCAAAATTTCCCTTGCACAGCTCCAACACGTATTCCTACTCATTATCCATTAACAATCGAGTACACAGCACATACTTTTAGCAAAACTGCTATTTATCTTAAAATGGCATCAGCTAATGCCATCCCTCCTCCCCAAGAGCCACCACCACTGCTGTAATCAAGGAGCATGAGAAACACTGCCCCTTACCTTAGAAATAAAACACGCGTAACATTTTCCCTTGTCCACCTACCCCTCCATATTAGTGTTTGGTTCGTCTTCCCTCATTTCCCTCCCCACCTTTCGTTCTCAGCTCTCCTGCCAAAATAAATACATCCAAAAACAACAAAAGACATATTCCTTTAGGAACCACCTTTCACAGTTAAAAAATAGAACTAAATAAAACATGTATAGACTCCATCTACTTTATATTTCTCAGTAAAGTACATAAACTCAATAAGATTTTCCAACATTTCCATTTGCATTTTGTGTTATGCTAATGGGAATATTGTGGCGTTCATCCTCCGTTCCAGGGACTGGAACGGTGGATACTGGCCCAGCAGGCCAAGTTATCAGCCCAAGCGAAGCGAGGGTGGATAACAAGGTCTCTGGACTATTATCCCCCCATTCCAGCCCCTGAAATGGGGGATCAAAGCCATTAGCACCCTAGGTTCCCAAAGTTGGAACCCAGGGTGCTAAAAAAGAGGATTTTTCCAAGAAAATCATTTTCCAAGATGGCCACCATGGAAAGGGAAGGAGAGGGTTGCATAAAGGGCCCCTCTTCGCTTTCCATGGCAGCCTGCAGAAGGCAAAAAAGAGTACCCTATGACCATATTACCACAAGCATATTATTCTTCCCTTCCAGATCTATCCTAATTTCGAATAACTTTACCACAAAGCCAGTCCCAGGTGGACATGGCCACTTTAATCCTATGTTTTGTCCCTTGTGGTCATGACCAGTAGCCAGATTGTCCGGATCATGAACCTATTCCATGATTTGACAATCTGGCCACTGCCCATGGCCACAGGCTACCCCTCAGTCACTAAAGGTATACCGCTATTTTTTGTAGCTACATTATGACACTTGTCAAATAATAAAACACTGGCACATTTGCAAAACCATGCTTGTAGGTCCTTGCCAAAGCTCCTTACGCAAGTTTTCTGGAAATCTACCCATGTTTTATTTTTTTAAAAGTGTCAAATGTATGCACATACAATCGTCATATAACTTAGCCCCCACTTGACAAAATCCATTCAGACTTTACGAAAACATCTGTATCTAGATCTATAATCTTTTTGCAAACCTTTGTGTAGATTTGTCAAATGGCACCTCATTCATAAGCCTTTACATTATTTTGGGTGCCCCCTCTAATTTTGCCCCCTCATGACAGAATCCACCAATCTTTGCATACTCACTCAAAATAGGTCAGAAATATACATGCTAAATTTCATGCAGTTCCATTAAGTGGTGCCAAAGTTATAAGCCATCCAAGAACTGCATTTCACCAACCCTGTAATGCTGAGGTGTCCGCAAACTTTTCAGGACTGTTCGCGACCATCAGGACTGTTTGCGGACTTTTGCGGCAAAAAACAACAGTTTTATTGCTTCTTGCAGCCATATCCCATCCCAACCTCATCACCCCCCACCTCCCCAGAGATTATTTGATAAGTTTGACAAGTGCAATGTTGTGTTTTTTAATATGTTTTTACCGCGATGTCTGCGGACACCGGCCGCTGTCGGCGAATCCAAGATGGCGGACATTTCCAAAAATCTGACGCACTGCACGCTCTTCACCATCCAATCAGCGAACACGTTGCATGTCCGCGGACATGACGCAAGCCGATTAATCAATCGGTGTCCTGTCCGCGGAGCGAACAGACCTACTTTTTGGTCATTTAAAAATAAAATACTGGACGGATTTTCATCTAATTTGCAAAAGCATGCTTTCGGGACCAAGCCGCTGCTCCTGCCGCAAATTTGGTGAAAATCCGTCCAGCGGTTTGGGCTGTAGGCGTGAGCAAAGTTTTTTCCCCATTCAGTCTATGGGAAAAAAGAAATTGTGGGACCCCCCCTATAACTTTGCCCCCCCTGGACCAAACCTCACCAAATTTTGCAAAGAAATTCAGAGTGGGCCATATACTTTTGCAAAGTTTTATGTGGATTCGTCCAGGGGGAGCGAAGTTATTAGCCACCCAAAAAGTGCTCTTCCTATGGGTTTAGCAACTTAACCATAACTACACGGCCACTACCGTGGACGTGTAATATATATATACATACATATATATATATAATCTGGATATTTGATGTCACAACTTTAGTAAGCCACGACCTGTGAAAGAGAAGGGCTGAAAATATATTTCAGCAGAGAAAACAGCTGAAAATCAAGGAAGGGTCGAGAAAGCTGTCTGGCCCAGTGTCAAGGGTTGGGGCAGGCAAGAACTGGTTATCTATTCAAGGAGATACAAAGAGCGTGGGAAGCGAGGCAAGGTCCTGTTATGGTGTGACGGAAAGATACTATGAGTGCTAAGTTTTATTCATTTAATATCATTAAATGCAAAGAAGGAGCTAAAAAATAGTCACCTGTCACATGGGGTAGATGGAAATAGAATATGGGCAAGCAGCACTGAGTCTTGAAGATGAGAACATGCTCACACTCCTTTCTATTCTCAGGAGCAGTGATACTTTGCAAGGCCAAGTTCAAAGACAATTCAAATGTCAGGCGGTATTAGCAATGATGGATGATGGGCTAATTGGGTGGGGAAGCAGGGTCAAGTCCACCCACCAGCACCTGGGGTACCAGCTTGCATGCTGTTAGCGAGTCGAATATTCCATAAGGGTACAAGTGCACCAACCAATTATAGAGGGCCATGTATTGAAGAGCCCTATGGTTAGAGAGTCAATGGTGTGTTGTGTAGCTAACAAATATCGAGCATGACTTGTACAAGGGGTGTGCACAAGTTGTCCACCTAAATATAGAGACCCAATCACAATCCAATCCCCTACATAAAGTATACCTAGATGTTCCCCGTAGATCAACCACAATCCTAAATAAGTTTTCTTAGTATGCCACATAGTAGGACGTCCTGTATGACAAGTTTTCGCTATAAGAAAATGTTTTATGTGATGCGTTAACATTATGCTGTGAGACGTCCGTTGATGTCTGTTGTACTCCTTGTTTTAGATAATTGAGAATAAAACAGAATACGTTTTGCCAAGAGTCAGTCTTATTATTGGTGTAAGAGTTATTCTGCATCCCCATCCATCTAACCACGCGCTACCTCATTTAAAAGGGGCTAATGGTTCACGTGGTAGCATGTCAGATGGTTAAAGACCCATCGATTAAGTAGAACCAGTGTTTTGGACGATCGGGCACCCTTCGTCATCTATCCGGAAGATCGCAGGGTTTCCTGTGGAGAGCAGCCGCCATAGAATTCTTGCAAGACAAAACGAGAAAGGTAGGACGGGTCCTCTTTGAGGAAATCACTCCTGGTCTCCACAGGTGCTTTGCGGACGGAAGGCGAAAGTGGTCGATTGGAGAGGGGAGCCAATTCCGAAGGCATCGAGCTGAAAGAGGGAATGGTGAGTAGACTGAGGGGAATTGCAAATTGTGTTCATAGGATTGTGGTAGTTTAGAAAAGTAACAGGGTAGGTTAGAAAAGTAACAGGGTTGATTATAAAAGTAATGGAGAGTGTTTTTAAGTGTAAAATAAGAGAAAAGAGATAAGGCCTGGGATTTCTAACTCAAGGAGTTTTAGAAGAACTCATCTCAAACCCCAACAGGGGTAAAATAGGCGGTGCATACACCGGTTTATCTTGAATTAAACTTTAGCCAGAGTATTTTAGGGGCAAGATGACGAAGATGAGTACCATGGTGTAAATGTAAAAGCGTCGACTAGTCTGTTTGTTTGTGTGTTCTGCAATTGAAGAAAGGTGTTAAAGAGCAACAAGAATAAGTTGTGTAAATTTGAAGTAAAGATAAAAATGTATTGCCTATTTAAGGTCATTGTCGGCACTGACCAAAAAGTAGGTTGAGGTCTTTCAGAAACAGAGGTTTTGAGCGGTGAGTGTTGGAGCGCGCTCATATTTGTTATTTTTATAAACGTATCTGTGTAAAACACTGGTAAGTATTGACAGTCAATTGAGACTCGTCACAATGGGAGATATTACTCTGCTGATGCACTTGTGTGAAACGCTGCCAAAACATATGCCTAAGCTCAAACAGTAAAGTGCAGAGTGGGTAAAGTGCACAGCAGATAAAATGCTTATGCCATGGGCGCAAGGAGGATCACTGTCAAAAGTGGTATTGCAACACATGACCACATACTTGCACGCTGCGTACACGGGGAAGAAACTGGAAAAGCGGTTAGCTATTTTAGAGCTTTGGAAAATGTACCAAGAGGAGAGAGAGGATCCGCCACCTGAGGAGTGGATGCTTACTCAGTGCAGGGAGGAAGGTGTTGAGCCTTCTGCTCCCCTTACCTGACCCGAAGTAAATGGCGAGAGTACAGAAGACGTAGGATTGTATCAGTTAAAGGAACTGAAAGCGGCGACAGGGTATAGTAATCTGATAAACGAACCACCTGCTTATAGCAGTGACAATAGTCCAGAAGAGACCAAAAGAAAGGAGGAGATCTTTAAGATCTTACGGGACAAGGAGGAGAAAAGTGAGTGATCGACTATGATGACATACATAGAACGAGAGATTAAGAGATGGAAAGGAGAGAAGGATAAAGCTGATGAGGTAAGGCTCATACAGAACGAATGGATGGGAGGACAGATATTACTCAAGCTCAATGGGAAAAGTATTGATGAAGTCAGGCAGAGGGAAGATCAAGACGAACAGGAAAGGAAAGACGGAGAATGAGAAAAGAGATTGAAGGAGGATGAACACAGGAGAAAGAACAGACAGAGGCGAAAACAGATGTATCAGGAAGAGCAGCGAAAGAAGGAAGAAAAGGCAGAGGAGAAAAGAAAGTATGACAACAGGCAGAGAGCAATTGAAGAACAAGATAGGCAAGAACGGAAAAGAGAAGATGAGTAAGCACAGAAATTAAGGGATAAAGGGATACAGAGAAAAATAGGAAGACGGAAGATTGCAGAAAACTTGAGGAAGCCAAGTTAGTTCAGAAGAAATTGTCAAAATATTCCATAGAAGGGGCAGTATTGACAAGTGGAGAGGGACTGGGAATACAGCAAGCAGTGGGTACATCACAGGCAAATAATCAGTGCCAAATAGACCAAGGTGGGAATGGATTTGTGCTACAAGGCAGAGGAATGGCATATAGAGGAAGGGGTGGTTTTCAGAATAATCGAAGTGGTTTTCAGAATATGCAGAATGATAATCAAAATGCTCAAGGAGGATTTAACCAAGGGGGACTAGGTGGAAGGGTTCCTCTTGTTTGTTGGACATGTGGGGTAACAGGGCACTTCGCGCGTGTGTGCAGGAGCCAAGGGTATGTACAGAATAGGCAATTCTCAAGAGGGGGGACATCTTATCCTCCAGCATATAACTCACAATCTAGGGATGGGTACACCCAAGATCAGTGTACCAGGCAGAAGCGGTGCAGATGCAAAAGGCATTGTAGCCACAGCAAGCACCATTGAATCCACTGCAAGGGCAGTCACAGCATGCACCCATGCAAATACAGCAGAACTCAAACATGGGACAATTATTACACCTAGCAAAGGGGGTGTCACTGTGGTGGGAGGAAGTTCCTTCACCGGTGCAGGGGTATGTATGTATCCACAACAGGACAGCTCAAAGGGTGACTTGATGTGTTCAGTACTATCAGTGACACCAGACCCTCAAGAGGAACCAAGGGTTGATGTGAAGGAATAAATGTTTTATTTTCATACAAAAACAGTACAATCAGAACCAATTTACTATGAAATTATGCAAACTTAATATAACAGATATACCCATAAAGCAGTCTTAACACAATGCACAAACAAAATACAAAACAAAACAAAGCAAAGCAAAACAAAAAACAGACTTTCCCAATCTTAAAATTATGTTGTAACAATGCCTGTCAAATATCCACTCAATAGGGTACATTTGTGAAACAACAATGCAACCAGATTATACTGTTGATACAATGGGGCATCACATAAACTGAATAAAGCTCATTCAGCAAGCAATTAAAGCGACAATTGACCATAGGTGTCCAAGAACAGACCCCAAAGGTCATTGAATTTGTCAGATTCATCTTTATACGTTGAAATAGTTTTTTCATACGTTGACACAGTTAGCAGTTTTTCCACCCAATCATCGGGAGGATAGCTCAGGGGCAACATGCTCGCCTTGGAAGCAAGACAACACGGAGCACCACAGGTTCAATCTCCGGGTCCGCGCTTAGAACCTGCTGGGTATTAAGCGTGTTATAAATAACCTATCATATCATATCATATAATATCATCATATCGATGTTGAAGCTGCTGGGGGATTTCCAAGCACACAAGAACATTCTTTTTGTAAGCATACTGTCTCTTAATACCCATATTTACTTTGAAAATGAAAGATTTCCCAAGGGGGTGACATCCCCAAGAATCGGAACTTTGGCTTTTCTCGGTATCTGGCATTGGAGCACTTGGTCCATTCGTTCACATATCTCTTCCCAGAAAGCTCTGGTCTTCACACAAAACCACAGCAAGTGGCTTAGAGTACCCACTGATTGGTTACACTTCCAGCATCTGTCATTGTTTGAGAGTCCTCTTTTAAACATTCTCTCTGGCGACCAATATACTCTAAAAAAGCAGTTTTGTTTGCATAGCTCTAAGTCCCCAGTCCGTGCTCGAAAACCGGACATTGTTGCAACATCTCTGCCAGCATTCACAGCTAACTTCCTCACCCAATTTCACGGCCCAGACAGCTGCAAGTTCAGGGACCCCCCTCCTTTTTTATGCAAGGATACTATACACTGTGGCTGCCGGATGATTTGCTTGGGCACAAAGTTCCATTGTAAGCCAGGCTGTACTCTGCCCAAATTCTCCAGGTCTAAATTTAAGTTTGGCAGATATTAAGCCTCTCAGTAGTCTATATTTGGCATAGCTGCAGTCTAGCAGTCCAAAAATCTTTGTTAGTTGTTTGAATGGAACCCATGATCCGTTATCCAGAAGGTCTTTGATATATCGGATTCCACTTACGTACCAGGACTCCCAGAATAGCACTTTCCCTTGCCTGGTTATGGATGGATTCAGCCAGATTGATGCTTCTGGATGGATAAAAGGGTCACACTCCAGGCGTCTGGATAAGGATTGCCAGCATACACGTAAAAAGGTACTAAGTTGGCTCAGCTGTCGGCTACCCTTCGATGTTGTCGATAATAAGTCATGGGGTTCCAGCTGGAAGACACAGTTGGATTCTAACTCAGCCCATCTTTTTGGTTCAATCTCCGTCATGCAGGTCAAATGCCTCATTGAGAATGCTAAGTGGTATTCTGAAAAATCTGGCAAATTCATACCCCCTTGATTTAAAGGCAATTGCAACTTTCTTAAGGCAATCCTTGGTTGTTTACCATCCTATGGGAATCTCTCCATTAGACCATCCAGTTCCTTAAAGATTATTTGACTCTTGGTGCCATATTCATCTTTATGCAATTTACTTTGCCCCATAACAAATGCCTTACCAGCGACCAATGATCAATATCTGCCCTCGGCTTTGACAACAGGCAATCGAAATTGATCCTTTTTTAACTTCTTTTTATTATTTTCATCATAATAAACAGAAAAAAAAACAGATCAAAACAGCATCGAACTGAACCCACCTCCACCCCCGAACCCTTGCCATAGCGCCAATGGTCCTTCCCGCCCAGTCATTTCCCTCCCAACCTTTTAACCGTAGATGTCCAACAGCTTGAGTCTTTGAGGGCACCATTGTTCAGCTGAATTCCCCTTTCAGATAGGCCAGTGTCTCTCCCCAATCCGCCGAGATGTTCTCCAACTTATTGTTGGCTGCATAAGATGCCCATTCCATTGAAACTATATCCCACATTTTCCTTACCCACTCTTGCTCTGTCGGGATCGTGGGGCTCTTCCACCTCTGAGCAATGAGGGCCATCACAGCCAATGTGAAAATCACTTTCGCCTTAGTTCTTCCTCGCCTCTCCTCTTCGCCCCCCAGCCCTCTCTTCCCCAGTAAAACCTCTTGGGGATCCTGACTGGCTCCTTCCCCCAATGCCTGAGAAAGGGCCTGTGCGACATCGCTCCAGAAAGGCCTGATAATGGGGCAGTCCCACCATATGTGAGCTGCTGAACCTTCTTCCCCACAGCCCCTCCAGCACTTCCCCGCGGTTGCCGGGTACATCACGTGTAGGCAGGCCGGAGTATAATGCCAACCATACATATACTACCAAGCCTCCTGCAACTGGATCGCTTTTGCCACCTTTGGGATCTGCTTCCATAACCTCTCCCAGTCCTCTTGTCCCATTCTGACCCCCGGCTGCTGTTGCCAACCCCTCATATACTCCCAAGTAATTTCCGGGCCCGCAGACTCTGGTTGCCTATATAGATCCGAGATTAACCCTTTGGACCCCTCGTGGGTAGTAAGAAACCGTTCAAATTGCGTTAGGTCCCGGGTCGCAGCCTTCCTTACCTCCCCAGACATTACCCAGTGCCTAATATGGAAGTATCGGTGCCTCTCCCGCTCTCCTACCCCAAACTCCTGCTTGCATTCCTCAAACGTTTTCACCCTTTCACCACTGCACATGTCCCTCAGAGTTCAACAAACCCCCCTCTCTCACTTCAGAAATGCCCCCCTCTCCAACCCCGGTGTGAAGTCCCCATTTTTGAAGATTGGAGTGAACGGTGATGGGAAGGTCGTAATCCCCCGCTTCTCCACCGCCCTGTCCCAGCTGTCCACCACTCCCTTCGTAATAGCACTTAAGTATAGGTGGGACGGTCTAAGCCTTCGTGGGAGCCACAGTACTTCCCCCAAATGGTGCCGAGCTACAGCTCTATCCATTTTCACCCAATGCTTAAGATAGTCCTCTGAAAACCATTCCCAGGCCCCCCTTCTCCTAGACGCCATTAGCAGTCACCTGGACAAACGTGGCCTCTTACCCTCCCAGACAAATTCCTTGACCGCCCGATCCAATTTCTTAAAAAAACTTTCCGGGACCGGCAGGGGGATAGCCTGAAACAGATAGAGTACACGGGGGAGAACCACCATTTTGAGAACAGCCCCTCTTCCCAACCAGGATATTCTCAGAGCGCCCCATTTCCTTAAGTCTTTTTTGATTGCCAATAGTATGGGCTCATAATTTGCCCCGTACCAGCCCGCCAGCGAGGGTGTGATCCTGACTCCCAAGGAACGCAGCCCGGATGGACTCCATTTGAACGGGGAGATAGCCCTTGTTTCTCTTGCTTCTTGTTCCCCTAGTGACAGATTCATTAACTCTGACTTCTGGAAGTTAACCCGTAAACCTGAAAGCTCCCCAAATTTAGTCAGTAGTTCTATGCTTGCCTTGATGGAATCCTTTGGGTTTGTTAGCGTGAGCAACATGTCATCGGCAAAGGCCACTACTCTATGCTGCCCCCCCCAAATGGTATACCCTAAATATCTTCTGCCTCTCGGCCAGGAGAAGTGGCTCCAAATATATTGCATAAAGCAACAGGGAGAGGGGGCACCCCTGCTTCGTCCCCCGCTCCAGTCTGAATGGCTGAGAAATTTCCCCATTCACTAAGATCCGCGACGTGGGATTTTTATAATTAGCAGTGACCATTTTTATAAACCCTGTCCTCAGGTCCATTCTTTCCATCACCTGGAATAAGAACGACCACTCCACCCGATCAAACGCCTTTTCAGCCTCAAGCTCCAAGAAGATCGCTGGAGTGGTCGTCTTGCGGGATTTCTCCACCAAATGAGCCACTCTCCTGATATTATCAGCGGTTTGCCTTCCCAGCACAAAACCTTGCTGGTCTTGGTGGATTAAAAAGGGTAGGTGCTTTTCCAGGCGCTTTGCCAATATTTTGGTTAAAATGTTTGTCTCCGTGTTTATAAGGGCAATAGTACTGTAGGAAATACATTCCTCCGGGTCCTTCCCCACTTTATGAATAAGGGTAATTTTGGCCTTCTCCATCGTGGGGGTAATTCCACCCCCAGCGCCAAATGTGTTAAATAATTGTGTTAAATGCGGGACCAAAAGATGAGAGAAAGTTTTATAGAAGGAGGCCGGATAACCATCAGATCCAGGAGCTTTGTTGTGGGGGAGTGACACTATGGTGGCCCTAACATCATCCTCCGTGATAAGTCAGCCCAGATCTTCGCCGTCCTCTCTAGATAGTCGCGGAAGAGACAAATTCCCCAAGAACTCTTTCTGTGGCTGCTGGTGTGGGCACTGTGAAGAGTACAGCGCTCCATAAAATTCAACTAGTCTCCCCTTTATCTCTTCGGCCCGGTTGAGTCTCTTACCCCCTCATACTTGATAGCCATTATAACCTTCTGCTCCTTTTGTCCCCTCAGGAGGCGAGCTAGGAGTGAATCTGCCTTATTGGCCTTTGCGTAGAATTTTTGCCTTACCCTAAGCACAGCCTCTTCCACATTTTTGGTCCTCAAGATCCCCAGCTGGCCTTCCGCCAACCTGTATTCCCTATGGGCCTTCCTTGTAGGGGTCTCCCGTACCCGTGCCCTGGCGACCTCGACCTCCTTTTCCAGCTGTGTTTCTAGACCTCTCAGTAGCCTATTTCTCTCCGCCTTCATAGTGATGAGTTCCCCCCTCAAAGTCGCCTTGAAGGCGACGCACCTTGTGCTCTGGCTTGTGTCCAAGCTCTATTGTTCCTCTTGAAGAAGTCCCGGATCTTGCCTCCAATCTCCTCCCGTATCACTTGGTCCCTCAGGAGTTCCCCCGGGAATTTCCAGCTCCACACCCCCGGCCTTCGCCTCCCAAGCCGCATTTTCATTTGCACTAACTTGTGGTCAGCTATCCCCAGAGGGCCCACCTCGACAGCCTCCACTTCCCCCATCAGGCTGGCAGAGAGCCAAATGTAATCAATTCGGGACTGGGTTCTGTGGACATCAGAAAGAAAGGTGAACCCCACCTCATCTCCCCGTATTGCACACCATACATCTCGTAGCCCGGCCTCCTCCCATCTCGCCCTCAACTGGGGAGAAGCCACTGCTCTGCCCCCTTCCCTCTTATGCCGGGACCGGTCCCCCTTCCTATCCCAAGCAAGATTGAAATATCCCATCAATATCACTTGTCCCCTCGCAAAGTTCTCTAAAGTGCCCAGGGTTTCACGCAAGAACTGGTCTTGGCCCACATTAGGGCCATACACCGATGCAATAGTATAGCACAAACCCATTATCTCCCCCCTCACCATAATGTATCTCCCATTACTATCCCTAAGAATATCTTGGGGTCTAAAATTAATCCCCCTCCCAAAGGCCAGGGCAACCCCCCCTTTCTTCGTAGGGCCCGATGCAAACAATATCTGTGGGAAGCCCTTCAGACGCAGATGGCCCTCTCCTGCCTTAGTAAATGAGTCTCTTGTAATGCCAGCACATCCGGTTTATGAGACCTGGTAAATTGCTCCGGCTTTGTTCGTTTGAGCGGGGGAGTTTAGCTCCCTCACATTATGTGTTAGCCACCTAAATGCTACGCTAAGGCACAGAGCGCCCTCCCCGGCCAACTTGCCAACCGTACCCCAGGTTTTCCCTCAACATACCCCCCTCCCTTCCTGGGGGGGGCACAGATATCCTCCCCCTCCTTCTGCCCCTTTCATCTCCATCCTACCATCCCCCGAAATCCATCCTACTCCATTGGCAACTAATTCTTCCACACATCCCCCCGCCCTCCCCCGCCCCCTTTCGCCACCCTGAACTCCCAATTTAGGGTGAGGCCGCCCCCTCCCCCCACCCCCCTTGCTGATTCCCCCCTCGGACACTCCTGCCCTTGCTGGTTCCAGGATGTTTCCACCTCCGTGCCTCCGGGCCCCTGTGTAAAGCCCTTGTTCCCACCACCCCCAACACAAGGCCTCCAACCGAAAGTCTATGCCCCTGGTCTATCCCGTGTCGCCGCCCCCATTGCTCTCTTTGACTCTGCCAGAGTCCCCCGCCTCCAGCCCCCGCAGCGCCACCCTCCTCCTTCCTCGAGGCCCCTCCCCCACCGTGGACCATTCCCATGGTCTGCCCCTCTCCCTCTGTTTGCCCCAGGATGAGTTTTCCATGTCTAGTCGGATTGTACCGGCTGCCTCCTGCAGGGTGGTGGGTTGCCTCTGGCTCCCCTCCCACTCAAACACCAACCCGAAAGGGAAGGACCATTTTTACTGTATCCCCTTCTGGACCAGTTCCCTCAGTACCGGGCCCATTTGCCTCCTCTTCAACAGCGTACTAGCGGCCAGGACCTGAAACAGAGACATTGCTTGACCTTTATAAAGCACCGGTTCTCTCTGCCTTGCCGCTCTCAGTACTGCCTCCTTTTGGCTATACCGGGCAAAAGCAGCCAACACATCCCGCGGCCTGGTATTTGATCCTCCAGGGGTATGGCCCACCCTGTGAACCCTGTCTAGTTCAATCGTCCCCGGGGATTCCTCCCCCAGGAGCCCTGCAAAGATCCCCTGGATCTCTCCCTTCAGTTGTTGGGCGGTGACGGCCTCCAGCAACAATTTGATCCTAATGTTGACCCTTCGAGATCTGTTGTCCAAGTCTTCTATCATTACCTCCAAGTTCCTTGTTGCAATGACCAACCTATCTATGGCCTCACTATTCGCCGTTGTATTCCTTTCGCACTCTTGAAGGCCCCTTTCCGATAGGTCTGTCCTCTCCCCCCGCTGAGCCGTTTCCTGTCGCAATACTCCCAAGGCCGTGTTTAAGTCGCTCCTCATCAATTGAAATTGCTCCTGAAAGGTTTTGGCCAGGGAGTCCCTTAGGTTCTGCATTTCTCCTCGGAGGTCTTGCCTGGTCATTTGCGTCATCGTCTCCGGTCCTTCCTTATCCCATGCCTTCCTAGGCTGTTCGCCCCCTTCTTCAGTCCGCTCTCTGCTCTCCATTGCTGGCCAGAGTGAAGTCAAGGTTCCCTTGGGTTCTCTCACAGGAGGAACAGCGTTCCTTGCCCTTCCCTTGGGCCTGGAAAGCATCTATGGTAGGTCGCCCTGGTGGCTCAGTGACGTTGCACACCGGCGATCAGGCTCTTCGGAGTCTTTTCTATTGCTTGGGGGGGTCCTTCTTCCACCTACTACGAAGGGGACCAAGGTGGACCACCCCCACGTCAGCCCCGCTAGCCCAGGGCCCCCTCCGCCCCTACAATGTTGTGTGATATGCTGTCACCCCTTCCCTCGTTTGGGGGGGCCTCACGGTCCGCCAGGTCCTAGGCCAATCCAGCTGTGTGGGTGTCTTCTGCCCAGCGAGGACTTTTCTCTTGTCAATGCTTCTTCCTTCACCTCGAAGGCGGCTGGAGCCCACTCCTTCCCAGCCACCCCTCTGGGCCACCCCCGCACCCCACACTCCTCCCCCGTACAGGGGCCTGCTCACTTCGCAGAATGGGTGCACTCAGTCCTCCTCTCACCCCTACTTTCCCACTGCTCCACTCCTCACCTCCGACCCGGAGTGGGCCTGACACAGGTAGGGGGGCCCCAGGCAGCCAGCAGTCCGTTAATCCGTCACCTTGTCCCTGCCAGCGGCCCAGTCTGCTGGTGTACCTTCTCCGCCCATCCTCTGGGGCCTACTTGCTGCCCGCCTCTCACTGAGGCCCCCGGTGGGTCGCAGCTGCTGCTCGTGAAAGTGTTGTTTCTGGGGGGGAGGCACCAGATGTCCCCACGTCCGTTCTCCGGTCGCTTAGCCCTCTCCCGCGGCCCTGCTTGCTATGGGGCTCTGTCCACCCCTCCGCTGGGGTGACTCGGGCCACCTGGCTCTCTGTAGGGTCCGCCACCGGCCGCCGCTGCCACTTAAATGGGAGCCTCTCTGGGGGGGACCCTCCATTCCTCCTGTCCAAACACCTTCAAGATCCTGAAGCCCCCCGGTGGCCGGCGGGCCTCCACTGCCTCTGGTGTCTTTGCTTAAACCGGGTCTCCCCAGGCTCCGCTGATCACCTGTGCTAACTTCTCAAGCTGGGGGGGCAGGGACCACCTGCCCCCCCTCCACGCAACTCTGATGCAACACCGGGGGGCCCGGGTCCTCCTCGCGGGTCAGCCCGCGGCACCTGTCCTGTCTTCTAGGGGGAGAGGGGGAAACCCGCCTCTCCCAGCCGTGTCTCCCAGGTGGCGCCTCAGGTGATCCTGAGCGCCGCAGGATCCGCACCTCTGTGTCCCCGGCGGCGCCTCAGCTCCCCGCTCACTTCTCGCAGGATGGGGCGGGCAGCAAGGATCACCTGCACTGCCCCTCCAACCGACTTCCGTGCAGGTCCTGGGCACTGGATCCTCCTCTTGGGTCCGCGTACCGGCACACCAGAGTGCCGCTGGGGCTGCACCTCCACGATCCTGGTGCCCTCGGACTTCCCGATGTTGAGCCTTAGCACGGGGGGGTGGTGGGACCGCCCGAACCTGTCCTCGGGTACCGGAGCTGCCATCAGCACGTCTACACGGCCATCTTGGAATCCTTGGCAGTGTTTTTATCTCAGGTTTGATCCAAATTCCAAGGTATTTAATCTTCTTTGCACATCATGTAAAATCCGTGTAATGGAACATTGGATGCATGCACTGTCTTGAGACTGGAGGAATTTCTGATTTACTCCAGTTAATCTTGTATCCACAGACAACTGAGAATATCCAGATGTCTTCCATCAGGTAGGACACACCCAGCTCGGGTCCCGCTAGACCACCAATAGGTCATACGCATAAAGCCAGAGTTTTCCAATGTAACCTCTGTTTTCCTTAGCCCTGCGCATTATTGCTAGAGGTTCCATTGCAAGGATGAACAATAATGGAGAGAGCGGGCAACTTTGCCTTGTCTCTCTACTCAGCTCAAATGCTTTGGAAACCAGACCATTTGTGAGTACACTTGCAGTTGGACTTGCATACAGAAGACCCACTAAACCCCAAAAAATAGGGCCAAATCCCATCATCCTCAAATTTTCAAACATGTAGATCCCTTCAATCCTATCGAAGTCCTTCTCTGCGTCGAGTGAAATTGCAGCCACTGGAGTATCCAATTTGCCCCCTTCATTCGATGGTTAAGAGTAATTTTCGCATATTGTCCACCACGGATCTTCCATTGACAAAGCCAACTTGATTTTCATGTATCAGCTTATGTACAACCTTCTCTAGTCTTTTTGCTAAAATTTTGGCTAGCAGTTTGCAATGCATATTTATTAGACTGATGGGTCTGTAGCTTTCGCATCTCGTTGGAGATTTAACCTTTTTTAGTAAAACGGTCACCCATGCATGCCTCATAGTTGTGGGCAGCACTCATTTCTCAAATAATGTAGATTACACATTGCATAGGAGTTTGGGAGCACTTACTGGCAATTCTTTTTTAGTACACACTGCTGCAACTCGCTCATGTACACGAGAGGGAAAGTATTCAATGTCGGGAATTGCCATGAATTCTCAGGGATTCTCTAGAGCTACGAGTCGAGTTCCTTTTACTGATGAATTACCAGTCTCCATAGGAGAGTGAGACATGTCTGTTCCATTATTGTATTTACGGCAGACACCAGTTAACATTATAGGACGGGATTTAATGATGAAGCTTAACATGACGATTTCTTTCACTGATGGAGGTATAGTGTGCTCTACTCCACGGATACATTATATGAATGTGGCTGAATTCATATTGGCATTTACAGGGCAAATGGCTCTGCGAGGAATGCCACTGGAATGAGAAGTTTTTCTTTATGGGGTATGCATTCTGTTGACATGGCTACCCGGCTTAGTGGGAAAGATTATGAGAATACCTGATCAGTTCAGGCCACAGATACCTATAGATGAAGAGAGGGACAGACTATTCCCCTAGAGTTAGGTGCAGCCATAGTACGAGGGGAAATGGCAATGCTCGAAGGAACAGATGATGAGGGCAGTCCATGGAGAACAGGGATTGCCATAGATAAAGGGTATAGACTGACTGACGTCACTGACAATGACATTTTTAGAGATGATCCAACAGATGATGAAGTAATATTTGAAATGAGTTTACATATTGGTTTAGAATATAGAAAAAAGAGATCCCATAGTGAATGGTGATAGTGCAGCAGCGTCCAGCATTTTTTTTATGAAGACTTGAAAAAGGTGCTGAGCGCTTTATGGACTACGGATCCCTTTGACATAGGCCTATTGAAGGGCATAGGGGAGGGTAAAATAAAGTTGAAACCAGGAGCAATTTTACCTCGAGCAAGACAGTACCCCATGTCTCGAGAGGCGGATGAAGGGATTTTAAGACTATTTCAGCATTAATGAAACAAGGTATTCTGGTACCATCAGAATCATTGTGCAATGCCACGGTGTATCCGATAAAAAAATCAAAGGGAGGGTTGTGGAGATTTATACAAGATATGAGACCAATAAACCATATTGTAGAGGCAGAGTTTCCTTTAGTTCCTAATCTGGCGACTATACTATGCAGTATCCCAGTAGAACCACAATATTTCACAGGGATTTACTTGATAAATGTGTTTTTCTCAATCCCGTTGCACAAGGACTCACAAAGCTTGACTTCCTTTTCGTTCTGCCTAATCTGACTGAAACACAGTTGTTTGCCTCAAGGGCACTGTGAGTCCCCGTCGATCTTTAATAGGGTCCTTCAGATAGACCTAGGCAATATTGATTTGAAGAGCGCTGTGATACAGTACGTAGATGACATTTTGATTTGTAGCACTACAGAAGACCAGTGCAGGCAAGACTCGATCCAGTTATGACTATCTTAGCAGACAAGGGATACAAGGTAGATAAAGAGAAGTTAAAGTATTGTCAAGAAGAGGTGTTGTGCGTAGTCCAGTTGATCTCACATGAGGGAAAAAGGGTCACACCTGAAAGAGCGGAGGCGATCGTGAACGCAGCAAAACCGCACATGGTGAAGCAAATGCAGATGTTTTTGGGACTATGCAATTATGTTAGAGCATGGGTGTTTGATAGTTTGTACACAAGACCCCTTCTGCAAGTTCTCTAAAGAAAGCACAGGTAAACAATGAGAGAATAGAATGGACTGAGGAAATGGAGGGAGGATTTGAAGAGTTGAAGAAAGCAATTTGTACAGTTCCTGTTTTAAGAATTCCCAATTATGCTGAGGAATGATTTTTGTTTGCACACACAAATGGGACATTCCTGACAGAAGTACTTACACAGAGTACAACACTGCGGTATAAACCTCTGGCATATTACAGTGGGATTCCAGATCCAGTTATGAAGGGACACTTTCCTTGCGAACAGTTGCTGGCAGCAGCCGCATTCGTGATTGAGAAGTCTACCAGTATTGTAATGGGGGTGTTCGATGATGCTTTTTGTGGAGCATGCTTTGTTTGCTATTTTGGAGAAACCTAAGCGTACATTGACATCTCAGAGAGCTTCTGCATATGAGGTGATCATATTGAATCCAGCAATTAAATTAGTTATATGTAAAATAGTGAACCCTGACATGTTTATAGCTGAGCCTGTGGCAGAGGGTGAGCATGTGCATGATTGCGCGGATTATGAGGAGTTCTATGATGACATACCGTGCGTTAAAGACAATGTGTTTGCAGGAGGGGAGATTCTCTTTATTGATGGTTCTTTGAAAATTGATCAAGCTAGTGGATAAAGGCATTCTGTTGTCGCTGTGGTGAGACATAGAGCAAACAGCGATTTTGAGGTTTTAGCAAGTGCAAGACTACGTCTCACTTTTCAGCGCAAGCGGCAGAGTTGGTAGCGCTTGATGTCACGCTCATAAATCATGCAGGGCAGGAAGTGACAGTGTACAGTGACTCTGCCTATGTGACGTCAACCTTGTACGCAGAGCTAGCATGTTGAAAGGAGGGGCTACCTCTGAGCGGATGGTACTCCAGTGCAACACGCATCGTTATTGGACAGGCTTATTAAGTTACTACCACTCCCGTTAGCCATAGCAATAGTAAAATGCGCAACACATACTAAGCGAACTGACTTTATTTCTCACGGTAACGAAGCCACTGATGTAGAGGCGAAAAGGGTTGCATATTCACCAGATATTTCAAGTTTTGATACTCCAGATGTAAAGGAGAAAGTGGTCACGATTATGGTAGTAAATGAAGGGTTTAATCATTTACAGAGAACACAGTTAATGGAAATTCAGGGCAGTGCACTACAGGAAGAGCAAGAATTATGGAAACAAAGGGGGTGTTCTATTTCCCTCTCTGAAGCATTATGGCGACAAACCAGCACTGGGAAACCGGTGATGCCAGTAGCATTGTTAAAGGTAGCACTTGAACAGCTGCACTACCCTGTGCATTTAACTACGGATAGCCTTGCAGCAACTATTGAGGAGGTCTGGTTCGTACCAAACCTGTTTGAAAAACATTGCATTTTATATAGTAAATTGCATCGTATGTCAAAAGTTTACTGCTGGGCATACATTGATTAGAGGAGTGATTCCTCGACCGAATAGTCCTTTTCAGCATTTTCATATTGACTATATTGATATGCTGCAAGTATGTAGTGGATATAGGTATATGAGAGTGGTGGTGTGTCCCTTCGCCAGGTGGATTGAAGTAGTTTCCTGTACACACCCTGATGCCATTTGCACAGTGAAGTTTTAGTACGAAAAGTCTTTCCAAGATGGGGAGTGTGTGAGGTGCTGAGATCTGATAATGGGCCCCATTTTGTTAATGAAGTATTTGAAGAGATTAGCCTATTGTTGAATATTAAGCACGTTTTCTTCTGCTTATTACCCACAAGCGAATGGGATATGTGAGAGAATCAACGGTCTCCTTTAAGAGAGGATCGCAAAGCTCAAATTGACACTAAAGAAGGGATGGCTATATTGCCTACCCCTAGCTGTATATGCATTAATGAATAAGCCTGGGTCGGACCACCACCTCACACCCCACGAGTTAGTGACGGGGTGGTGAATGAGAACACCTTTGTCTCCTCCATCGAGCAGCAGAAGTGATGCCTCGAAGACTGCAGAACTGCTAGGAAATTAATTGTGTGCCTACTTGACATGTATGACCGCTCGTATCTCTGTCATTTCAAATCAACTCAAGCGCCAGGTCGGCCGGTCTCAGAACACAGATGAAAACCATCCAGCAACCGGAATTTCTGAACTGCTATCTGTACCTAGACATTTTGTTAGAGACACAATATTGATTTGGAACTTCACCAGAAAGTGACATGAGCAGCGTTTTGCTGGACTTTATATTGCAGAGAACGTTACTCCCTCAGCAGTGAAAGTCTAAGGGAGATGTGCTTGGATCAATCTGAACCATGTCAAACTCTACACTGGTAAGACCGTCGCAGATGGCACAGACACAGAACCGGGAGTGATCAATGAGGAGCAGGTAGCCGATGAACGCCGGAGGCAGAACAAGAGGGAGAATATCCGGTGGAAGCTGCGGCTGCCCGACATATCGCTGGCAGATGAGGTGCTAGCCAGGAACCAGCACCCAGAAGGAAAAATATTGTTGCCCTATGACCTTCAGCCACTGGATGTGGTAGGAGTGAAAGAGTCCATGGTGACGCATCGGACGGACCTAAGACAGTGACCCGTAACTCCAGCTTCTTCAAGAGACTCAGGGCCTATCACCCTGTTGACCATACCCCAGTGCGGGGTGAGATTGACCTGCGACCTGAAGGTGCTTGTAGCCCTGAAGGACTGTTGTCAGATCTGAGCCCAGGTGGGGAGGATGAGTTCTGAGGACGTGCAGGTAGGGGATATCCACAGAGGGAGTCCCGATGCCATCCGTCACGTCTGAAGCACTATGTGTTTGCTGATTAATGTTTGGTCAACATTGAACTGGAGTCAGGCACGGACTGTTACATGTATAAAGTTTTCAAGTTTAGCTGCAATTATGTTATGTTTCAATGTGTTGCTGCACTATCCTGGTTGGTTGTGGGATAATATTTTCATTGTTATGAAAAAAGAGGGATGTGGTGAGGTGAGTTACATGATGCCCGCAACAGAGTGACACAATTCTGTCGCAGTGAATAAAAGGGGTTTCCCCACGCATGCTCTCCAGAGTGCAGGCGGAGCCTGGACAGAACACATGTGTGTTTGTGTCTCTGTGGGGGCCGAGGGCTACCATCCTGTAAGGCCATTGGGCCTCACAACACAGGGCACTGCCCACGCCACAATAATTTTGTGGCACATTTAATAATTTGTGTGACGGCATATTGCTCATTATTGCCCATCCAGGGGCACACACAAACCGATGTATTCATGATGTATCCTTCATTACTTGTACTGGAGACCTGCCAAGATGGCGCTCTGGCTCATCAACTACACGCACAATGCTGGGACACTAGTCTGTCCTCAGTTTCCAGGCACGCTAATCTTAATATCTCTTAGCAACCGCTCACTTCACCCTACGCAGCTATTATATCGCTCACTTGCCACACCTGCACGCCACTGTGTGCCACCTGAACTCCTTATGAGGTAAGAATGTGTATATTGGCCGATCAATCTCATCTGTTCCCAACATTTGTAAAATGCAGTACAATGCATTGCAACACCTTACACACATATCTTTTCCTGCAATGCATGCAGTGACCATAACGTAACACTCACGGCGATCAGCGGATTGATCGCACAGTATTTAATGGGAGCCAGTCCATCGGCCAGTGCCCACAACACCTATAAGGTAACTCTTTGTTATTTCATGAACCGCTAATTTTAAAACTGTTTTCATCCAAACGGATAGTTTGCAGCAGTGTTTATAATGATGCACATGCTTCATTTATTCATTTCTATGCAGGCTACTGACCCAGGTGGTAGCAGCTATTTCATCGGATGCCTAACAGGCATCCCTCTTTATACATATGTATATGCTGTACTAATCTCCTCAGTGAGTATGACCTTTTTCATCCACCCAGAGTAGGCCACCACTATGAGCATTTGTCATTGGCAATGTTACTGACAATTTTTACATCATGCTTTCCCGCACAGAGGTTTGGGACAATAGTCAACATTTCAGGTATGGGGCAGTTAACATTGAATGCCCATTCCATTCTTAAAACCTTGCACCTCACATGCATGAATTGATCATGTAAGGTGCTTTCACGTGGTCATTGACAATGGTTTCCCTCCCCCTCTTTCATATTGGAGTACCACGCTATATAACATTAGTAGCCGGCACGCGCGGCTGAACAGGAATACTGTGTGGTGATTGACTCATTTGCGAGCCATACCACACAGTATTCCCGTCCATGCCGTGTGTGCCGGCTACTCTGTTCCCGGCGAGGGGCGTGGCAGCCCCTCAGCCAATGAGGAGGCACGAAACAGGGCAATCCCCGCTCCGAGCCTCCCCATGGCTGGAGGCTTCCTTCGTCCCCCGCCGGGGACCCAGGAATGATTTTTTTTCCCCCCAAGCCTTTCCTCCCTCCTCCATCCTCCCTCGCCACCCCACTTACCTTCTATCCTGCGGTCTCCGGCGGGGGACGATGGAAACCTCCAGCCGTGTGGAGACTCGGAGCGGGGCCATCCCCGCTCCAAGCCTCCACACGGCTGGAGGCTTCCATCGTCCCCCGCCGGAGACCGCGGTACGTTTTTGTTTATTTTTTTTTCTTCCTCCCCATTCCCTCCCTTCCGCCCTCCCGACCCCACTTACCTTCTTTTTTCTTCTGGTCTTGGAAGCGAACGCGCTGGGAACACTTCTGTTCCCAGTGCGTCCGCTCCCGATGGCCGCCATGGAAAGGGAAAACGGACTACGTTTTCCCTTTCCATGGCGGCGGCCATTTTTTTTGCCGTTTTATTTTTCTTTTCTGTTCCGAAACGTGTTTCGGAACAGAAAAAAATCCCATTGGCACCCCGATCGAATGGGCTGGGGTACTAATGGCAATAAGACCCTCGGCTGCCGGCCAATACCGCCGCAGGTAATGCCCGGTATTGGCCTGCCGCCTCGGGTCTTTATTGCCACAATAAAACCTCTCCCCGGGCCTCCGCCTAAATGCATGTGGGATTCATCTAGCCTAAGGGCCCAACAGTAACGTTTGATTAACAGGTAGCAGTAATCAATCTAATGTTCACTAGAATGTTTTATTTCATGGATATGATCACTTTACCGCTTTTAGTACAATTACTGATTTTATCACCCTTGAAAGAGATTTTATATATTGCAAACTAATAGAAAGAAGACCCTGTTGTTTGTTCTCTCTCTCAATGTTTTTGTTTGTTTTTGGTTCCTGTTGCCACATTTTATATGGTATCTTAATTTGTTAGCTGTACACATTGCATTCATTTGTGTGCTTGCACTCTTACTAACTCACAGAATATATTACAAAGTACCCATTTGTTTCCTCCTATGGTTTCAATAGAAACATGAATTGTAAGGACCTACGTGTAAATATTAGTTTTTATTTCTGTCTTGTAAGGCACCTGGTGTGACAGTGTGCCTGCACTTTACTCATTTGTCCAGTGTGTATTAGGAAGACACTACTTTTTCTGTCTCTGGTGCGACTCACAGCGCTTTACAACATCTCCCCATTTGCAGCGCAGTAGACTGGGACACTCCCAATTCTTTAGATTACTGCTATAAGTAGTCTGTAACCAGGGCCGATGAGAGTATCTCAAATTCCCCCAAATTACCCAGCTAGTGTAAATTATGTTGTTAAATAAAAAGTCTTTTGCCTCCTTTAGTAACTATTTCTTATCTTATTAATCTTGAACTTATTTACCGTTGTTTTACATTCGCAGTGTCAACCTGTGAGGTTATCAGAGACAAAGGTCACATGACATGACGTCCTGTGGTGTCATCAGATGTGTGATGTCCCTACCACTTCCCCTAGGCATTTTTGTGAATTGACGTCCCTGCACATTTGTACTCCTGTACAGATTCCTCCTACATATGACCTATTTAAGTGTCGGCACCATGATCATTTCTCACTTGCATGTGTATAATAGCATGTCTGAACATTTATTTTTTCCACTCTGGCCCATAGACAAGCATTCTAAGATGTATAGTCTTCTACAGGTGGCCAGGATCTTGATTGACACAATAAGAACATTTTAGACATTTAGACAGTAAAAGAGTGTTACGGAAATGAATTACGGACTACTTACCAGGAAAATGAATGGCAGAATACGTGAACACAGCTGACGCTCTACTAAGTCCAACACCAATACAAAGTTTTGAACTGCAAAGAAAATTTCCAGTTGGAAAGGTAATACCCTCAAGATATTTGGGCCTCATTATGAGGTCGGAGGTAACCCGCAAGTGCCACAGTCGTGTTGCCACCGAACCTGAAACACTGAATCTGCTGCCTGACTTCCTGTTTCCACCGGGACATTACAAGTCCCGGTGGAGCGGGAAGTCAGGCGGCAGAATCAATTAACTCCCCATCCCCATGGAGTCCCACTCCATGGGAGTGGGCAGGGGGAAGCACCACCACCGTTGCTAACGGTGCTGCTGCTTCCATGAAGACTCTGCCTACCAGGGCTGATACACCATGCAGGGTCAGACCTGCTGGGCACTGCGGCCACTGCAGGCAGACTCGTAATGTGGTGGTCCGTAGAAACAAGGGTGCCCGTGAGCTTACCGGCACCCTTGTTTCCGGACCACCACACGCAGAATGAGGTTTTCTGAGTTTCGGCACAATGGGACATGATGTGCAGGGGTCAAGTCCTAAAAATAAAAGTGGGGGGAATCATCAACAAATGCAATGGGATGTGACGTTCCCAGAAATTAGCATATCAAGGTGAAATATGCACATTTCATTAAATTGGCTTTCTATAATCACCCACATTGCACAGGACGAATGTCATTTTCCTTTCATAAAATCAACACACACACAAAACAAAGAGAGGATATTTTCTTCTAATAGTGTTTTGAAAACATTAAAAGGTATGCATGCTTTAAACTCCAAGAACCAGTATAAATGTTTTCCCTGGAACATCCATTACCGAAATGAGACATTTCACCTTTAGTTGTTTGTTCAGTTTCTTCAGGTTATATAATGCTGTGGTGAAGTGTCCGGCCTGCAAACCTGATGATTATGGTTCAATCCCTGAGGTCGGCCTAAATTGGCAAATTCAGGGAAGACTTTCAATGTTTCTCATTTTAGCAGGGGGGGCCGGTGGGGGGTGCGACTGAGTCCACCCTCTGCAAAAAGTGGGTGTACCCTCAACTTTATCCCTGATGATGTGTACAGTTGTTGCATGCAGTACAATTAAAATATTAAACAAAAAAAATCATTCAAGGGTTACAAATATATATTGGGTTGCATTGTTTCTGTAAAGCATAAGATATCATAGGCGAATTAACACTTCTAGATGCCTGCCTGAGCACCAGTAAGACGTACATGAACATTAAAATCTCTAAAATACGTTCTAGACTGTGTGGCCTGTATTTCTGTGCTGACGGAGAATGCACGGCCATATCCGTCAGTCTATAAACTGCACAGATCACCTCTACAATAGCATGGTTCTTTTCAATCTAAACACAAAATGGAGTCCCGCAGATCCTTATGAGCACACAATTCGTACTGTGGAGAAGTAAAATGGAATGGCGCTGATGAAACGCGGGGGTGCTGATCAAGAGTTTCAAATGTGCTGGTATCAGCCACATAATGGGCTAGGACTGACTGTTATTATGTCGGCGGGCATTGTGAACTTCTGTTAATCAGGGTTATTTTGGTGCTAGGCCTTCTGAAGGAATAATTGAAAAATGCCCTTCAGACCTAGACAAGCACACTTATTGCTAATTTAATATTGTATCTGCATCCACTACACAAAAAGGAAAATGTGCATACAAAGGGAGCTGTGTATGATATAGCTACTCCGCACACACAAAACATACTAAATTTAGAACAAAAGACACGCTGTCAAAAATGTGTCCTTAAAGCTTAAAGAAACATCCTTAGTTTTAAAGGATGGCCCTTCTTATTTTGACCATGTGTTCTTCCTGCGAACTTAAATGGATAGGAAAACAATTCACTTTTTTGAACCCATTGCGTTCATAATTTCAGTACAATTAATACAGATATTTGAAAAAGTCTGGAAAATGGAATCTGAAGTGGTCTTCTATTGCTCCCCTATGCCATTTCTATTCGTATTTGTATTTTATTTATTTGCAGAACACGAATGCCAATTTCGATCAAAAATAATAACACATTTACAGTGGAGGCATTCCCACAAAGAGTGCCTGTACAATAGCACAAAGATGAGAGCAAGTGGTGAGATGGGTATAAAAAAGTGTACAAAAATGTCAAGCTATTAGACTCAGCAGTTAAGAACTTTGTAGATTTGGCTTCCCTTTAATAATGCATCTATATTCATATTTGTGAAAGTGTGTTTGTATGTTCGGGGTTGGCTCCAGTCCCATAACAGTTGGCTGAAATTTTGGCCCACGGTCGGCATACCAGTCTGGGGTGTACTGGCAATAGGGAAACGGACCAATCCCACCCATTCACCCTGTGCTATCAGTATTGGCGATTTCGGGAGGTTGCTGATTTTGGGACTTTTCCAAAAATATGAAGTTAGGACACAAGGTCGGCATACCAGTCTGGGGTTTACTGACAATGGTGAAATTTGACCAACCCCACCACAGGAGTGGAGGGGGATCCGGTCCTGTGCTATCAGTACAGGTGATTTCGGGAGATTGCTGATTTCGTGATTATTCCAAAATAGGAAGTTATGACACAATAAAACATACACAAGGCTATAGCAGACCCCACCTGCATGTGAGCTACAGACCCAGGCAACGCTGGGTGATACCGCTAGTATTTATATATGTCTTACAAACATGAATTGCACTAGTTAAAAATAGACATGCAGTTAGGAATATATCTATTTTGATGATCAGTTTTTAATAAATATTTTCTTATGACAATTGTAAAGACACAGAATTATCTACGTTATTTATTTGTTTTTTCTAGATTTTGGTCCCTGAAGATGGTCTATGGACCAAAATGCATTGGATCCCATTTCTTAACATTGTCTCTGTAATACATTGTTTTTATGGATATCATCTTATTGGATTCAATTGTACTTACCTGCATTGAACTTTGACTTAACAAATTATAAAGGTATTATTATCCTAAGCGGCAAGTGCTTCAAACTAAAGAGGAGTACAATTTAAATATACAACATGACATTACTATGTGTCACTGGAAGCAGTGGTGGGTAGGGGTGAGCAAAATGCTGACCTGTGAAGCAAAAAGTGCAGAATCCATACAGGAATAGGCTTCTGCCCATTTTGTGAAATCAGCATTATGGTTCCGTCGCTACTGACATTTTGCCCGGTTTTGTGTGGTGTCATGCAGAGTGTTGTATTTCGTTCCAGTGTCAGTTGCATGTAGCACAACGAGAAACTTTGTAACTTTGTGCAGGTTTTTCTGAACGTGCTAGTTTCGGGAAGTGCCACGAGAAACTTTTCATGATGTGAAACATCATGCAGGTCACTATTCGATCCGTGCTAGGTTTGTGACATGAGAAACTTCATGCAGCTCTTTTTTCACTCTGTAGTAGTTTATTGCAGCTGCATGAGAACCTTTGTGCAGGGCTTTTCGATCCATGTTAGCTTTGTGCAGCAGCACGAGAAACTCTGCCCTGTTTTCCAGGATCCATGCTAGTTTTGCTCAGTGACACAAGAAAATATAGGCCGTCTTATTGTAGTTCTGTGCTAGTTTCGTGTTGCGAGATGAGAAACTTTGCACAGTTTTTACACACTGTGCTAGGTTTGCCCAGCAGCACGAGAAACTTTGTGCAGCGTTTTATTTGATTCGTGGTAGGTTTGTGCAGCACACAAGAACCTTTGTGCTGTCTTTACAATTCGTGCTAAGTTCGGGCAGCGGCAGGAGAAACTTCGTGCAGATCTTTTTTTTAAAATTCATGGTAGCTTCGTGCAGCAGCAGGAGGAACTTTGCCCGGTTTTCCATGAATTGTGCTAGCTTTGCGCAGCGACACGAGAAACTACAGTCCGGCTTATTTTAGATCTGTGCTAGTTTCGCATTGTGGCACGAGAAACGTCACACAGTTTTTACAAACCGTGTTAGGTTTGCCGAGCAGCACAAAAAACGTTGTGCAGCTTTTTGTTTGATTTGTGGTAGGTTCGCACAGCCACACGAGAAACGACCTGCTGTTCTTTTCAATTTGTGCTAAGTACACACAGTGGCATGAGAAACTTCACACAGTTTTTGTTTATTTCATACCAGTTTTGCGCAGCAGCCTGAGAAGCCTCAGGCTACTCTCTACGATCCATACTAGGATCATGCAGCGGCACAATAAACTTTGTGCCGCTCTTTTCGGTTAGCGAGATGGCACGAGAAACTTCACAATGCTCTGTTTCATATGCAGGGGTGGCAGAACAGCGGATTGCAGCGTAACAGATCAAAAACAGATTTCACTTCCACAGCTGGTGAACAGAGTTTCACAATTTTGTCCAGCTCAAGTGGTGGGGTCAGGTGGAGAGGATGAGGGAGAGGGCTGGGGGAACTCCCTCTTTACTAAGTAAGTGAAGTTTAAGCCAAGCTTTGAAGAGATCAACAATTTGGCTTGTTTTGATTGTTATGGGGAGAGTTTTTCAGTGGGATGGGGCGAGTAAGGAAAGAACATGGCGGATATGCGACAGTGACTTTGAGTGAAGAGAAAGATCGGAGGGAATGAGATGGTGAGCGAACTGAGATACTATCAGACAGGTGCTGAAGACCAAGACTATTGATAGCTTTGTAAGATAGGAGAAGGATCTTAAAAAGATAGCGGCTGTGCATGGAGAGCCAACCAGCATGTTGTTGGTAGGTAGAAGTGCAGGAGGATCTGAGTAGGTAGCAGAGAGTGTGGGCAACAATATTTAGGACTTTGTCTAAAGGGAGCAAGGAGTAAACGGGAAGGCCAAGGAGTAAGCATGAGCAGTAGTCATGTTTGCTGAGCACGAGAGTGGAGATTAGAGTTTTTGTAGAGTGGTTAGTAAGAAAAGCAAACATTTTCTGAATGTTGAGGAAGTTAATACAAGCAGTAGAGGCAGTAGTAGTGATGAATTGTTGCAGTCATAGGTCGTTATCAAAGAGGGCCCCAAGAGTGTGAGCCTTGGGTGAGGGAGCCAAGAGGAGGTTAGGGATGGCATAGGAAGCCAGGAGAAAGATGATTTCCGTTTTTGACGAGTTCACCATGAGGCAGTGGAGAGCCATTGAGTGATGAATTGCAGTGAGGCAGTTCATAATCTGTTCTGAGATGGCTCGGACAAAGGAGGGGAATGAGAAAAATGTTTGAGTGTCATCAGCAAGAAGGCGACAGCCAAAGTATTAGATACGTCTTCCTGGAGTAGAAGTATAGAGTGTAAAGCACAGAGGTCCAAGGAGTCAGGAGGTGATCTAGGCAAGAGCCGATTTGCAAAACCAAATTTTCCGGAGAGTGAGGAGGAGAGGCTAATGGTCAACAGTGAAAAAAGCTGTAGAAAGGTCTGAAAGAGTGTAGAAGTGAGTTTGGAGTGGTGAGCATTAGAGAGAAAGTTGGGGCCATGCATTATTGCAGTGTCAGTGGAGTTTTTTACGAAGGAAGTCAGATTCAAATGGATCTCCAAGTCCATTATCATTAAGGTACTTAGTGATCCGTTTGAAGACCACCCTCTCAAGGGTAATGGGAAAGGAGAGAAACTGGGCAGTAGTTTGCCGGGAGGTTTGAGTCAGCAGAGGTTTCTTCAAAAGGGGTACAACAGTTGCAGATTTAAAAGAGGCAGGGAAGAGTCCAAGGAGGAGAAAGAGGTTAAATACGTCATAGAGCTATCAGTCAGTAGGTGATTGAGACTAAGGGCCTCATTACGACTATTAGCGCCATGGCTGCCTCCAAAATTGTGTCCGGGTCCGATCTGGTGGAGTGGGGACTTACCGGGACATTCTGCCCTAGGCGGACCCAGTAAATCCCCATTCCAAATGCCATTCCCCATTCCCATTTGAGCCCCCATAGGGCTCAATGAGAATGGGGAAGGCGCTAATTATGGGCTTGCTAATGGCAGGCCCATAATTAGCGCCCTGGTCCCCTAACGGGACCCTTAAGGGACATTTGGTCCCACCACAGGTCCCTTGCGGTTCCCGCTAAGGGACCTCGGAATTGGGCAGTAAGGGATTACCGGCACCGGTCTCCTTACTGGTGCCCAGTATCCCTTACCTCCCACCTCATAATGAGGCCCTAAGTCGTTTACCACTTGGGGACCAAAAGGATTGAAAGGAAAACCAGATGGGTTGGCACTGCGAATGATGGGTGTTATTTCAATAGGAGAGGCAGGGAAGAAGTAGTCAAGAGTAGAAGAGGTGGGGGAGAGGTGGTGGACAGAAGGATAGTTCGGGAGGGAGAGAGAGAAAGGCTGTGAAAACGTCACACATTTTAGAAATTTGTGTCATTTTGTGCCCATGTGGAACAATATATCTGCTAATCCAAATTCTACAATTGCTTGACATTTTTCACAGAATGAACAGATGCAATTTATTCTGCTAGAACAAGTCAGAATTGGGCAGAGAGGTGGAAATATGGAGGAACATTTATTGCAATGAGTGTCCTTCTGGGTCCATGAATTGGATATTGTTTTTCTGAAAGGAATAAATGAAATGTTGTCTTCACATTGTTTTCTATAATGTTTAAATCTTGTTGCTGTTACGATTCAGGATTGTTAGTATAGATAAGTGTTGCGTGGATTATTCAATATGTTACACATTCTATTAACTGTGACTGCTTCTTAAAATCATTGCATATTAGTTGCTATGTAAATATATATATTTCTCTTATGTTTGGGGATTATTTTATGATTTAGATAGCTTCAATATTGTATAAGTCTTCATATCATTTTGTTCATGACTGTTTTTCTTTACTGTAATGTGGATCCTAATCATGTTTATAGTTTTGGTTGGCAATTGTTTTAATGGTTTGCTACACGTTGGTTTCAGCAACTTCCACTTGGAATTTTTCCTGTTTGTTTTACATGGTTTCAGATGGGCTTGGTGGTGGTTAAATGGTATTTGGAGTTAATATTCCTTTTTTAAGTTTGGGCACTTGAGCATGAATAATTTAGTAGGGGTGTGCTTTGATGGTTGTAAACTTGTGGTTGAGCCTCCTGCTATTGGCATACACATGTTGACATGACAGAAAAGTCACACTATATGTGTTTTTTGTTTAAAATGACAAAAGCACTTTTTGGTTTTGCTAACTATGGTGGGTACACTTCATCTACCTTAGTCATTTGTGTTCACCCATATACTTTGGAGTTAGTCAGTGGGACTATCAGAATAATGATGGAATAGGTTATTAGCAACATTTGTTGAGTCAATGCTATATTTATTTTCTGGTAATATAGACGATATTCCCTGAAGAAGAGTTGATAAACTTGAAAGCGTTGGATAAAGTCATGTCATCTGACTAATCTTTTCCTTCAAGAAACCTTTCTTGCTCTGTTCACTGAATTTTTTATCAAATTATACCAAACTCGTTGTACTATATTTACTGAACAAGTGATTATAAGCAACATATTTTTGTCAACAAAATTTGGGATTAAATGCATTATATTTTTCATGAATTTAAGGAATCTTCTTTGAGTATTTTCCATTTATTGGAACTATTTGGGCAGTGTGAGATAAGTGTCTACATCAGTCCTTTGGTGTAGCTCTTCTTTTTCTGTTATATTGTATTTCTTCCTCAGTGATGGGGCATCCAGAGCCTCTCTTATTTCACCAGTCAGGGTGGGTATATTTAGCCTCCCCACGTATTCCATAGATTGTTGTGAAGTGGTGAACTCTTCCTCCCTGTATAGCTCCTCATAAAAATCAGAAGATGCCTTTGCAGTCTGTTCAGTGGTGGTGCTCTCCTCACCTGGTGCAGTGCATTCCCATGCTACCTATCATTTATCTTTGCAATCTTCTGGCCAACATTGTTTCAGCCTTAACTCCCTTATCATAATAAGTCTGTTTCAGGAAGGGGAATGTTTTATATATTTATGTTGTCTCTGAGCCCCTTAACTCCCCCCCTGACTGTCTCAATCCACTCCTGCATTCCCGCTGTCTCCCTTTCGGCCTCTATTTTAGCTGCAAGTTGTTTAAATGTGGGCTTTAGTTTATGCTCCCCGACAGATCTTTCCTTCTATCTCGATCCCTCACTGATCATTAGACACCCTATACTATGCCTTTCCTGATTTGATCCCTCTCGTTGGACTCAAAATACCATTGTATCTCATCCTCCAAATAACCCCCTTAAGCTGGCATCTTTCAGTAAGGTGTCTTTGCAATGCCATGTTCCCTTGGTTCGCTTGGTTCTCCCCGGGGTGGGAGGCAGATCTCTATGTACACCATTTCATGGTCTGACTAGGCCATCAAAGGGATTTCCACCTTTAGGATCCAGTCATGATGACTCCTTTCTACCATTATATAATCTATCTGGGAATAACTCTTGTACGGGGAAGAGTATAAAATGTACTGTCTGTTGTAATTGTAATATTAATTGTTTATTTATATAGCGCTTATACACAGGTGGAGTGCTTCAAAGTGCTTCAAGGCCAGAGGGGAACTAGGGAATACAGTAATCTTTCTTAGGCCTTGAAGTTTCCAAATGAATCTAAAGCAAAAACTAGTATACTAGGCCTGACAGCATTTCTCCTAGTGCAAGTGCATGAAGTGTTTCAGTTGGGGGTGGGGGGGTGACAGGACAGACAAGCATTACTAGTCCTAGTACATTTGGTCATGCATGCATACAGACAGAGGTGCAAGGACGCGGAGGTTGGGGGAAACACATGCGTCCAGTCCAACAGGCCCTGGGTTAAGTGCAGAGAGGTTGCCTCGCTCGTGGAGCGTAAACTCAAAGTGCAGAAATTCTGAAAATAGTGCAGTAGCTCAGAGGCAAGTGCAAAAAACACTGGTGGGGGCCTGGGACCTGTAAGGCCCTAAGGTGAACCAAGTAACCAGTCAGCAAAACTCAACAGAGTTAGGGAGGACATTTAAGAAGGAGGGTGGAGAGAAAAAACAGTACAAAGTATTTCTCCACACTTCAAAAACTGCGCCACACAATAGTATTCCTGCATAAGGATTAATATTTATTATATTGCCCTTTGGATAACACGTGTTTCGACACACAAGTGTCCTTTTCAAATCAGGGCTAATGATAACACTATGTTATCTAGGACATTTTTATGCGCTCTGCAGGGGGATTCAACCCGGGATACTGTACGTCAACTAATTGGAACTATATGTTATGGGAACATAGTGTTATCATTAGCCCTGATTTGAAAAGGACACTTGTGTGTCGAAACACGTGTTATCCAAAGGGCAATATAATAAATAATAATCCTTATGCAGGAATACTATAGTGTGGCGCAGTTTTTGAAGTGCGGATAAATACTTTGTACTGTGTTTCCAAGGGGTCGGGGTCAAAGCCCCTTACTTGCCCCACACCAACAGCGACACTAAATTGTATATCTATCACGGCGCATGGAAACTGTGTAGTTGGTATGGATCAAAAACCCCGGAATTGTGTTACGGAGAGAAAAAACAAACAGAGGTTAGCATGGGAGAGGGAGAGAGAGGGAGGAAGAGAACAGGAAGGCCTTGAGGCACTTCCAGAACTTAAGGTACTCTGGCTCAAGATGGAGAGAGGCAGGAAGGCTGTTCCAGAGGGAGGCACCTACAGAGGATAAAGATCTACCCCCAAATCTCTGTTTGTGAAAGCGGCTCCCTGCAGAGAGTTGGAGGAGTACAAGCAGGGGACCCTAGAGGAAGAGTATTTAGGAAGAGTGTGTTGTAGATAGTGTGAGCCTGGCCCCAGAAAGGCTTGTGGATTATGCAGAGGGTCTTGAATTTGATCCTTACAGCCACAGAGAGCCAGTGGAGGTATTTCAGTGCTGGCGAGATGCGGTCCCTGGGCCTGAAGCCAAGGATAAGTCTTGTGGTTCTGTTCTGGATGAGTTGTAGAGGACGGAGAGTAGATGTAGGAAGGTTGAGGCTGTTGCAATAGTCCAGCCTAGAGCGAACCAGGGCTCTCGAGGTGGTGAGCCCCTGAGGGAAAGTATGAAAAGGTAGAATACCTCTGAGGAGGTGCAGTTGGTAGTGGGGCGTTTTGGCGATTTCTGACATGTGAGAAGAGAAGGAGAGAGTGGAGTCAAAGATGATCTCAATATTTTGTGTCTCATTGATAGGTGAGGGTGCAGGGCCAGGGGAGGCCGGCCAGTGTGAAAGTGGGAAAGCAGGAGCAGGGGTCCCAATGAGGACGATCTCTGTCTTACAGGCATTCAGGTAAAGATGTTTTTTTTTGTTGTTTTTTTAAAAACATTTTTGTTTGCGTTTTCCACACAAAACAAATAACTTAAACAACAACACACATCACATCTCTACTGGTACATTCGCTTGCAGTCTTCGATTCTCTGATTTGCTTGAGTCACAGCGAGGTCCCTTCATACCATGACCAAAACATGTGCAGCCTGTCCGCCAACTCTGCTGCGCAGCGTGGGAAGCTCCGGGTCTGTCTGGTCCCCATGTTCGACATACTCTTAGGTGTCAGATATGCTCTGTGTATAAGATAGAGGTGCATCTGCCTGAACCTAGCGTTCCTGGAAACTTTCTATGCATTCCGGAGGACTCTGATCCATCCCTCGTCCGAGAAGGGTTTCTGGAGCTCTTCCTACATTTAACGCGTGTTAGTAAGTCTCTCGTGTTGTTGGTGTCTAGTAGTTGTTCATAGAGTCTGGACACTGTGTGCACCCGCACCTGAGACATCGTACCATGCATCTAGTGCCCCTCCTGCATCTTCCGCCTCTGTTATGGTCTCCCATCTCTTCCTTATGGTTCGGACCATGTTATTGTACATTAACAATTTGCCATTATGTATGCCCTGCTCTGTAGCTAGGGTTTGAAAGTCCACCCAGCGTTCGTCTTGCCACAATTCACCTATCTGGGCCACTCCCTTGTCTTCCCACTGTGCTCTATACGTTGCCAGATTCGTGATGCGGGCATCGACTAATCCCGCTAAGGGGTTTTGTCTGGAGCAGGGGTCCCTTATGCCTTGGATTTTCCACGCTCTTTTCCACAGGTCCATGCCCAGCTTGACCATGTTTGGGAGTGTTTTTGCCGAGGCTTTATCTATCCATAGCACCCCCCTCAGGTAGTACCGCTTCACCGCCAGTTGAAAAAGTATTGAGTCTATAGATACGTGTTCACCCAGCCATTGTACCACAAATTGAAGTTGGCCTGCCAATTAATACCGTTCAAAGTCCGGGAGCCTAATGCCCCCCCATTCATAGTCTCTTTGCAGTGTGTTCAGTGCCACCCTGTTTCTCCCTCCTCCCCACAGGAACTCCCATGCCCTGGTGCGTAATTGTTGAAAGACCCAGGGATGTTGTAAGGAATGTTAGTGAAATAATACAGGAAACAGGGTAGCACCTTCATCTTCAACAGGGCTGCCCTCCCCATCATTCCCAGCGGCAGCGCCTTCCAAATCTGCATGGCCTTCTCTGTATTTTCTAGGGCTGATTGTGTATTAGCCTCGTGCGTTTCTTTGGTGTCATGGTAGATGTTCACTCCTAAATATCAGAAAGTGAGTGGGGTCCATGTGAGGCCTAAGTCCGGTAACAGGGTTAGGCTCGCTCTTCTCAGATCAGCCAGGGGGAACAGCAAGGATATTCCCTTGTTGATAGTGATTCCCGAAAGCCTGCTGAATGCTCCCAGGGCTTCAAGCAGGTCTGGCAAATGTGTCCGTGGGTTCTGCACATAGAGAAACATGTCATCTGGATAAATTGACATTTGGTGTACTTCCCCATCTATCACTATTCCCGTGTCCCTGTAACCGGCTCTTAAAAAAGCAGCAAATGGTTCTAGGGCCAAGATATACAACATTAGGGACAGTGGGCAGCCCTGCTTCGTGCCCCATGCAATGCTCCATTCCTCTGAAACGTGCCTTACCGTCTTCACCCTGGCTCTTGGATTTTTGTGTAGGAACCCTTCACCTATCCCGAAGTGTGGAAGCACTCCTAGGAGCCAGTCCCAGTTCACTGAATCAAATGCCTTAATGGCATCCAGTGATGCCACTGAGCCCCCCCCCCCCTGATTCGTACTGTCTATGACGTGGTGGAGTTTGCGTAGATTCCACGTCGTGTTCCTCCCTGGTACAATCCCAGTTTGGTCTGGGTGTACCAGTGTGGGTATAACCCTTTTTAGCCGGTTGGCCAGAGCCGCTGTCAGTATTTTGGAATCTTGATTTATCAAGGAAATTGGTCTGTAACAGCCACACTCTAGGGGCGGCTTCCCCAGTTTTAGTATTGGTACGATTATTGATTCCGACATACTACTAGGGAGCGTCCCTTCTCGTACGCCTCCTGTAGTATCTCCAACAGTCTAGGGGCTAGGCTGTTCTTGTATTTCTTGTAGAATTCCACTGGTAGCCCATCAGGCCCCAGAGACTTGCCTTTCGGAAGCCCAGTTATGACCACCGACAATTCTTCCGCTATGGGCGGTGCATCTAACATTTGGCTTTGCTCTTCTGTCAATTGGGGAAGGGTGATTTCCGGCAGGGCCTCCGCTATGTCTCCCCCTTCTGCCTCCTGGACAAGGGAGTACAGCTTCTCATAGAATCTCGAGAAAACCGTGTTGATGCCTTCCTGGGTCCTGGTCTCCTCCCCCTGCTCATCTTGAATTGCATCTATCGGTTCCCGCTTACCCTCTTGTTTAGTCAGCCAGGCTAGGAGCCTGCTGGGCTTGTCTCCCTATGCGTGTAGCCGCTGCATATACTTCCCATAATCCAGCTTCCCCAGTCTCTCCCAAATCACCATGCACTTCTGTCTCAAGGTAATCAGATCCCCCGGTTCTACACCCATCTTGACTGCCTGCGCTTGCGCCCGTGCCACCCCCCTTTCCACTCCATCCAGTTCGGCCAAAAATTCACCACTAAGGCCTCCGGGTTTCCCTTTTTCTGTCCCTCTGACTACCACCTTAAGGGCTTCCAAAACCGTTCCAGTGCTCTCCACACTCCCCACTTTATGCTCAAAGTAATTATGCTCACATTATGCTCAAAGTAATTGTCTATCGTGCTCTGAATGTGCTCCTGGAATTCCCCATCCATCAATGCCTCTGCTCTCAATCGCCATGTGGGCATGTGGGTATGGGGGCTCTTCTGTATGTGTGTTTCTAAGCCCCAACTAGCGGGCGTGGTCGGATAGCGTCCGTGCATGAATGTGTGCCCCGGTGAATTCCCTCAGTGTTTCCTTGCTCGTAAACAGGTAGTCAATTCGAGTGAATGTCCTGTGCGGGGCGCTATAATGTGTGTATCCCCTTGCACCCTCGTGTACCTTCCTCCTGCTCCAGCTGATCCATTATCTTCCGCAACGCTCTATATGGGGCTAGCCGGGGCGTGAGTGTCCTGAAGAACTCTGTAGCTTTGTGGTTGGGGCATGCGTATTCACCAGGCACACCTCCCGGTTCTCCAGCATTCCTTGAATGATCAGCACCCTGCCTTCCGCGTCCCTTTCTTGTTTTATGAGTTGGAACGTGATCCCTGGAGCAATCCACATCAACACTCCCCTTGCGTAGTTGGAGTACGTTGAACTATACATTTGGCCACCCCACTTCTTGGCTATTTTGGCTTGCTTCTCGGCCGTCAGGTGTGTCTCTTGCAGCATTGCGATGTGGACCTTCGCCCTATTGAGCCAGGCATAAACCCTTAACCTCTTAACGTAGGCATTTAGTCCTCTGACTTTCCATGTGACTACATTTACCACTTCCAGGCCCATTTGCTGGCTGAGTCCGGCAGCCCGCTATTTCCCATGGGCTGAAAGATCGTCCTTCTTCTGGTGCTTCATGCAACCAGGCCTGTCCTCGCTTTTCTCGACCCATTGGGGTGAATTTGGTCCCTTCTCATCTTGTCAATCTCCTCCTGCTTCTGGTCTTTGCTGGCTCCCCTCCCTGGTGCACCACTCCGATTCACTGTGTTTTGTCTTAGTTCCGATTGTCCTCCCTCTTTGCCTCTGCTGTGTCTTTGTCGTTTGATGCATCCTCCTCCACTCGTGCCTTCCCTAACAACCCTAACCACACTACTACAACTATAAACAAACGCCCAGCCACCCTCCCCCTGCTCGGGTTCAACCGCTTCCCAGGTGCTGCCTTCTTTTTTGTGGGCGCACTCATTGCGGCGTGGTGCCTTGAAAATGTCATCATACTTTCTGTCTGTCTTTGGGGTCCCGTCTGTGGGTCTTGGCGGCCTGCTCCGAGGACTGTGAGCTCCCGCTTCCTACTACTGGTTCAAATCTCTATGCTGTTACTTTGCTGTTTGTTTCGCTTTTTCATGTTACATCGGGGTGCGTCCCCCGGTTCCATTCCTCTGACAAGTTCTTGTGGTATCTGGCGGTCTGCTCCAATGTTGTGGAAGCTCCCGCCTGCTGGGTTATTGGTTCATGTCTCTGTAGAGTATGCTGTTCGTCATATCCTGTTCTGTGCTTCTTTGGGGTGCATTCCTGTTTCTCCCGCTTCCCTCTCTTGGTTGTGGGATTCCTTGCTGGTCCATCCACTCTTGGGCATCAGCTGTAGTCTCAAAGATGTGGGACCTCTCGTTGTGCAGCACTTTTAGTTTGGCCGGGTACAGCAGCATGAATCTCACAGCACGCCACCCGAAGGTGCTCCTTGGTTGGCCAAAACTGCGCCGTTGTCTTTGCACTAGCGCTGTGTAGTCTGGGTGGATGGTTACTCTAGCGCCGTTTCTTGTTATCACCCCACCTTCCTTCGAAAATGTCAAGATCTCCTCCCTGTCTTTGAAGTTCATGACCTTTGCAATAATAGGTCTTGAGGGTGCCCCCGGATGGGATCTGCTGGTTAGAGTTCTATGCGCCCTCTCCACAACCAAGCCTTCGGATAGATTCCCCGCTCCCACTTGCTGAAGCAGGAGGTTTTCTATGTAGTTCATGGGGTCTCTGCCTTCCTCCCCCTCGGCCAGTCCCACTATGGGCACATTGTTGCTTTGGGCTCTCCCTTCTGCGTCTTCAGCTCTGAGTTCCAGCGTGCAAATCCTATCCCGCACCTCTGACATTTGGGATTGTGAGGCCATGTTGCTCTGTACCTGTTGCTCCACTGTTGTCACCCTCTCTGCTAAATTCCTTGTGTCTTGTCTGAGGAGCCCCATGTCTACGATCCCTGCATCTAACATGCCCTATATCAATGCTTTAAGTGCTTCTATGACCTCCAGAATGCTGCCTTCCACTTGCCTGATCTCCCCTTGCATTGGGGTTCGACGTGGCCGTGTGCGCCTCTGTTGCGACGGGCTGTTGTCTTTGTTCTTGTGGGCAAATTATTCCCTACTGTTTTGCCCCCCTTTACCTCCTTTCTGTTTGTCTGGCATATTTACAACCTTGGCCTGTGTCTTTCTGCCGGAGCCCCCGCTTCTCCTGTATCTGGTGCAGGAGCTATGCTTCTGAACTGCCTCACTTATGGCCAGCGCGCTCACTCTCTCTCTAACGGATCTTATCTGTTCCAATGTTGTCCACCTCAAGGCCCTGTGGGCGCAGCTGCGTATAGGTGTCTCCTTGGGTTCTGAATTTGTGGGTCTACCCGGTTGTGTTTATTTTGTGGTCTGTCAACGGGTTGTGGCCTCCCACGTACATTGGGTGTTGGCATCTGTGCTGTTATGTCCCAGCTATTGGTCCAAGCTATTGGTAATGTCTGTGCAGGGGCTCTCTTTATGCTTTAGTTTGCACCCATCACATTTTGCTGTGCCTCAGGGGTGGTGGTGCCCGTTATTGTGGAATGAGGCTTGCCCCTTAGTGGTATGGGTATGCCCCTGTTGGATCCTTTAGTGGTCCCCCCTGTGGGGTTGTTGTTGCTTTATTGCAGGGGAGCGGGCTTGCGCCTCTGCTTTAACTGCATCCCCCAGTGGGACCTCTGTGCTGCAGCCTCTGCTCCGTAGTGTTCTGCTACTATGACCCAGCTATTGCTAATTTTTGTGCAGGGGGGATCCCTCTTCCACGGCACCCTTTATGCTTCAGTTTGCGCCTTTGACATTTCACTGTGCCTCAGGGCTGGTGGTGGCCCTTGTTGTGATATGAGGTTCCTTGGGCTCACCCGCTTGTCCTTTAGTGGTCTGGGTATGCCCCTGTTGGATCCTTTCGTGACCCCCTCCGTGGGGGTGTTGTTGCTTTATTACAGGGGAGTGAGCTTTCCCCCCTGCTTTAAGCACGTCCCCCTGTGGGACCCCTGTGCTCCAGCTGCTGCTCCGTAGCTGCTACTGTGACCCAGCTATTGGTAATGTTTGTGCAGGGGGGAGCCCTCTTCCACTGCACCCTTTCTGCTTTAATTTGTGCCCTTCGTAGTTCGCTATGCCTCAGAGCTGGTGGTTCCCCTTATTGTGGTATGAGGTTCCTTGGGCTCACCCTGCTTGTCCCTCAGCAGTCTGGATATGCCCCCGAAGGGTCTTTTAGGGCCCCCCCCGGGGAGTGTTGCTGCTTTAATGCAGGGGAGCAGCCTTTGCCCATCTTCTTAACCTGCATCCTTTGATTTCGCCGGTCCTTCCCCTCCACTTGGCCCCTCCGAGTCGCCTAGTCCGCGGGGGGGTGGGATGTGGGGATTGCTGTTTTAGATACCGCATGGGTCAGTGTCCTGCAGTCCCCTACCACTTGTGGAGGTCTGTGTTGCTGGGCGCTCTGTACACTTCCGTGTGTTTTGGCAATTCAGGCTCAGCTAGTGTAACCGCCTCCCTGCGCCGTTCCGTGTTCCTCTTGTGTGACCCCAGGGCTCTCTTAGGCGGGGCCTTGCCAACCTCCCTGTTGTGATCTGATCGCCCCTGGGTTGCCCAATCAGTGTTTGGGGCCTCCTCACTTCCTGCTTGGGGGGTCTCCTTGCCACAAGATGCTCCCTCTCCGCGTTGTGCTGATCAAGCTGGGGCTCTCCGTGCGGCAAAGTCTGTCTAGGCGTGCGTTGGAGGCTGAGTATGCCGCTGTTGGGAATGTTGCCACCCCTGCTCCTTACTTGCTGGGCCACCTGTTCTTTCCGCCTCCTTCCTTCTATGGGTGCAGCGGGTGAGCCTCCGTATGTCCACTCTCAGCCCGGTGCCCATACAGTGGGACTGTCTGTTTCGGTGCCGCACCTGGATGGTGGCTCTGCGCCCTGTCCTTTCCTCGGTTCTCTGGCTCCGGTCTGTGGCTGCCACATTGCCCCCCGTGGGGAAGCACCTCTCTGTCTCCGCCCGGTCCCCCAGCCGGACCCGCAACGCCTCCAGCAGCGATGGGCCCTCTTCTGGCTGGCCCACTTCTTGCTTCTTGCCCTTGCCGGGCCTGATCTCCCCCCATCGCTATATATATATATATATATAATAATCTGGGTCGTCGGATCCACAATTGGGAGATCTCCCTCTGGCCACGTTCTCTCTTACTCCACAGTTCTTGCCGTTCACCCCCTCTCTCCTTACTGCTCCGTCTGCGCCTTCGTCCCGACGAGGAACACAGCCTCATCAGCACATTGCGCCTGCCATTTTGTACTTGGCGTCGCGGTCGCTCTAATCTCCCTCCTGCCGCCAACTCACTCCGATTCTGCTCAGACTTTCGGCTGTGTGTTCTGCATACCTTCCGACATCCGACCTGCAATTTCTTCAGCGAAATACGTTGAATTTCCACCAGTTTGGCAGATCTGTACGTCGGATCTCCCGGGAGCTCCAAGAGTTCACTCACCCGCAAAGCCACGCCCCCAGGCAAAGATTGTTAGCAACATACCAGGACTGAATTACGGGTAGACAGTCAGGGATGAGCAAGGAGGAGGAGGCGGCTGAGGGTAGCGTGAAAGAGAGCCTGTGTCATCCGCATAACACTGAAAGAGGTAAAGGTAGAGATCCTGTGGGCCAAGGGGGTCATGTAGGTATTGAAGAAGCAGGGGACAGGTTAGAACCCTGGGGAACTCCACAAGTAGAGTGATAGAGGAGAGAAAGGACCCAAGTTCCACCTGGGAGGGCCTGTGAGAGAGAAAGGAGGCCAGCCATGCCAGAGCCTGATCTGTGATGCCCAGGATATCACGGAGATGGGTGATCAGGATGTTGTGGTTGCGCATATTGAAAGCAGAAGAGAGGTCAAGGAGAATGAGGACAGAGGGAGAGTTAGAGTCAGGATTAGAAAGCAGGTCTTCACGGGTGTTCAGAAGAGCAGTATCCATGCCTATGGATGCTCTACAGCCAGACTGATGGTAATGGAGACAACACAGTCAGTGTGGAGGATAAGTTGGGTGATAGCCAACTTCTCCAGGAGTTTTTCCAAGAAAGGGGTCATAGAGATTGGACAATAGTTTGCTGGAAAAGACGGGTCGGCAGAGTTTTCTTTGTAGCAGAGGGTGCTTGAGGGGAGAGGGGAAATCTCCAGTGGCGAAAGAGAGGTTGCAGACAATGGCCAAGGCTAGAGCGAGAGTGTCAATGTTGTCCTTGATTGTTTTGGAGTGGTAGGGGTCCACCTGTTTGGAGGAGGTTTTCATAGACTGGACTAGTCTAGAGACCTCATCAGGTGTGACAGGGGAGAGGGAGGAGAGAAGAGGGGGAGGGCTGCGGGAGGCCAAGGGGGACCAAGAGATGCTGGTGCAGAAGGGGGAGTGGACGAGAGAGAGGACAGGATGTCCTGTGTTTTGGTGGTGAAATGTGCGGCCAAGGCCGAGCAAAGGGCATGGGTAGGTACAATAGAGGATGCGGCTGCAGTAGGGTTGGCCAGCTCCTTGCAGACTTTAAAGAGTTTGGCTGTGTTGTTTGAAGTTGTGGCGAGGCGGGCTTGAATGTAGACTCTTTTCTTGGAGCGGATGCCGAGTCTATATTGCCTTTGAAGAAGGCAGAAGTCTAGCTTGTCAGAGGGTGCACTTTAAGATCCCCATTTCCATTCCACTGCTCTGCACTTGCATTTTAAGGGTGGCCAGATCAGAGTCATACCAGGAGTTGCACTTTTTGGCAGGCTTTAGTCAGACCCTCATGACAGGGGCAAGAATGTCAAGATTGTTGGAGATGGAACGGTGGAAGTTAGCGAGAGCTGTGCTAGGGTGGGAGTCAGTCAAAGGATTAGAAGGAGGAGAGTAGATGGTGGCAAAGGCAGCCGGTGACACTCTTTTCATGGGTCGGATGACCTTTAAGACAGGAGGTGGTTTATGGTGTGCCATTGTTAAAGGAGAAGAGAGCTTCAAGTGAGGAGAGATAAGAGAATAATCAGTCCATGAGAGTGAGGTGGTGAGAGGACTAGAGAGTAGGATGTCTGTGGAGATGAGAGCATCCATGTTGTGGCCAGCAGTGTGCATTGGACCAGAGGGTAGAATGTGAAGAGAAAGGGAGTCGCACAGGTTGCAGAAAGGACCTGAGGAGTCCACTGTTCAGTGGGTTTAGTCATCCCCACCCATCTCCATATTCATAATTCACCATTATTTTGTGAAATCGCCCTTCCGCTGTATCCTTTTGTCACTCTTGCTTGTGCCCTTGTCCTAATCTGTCCAGGTCCGAGTCCATTGCCAAAAGAAAATCCCTTCCCAATATAACTATGCTTCTTGCCCATTCCATTACATGCTTTACGGCCTTCAGCAGCAATTCCACCTGACCCTCGTATGGGATGTATGTGGATGCTGCCGCTATTTCAAGCCCTTCTAGATACCCCCTCCTTATCAGTATCATACCATCTAGAAGTATTTTCACTGTGTACGCCCCCATGGTTAGTTTCTTGCTAAATATTCCCAGCCTTGCTCTTTTCTTCTCACCCAAAAGTTCAGAATGAATGGCCGATACCCTCTCCCTTAATGTCTCTTTCTTCTCTCTTCCGGTAGTGCGTTTCCTGAATCACAAGAATTTCCACAGCCGTTTTTTTTTAATTCATGTGCCACAATAGACTGTATGGCGAATTCAGGATTTTAACATTTAGGATGGCTCTCTTCCACATCCTTAATTCATGCAAGCGCATTTGTCTGACTGTGCACTGTTGCCTCAACTATCGCACGCCTTTGCTGATTTTTTTCATTACCTTTCACTTTTATTCTTCCTTTTCCTGGTCACTCTTCACCCCTCCCAGCAGTATTATCTCCCACCTTGCTGCCTCTCGCTAATAAAACCCCATTCCATTTTTCTCATTACCTCTTTCCCTTTTCTGTACACCCCCGCCCCGTGATCACTGACACAAGTGATAGCTGATGCAAGTATGTTCCTGCCCCGGCAGAGGACTGCGCCGCTTGGCTGAAATTAGACTCATCGCTCTCTCCCAGAGATCACCCCCATCCTATCCTAATAAAAGGGTTGACAGAGCTGGGAAAGCACCAGTTGACCACCCCCGAGACCTCCCTTCTCCAATGCATTTTCACACATCTCTCCTCTGAGGAGTCCCCCCTCTCCCTCCAATTGCTTTTACCCAAGTGGGATGGGTGATTATGGAACGTCCCAGTATTTATAACTTTAATGCCATCCGTTATCTTCACCTCATCTCTTGGTGAGTCATCTCCTAATATGATGCTCTCACATGTTTCTTCTTTGCGCCGGTCGCTGTTGTACTCCTCATATGTTTCCCTTCTTTCCTAGACCTGGAGAGTTACACAACCACCAAAATGTTCTAGTTCCTGATAATTTAATTCTCTCTTGAGTTCTCTATTATTCCCTTTCAGACCTTTGCGATTAGCTACTGGGTGACGCTCTCTTATGTTGCTTGTGGTGTCAGTCTAGAAATCTAATTTGAGACTGCAAACGCATTTTGGTGGCCGTGGGCCAACCATCTCATGCACGATACGACAGAATATAGGTTTCGAGTTTTCCAATGAACGGCCATTTTGATGTAACAAGAATCGCCATTTTGTTTTCTAACCATTGCTCATTGCTTTCTGTTCCTATTGCTTCGCAGTATATTTTCCGCTTGCACTGCTCGACTGTGGAACATTGTTGTCTGTATATGAAAAGGACAAGGCCACAGGGCCGAGAGGATAACAAGAGTTTCGCTGAAACACAAACGTACGCAGCGCCAGGAAGAATGCCCGGCTCCCTCCTTAATGTAGCCTTGAAGCAGAGCCGCAGGGCATTTCATCATTTCACAGCTGCCAGCCAGTCTCATTATATGGTAGAATATGTTAGAATAATACTGCTTCAAGGCTTGAATTATGCTTTTCTAACGGCCCCCCTTTGCTGAGCCCGCTAAGAGCATGTCGGCTACCAGGACACGAATAGCACCTAATAGATAGCAAGGTCTGGAATGCAACTCCCCCTGTATGTAGTTTGCTTCCAAGAACAGAAGCGCCGTGTTCTATTCAATAACCGAAAGATGCCTACACACTCACAAATTGCAAATTGTTACTAGAATAGATGTTTGAAGGTGTCATAGTGGTCTGAGATGTCCATCATCACACCAAGTTCAAAGAAACCCAATGAAGAGGGGTGTTATACATGTCATAGCTGATTGTTTGATATGCATTTTGTATATATGTAACTGATGTACGTAATTCACTCTCTTGTGTCCCTCGAGGTCTAGAGATACATGTCACGGGGCGTGAGACCGAGTTGGCCAACTGAGACTTTTGCTTTGCAATAAAACCCTAGCTTTGGGAATACAACCTCGTGTCTGGCGTCTCTATCGTGTGTGGTGACCCGCCTTGTTTCCATAGACGTCAGGGTCCCCTAGGGGCCCCTTTCAAGATGGTGGCTGTATAGGGACCCTCCCCCACTTGTTCCTTTGCGTAACGTTGCAATTGAGAAAGGCAGAGAACGGCGAGGACGGGACGATCGAGCCGGGATCAAGAGGTGTTCGGGGCGCCCTGTAAAAGTGATGAGAGACTCCTTTGCAGATCTGCACACATCTGATCCCTGATCGACGTGCCTGGCTAGAGATCAAGGAGGCGAGGGGCCCGAAACGAGGCGGAAGCCAAGAAACGCAGACACGACGTCCTTTGGTGCGTCAGTATACAGACGACTTGATTTATCAGGTGAGTCATTCCCCGATTCAAAGCATCCTGATATTGGTTGAGAGTTGACTTTGCAAAATCAAACGCCCTAGATAAGGTTGATTAACCAAGGGGAAGGTTGAAACATGCCTGGGGTATTGTCCACCTTAGCGGGGTTTTTCCACTGTGGTAGACAATCTTTGGAAAATGGCCAAATTGTACCACCTGGGGGAACGCCGGCGTATCAGATGTATGTGAAGTATGGAGTGGGTGCGATAATATTCTGTGAGACTTGGCATAGGCAAACCAGAAAGCAACAAGACCATCAGTGGCCCATTAATGGTAGTTTTGAGATGGCGAGGATAGATAACTTAGAAAGGGTGTTAATAAGAAAGAAAGCGTGTCCTGCATCATTTGAAACTATTAAAGACTGGAGAAAGGAAGCAATTCTCCGATTTAAAAGCAGAGCAAAGCATGCGCGCAGGCATAAATCAAAAGGTGAGGTAGCAGAAGAAAAAGAAGAGGAGGAGTGGACTGAGAGTCTAAGAAGGGCAGGCAGGCGTGACCAGTTGAATATAGAAAAGATATACCCACAACGAGAGTTACACATGACAGATGAATTGATAGAAAATATATTGACCCATACAAAACAAGGCCCAAGATCAGAAGTAAGACCAGATACGTCAGTAGCTATTGCCCAGACCCCGCCCGTAGCTCAAGCTCCCCCTCTGGTAGCTCAAGCCCTCCCACAGCCACAGACCTCACATGTAACACTTCCTACTAGCCAACCAGGCCCACAACAGACACTCGCTGTTCCCATTGTCCCATCCGCACCTCCCGCTTTAGACACAGACTCGGTACTGTCCGTTCCTCCCGGGGTTGAAGTTGAAACCACGGGGGCAAGAGGTGGGACTGACCAACGGCAGTGCACGAGGGTAACCTGCAGCGCAATCAGAAAGGAAAGGAAGGTGGAATTGCAGCAACAGGCAGAGATGTATATAGACGGGAATGATGGGACGGCAACATTGGCTTCGATATATGACTTTCGTAGAAGCAACAAAAGAGAGGTAGTGTTGGAATGCATGGGTGAATATTTGGTGGAGAGATGGAAACAGCTAATTGGGAAATTACCACCGCAGCGATTGTTAGATTTGAATGCATTAGCACGCTGTAGGGAGAGGGATGACGAAGTAGGAGAACATGTGTATAGACTTTTTGAGTTTAGAGATGAATTAGATAATGATTATGTCGAAATGTTTACTGCACCTGCCAAAATGTTTACTACACCTACGTACAGGAGGAGGGATATCGGGAGACCTGGGGAGGGGGAAAAGGGGTTGCATAATAAACAACGGCAGTTACCATCACCGGGGCAGAAGGAGATGGTGAACGAATTATCGTTGCTAAAACAGGTGGGGGCAGACTTGAAGGAATGTCTAATTAGAACACAGGTATTAATGCGGCAAGTAGTAGGACATAATAGAGGACGAGGGAACGCACAAGTAAGGAGTAGTTTGAATATGCATGGGGGAACAGTGGGGCCGAATCAGTGTGCATATTGTAAAGAGGAAGGACATTGGCGAGCGCAATGCCCGCATCTACAGAACAGAAATGGGTCTGGTCAGAGGAGACAGCATAGAGGACACCCAGAAGCGAATGGACCAAATAGGAATAGTATGCAGCAGCATTATAATAACGGAGGTAATCAAAACCAAGGCCAAACCCAAAATGCCCCAAACCAGAGTCAGGGACAGCACAATCAACAATATGGAAATCAGAGTGGGGGAAATAGAGGGAAGAGTGGAAATGTTTTCGATACACAGCCAAACACGTATTACAGTAATAGTAATGATTACATATCGGACGATGTGTTATTTCCCCAATAGGACAGCCCAGGACAGGGGTTGGAACCAGTGTCTATTCCCGTGAATCAGAGAGAACCCTACGTAGAAATGAGAGTCGGGAATGAGGAACACCGCTTTCTTGTAGATACAGGAGCACAGAAGTGTTCAATAGACCATCACTTGGTTCTGAATATACCACTGTCAGGGCAAAAGAATATTTCCGTAGGGTTTGCAGGTACACCAGTCATAAACCCAGTGTCCAAACCAGTCCCAGTTACCATAGGACCATTTACCGAACATTGTCCTTTCCTTCTAACAGAAAATTGTGGAGAAAATTTGTTGGGATTAAATTTGTTGAAAAAACTAGGTTCTGTTATACATTGCACGGCAGACGGAGTGTTTCTAACGATATGGCCACACGATGCCCCTGTGTTAGAATTTATGTCCGAAGCGCTACCAGGGGAACTAAGTAAAGTACCAACCTGTATATGGGCAATGCATGACAACGATGTGGGATGTTTAAAGGTAGAGCCAGAAAAGATTATTTTAAAAGAAGGTGTTACCCTACCGCGAATACCCTAATACAAAATTTTGGTTGAAGGTGAGAAAGGATTGAAGAGTATTGTTACTGATTTGGTGAAATTAGGGGTAATAGAGGAAATCACAGGCAGTACATGTAACAGCCCGATCCTTCCGGTTTATAAAAAAGGAGGTAATGAGGTACCATACCGTTTCATAATTGATCTACGCGCATTAAATAAGGTAGTACATCCGCAATTTCCTCTAGTGCCAGACGTCACTACAATATTGACAATGATACCTGTTTCAGAAGAATATTTTAGTGTAATAGATTTGAAGAACGCATTCTTTAGTATTCCAGTGGACAAGGACAGTAGATACTTGTTCGCGTTCACATTAGGAGGACGATCATTTACATTTATGCGGATTCCGCAAGGTTATACGGAAAGTCCAAGTATTTACAGTAGAGCATTAAAAGAACAACTAGATATGCTGGAATTACCCATGGGTTGTGTACTTTTGCAATACATAGAAGATTTATTGCTAGCTGCAGACACAGAGGAGATGGTGCGCACCTCAGCCAAAACGACTCAGTGAGATAGAACATCCTGTGCTTACTACTTATTGTGGCCTTTTAATGCAGAAATTGCGTTTGATTCATCAGCAGGTGCAGGAGGCATTACCCGTGCGGTATACCGGTCCGGGGCACGCGCTGGAGCCAGGAGACTGGGTGCTGCTAAAAAACTTCGAAAGAAAGTCATCATTAGCACCCAGGTGGCGCGGGCACCATCAAGTACTTTTGGCAACGCAGACGGCAATACGGGTGGATGCAAGGAAGTCGTGGATCCATGCCACCCATGCCAAAAAGATTCCAACTGCACTGAAAGTCTTGCCTGACACTGATGACCGGAAAGAGACAGCGGTCCCAGAAACGAAAGAAACTGTTGCCAGTGTGCAGCCACCTGATCTGCAAAAACGTGAAGTGAAACTCGAAACAAAGCCTGAGACGATTGCCAAAGAGGGGGAAGGGCAAAGAGTGCCCCAACGTTGCCCAGCAGAATCGACATCACTGCTGACCGACGTGAAATCTGCCTTGCAGATACCAGCAAAACCAAATTATGTACCCCTTTGGCGCCCACCAGCACTTGCCAGCACGCCAAAGACCGAATCTGCATCATTGGCGTGGCGCACACCAGCACCTGCAGTAGCGCCACAGGCTGACTTCAAGCCTGAATATGAAAGTGCACCGGCACTGTTCACGGATCATACGATACCAGAACAAGGCGATACAACCTGGAGCCTCGGAAGACAAAGTGATCTGCATGCTTTTTCTTTTGGTGTTTATGTCAACCTCTGGTTCAGCTCATGGATGGAGAAGGAACCAGGGATGTAGAGGAGAGAAGCGTGAGAATTGTGCAAGTCGGACAATTCAAGACTCGCAGCTCCTCAGTGCGATCATAAAAGTGCACCACCGCTGAGAATGAGTCAGTTATAAAGACTATAAGTTTAAGAAAAACGCATGGTAAAACAAATTGTATGCTGATACTAACGATAATAATGTGCTTTATGAGCGTGGTAGCACCAATATCGACAGCCCTAATATTATGGTGGGTAGAAACAATACACCCATTAGAAATGTTTATACCAATAATTAATATATCCACTACTGAAAGCCCGGTTCAGGTGATCACTTATACCCTACCCCCAATGGAAGAAAAACACAGGGAAGGTTTTACGAATAACACCTTACTTCTGATTATGAACATGACACATGCAATCCTGAAGAAAACAAACTGCTGGGTATGTGCCCATTTACCACAGCATGCTGGGAAAGGAATAGGGTGGTATGTGCAGCCATTACCATTAAGTTCTGCATGTAGTGCATCCTTAGGTGCAGTGTTCTATGGGAAGTGGAATAAGAGTAATACGGTTCAATTAGACAGAACCAATATGAATGAGTTTGAGGATATAATAATAAAGCCTGTGGGTTGTTCCATTTTCCATAAAGCACAAGTAATAGCCCCAGAGCCCACGAGGAAAAGCACACGAAAGATAACACGACAAAATAGACTAGATAAATTGTCCCCGCCAGAAAAAACATCTGTAATGACGTTTCGTGTAAGAACAGAAGGGAACAAAGATGCGATTCCCCCATCTTACACAGTGAATTATAGCCCAAGAACTGTCCCTTTTTGCCTAAAAAAGAAAGGATCTTTTTCAGTCGGAACATATACTGGTTGTATGAATACAGTGGTACTAAAAATGGGAAATAGAACCAGTATACGTAGGTGATCCAGTTTATTTTATATGTGGAGAGAAAGCATACCCTTGGTTGCCCAGAAACTGGGGAGGTACATGTTATCTCGGGCTATTGTTCCCAGGAGTATTCCTCTTGGAAACAGCAGCCATGGCCAAATTATCCAGAACTAGAGTCAAATAAACACAACAGATATATTATTTAACATGACGTTGGAAGAAAGAGGAATCAGGTTAATGACGCTGCAAAATAGAATGGCTCTCGATGTAATCCTGGTTGATCGTGGAGGAATTTGAAAAATAGTGGGATCAGCATGTTGCGTTTATGTCGATGACTATTCCCCCACGATCTTTGAAGCAATAAAGAAAATGCATGTTCTAAGCTCTGAACTCCCCACGGGAGAAGGGGGCTAGGAAATAGGATCTTGGTTTTGGGGAATACTACGATCTTGGGGATGGAAGCTGATCTCAATACTAGTAGTGGTGTTCGGAATATTCCTAACGTGTTGTATACATTGTGTACCCATAGTTTGTGCAGAGGTAACTGAGGGATGTACGGAAGGATGCATGCAAATGATAACAAAGAAAAAACAACCTCATGATCGAGCTAGCCCAGACCCAAATGAGATGAGGGTAATGAAAGAGTTGATGGAAATAGATATTAATGAAGACAATGATGTCCACGATAGCATGCGAGACTCAGACATAAGTACTTCAGATTCATCATCACTAGAGGAGGTTTCAATAAATAGATGAGACGTTTGTCAGTCTAGAAATCTAATTTGAGACCGCAAATGCATTTTGGTGGCCGTGGGCCAACCGTCTCATGCACAATACGACAGAATATAGGTTTTCAAGTTTTCCAATGAACGGCCATTTTGATGTAACAAGAATCGCCATTTTGTTTTCTAACCATTGCTCATTGCTTTCTGTCCCTATTGCTTCGCAGTATATTTTCCGCTTGCACTGCTCGACTGTGGAACATTGTTGTCTGTATATGAAAAAGACAAGGCCACAGGGCCGAGAGGATAACAAGAGTTTCGCTGAAACACAAACGTAGGCAGCGCCAGGAAGAGTGCCCGGCTCCCTCCTTAATGTAGCCTTGAAGCAGAGCCGCAGGGCATTTAATCATTTCACAGCTGCCAGCCAGTCTCGTTATATGGTAGAATATGTTAGAAAAATACCTTTGCTGAGCCCGCTAAGAGCATGTCGGCTCCCAGGACACGAATAGCACGTAATAGATAGCAAGGTCTGGAATGCAACTCCCCCTGTATGTAGTTCGCTTCCAAGAACAGAAGCGCCGTGTTCTATTCAATAACCAAAAGATGCCTACGCACTCACAAATTGCAAATTGTTACTAGAATAGATGTTTGAAGGTGTCATAGTGGTCGGAGATGTCCATCATCACACCAGTTCAAAGAAACCCAATGAAGAGGGGTGTTATACATGTCATAGCTGATTGTTTGATATGCATTTTGTATATATGTAACTGATGTACGTAATTCACTCTCTTGCGTCCCTCGAGGTCTAGAGATACACGTCGTGGGGCGTGAGACCGAGTTGGCCATCTGAGACTTTTGCTTTGCAATAAAACCCTAGCTTTGGGAATACAACCTCGTGTCTGGCGTCTCTATCGTGTGTGGTGACCCGCCTTGTTTCCATAGACGTCAGGGTCCCCTAGGGGCCCCTTTCAGTGGTACCACTAGCGGCAGTGTCGTTTCCTCAATCTCCTATTTTTCCTTCAGGAGATATGCCTCTTCCTGCACTTTGAATGTCAAGACAAATGGATATCCCCACCGGAATTTGATGTCCTTTTCACAAAACCATGTTGTGAGGGTTTGACTCTCACTTCTTTTATTGAGTGTCCATGTTGACAGATCTTGGACTTTTCTCTTCCTCTGACTTTTGTGAACCACTCCATGTTTTGATCACGCCTTACGGATAATCCATATTTTGTCCTTGTAATAGTGACAATGGACCACTATGGTTCTAAGCCCTGGACCCTGAACCTCACCTCTGTGTGCTTGATCAATTTTTAGGGGGAGCCCTTATTCCTCCACAAAAAGAGCATTTACTATTTATTGAGCTGTCTTCTCACCTGTTTTCAATGTTTTCCTCTCTGCCTCTGGCACCCCAAAGATTTGCAGATTACAGCTTTTCTCTATTTTCCACATCATCAGCCTTCCCTTGTGTTAGGCAGAATCCAGTGCAGTTCCATTAGGGAGCACTACACTAGATTAGGACTACAGGTGAGAGCAATAAATCCCCTTTGGTATCAGTCCGTACCACAAAGATTTAGTTGGTAGCTGTGGCTGAGCAGTCAGACTTATCTCAAAAGGGAGATGAGCAGTATTTAGGGTTTACACAGTAGGTATCACAGTACTACGGAACAAGGAAACACTGACCAAAGCTTTGTATCAAAAAGAGAATATATATTTATTTTATACACTTCTAAGTCAAAACATAATCACAGTTGGTAAATTAAGTTAAAAGTCAGTCAAGGAAAAGTATATACAACTCCCTATTCAATTGTAGACAAGTTTGCGGTAGAGTGAAAACTGAGCAAAACGGCACAGTGAAAACCAACTACAAATGGCACTCTAACAATTTACCGAAAGGGAGGGACAAGTTAAACGGAAATCTCTTCACACACCCACTAGTAACAATTCCCTGAAGTTTTGTGAACAAGTAATGCACAGTAACACTTTAGCAGAAAGATAAGTGAATGAAAACTGAGCAACATGTCACTCAACAAGTTAAAACAATAGCAAGGAAGAGGGGTTTAGAAGATTTAGGTGCATCAACACATTTCTCATTGAAAACCAATCTAGTGAGAGCAGATCTAACAAATCAGCCAGAGTCAATAGGCCTGAGCCAGAGTCAGTGGAACAGGACCAAGAGCTTAGGAGAAAACATGTTCTTGTAGCTGCAGTCAAGTCTTTAGTAGATAAATATTGAAGAGGTCGATGCTAGGCGAAAGACAATGTTAAGAGAGCGGGCTGCCGACCCTACAGGAAGATTAAGGATTTAAAACACCTTTAGGGCTACCACGAAGAAAGGGCGGCCTGGCGGAACAATGTACCTTAAACGTGAAGAAGTGGCTCCTCCGGTGGCGGTTGTTCCTGGTAGTTCCTGCAGGTCGAGGGATCCAGCAGAGCAAGAGAGGCTCTCGTTGTGGAGGAAGGTTCGAGTCGCTGCACTACGCAGGGATGAAGCCAGCCGCGGTGCTGCCAAACAAAGTTTAAAAGTTACGCTCCTTTTAATCGCGGTCCGGGTCGATAGCTGCCTGGCTATCCGGTCTCCAAGTGCGGGGCACTGTCAATTCGACCAAGGCATGTCCGACGAAGTGATAGGTGAAATGGTTGACCCCACCAGCTCAAGGGAAGGAGGCTCTTCCGCTGAAGATCTCCTCTCGTCGTGTGGAAGAAAAGTGGTGAGACGATTCGGCAGGGCTTCACCGGTGGTGTACATGCTGAAGATGTCTGTGGATTCTCTCCCCTTCGGTTCCGTAGTTCCAGTGGCGACGTCTTGCTCTTCCAGTCCTCAGGACCCTGCTTTTATGCAGAAAGAGACCCATTCATACAGCCTAGCTGTCACTCACACCATGGAGTGGTCTTCTTGGCGGGAGACCCTCCAGCCTATCAGGTTAGAGTGACCTGAGTTGCTGTGGCAACTCTGTCCAGGGGTTCTACTCCCCCTCCCAAACAACAGACCCACCCCAGAGGCGCCGAAAGGAGGGCTTTTTGGCAGAAGCCTGCCAAAAGAGCGAACAAAGGATCCCCGACCTGGGTTAGGAGTATGGAGTAAGACTCGAGAAATAATTTATATTAAAGTTCTGCCAATTAAAACCTACCGGAGTAAAGCTAATAATAAAATAAATTGGCGGTATGTTAGAGGCTGTCAGTAAAAGTATTAGCCTCGAACAATGGGAAAATCCCATAGGAAGATATTCGCGGTTGAATATTTTTGGTAGTAACCACTGCCACCAGCCAGAAACTTTAGAGAGCGGGACTTTAAAGTACCCCCTCGAAAATGAACCTAAGGGAAAAACTATTAACTCTTTCCAGTACCTCCATAGTAAGATGGGTTGTACTGGTTAAGTTCGTACGATTTGACTTGTAAAGTCAATGGAGACTTTACATGCTCTGGGAGACAGTAGTCAGTCCCAGGGTATGGAGTCTATGTTTGGGGGTTGCTACGAAACCCCTGTGTCACTGCACGGAGGGTGCTGTGTAACACATGTGCATAAAGATGGTTCCTATGGGTGAGAGAAAAGAATCCCATAGGCATTAAACACAAAAATAGCCTAGAACACACATAGCAAAAATGCCTAAGAGTGGGACAAAGAGTCTCACTCCTAGCAGGTAAAAAGAAATAAACCCTTCAGATCCAGCAAAGCTGCTGGGGGACTCTATAGGTAAGGGAAATTAGCCATAAGTGGGAATTCTCCCTAACACTTTGGAAATCGCTTTTCGACGACTCCAGATCTATTATCTGGCTGTCATATTTTAACATCTGCTGAAAGGTGGCTGCTCTCGACTTCCTTCATGCTGTCTTCAAACATTTCCAACCCCCACCCCCTCTCAGTTCTGATATCAGAGGGCTTTGCTCTGGTTTCAGTGAGGATAGTTAGAATGTCTTTTTTCGTGGCAGTCTCATTTTGATCCTCTACTTTAGCAAGGGAGTTTTTGTAGGAGTAGGGTAAGCGTCTGTAATTTGCACCAGTGTCCTAGATCACGACGCATGCTGTTTTGAGGGTCTGAATTTTAGGGTTGAACCAAAGAAGTGTTCGGAGATGGGAAGGTGTGAATGTATGATCAGGATAGTGCTGGTCCAATGGAGTCATAAATGGTTCAGGAAAGTCAGAGAAAACATGGTCAATGGAAGAGGCATAAATAGGGGAAAGAGAGAGGAGAGTGTTCCTCACTTCATCAAGGTAAGTGGCAAGAGAGTCCTGCCTGAGTTTCCTATTAGTCACCGAAGAGGGGAGATGAGGAGTAGAAGATGGAAGGACTGAGATGTTAAAGTGAACAATGGAGTAATCAGAGGGACAGGGGTCAATGGAGGGGTCAGAGGAGTAGAGTAAATTAGAGAAAAAGACAAGGGCAAGCGAGTTCCCACTGGAGCGGGCTAGCTGGTTGTGGAGGAAGTAGAAGGAGTGGTCAGATAGGAGGGAGTAAAGTTCAACTCAGGTGACTGCAGAGGGCTTGGGGAGGTTAAAGTCCCCATCATGATACTGGGGTTTCATTGGGAAGTGACTAAAGGAAAAGAGTCAGATCAAGGAAGAAGGAGTTTAAAGGACCAGGCGGTTGATAGAGAGCCAGAACAGTGAGAGGAGAAGACGGAAGGAGTTTGATTGTGGAATATTCCATAGAGGAAGAGTTTATGTCAAACGGGGTTAGAGGGGCCTCCTTGATAAGGAACCCCACACTGCTGCCCTTCCCAACAGGTTAGGGAGAGTGGGAGAAGGTAGCAGAGTCAGTGCAGAGAGCTGCTAGTGTAGCAGAGTCATGGGGGGAGATCCCGGTTTCTGTGATAGCAAGAAGTGAAAGGTGAGGGTGATGAGAGTTGAAGTGGTCAGTGATGTAGGACAATTTGCTGCAATGGCAATGTGCATTACAGAGGCCAAGTGAAAGAGTGATAGTACGTGTGGCAGAGGGGCAGAGGAGCAGGTATTGTTCGGTAGGCGATGGGGATAGATGAGGTTGGAGATCTTGGGAGCATCGGAGGGTCGCATTTGAGAAATGCAGGTTAAGGGGGGGAATTATGCAGAAGTTACTCCAAGTTGAGGCTGACGACTATCTGAGAAGGAAAAGAGACAAGTGAGTAGTAGGCGGAATGGAGAGAAGTAAAGATACATGATGAAGGGTAGAACAAATAGACAAGTGAATACAATAAAGGAAGGGTGCAGCCCAAGAGAGAGAGAGAAAGGGTGGGTGGTTTATGTAAGGGATCAAGAGTAAGACTCAGGCAGAGTGGCATGTTAAGTTTAGGTTATAGACTTTTATTTCCAGAAACTAATACAAAGGGTTGGGATGAATCCTATCTATCCCTAATCCTAAGGGGGGTTTCCCTGCCTCAACAAAACGAAGGGACGTCTGTGCCAGGATGTCTGTGCCAGGATGTTAAACAAAAGATCGTCTTCTGTCCTATGTCCAAACATCCTAAACTGTCCCTTACACTCGGGTACTTGTACATTTCTTTCAAAGTTCTCAACGTAAGATTCTGAAGGTGCAAAAACAGAAAAGAAGTAAAGTTCCACCAGAAATGGGCTCCCCTTCCCCTAGAATCCTTCTGGTAGTTTATTTTGTGTAAAGTATCATCTCATTACAAGGAGTTTGCTCGTGTACTTCGTTCGTGTACTTAAAGCATATTCCCTCTTTGGGTATGGAGACATAGTTACCCTTTTCAGGAGGCATTAAATAATCTGGACTAATAACTGCCTTTAACTAACGTGCCCATCATATCCTACACACTCATAACTTGGCTGTTAGAAAATTACCTTTTTAGGCTTAAGGACTGAACTATCTTAAAGTTGATAACCTCCTGCTTTAAATCAATAACTGGGCTAATCCCACCACACTTAAGGCATGGACTGTGCAATTCTTCATCTATTCGGGCATAAATCGCACCTTCATAAAACAGTTTAGAACCGATTTTATTAATGACATAGTATGGACTATGACGTGCCCTTAACTAATGGGCAAGTAATCCCTACATACTTGTAACCAGTTTAAGAGGCAGGAGCAGCAGGAATTCGTTTACCAATGTTGACAGTTCACACCAGATTATTGCATTGAACAGCTAGGGTGACAACACCATGCTTTATAAAGGTGAGCTTGTTCCAACACCACTAAATGTAGCTTAATTAAAGATACGCAAACTTTTACTTTCCGTTTCATTAACGGAAAATAACTGTCCTTCAAGACTGACCAGTGCAGGGTCAATCTCCTTTAGCCCCACACACGTCGCCCGACTGACAGATGACAGCAGGCACCTGCAGAGCCAACCCTTTGACTTTTCGTCATCAGAAACACACAGGATCATTGCTAATACAGCTTGTTAATAAATATCTTGGTGCACTAAATGCAGATAACGAACTTTGGTACCTAACGTATTCTGCTCATAAACGGTGAGGCCTGAAGGTGAAAAAACGCACACATGCCATTTCCTTAGATCAGGAGAACCTTCCAGGACTTGCCCCGCCCATGCTTGCCTTCACATGGAATCTGATTGGCTGCAGCTGCAAGACTGACTCTAAAGGAGCTTTTCCCTGCACTGCTCGGTCTTAATGAGACCTAGTGCGTAAGGAACGTATGTTTTTATTACATCCTTGCCATTTATTTGCAATCCTAATCCCACTACAGTTTCCAAAATGTACTGTTCTATATCCTATTCATAGCAAAATTGTATTTTTCCAACTTCCATACAACGCGCTGTTGTTTGATGGTACATCATTAATGATATCCTGATTCTCAGCGTTTGTAAATGAGACCCAGAGTAGAAATGGAAGAATAACGAGACCCTCCGGTCCATCCACCCAGAGCAGGCAACAGGGGCAACCAATCAGCACTCATGGACCGCACTTACTTGACAAGCGCCAGCGTTAGACTATTCTTCCCAGTTGTGATAGTACCGGCTCTGTCAATCATGTGGACACATTCATTCAGGACATTACAGAATCCCTGTGCATTCTATCAAGGTTTCTGAATATACCTGGCCAATGATCAACTTCTGATTCACCAACTGTTGTGCAGTTAGAGGCACAGCTGGCTTGAAGGCTGTTCGCTGTTGTTATGGAGAATACTCACACAAGTGCTAAATTCCCTCTACCTTAGAGCCCTACAGCTCTTTTAATATATTTTGGGGCTTTGAACTTTTCATTTTCAATGTGTTTTACTTTTGTGTTCTTTGGTTATGGAGTTTTAAAACAACTCCATGGGCATCATCTTTTTTTGTGTGTCACACAGAACCTTCAGTGCAGTGACACAGGGATGTCTTTCAGACTTCCCAAGGTTTAAATACCTTCTCTGGGACTGACTACCGTCTCCCAGAGCATAAAGTTAAATTGACTCTACTAGTCTTTTTAAATTTACTGACCCTGCACACACTATCTTCCTATAGAGTGCTGGAGGGGTTGCCTAGCTTCCCCTGAGTCAAAACACTCATGTAACAGTCAAATGTTACCCTTTCCTACTTTAAATGACTGGTGGCAGTGGTTTAGATAAAACTACCGTGATTTTTCCCGACCGCTAACAACAGTAGCTAAAAATCGCATCATGTTTTTCAATATGACGCCCCAGATCTATCTGTAAAAACAGATTCCGGTTGACTTTTTTTCGCTATTTCTTTTAGGAAAGGTTCTTCTTGTGTTCGTCTCTGCACGCCAAACCTGGTTTGGTCCCTTTGTTCGTTGGCCTTTGACTGGCTTCAGTGCTGAAGCCCTCCTCTGGCACCTGAGTGTCTGGGATGGACAGGATGGGAGGGAGGTGCTCGAAAACTCCTTGTGCTTAGTCTCCTAGGAGACCTGAATTTACTCTGGCGTGATTGGCCAGCTGACTGTCCGGCAAGGACATCCACCCTGCTGTGTGAGTGACAGCCAGGCTGGAATGAATTGGGGAAAACTGTTTAAAAGCAGGTCTCTGGGACTTGGAAAGTAGAGTTGACCACTGGAACGCAAGAACCGAAGACGAGCTGAAGGAAGAGGACTGCTGCAACTCCTGGCTGACCGGTGAAGCCCTGCTGCAAGTCCGAATTGCCTGAAACTCGATTGACAGAGAAGCCCTTCAAGGTTAACTTCTTCCCTTGAGTTTGGTGGGAACACCCAATTCACAAGCCACCTGGACACCGCCCCCATCTGGTTGAATTTTCTACAGAGTGCTGTTGAAAATTGGATAGCCAGAGGGAAGGAAACCAGCTTGTGGACTTTAAGGCACACACACCTTAAACCAACATCTTGCTAAGATTTTGACCTCATCCCTGGGCAGTGCAGGAACCTCACGATGTCCTCCTTCTTGTCTCCACGACTGAAGCTCAGGAACAGCGAGATCTGCACGAACTGCCAGGAACAACTGCCTCAGCTACGCTCTTCTTCAGTTTAAAGGTACTGTGCAAACGTGGTCCGGAAATCTTTTTGGCCATTGCGAAAGTTTGTAGAACTTTCCCAACTTCGAAGGCTTGTCCTTCCCTAAACATTTGTCAAACTTTACTCCTAGTCAAATTCTTCTAAAAACCGTGGCAAAGACTTAACCGTTTTCTACCAGAAATGTGCTATCCAATACAAAGACTCTGAACATTGACTTTGGCCCAGTCCTATGAACGGAATTGCTGGATGTAGTTTACTGAAACCCTTTGCCCTGCCTATACAAGTATTTGTGCTATTAATTCTTATAAGCTTGTCTTTTCCCCCTTTTGAAAGTATCTGAAGTGCCATTTGGAGGTGTTGTTTCAGGGAGGAATTCCTAGTACTGGATCCATAGTGGAAGACATTGACCTTGCAGATAAGGAGCCATTGGATCCTAAGATGTCAAGTGCCAGGCGTGGTCAAGGGAGCGATATTTACAGTATGCTCCATATCAACGGCTCTCGTGGGATACCGGTGAATTCTCTGTATCGTAGTCCTGTGATTACATTCTCATCCAATTATGGAAAAAGTGTCTCCAGCTCCCTCACCATGGGCTCCCAGTGTCCCCCAGAGTGTTGCATGTGTGAAAAAACACATGTCACCAACTGCACCTAAAATATACATTTTCCTTTTTGTACCGTTCTTTACTATACCATGCCCCCAAGTGTCCCTTCTGTCTTTGACTGCTGGGTGCATCTGGAGTGTCTGACATGAGGGAGTTGATTAGGGTGGTCTGATGGAGGTTTGGGGTAGTGCTTGTTTGATTCCATTTCTGCTAAATGGGGTCTGTCCCAAATGAGTCCATTCTCCAAATAGTGTTTTCTGACAGTTGCATTTGGGTTCCTGTTAGGTTAATATAATTATAGTGTGCCCCCCCTTGGATTGAAGTTGCCGAAAGCAGATATATATTCAGTTGAGTTTTTGGTGTTGGTCTCATGTTGGTGTGAGTTCAATAGCCAGGTTCTTAAGTGTTTTCTGAAGGAAAGTGGTCAACTCTTCCTTGTCAAAATCATAACGGACGCTAAAACTACAACCAATATCCTTGTTATCTACAGAGTGCCCAACAACAACAACCACCCGGAATCGGATATCCCACTTCTCATTACTCCCCATCTCAAGCCAAACACCAAATTTATAATCCTACGTGAAATCAATTTAGGCTTAAATGATTAACAAGACCACAAAGCAAGTGCTTTTCATGCTTCCCTTACGGACATGGAATTTGCCCAGTTAGTCAATGCTCCCACAAATGATAAGGGTAGGATACTAGCTTGGATACTTACTCTAAATGTCCATATCTCAATAGATTCCATTACCTCAGTCGACTGGACTTGCCACCATTTAATCAGTTTTAAACAATCCAGCGAAGAGAAAATCTATCCCATCCCTACCACATTGGATACTAGTGAAACCAAAAAGAATTCGTAACCTAACAGTAGACAGCCTTACCCCTATTCTGAAGGAGGCACTCTCCACCAGCACCCTCTCGAACACTAATCCCATTTGTCTAGCAGACATACATCATAACTGTCTCAAAACTACTATTGACTCTTTGGCCCCACTTACAATCAAAACACAACGTCCAGCCAAACGTACACATTTTTGGTTCAACGAAGAACATGTGTTACTCAGGAGTCAACTTTTTTTGGATTTCTTTTCCTTGAAAAACTCATTGAAATGTTTATTTTGGGGGGCTCCCCCCTCCGCCCCTTCCCTATTTATTGTGCACTACTCCCTACCCAAACCGCGTGTATACTCTTGCCCAAACCCCCATATATGTTTCTATGAGTATTTTAGAGAAAAGAAAAATCGGGGGAAAAACCATCAGACAATGACTGACGATGAACAGACGCTATACCCCATATGCTTCGGCTTTTGCTATGCCAGAGGCTAAGATTAATTCTAAACTTTGTTGCCATAACTTCCTGAGTTTTGCTCAAGACATGGATAAGCAATGCCGGCTGTCCAAGCTACAATGGCCATGGCCATAACATGGTTGACCTTGCCCTGCATTTGCGGGCGCATTAGAACATTGTCAGTTAGACTCTGAATACCATTTTCTTGTGGTCGTGATCTTTTCTACACAGTGTGTGGGTCATCACACAAATGTGGGAATCTCCTCAGGCAGCATGGAATAAACCATGCGCACTCAGCAATTTTCCAGGCAGTGCTCTACGCCAGAAAATGTTGGCGTCCCCAAGGCTGAAGAATGATGGTCTGTAGGGTTGCCCAGAGCTGTGGCCGTGGTTAAGATTAATTCTAAGCAGAAAGCAAAGAGAGTGGGCACCACTATACGATATTCACATTTCTCAAATAATTGTTTCTGTGTAGAAGTTTCGTTGCTCTGAAGATTCCTTGTTGTCAAATTATAAAAAGGAGCTGGATTCCTTGTTGTCAAATTATAAAAAGGAGCTGGCTGTGACGAATAAGGAGACACCCTAATTCAAAAATACACAAGAAGCCAAAGACCAAGTGGGATGCAAGGTCACACAGCCGCTCTCTTAGAAGACCCAATCAGGGTATGTAAGTTATGTGAATCTCTACAAAGCTTGATAGACTCCAAAGTAAAATTGTTTACATATTCAAAAAATAATAAAAATAATAATGAAAGTTCAGTGGTATTTCATAAAGATTTTTATCAACCACTGGTTTTGTGAAAAAATACGTCTCTTGGTATGAGGCGTCACTAATATCTTCTTAGTGAGGAAAGCCAATAGCATTTTATGTCAGACCAAAACAATCTTTTGCCAATGCATTGGCAAAAGAGCGGCTGTGTGACCTTGCATCCCACTTGGTCTTTGGCTTCTTGTGTAAGATTAATTCTAAACCTTCCAGCCATCACCTTTAGGGTTTGCTTTTGCCACCCCCCAGAAGCATCATGAAACTGTAATCCATGTTTCCAAAGGTTGGTTACTTAGTATTCTGCAGATTCTAAACCTGTTGGAACCCCCTCATACAGTGGCAAATGGTCTGATAAGGATTAGAGCGAAATGCTTTGTTCTGTTTGTATGTTATTGTTTGCAAAGTGCAAGCAATGCAGCTCAAAGTAGCTTCAAGTTTCAAAGGAAGTCATATTGTTGGGGAAAATAGGGAGGTGCCGAAATAGTGGATATGTGTGAATGTGGAATGGGAGTGCCTGACCGTCAAGTTTCCATTTTCTTTAAATGATGTTCAGTAATTTAATGGCTTTTAGCCCAGATGCTCGACAGTGTGGTGTGTGACCCTCCCAAGAGTGTTGCCCCTTTAAGGGGATGCATCCCTCCCCTGTGTGCTGCCCTTTTAACATGGGCCATGCCTGGGTCATGGCCCAAGCTAATAAAGGAGCTTCTGCAGACATGCCCAACAGACCGGCTGCAGAATCCAGAAGAGGAACTCCTGAGTCTGTGTCTCATTGAATGTAGGCTTCAGGCCTACACGTGGGGGCACCGGCCTGCGTGCCCTGATGCTGTGGTACCCTGGTGCCAGCATGGTGGCAGAGGTCTGCATAGTCAGGGGCACGGCAGGCGCGGCTCCCACCCCCGATGGTGCTGGTGTCAGATAAGAAGCGCTTTGGGGAAGGGGGGGCAAATTAAGTGAATACCCACCCTGCCCCACCAGAAGCAGCAGTGGCTGCGAGGTTTGGCCGTGCGCGCACCGGCTTGGCCTCTAGGGGAAACAAGAAAGAAGAAATTGGTGGTGGAGAGTTTTCGCCCGTAGCCTTTTGCAGTGTTCTCTTTCAAAGGACGACAGTCAATGCTTGCTCCGGTGCGTAGCCAGGGCAGTTTGGAATGCTCGCCCCCCTCCCCCCTCCGGAGGCAGGCTTGAGTGCACAGGATGTCCACGCTGTAACATGCAGCACCCACCGCAAAGAGAATGGCGAGGAGTGCCTGAGCAAACCAATGTGAAAACGGACGCGATGCAGTCGCTTTTACCAGCGTCCCATTTTGCATCCAGGGCCCACTTTTCAACTGGCTCTTCACAATTCAAAAATCACATGAGTAAAATAAGTATGTACGTCAATCTCACATGTTACATTTTACCAGGACTTGTGGATCTCCCTATTTTCACCACCCGCAGCACTGAAATTCGACCAGGGCACTAGGTCAATGATTCTCTAGAGTGTAAATTACTTCCCCCTCGAATGAGCGCCCACACGGGGTCGTGAACGTCCTGTATAAAACCATGCTGGAAGTACTAGTTTTGCCAAGATGCATCAGAGTGCAAAGCAGGACATGTAGAGAATGCATATGAATAAAAGAAGTGGAAAACTAATTTCATATCCAGGCCTGCGACACCTGTCATTCAAAAGGAAAAGAATGGGGAAGTTGTCGGGCCACTAATCATACTCGCAGTCTCTGCCCTAAATAGGAGGAAAGACACAGAGCGCCTGCCCCAACTGAGGCAACAGAACTAGCAGCACCCACCGCCCGAAATAAGGAGGGGTGTGCGCCCTCCCAAGGAAAAGCCCCGCCGGCATGAAGGAAGGAAAAGGGGTGGGCCTGATTGGCCTCCCATGTCAAAAGAACAAAGCGGCTGCAGCCGCGACAATAGTGTATGGGCGAGTGCTTGCTGCCCCGCCCTTGGCCCACGCCAAGCATGTCGGGAGTGGTGGAGGTGTCCCGGGCCGGGCGGTGAGGTGAAGGGCAGAGGCTGCCCGCCTCCAGCAATGGCGCGGGCAGCACTCTGCGGTACCGGTGCAAGACCGGGCCGCCGGTGGTGAAACCCATAGCTTCAGGTCGGAGCAAGGAAAGGGAGAGTCCTGGGGCCCCGCCGGTGCTGAATGATGAAGGGCTCCAGGTCGGAGCATGTTTCAGCAATCCCGGGCCCATCAGCAGTGAGGTGGCTGCAAAAGAAGCAAGACACCACCAGGAGGGGGAGGATGGAACACGGCTGTCTGCATTTCGTGTGCACAATAACAATAGTCCAGCAGGTGTGCGTGGCACACGTCCAGTGGAGCTGACTCCAAAGTGAGAGGGACTGCTCAATGTACCCCGTGATCAGAGCTGTTAAAGGAAAGCATGCATGTAGTGCAGAACACCATACATAAAGACGTTTTGCCTGGTTGTAGGTGAAAGGGTCGACTGCAATTGATTCGAATGCAATAGTTTCGAGTCAAAAGGACCGGAAAAAAAGGTTGAATTACCCCTGTTTTTGGTGTAAAAAGCACTTTTTTTGTTCCTATACGGAGGCCAAAAAATAAAAATACATTTAAAAAAAGTAATTCAACCTTTTTTTCGGTCCTTTTGACTCGAAACTATTGTAATTCGAATCAATGTATTCGACCCCATGACTGGACATCGTTTTGCCTTGGAGGTGGAGGTGATCAGAGCATGCTGCAGTGGTTTGCCCTCCCACCCCCCTAACTGCAAGTACCAGTGTCCCCTACACTGCCTGTCAACGGTATATCACAGCGGGTATACTGCCACTGCATGAAGTGTCCCAGAAAACGTTCCCGGTGCACTTCCGAACAGAAACACCGGCAGAGCCCCGTAGGAGATGCTCTATGTAGAGCTTGGAGTTTCCAGGGCTGGAGCCCACCGTCTCTGCCCTCCCCCCCCACAGCATCTAGACCTGTGGGTGGCCAGCACTGGAAGAGCTAATAAGGGACAGAGCTAGTGGGGTAACATGTCTCAGGCCCATATCCTGGCTCAGATCTGTCATGTGAGAGCGGTGGAGCATGGCAGAGGGGAAGTAACAGCATGGACACAAAGTTCTAACGAACGGAAGATCGGCACTCACTCACTACTGTTGTCCAGCGGTAAAAAGGGAGCAGAATTGGGTCATTATGGCTCCGTCTCAGTAAGTAGAATAAGTGCAGCCAGTCAGCATGGCACTCTGAGGAAGCCTTCAGTGCTCTTGGCATGGAGCAAGTATACACTGGCGTAACAGGGGCCCCACAGCCCCTGTGGTGCGGGGGGCCCCGCCAGCACATGTCCTGGGAGGGGCCCCACTTGTAGGAAAAAAAAAGAAAAATATTTTTTTTTCTTTTTGAATTCACTCTGCATTTATAAAGAAATTATTTCTGTAACAGAAATAATTTCGTTATGAAGTCAGAGTAACTTCAAAAAGAAACAATGGGCCTCATTACGGGTTTGGTGGCAACCGTGCCATTGCTACCAGCAGGTTGCCGCCAGACCCGTAATGATTTACCGGCACCCGACTTCCCGGTAACACTGGGGGATTACAACCCCGGCGGTCTGTGAAGTCAGGCGCCGGCAAATGGTAAGTCCCCATTTCCATAAAGTCCTATCGGACTCTATGGGAATGGGGACCACAGAAGAACCGGCACTGTTAATAACAGTGCCGGTGCTTCCGTGAAAACTATGCGGGTGGGTGCCGTTCTGCCCCTGCCGGACAGGGCGGCAACCGCCCGCAGAGCTGTAATATGCGGCCCGGAAACAACAGTGCCGGTGAGCTTACTGGCACCATTGTTTACAGTCCGGCATAGTTGTAATGAGGCCCAATTTCGTTTTTAAGTGTTAGGGCTCCCCTCAAACCCATGATGTGTGCCTGTGTGTGTATGTTGAAAGGGTTCACGCTTAAATGTATAGGTGGCTGCCTCTGTGAGTGTATGGTGAAAGGGTGCACACTTAAATATATGGTTGGGTGCCTGGGTGTGTGTGCCTGTATGGTGAAAGGGTGCACATGTAATTTTATGGGTGGCTGCCTGGGTGTGCCTGTATGGTGAAAGGGTGCACACTTAAATGTATGGATGGCTGGGTGTGCGTGTGTATATATGGTGAATGGTGTGTGTGCTTGCGTTCAGGGGTGCAACAAAACCTACATTTCGGGGGCTAACCCTTCAAATGTTGGGAGTGGTGCCAACTTCATGGGTGATGGGGTAGGGGCAAACTTATTTGTTTGGGTCATCTAATTTCTTTATGCATTTTTATGAGACTATTCTAGTGCAGCTTCAATGTTACAAGCAGTTAACTCTCTCCTTTAAGGTTTAAAGCACCCACTTATGGACTGCTGTGAGAATGAGTGGTCTCCTGTTCCGTCTCTACCCTTCCAATCACTCCCCTGGCATGCAAGTATTAAACCCACATCACAATTTCAATTGCCTAAAAAATTTGGCATTTGAATGCAGGTACTAACAGTGAATTGCTTTATTTTAGTAATTGGTAGCTTCTTGTTAACAGAGAAACCCAGGTGTCGTTTAACATCTGTGTCCTTTTCTGTCTGGCAACTGCTCTGAAGGTCAGCCAGGTCTAGTCAACATAGCCCAACATTTCAAGGGAGGGTGGGGGGGAGTGCTGAATTCCAGTCAACTCAATGGTATTGCACCAATACTTGTATTTAATGCCTGGATTACTTACTGGTAATCTTCATTACTCCTAGCCCTATTCTTCCTCGTGCCAGTGTGTATGAGACAGTACTTGTGTATAAGGCACTCTGCCTCATACACAAGTACTGGGATGAGGTAGAGGTACATGGAGGTAATGCTTGATTTAGCTACCTGTAATCTTCATTACTCCTAGTCCCACTCTTCCTCACCCCAGTACTTACCTATGAGGCAAGGAGCCTCAACCGTAAGCTCTTGGGCAAGGAAGAGGGACGTGGAGGTAATTCTGGGCCAAGGAGCTGATTTTGGAGGTTGGGGTGGGAGGGAGAGGGGTTCTGTGGGGGGGGCAGGATTATACGACAAATTATAATGGCTGTCCATGTTCAGGCTAAACAAGCATGATATGTGGTATTAGTGGCTAGAGAGGCATTTTGGTGCAGCCAGTCTAGTCATTCTTCAGTTTGGTATGACTTTTTTTTAATGGGGCATTTATGATAAAGCAGTCCTGCTAAGTGAATTACCTGGCTAGACTGCCATTTGGGTGCTGCCAGTCAGCCGTTTCTTACTGCGGCATTGCATATTTTTCTGGGCATCTTTGATCAAATGATATGATATAAGTCATTTATAACGCACCTGCACACAAGTGTTTCTAGGCGCCACAAGACAAGGGATGGAAGATAGAGGGAGGACAAGACAAACAATCTTACTAGGCCTTGTGTCATTCAGATCGTGCAAGTGCAATAACGAGAAGCGCAAGGGGAAAGGGATGAGGGAAGTGCAAGGGAGAGGGGAGGGGAAAAACAGGGCAGCAATGCTCTGAGTAAGTGCTGTCAGGGCAGCACAGCTCTGGGTAGTGCAAGGAGAACAAGGGACTCTAGGGTTACAGTTACAGCCCCTAAGTGCATGGTAGGACCAGAGGCAGTGCAAGAGTGACTGATCAAGAAAGAGTCTCGACTCAGTGAGACTCTGACGGTAGCCAAGCAACCAGTCAGTACAGCAGGCAGGAAGTTCAGCTAGGCCAGCAGGGGAGGGAGCTAGAAAGCAGAGGAGAAGAGGAAAGGTTTGAGCTGCTTCCAGAACTTCAGGTGGTCTGCTAAAGCTTGAGAGGGGCAGGGAGGCTATTACAGGGGGAGGCACCTGTAGAGGAGAGAGATCTACCCCATTCTCTTCCTGGAGAAGCGTCTAACCCTTAGAGAGTTGTAGGTAGCTGAGCGAAGGGCTTGAGAAGGAAGATATTTTGGAAGAGAGCGTTGGATGTAGTGTGGGCCCCGGGCCCAGAAAACCTTGTGGACAATGCAAATGGTCTTGAACTTGATACTTGCAGCAACTGGGAGCCAGTTGAGAGATTTCAGGGCTGGAGAGATACAATCCCTGTGCTTGAGGCCAAGGATAAGTCTCTCAGTCCTGTTCTGGATTAGTTGCAGGGGCTGGATAGTAGAGGAAGGCAGATTGAGAAAGAGGCTGTTGCAGTAGTCCAGCCTAGAGAGAACCAGGGCTCTGCAAACAGTGAGCTTCTGGGGAAAAGTGAGAAAGGGAAGAGTCCCTTTGAGGAGGAGCAGCTGGTAGTGGCACTTCTTGGCGACGTCTGAGATGTGAGAACAGAAAGAGAGAGTGGAGTCAAAGATGACACCAGTGTTTGCCTCACAGGAAGGCGAAGGAAGAGGGCCCAAGGCGGGCGGCCAGAGTGAGAGAGGGAAAGCTGGGGCAGGAGTCCAAATGAGAAGGATCTCCATCTTACTGACATTAAGGCAGAGATCGTTGGAGGCACACCAATCCTGAATCGCGGATAGAAAGTCGAGAATGAGCGAGAGAGGAGAGGAGTCTGAGGGGAGCCTGAAGGAAAGCAGAGTGTCATCCGCATAACACTGAAAGAAAGAGGAAAAGGTAGAGATCAGGTGGGCGAAAGGGGCCACGTAGAGGTTGATAATCCAGAGTGAGAGGATGGAGCGGAAAGAAAGGGACCAAGTTGGACCTGGGAGGGGCAGTCCAAGAGGAAGGAGGTCAGCCACTCAAGGGCCTGATCCCTGATGCCCAGGTTCCCATGGAGTCGATTGATCAGGATTGATCAGGATGGCATGGTTGACCGTGTCAAAAGGAAAGGAAAGATCAAGGTGGATGAGGACAGAAGGAATGCTGGAATCAAGGCTAGAGAGCAGAACTTCACAGGTGTACAGGACATCAGTTTCTGTGTCTCTGGCAGCTCTGAAGCCAGACTGATGGTCATGGAGACAACCAACAGATTCTGTGTGGAGAGTAAGCTGGGAGATGGCCAGCTTTTCCAACAGTTTGCCCAGGAAAGGGCTGATGAAGATTGGGCGATAGTTTGCCGGGCAGGCAGGATCGGCAGAAAGCTTCTTGAGGAGTGGGTGCATAAGGGAGTGCTTAACGGGAGATGGGAAATGAGTGATTACAGAAATCGGTCAAGGCTGGAGTGAGGGTGTCAATATGGTTCTTGATGGTTCTGGTGGAGCAGGAGAGCACCTGTTTGGATGACACTTTCATAGATCGGACTTGTCTAGAAACCTCGTCAAGTGTTGTCAGAGAGAAAGAGGATAAATGAGGAAGAGAGGTAGAGATGGCCAAAGGGGGGCCGAGAGAGGAAGAGGAGATGGAGGACAGGATGTCCTGAGTTTTAGTGTAGAAGTGAGATGACAGAGCCATACAGAGGGCCTGGGAGGGAACATGAGACGTAAAGACCTCAACAGGATTGACCAGTTCTTTTCAGATTTTAAAGAGTTTGGCCGTGTTGTTAGAGGCCACAGAGACACAGGTTTGAATGTGTGTTCTATTCTTGATGAGTGTTATTGCTTCGACTGCCATTTTGGTGCAACCAGTCTAGATATGTCTAAATGTGGCCTGGCATGCTTTACTATATTGTTATTACATGTCTACACTGGTCTACCTTGTGCACCCAGTTGGACATGTTTTCATTGTGGAATGGCATTTTTAATAGCAAACCTTTAATGTTCCTGTGCACTGTTGGTGACTTGCATCTATTGGATTGGTGTTACCCAACAAAACAATTGCAAACACTGTGGCTTTTTAGCCAATTTTTCTCGGACAGTGTGCTGTATATTATATTAAAACACATATTTGTATCTTTCTCCTAGTGCAGTGTGCGGCATATCTGTTCAGCAGCACGTTTTTGCATATTGCGCAAGTTTGATAATCTAGGTCGGCCCAGAGTGTGGCGCGACCCTTGATTTGTTGCTGAGTTGGGGGGCCCCCTCAGCATGGCTCGCAGGGGAGCCCCCACATCTTGTGTTACGCCACTGCGAGTATAGGCTGGAAGCTTTAACATACAACAACAGGGGGGGAGAAGAAGGTGCTGGCAAAAGTGTGCAAGGTATGAGGGAACTGGCAGAGCAATCCAGCCCTCTTTACCTGGAGTCGGGCAAGAGGAAAGAGGTGTGCTATGTAGGGCACGCGGCAGTGGATCATCATGGATATACTCTGAAGAGGAAACCACAGTGTCAGGGGACATTGTGCACCAGGGAGGAAGATCCTATCCCGGCACATCAGGCATTAACGGCTAATGCTCCTGTCCTCGCACACCCAGCAGTAAAAGCTGGGGAATTCTGCCCCAAGCCAGTCTGGACCCTTTGATAACGTTAACAGGTTCGCAATCTAAACTGCGCACCAATGTACTGCACGAACAACATGGGCTAACAACAAAAGGAAAATAATAACTTCCAGGCGAGTCGTGCACCTTAAGGTGAAAGGGCCAGCAGGCAGTGAAAATATGGGGGACGAGAGAGTTTTTACAGAAGAAGTGGGACTGAGACTGCAACAACAAAGTAATGGCCTTTTCCTCCTGTAATTGGTGTGCGCCCTGCTGGGCACACCATCCAGAGACCAGACTGGTGTGGCCCTGGGTGTGATTTTCCCCCACCCTGAGCTGGGACATTGCCAAACCTATCGTTTAGCCTGGAGGAAGGGGGATACTGGCCAGGAATGTAGTGGCCCGTTAGCAACAGGAACTCCTACCTCAAGAAGTGGCTCGGACACTCCGTCACCCAGGCATCCTGTCACACCCTGTCATCTGTATCCAGCCAATGCAGACCTCGAGCTCAGTGCCCGGAAGAAGAGCTAGGAACAATAGAGGATTGCAGCTCCTCACGAGTCCTAGTGCACCCTCCTGTGCCCCGGAAACAGGGTGGCACTCCGGAGCGCAAGAAAGGAGGGGTGAGTAACATCCTGCCACCACAGATCCAGTCGACATCATGTGGGGCAGCCTACATGCCCTGCGACCCGCATGTGGCTGCATACCCTCACATCCAGGGACAATGCGCTTGTGGTCCCTGGTGCCCCCAGTTGCGGCTTTCCCGGCCTATGAACTGTAACATCAATGGACCTGGAATGGTGGAAATGGCTATCTGGAATGGATACTGGTGGAAGGTGAATTGGTCTCCGGTAGTCCTGCAATTGCTCAAAGAGGACTCTGTAAATACATGTTGTGAAGCGGTGATCCCGCAGTTGGTGGGTGTGCGCTATAGGGTGCCAGCGGCCATCAATGGCATCAGTCAGTGGTTGCAATTTCCCCCCAGGTTAATAAAGGGTTTTTGAAACATGTTGTCGAACTGGCAATGTTACACCGGTGGTTTGCCAACCGCGGCTGTCACCGCGGGTCATGTGTGGAATGTTTATGTGTGTTTTATCCCTATGGCCATGTTGTGCCTATTTGTTGTGTGATTTTATGATTCTAAAGTAGCCTAAATAATGTTGTTCTGCAAAGGGAGGAGGAGATCGCTTATGTTTCAACATTTGTTTGTTTGTTGTGGAAAAGGAGGAGTGTAGTGTGTGACCCTCCCAAGAGTGTTGCCCCCTTTAAGGGGATGTGCCCATCCCTTGTGTATTGCCCTTTTAACATGGGCCATGACTGCGTCATGGCCCATGCTAATAAAGGAGCTTCTGCAGACACGCCCAACAGAACGGCTGCAGACTCCAGAAGAGGAACTCCTGAGTCTGTGTCTCATTTAATGTAGGCTTCAGGTCTACACCTGGGGGCACCGGCCTGCGTGCCCTGATGCCGTGGGACCCTCATGCCAGCACGGTGGCAGAGGTCCGCATGGTCAGTGGCACGGCAGGCGCGGCTCCCACCCCCGATGGTGCTGTTGTCACCTAGCACCATGGGGCCTGCCGGATGACAAGGGCAGGCCCCAACCCCCCACAGGCGCTGAGCCTGTCATGTGATCATGGTTGCAGCACTATGGGGGGCCTGCCGGATGTCCATGGTAGGCCACCCACAACAGACTTATGAGCAAAGCAAGGGCACATAGACAGAGTTATTAGAAAAGCAGCGTCTGTGAGTGGATGTCCAATTTCAGCTCGCTGCGTGGCGTCAGCTACCGGGTGGCACGCACAATGCAGTAAAGAGTTGACTTAAACACCACCAGCCTAATAGCCTACCTTTGCCTGATCGAAATGACCCCCATCCCTCCTTACTCCACTGTACTTTCTACATGTTAGGTTACAGAGCCTTGATGGCGGGTGCAATATGAGGAAGTGACGTGCTGCACACTGGCTCCCATTTGTGAGTCATGGTTTCTCATTGCGTGGCGCACTTTTCCCCTTCACCCGCGATCCCCACAACCTCAACTTACCAGCATGTGGCATTGGTCGCTGGAAAAGCTACTGTGCCAGAGGACCATATGCCTAGAGCACTTGGGCATAACATGGGGATGAGGCTGGACACCCCCGCCGCTACGGAGTACAGTCATATGTCAGATACTCTACCAGGTTTAAGAGTCTTCGTGGGCTGCGCGTCAGCCAATCAGTTGGGAGCAGTCGTGACGTCAGCGCAGCAGCATTTTAAGGTTTCTTGCGGTGCTCTAGAAGTGCCTGTGAGGGCAAGGCCATCTTCAGTTGCCCTTTTACAAGTTAAATACCAAATCTTCCGGTAAAGTGTGAAATTAATTTTAAAACAAGATTGTCAGCGCCCCCCGCAGTTCATTATTTTCCAGAACATAAAGTTAAGTAAACGACTTCACATAGCTTTCTGCTTAAAATAATAGAAACAAGTTTTACTTTGTGGAGCTGCACACTCTATTCACAACCAACAAACCGAATGCTTGTTTCAAACAATGATACACAGGAGTGGATCATTATTTTTGATAACAAAAGGCTGAGCAATCTACAGCAATCTCGAGTTGCCAGGAGCTCTATTTCTGCATGTTTTTGAGAGGGGAAAAGTAGAAAGTTGTTTGTGAAAATTATTAGCTTTGTTGGAATGTTCGTACTGAGTGGTTACTTCGCATGATGTTATGTGGCTGCGCAATCCAAGCAACATCTGTGTCCCACACTGCTAGTGGGGGTGGGGGAGGGAGCTTATTTACATGCTGGGCTAAAGTATGTCCCTAGCAGTAGTCCATGGACCCATAGACCAGAATCCAGCTTTTAATTTTCCTACGAGCATGAGGGATTGGCTCTCATAGAAGTCATTTTATGGAAAGGGAACATGGTGGCAAAATGTGTACCTCTTAAAAACAGACCCACGAGTATTTGTCCCTGCATCTTAATTATAGGCGTTACAATAACCGGACATAGTGGTCATCATTTTATTGACTTTGGATGCTGAAACGCCATGTTGGTGCTGTGTCTTGTGTTCCCTGCCTTGGTCATGCAGGAATGCCTGGTGGAATGTATGCCTGTGGAATGTTGTGGTGTGAGTGCCTCTACAAGTTCCATGAATGTCTGAAGGAGTGAAGCAACCTGGGCGAGTGGAGGCACTTGGATGTCTCCTCTCTACCTTCCTACTTACTTACCCTTGGCCTTACCTGGTGTATATACCATGCCATTGGAACTTAGGAAAGAAGTTCACTTCCCTTACCTGCAGTATCAGACTTTCATTTCACATGGCTACACTGGCGACGAACTGGCTTGAGGGAAGGGCTGGAAACCTGCAGCTATCCAGTGAGCAGTGCCTAGAAGGAAGGAAGGAAGCCGTTGAGATCAAAGGAGGGGACATTCACCGGCCCCCGCTACTCAGAGGTGAGCTGAACCTTGTCCCATAGGCCAACAGCTGTTGCATGGCAGGATGGAGGCACTTGCTAACAGTTAGAGCACCAGTTACCAGTGGGGACACCTTGCAGAATTTGGCCACTGAAGGCAGCTGGTAATACCAGCCTGGGAGAGATTAAACAGTTGGAGCAGCAGTTCCCAGCAGGGCCACCTTGAATATTTGGCCACTGGTGCAGCACTTCCCAGTGGGGCCACGCTGAAGAATTTTGGCCTCTGGATGGGAGCGATAGCGGTCCTAGTGAAGATCTGTCATTTGCTCTCGGATTGTGAGAGAAAAAGAGGCAGCCTTTAGAATACAACAGTTTGCTGGGGGTAGACGTGACTGAGCCTGGAGCATAGCAGTAAGGATTGTGCAACTGACCGGCACAGACATCACTCACATCACTGAAAGGTGACTGCACAAGGAGGGCATAAACTGGTAGTAGTGCTGCATGCAAACTGCTTTGGGTTTACCTGTCAGAGCAGCGGGAAGTGCAGTGCTGCTGCTGGTCTGGAAACACAGTGGAGTTTGCCGCCCCGCGTGAGGCTGCAGTGGTAGCGCTCTTGGTTGGGGATTTCTCGGTGTGCCAGAGGCCCGGACGGTGCTCTTGCTGGTGGCCCGTGAGAGCAGCTTTGTTGCAGAGCAGGAGCTCCATTCCTTGCAAAGTATTGTAAACAATGATGACATCAGTTGCTTCCGTAACGGATGCTGCGCCTACATGTTAACTACAGGCCCTTTACTCTAACTGGCAGGGCTTGGGAATATCACGCAGGAAGAGACCAGCCACGCAGCACACTCACAATGAAACTGGATATGAGATTATAGAAGGTTGTCACATGTCTAGGAAAAGACAGAGAGTGGAGTTGCCTTGCTGCAAGTGTAGAATTGGGGCATCTGCAACCCTGGTAAATCTTTCTGTGATGGAGGTGGGCCCTAGTGTGAACGAACAGCAAAGACTGTGCTTCAGAGTTACAAAGGACTGTGAAAGAGTTGCCTCATTGTGTGATTGCTGCGCGTCAGCAAGGAGGGAACTGAACACACACTGGGAAGAGTCCTTTGTTTATTGCCGGTGCTGCAGCACTGAGGTGACAGATCCTGTAAGCACGTCCATGGTTGTACTTGAAGAATTGGATCCAGACTTTTTAGCCTTCTTCCGAGATTTGTCAACGAGGAACAGAGAATGTTGAGATTCCAGTTTTGGGATTGACTTAGGTCCTGCCTTTTTTTTAAAGCTCATGCAGTTCTGTTTGCTTGGTTATGGTTGAAATGGGTGTGTCTGTGTTAAGTTGGCTTTGTTGTAAAATGATTCTTGATGCGGTGCCTGATGGACATCTGACGTGGCCTCTGTCTACGAAATAATAGCTATTTCCAGCAAAAATATGTGTTATATAGGTTTTTTTGTGGTACGATGTCCTTTCATTGTGGTATGTTTTTTCTTGTTTTTTTTTACAGCAAATTCTTTAACGAAAACAATGATCTAACTTTTTAGTGGGGGTTATAAAATGATATATATGGGGTGTTCGTGTTTGGGAATACATAAAAAATGGAAGGGAATGGGGGTGGGTGGAACCCCCCAAAAATAATGTAAAAAAAATTCAATGGGGTTTTCCATTAAAGAAATCGCGGTAAAAAACCTTGTGAAAAAACATCCCGCGATGAAATGACATGAACCCCTTTTGTGTAATAATATCTTGCCTCCCCAGGTCCAACTATGTTCAAGGACTTTAATTAGCTCAAGGCTTCGACTCTATTAGAGTAGAGTTTTGGTTCTTTCACTTGCAATGCCTTAAATTTAATTTTGCCAATGCCTGCGGGTTGAGGCTGTTTTGAGTTTGTTTGGCGTTGTAAACCCAGCCTTCTGGCTTAGCAAACCACTAGTTTGGGTTTATGATGGCTCATAGTGTGTGTGTGTGTTTGCAGCACAGTGTCCGCTTATGGGGCTCAACCTGTCTGCGGTGGTGCAGTGTCCACTGTCAGAGGCTGCTACCTTTGTTGTATCTTTGCAAGGAACTTGGGGTTGGTCACTCTAAGTTACCTGGGGGAATCCAGACGTGGACTCCTTGCTCACTGTGCTCAGAGGTTACTGTTGGTACTCTTGTTCAAAGGAGGTTTGCCTGGCATTTTGGTGCTGGACTGCCCTTGTGGGCGGGACAAAGAATGATATGCAAATGGATATTCCTCCTGTGTGAAAAGTACAGTGAGCAAAAAGTGATGGCTGTGGGCTCTCAAAGTGGGAAAAAACCACAGAACAGGTTATCGTGCCATGTGCTTTCTAGAGAGGGGCGCCTGCTACCTTTTTTGTGACCTGACCATGGGTCATCCAGGGTGTTGGACACCCGGCACATAGTGGTCTCTGACCTTGCCTGTCATTGGGGTTTGGAACCCGGAACAAGTTTTTAGGGCTGTTCTGCCACCTGTGCCATTTATATTGGGGTTTGAAACCCAGCACTAATTTTTAGAGGTGTTCTGACACCCGTGTCACGAATGTTGCGTTGTTGGACATCGTGCCTGAGGGGGTTTCCTGCCCGTGCCTTTTGGGGAGTTGAACGCCGGTACCTTAGGGGCGGTCCTCTCCACCTGCTTGTGCATGGCAGTGGGTGCCTGTGCTCTGTGCCTTTTGAACCTTTATCATTAGTTCTGTATTAGAATAGTAGAAGATGAAGGGTGTGCTGTAGATTCAGCACCTTAGTTGTTGGCAGCAGGATGAATAAGGGTGCTGTTTTGGGATTGTGTGGTTTGGTGGCATGTTGAGAGTTAGGGCAGGTTCCTATGTTTGGTGTCTGTTGTTAGGCCTGCAACAGACATTGAGTGCATTGTATGGTTGCTTGGCCTTATTGTAGGTCGTTGAAGGGACAAGGTAGGTGGGAGCCTGTCTCCTTGTTCTTCGGAATGGGTGAGTGCGATTTTGATTGTAGTTTGGATTCTAGTTTGGAGTTTGGATTGGAGGTGGCCAGAGTGTTGTTTGTTTTAATACTTTGGCGCATTACCTGTGTATTTCCCTTGTGCTTCTTTCCGTACCTTGATCTTGGTTTCTGTTGAGGAGGGAGATGTGTTGTGTCTTGTGTTCCTTGCCTTGGTCCTGCATGAATGCTTGTTTGAGAGAATGCCTGGTGGAATGTATGCCTGTGGAATGTTGTGGTGTGAGTGCCCCTGCAAGTTCCATACATGTCAGTTGGAGTGAAGCAGCCTTTGAGAGTGGAGGCCGGTGGATGTCTTCTGTCTACCTTCCTACTCAATTACCCTTGGCCTTGCTTGATGTATATGCCTTGTCACTGGAACTTAGTTAAGAAGTTCACTTCCATTATGTGGGATATTTTGACCCATTCTGATATGCCCCACTGCATCACTTTACAAATGGGGAAAGAAACAGCCAAAAATGGATGCGCTAACCCCTGTGCGTGCAAGAATCTGCAAAACTGCATGTGGGTCACAATCACAAAAGGCTGCACACCCCTGCCAAACACAGTCAAAGTGGGGGTGAAAACAGAATTTTCACTTCAGGAGCATGCCAGTGGGTGCTGTACATTTAACATGAAGCAAGGCCGCAGAATTAGGCTAAAAACCGAAAATGCCTTTTAAAATGCAGCTTTGCAACCTTCAAAGTGCTGTTTTGGCCTAGATCCATTTATTTTCCAGTGAATCATTGAAATTAAAAGAGTACTGAAATTACAGATCATCCAGGTGGCTCAGAAGAGTCGGGCCTCACTGACTGACAGCAGCTAAGAAATGTATTTCATGAAAAACACAGCCCAGCAACATCGTTTTCAGTTCCACGTGAAAAATGCGGCTAAAAATGGCAACATGTAATTTCAGCTGTGCAGAGAGAACTCCAAGCAAAGGCTGGATACATACATACAGACTGCAAACAAATCCCAGCACTCAAGGACAGGAATGATGCTGAATTAAATGTGTGTCCTGCATAAGAAAATTGGATTTAAAAGGACTCAGTTTAAGGTGCTTTTCCCTGAAGAAAGTGCAAAATCGCCTGTTTAAAAGCAGGTTTTGGTGGAAAGGCTTAATTCTTGAAGAAATGCCAAAGGATTGCTAATTTCAAAATACACTGATAAACTGTGTGCAGTTTATATGTTTTAATGAAAGATGTAGTTAAAACTTAAAGTCAAAACCCAGTCTTGAGTTCATTAAATAGTTAATTCTGAGCTGAGAGCTTCAGCCTGGGAATTGGTGACACCTCACTGCTGGCAGGAAAGGCTTAATTGCTGCTGGGAGGTTTTTGCATGCTCAGAACAAAGGCCCTCATTAGACATTCGCCTTTGCTTCAGGCACAGACAATAGAAGGCTTGGACACCCATCATCCCAGAGGAGGGGCAGGATGTTGGAGGGGGCTTCTCAGGGAACTTCAAAGGACTCGCCATTTGCTTATTTGTGAAGACAAAAAAAACAGACTTATGATTTTGGAGTTACTTTGCTTATTTTGCCACAGAACTTCATGACATTTGATTTGGTGGCAAAAATAAGTAAAGGAAGGAAAAGTACATACATTGAAATCTGAATTTATGATAGGCATTGGAAGATTTGGTAGGAGTTCTTACTGTGTAAGGAACTGAAGTTATGCCAAAAGACTAATTGCGCCAAAACTATTAATGCTGCAAATCTAATATTGTATACCCATGTTCTAAGGGTAATTTCACAGATATGTTCCGGGTTAGGAATTGTTAGGCCAAATCTTTATGATTCAAATTGACAAAATTCCACAGAAGGACAAAGCCAGCTCTCACTGATGTAGGAGTTGGAGGTAAAGGTAACCCACAAAATATGTAATATATGTGTCCGATTTTATTAGAGGGCATAATTATAGAAATGTGTATTTGTGGGAAAGTACATTTTTGGTCCAAATCACTGTGGGAGTTTCCCAAGGCACATCATAAATATGACAGCTCTTTCTGTCTTCCAACCAGAAAAAGGCAAGTGCTCTTGACCACTCACAGCTGTGGGAGTGTGGATTGTAATTCTGCCCTTACCATAAAGTGAGTGATGTCACTTGGCAGGATAAATAAGGGAACTTCACCACACACAGACACACACTGATTCCTGACTACATCCTGATTTCCGTGTGACGCTCTGTTCCTGACTTCTTCATTCTGTTCCTGACTTCTTCATCCTGTTCCGGAATTCTTCATCTTTACCTGATCCAGACTACTTTGCAAAACCCAGGCCTCAGCAGTGCTGAACTCTTCTCAGCTAGGCCCAAATCCTGAAACCATCTCAAAAACTTCAGGGAAATAATTCTAATCCAGTCTGGCTTGCTACCATTCATGCTTGCCTGCTGACACTCACCACCCCGCTAATCTACAGTGTCCAGTGACCAGAAGGGCCAATCCAATCCAATCCACTCCGAGGTGCAGTCCAATTGACCAGGACCGCCCAGCTGATCCAATTCCGCCAGAGGTGCCCTGCTTCCTGTAAACCTGATCTGTATTGACCAGAACCTGATGGTCCAATCTTAAATTACAAGTGGACTGTAAGTATCAATGGCAATTCTAGTAACCCATAGTATCCCAATCTATAACCCATCCTCTCTTTAACTTAAGAACCTCTAATATTGTCAGAACCATACTTGCAACCTTGTTTGTAAACCCTAGTGTTAGCACTGATTTTCTCTCATTTGTTTTACTAGACCATAAGCCATTAGTGATTTGGATTAAATAAAATAATTTCCATAAAAGAAAAACAGAGTATCCGCCACGTGAAGGGTTACAATCAGCCGTGTGTAACTGTGGAGATTCACGTGTGGCATTCTCTTTTTCTTAGTCATTAATATAGTTTAAATAAAACCAATCTCTCATTTAAAACCGAATTTTTGCTTTTCTCTGTTCTATTTTTCTCAAAAACGCCTCTCATTCAAACTTGCATAACTTCTTCAATTTTATAGCTAGAGACTTAATTTCAACTCTCACTTAAACCTAAGACCTGTAGACCTGTAGACATCCACAACCAAAAACCGCATTAGAAAAAGTATATTTGACCCGTTTTTATTAAAAATCGCATAGTGAAATTTAGGCAGGAATTCGCAATTTTGCAAAAGTTTTACACGCGTGTTTGCCCATTCAAAGTATTTCCAAACTCCCATACTGATTTAAAGTGTGTTCTGTTTCTCATCTTCTAGTGTATGTTTGTTAGGACCTTTTCAATGTTGCTCCCATAGGAATTTATATCAATTTAAGGATTTTTGCACACTTTTCATTGTTTTCCTAAGCCATTTTCAACTGTCATTTTAAAAGTGCAAATTTCCAAAAACGCTTTTCTCTCTTGTTTGGAGAGGGAAGATTGTATTCAAACCCCATACACTGTTCTACATTCCTGAACACCTGCTGCTTACTTACATCTGTGTAGAATTGCTTAATTGTGAATTGAGAACTTTGCAGTGGGAATCTTAATTTAAACACTATCTTTTCTATAAACCAAAACTGTTCTTTTTCCTGTGTTTTATTTTCTGTATTGCTATAAGTGAATTCAATTCCCTTATATACTTTCTGAATTGTTTTGCCACCACATTGGTGATTGCTGACCCATATATATTAATTGGTGTTTGATTTGAATTTTAAATAAATAAATAATATCTTTACCAACCAGCCTGATTCCTGGTCCAGTGTGACCTCGGGGGTATTTTGAGAAGGGTGTGATATGAGTGGTATTTCACTCAGAATATTGAACCTATAGACACAATAAATAAGCATTTCATTTGTGCATTACATGTTAGGCGAGGCCCGGGTGTATTGCCAGATTGAAATCCTTAACACTTAGCTGCAGTATCAGACCTTCCATTTCACACTGCTACAGTTGGCCATACCAAAATTCAAACTTGTGAAATAGATATCACAATCTCTGCAGCGGGCGTTCAACCGACTAAGTTACGCTATCGTCATTGTCCTGAATATTAAGGAATGACCATATATGTGCACTCATCTGAACACACTACACTAATTAATGTGACATGGGTGGTAACCTGACAAGGAACCCCTCTGAGCCTTGGGTGGGAGGCCTACTAGGGTGGATGCCAGAACCAGTCCTACCTCAGAGGGGGATGGTGGCAATTGAGAGTGCCCTATTTCCTGTCTCCTCCTCAATGGCTGTTTTCTCATGTACAAACTTGCATCACCCCTTACCTGCTCCTTAAAATACTGGCCAGACTTACTCTCTCTTTTCCAGAGTCACAAAGGAAGCCACAACAACACAGGAAGACCACCCACAGGACGGCAACCCATCTGTGCCCCATGCAATCCTTCTGCAGCAGAACCAACGCGGAGAGAAAGCACCAGCAAAGGAGGAACTAGAGAGCCTGTGAGGCTCACACAGGCACTGCACACTACACAATACCCCCCACAGCATCGGTGCGCACCATTGCACAAAATGCATAAAAGTCAGGGCCAGAATTGGAAAAATAACATTATTTTATGTTATATGGATAATTAGCTGGTAACATAATACAAAATGTGTACACACATTGAAAAAACCTTAAAAAAGATAAAAACAAAAAATGTTTTCAGCAACGGTTCACAGAACAATATAGGGTTTAAAAAAGATAAATACAGTACTTTTAAAGTTTAAGATTTTGCCCATTTGATCCAACCGTAAAGATTGTTTAAAAGCACCTCTCAAATATTCCATATCAATAAAAGCTGTGGCATGAAAAAAAACAGTAAAATATTTGTCACAAATATGTTTTCCAGAAACACAATCTAACAAGTGCCTCAGGGTTTCCCTTTGAGAATTACAGAATCTGCATCTAAGGTCCTCCTGTGAGATCTTATAATATCTATATAAAATTTCCTTTTTTAAGAGACAATTCCACCTGAGTCTCATAAGTAAACCCTGAACAACCTTACTGGGATAAATAGACAAGAAGGGAGCAAGAACTCCCCACTTCTTATGATCTTCCCATAAGTGAGATAGTTAGACATAGCTATGCATAGTTTCAAGTGTCACTGTCCAGTCCCATTGTTCCAAAAGTTATTTCGCATTGGATGGGTGATTCATTAGTTCTTCCTGACTAGAACCCATTTCTGACAGTATCTTATCACACAAAGTAGCAACATGTTGAATCGAAATACCATGTCTTCCTGTAGATTGATGTAGTATCTAGAGTATTTATCTGCAATGGGTGCACACTGTGCAGACAATAGAATGTAATGATGTCATCCAGAACCTGATGGGGCATCAAGGTTCCAATTGTTACAGTTGCGATGCTCAGGATGGGAGAGCTTACTGACAAGATGTGTTATACCTAGCTCCTGTCTCATTCAACTAAGCTTACCCTGTAACTTGTAATAAAGCTCACTACTTTTATATAAACTAGTCTCCAGCATCTTACCAGCTTCTCCAGTGCTGTGAATACTACAAGCGGCGACGAGAATGGGATCGGAAGGCGTTTTGATGATCCCCAACTTGAGAGAGATGAACCGGGGAGAGCCTGCTGATCCCAAGATTGAAGGACCCACTGGAGAAGGCTGCTGGTCCTATATATATATACACTGGAGAAACCTTGCTGATCTGAAAGTCTGCTGATTCCTGACATGATGAGCCCAGCAGGTGTTTCCCTTAAGTATCTGCGTAAGATATAAGTCCTGTTAATGTGTTTCCAGGCAGCCAACATGCAGCATCTGGTGAAGAATATGACTGGCTGCCCAGTAATAAGGTACTGATATGCTATGCAAGAAGCATTGCAGCAAGAGGTAATTCTGGGCTCCATCAGAGCGCTCATTGCAGCAGTTACTATGGGCAAAATATATTCTGTTCTGCGCGCTGCCCATGAAGAAAACTGTACAATGATATTAGTGTCGCAGCGTAGGGTTAAGATGTCACTGCTTTAGAAGCATGAGTTATTGGCCAGCTGATTTGTTGTTCTGTGCGCCTTCCACTGATAGTCAATTTTGGGCCATGTAATGACTAGTATGGTGTGTAGCAGCTACTGCATCATTATCTCAAATGTGGCTCCGGGGGTCTGCACTGTGCGGACATTCAGTATCAATTGATGAAGCATTTGGCCTGTCCTAGGATATGGCAAAGCAACGGAACGTTGGCATTGCCGAATGTTCTTATTCTGTTGCAAAACACAGCACATGTCGTGTTCTCTGTGTACGGAGCCGATGATCATCAGAGGAAAGTATGTGGGGACATCATGCTGACGTGATGATGACGTGATGATGACGTACACGGAAGGGAGGGTTTCCATTTTGCATCCGTACTTGTGTGTGTTCATCAAGTCAGTTTTGTTTCTGCCAATGTGATATTTCTCTCTGCTATCTGCGTATGGCATTAAAGTTTTGCAATAGGGAGTGTGCAGCGATGGAGCAACAGCATCTATGGGAGCAACGTGTGAGTAAACATGACCACAGTTTGTGATATGTACAATTCGGCAGAAATTGCTTAATGGAACGTGGGAGGCACCATCAATGTTTCCCGCATATGCTGACCAGAGAATTTGTGGTACTGATTTTTATATTATTAAAGGATAGTTCCGGGACTTTTTTTTTATTGTCCCTACGGTTCGGCCATGTGTTTTTAAGCATAAATCGGTAGATCGTAGAAAACTTTCCTATGGACCTTACCCGACTTTTCGTCCATTAACGCACTCGAAATCAGCCGCCATTTTGTGATAATCCTGTCATTTCCCCCCATCGACCTGGCTCACCTGCGTTTGCGGCACTAAATCAAATCCCCCGCCCCTGAAACAGACTTTATCAAAACATTCATATTCCCCGCCTCTATCCATGACGTGACTGTGCTGCGTAGGCAAACGCGCCCAGGCGTCTTCTACGCGACTCCACACAGAACCCGGAAACCAACACAGATCAGCTCACAACACAGCGCGCCACAATTCGGAATATGAAACTGTACTTTTAAATCAAACAGCAACACGGTACATTTGGTAAAGTACATTTATTGGACATCAAATGTTTAGAGAATATTCAGCGATTTGCATTTTTCTTTGCTCTCGATCCAAAATAGTTTGTCTTGAGGCAAGCGATGTTCGTGTGCAGTACACAGGGTGTTGGTTTACGATAAAATAAGCTCTTCGGTCGCACTGATAATCGCATGGCTGTTCCAACAACGAGGCACTAGGCCACCACAACGGTATGTATGTTGCATCTAGCCATTAGTACCGCGTAAGGGCATACTTGTACTTGGCGATCGTCCCATAAAATGGTCAGGGTGGTAACGTTGTTCACGCGGAGAAGCAACTGGCAGTTATAAAAGCCATCCGCCGGTGCATGGTACTCGTGACACGGACAATAATGAAGGATGTACCTGTTTTAAAAACATAAAAAATGAAATTAGTCTCACCATCAGATCTTTATTAAAATTATTCATTTTATATATTAGGTCGGGAAATTATTTCATAGCTAGGACAGTGCGTCATTTCCAGTAACCCACCCCCTCTCCTCCGCCTTTTTCAGAGCCGCCTGAGCGCCAGTGGACCACTTCGTCACTGATATGATATAATATGGCATTTGCAACGCGCCTATACACAAGTGTTTCAAGGCGTGGCGAGGCAGGGAGGGGGGGGAACAAGGAGAAGACAGACAACGATCCTACTAGGCCAGGTGTCATTCAGATCGCGCAAGTGCAGTGGTAGGGGGAAGGTAAAAGTGCAAGGGGAAGGGGAGGGGGGAAGTGGAGTACAAGGTAAGTAGCATAAAATAATAAATACATAGGGCTAGCTGGTGGCGAGTGCAAGGTAAGTGCAGAACAAGTGCTGGGAAGGGGGGGCTGTAGGATACTGAGACAGTCCCCCAGTGCAGGGGTTGACAGGGAGGCAGTGCAGGTGGAGAGTGGAAGGGCCCAGGACCGAGGTCGCAGACAGTGGACCAGTTGTAGCAGGGGAGAGGGGGAGAGAAAGCAGAAGCAAAGAGGAAGGTTTTGAGGTGCTTCCGTAAAAGGAGATGGTTCTCCTCAAGATAGTGCGTGGTACAAAACAATATGCCACATAGAACGAACAAGTACAACTTAACCCGTCTTTAAAGCTACTGTATAGTAATTAAATTGCGGTATAAACTCATCTAAAGAGTTACTTACATTATATTTGCATTTTCCATTGTGTCTGTGCGTAGGGCAGCCCCGAAATACCACTCCTTCTATGCCGACGTTATTTCTTCTAATGAACGAACATTAAATGGCTATCGTTTCTGAAATTTTATTCATTATCGTTTCTTACGTTATTGCACCACACCCCCAAAAAGAAGTCTTTCGGGATGGTCCCGGCCTGTCAAGGTCAAATAACAATAGAACCTTATACTGAGTCGTGGGCCATTCCGGCACCCGAGCAAAAAATTAAAGCAGCTGACCTTCACTTTGAATGAGCACACATTCCTAGTTAGCTACATTCAGTGTAAGGCCATCTCACAGGACTTGAAATTTACACTCCATCTTTGCATTTTGTCTGCGTGCTTTGCAACCCCAGAGAACCATAAATACGGAGACGTTCTATATGTTTTGAAAAATGATTTATATTACTGTTTGGTTTAATTTAATGCGCAAATGAACAAGGTTGGATAGACACATTGCATGTACACTGAGCAATCACTTTTATTTACACAATACATAGCTACACATATTCAATGGGCCTGCGACATGAGGAGACTCGAGAGAACAGACAATCAAATTACAATCATTTAAACCGTGATGTGTATTTCTCAATGAGCTCTGCTTTAGGTGGACATGGAACAGAGGCAATGTTGGGTGGCAATGCAGTTGTCCCCTGCACAGGTTCGTTCACAACTCCATGTATGTGCCTATCTAGGACATCAACAATAAGTCTCTCAATAAACTCATATTGCATATCCTCAAACACTGGTTTGATCACCCATTGTTTACTTCTTTTAGTGAAGGCCTTATTGTAGCGAAGCGTCCCTAAAGTTCCGGCCGTCCTACTTTGTTGACGGCCAACATTATGGTTATGTGCTAAGACCGCTAGAAGAGTCCGATTTATCATGCCCTCCATGCCAAAATGCAATCGTTTTGGCCTGGCACATATTGTGGAACACCTCCAAATCTCCTGTGTGGCAGAATTCCGTGAGTCCCCTCAAATCTCTTGTTATAGTTTTATCAAATACAATATTTTCAATGGCTTTGTGAGTGGGTGATGAAGGAATCAACCACTTCTTCTTCCGTGCCTCCTCTGTGGACAAATGGCCATGTTCACAATTGTGGAAATGTTGGTTCGTGGTCCAGCGGTGAACGTTGCTACAGTGTAGCATTACTGACCGCCATTTTTCCAGTAGAATTTCCAACGACCCTTCACATGTTTTTGAGCTCCACCAAAGATGGTTGCTGATTGACTTGGACCACTGTGAAATACCTTGCATATCTTTTTTTTTACCTGCAGCCGACATTTTTTTATTGATTGTTTTTGCGAGATGCCATACGTCAAATTGGTGATTTATATTTTTGTACTCTTCTCTCATTGTCTTGGCAATTGAAACGTGTCTGTCCGTGGCTATCAGGTCGATCACCATTCCCCGCGATTGTAGTTCTTGCAATGATGCTACAAAGCCAACTTTCTCCATGGCCACTGAGGATGTACTTTGTGACACCTGCACCACCACCGAACTCACAATTTTCTTACTTTCCATGTCCTGAAAGCGGTAGGTGCAGTACTTGGCTGAAAATCCTGGGCTGTCGCACTGTCCATCACCGGCTAGCCTGAACCGTTTGCCCGCGAATGTACTTTCAATAGACATTTTTTCCATTCTCCAAGCTTCGCTAATGGCTGGAAATAGATAATCGGTTTGGTATTTGTAGAACTGAGTTTTCGCAATGAAATGGATTCCCACAAACTGAAAGAAATACTCTAACTTTTTAAAACTTGAACCACTAAAAAGTGCGGCCGCTGCCCAAAGTAGATTGCCTGCTGGCAGTTGCCCCAGCATGGGTTGTGCAGACCATGAGAACGGATGATATTGTGTACAGGTGGCATGTATTTTAAGGTTAGTGCCTCGAATTGCACGAGTCACATTAATCAATGGCTCCCCACATACTTCCCCACCAACCGAATGCCCACATTTCAGCATAATAATAATATCAATCAAACAACTATCGAATACAATGAATTTGGCCTCTTTCCTTATACTGTCACTCTGCATCCCAGCTGGTTCAGCCTGTAACGTTGAGGACATGTCACTCACATTAAAGGTACAATCTCTGATATCGTCTTCCGCTATGTTCAGTGATATTGATGGTGTTTCATTGTCGTCCATTACATTCTCTTCCATTGCAACATCTGTTCCTTCTCCGGCGATGGGAGAATAAAACAATTTCTTCAACTTTCTCGCGGTCTTAGTTTTTGCGGGTGTGGATTCTATGAATTGATCTCCGACTGCATCCGAACTACCAGGAGGACATTCACTATCAATGGCTGGTGGTGGTATAGCTCCGTTGTCAATCACTTCATATTCTTCCCATTGGCACGATGCATCTCCAGTCTGAAGTCCCTGCCAAAAGGTTTGACAAGCAACATCTCTCATTCGCTTCACTGTCTGTGTAGATGTAGTTCGTACACCCACTCGCAACTAGAGGACAGATTGGAAAAGGGATGTTCAGTTTAAACACAACTTACAGTATTGAACTATTAACAGTGAAAAACAACATAATATAGTGACCAGGACACTAACCTTCTTTTGCTTTCTTTTCTTTGAAACTTTCTTGCCTCGAACTTCAACATCTGGACGCTGTTGCTCCGACTCGTGTGTGCATGTCCCCACTTCCTCTTGCGCTGCAACGACTATATTTTCATGATAAGCACATCCATCACGCACTGATGCTCCATCGACTCCCTGAAACATAGAACTTTCATTAGTATGTATAATAATATTGAAAACACAAAATGTACTTGGGGACCAATACCCACGTACATCTCAATAGCAAAACATGAATGAACGCATTGTGTAGAACATTCAAACGACAATTATTCACGCATTGTTGATCTAGTTAGATGGAACTGTCAAGATCCATACCTCGGGCTCCGCATAGACTTCCATTGATGATATTATTGAAGATGACGCTTCAGCAACTCCCTGAAACACAGTAATTGCATTAGTATGGTTTTCTATTTTGTTAAAAAGAACATAAACTTTGTGCAGGCGTCAACTGCTCATCTAAATAGACCTGCACAAATGATCAGTTGTCTAAAATAAATAATGGATATCTAAATATGATTTGATTTGCTCGATCGTAGGAAGTGTCACCACCCAGAGATCTGAATCCACTACTAGGGGTGATGTTCTTGTAGAAGAAGCTCCGTCATCTCCCTGAAACATAGTACTTGCGTTAATAAAGAAGGAAGTATAGCGGATGTAATCACGTCATATGATCTCGCTTGATCGAACTGTCAGTATCCATACCTCGAAATGCATAAGAACATCAAGGGACGCTGTAACTGCGGTGCACACTTCTGAAAGCTGTTGCGCCGACCCGTAACTGCATGCTCCCCCTTCTTCTTGGACTAGTGCTCCATCGACTCCCTGAACCAAAGGACTTTCATTAGTAATGAACACAATATTAAAAAAAGAAGACACATAGGAGGGCGACGACAGAAGGACATATCAATGGCTAAAAATGAAAGAAACATTGTGTGTAACAATCACGCTACAAGAATGCAAGATCTGATGATCTCCATCGATGGAACTGTCCGGAAACGTACCTCGAGCATCTGAGTGACATCAACGGTTGTCGTCAATGCGTTGGACTCCTCAGCATCTCCCTGAAAGACAGTACTTGCATTATTTTGGATAACAATAATTATAACTGAAAACAAAGACTAGAGGACGAGTACTAGGGTGTACCATTAGGTAAAATAATTACACGATAAATTAAAACTATTGATTTACATGCCTAAAACAAGTCAGTGGCAGAATAGCTAAGTAAGATTACCCGATAGGCGCTTGAAGTGGCTGATGACTGCAATAACGACACGGATGGAGAATCTTCCGCCTTCATATTGAGTGGATACATAAATGGGGAAATTATTGTTAGCTAATGCTACACACTACCGCAAGGCCGAGAGCTAAATCCGTAAACTTGACTCACCAGTGGAGGGATGTGGACGAATAGAGTGGGAATAGCGGTTGAGAGCAATTTTCGCCTCGCTCGCGGTGTTTTCTTCTTTATTAGCAATGATGTGTAGTACATGTCTGAGCTAAAGTGCCTGCTGCAGATGCGGTATCGATCACCCCTCTTGTCCGCAAAGACTTCTAGGACTCTACTTTCAAGCTCAGACGGTGGATATCCGCAATATCGGACCCATTCTCTTATCTGATCTATTGTCTTAGGGAAAACATGCATTATAGTACCTTCAGATTTATTATGGGTCTTCGAAGGGCAACCGCCAATGGAACAGGCAGGCATTGTGGAAAGTTCTGAAAAGTAAAGATCAACAATTCTCAATGAATACAATTTGTGTTAAAAAATTAAATGACACATAAAAGGTCCAATGCAAGGTTCGTTTTGGTTCTTGGAACTATACACGTTATTCACATGCGGATAAGTATTTGAATAACTTTAAAAAAATAGAAAAATAATTTGACTAAACTCAGAACATGTGACTAGTTCCTTGCATGTACTGTCTTGAACGAAAAGAAAACATGGATGCAATTTGATGACTACTAGCAAATAGATATAAATTAAAAAATTGGACGCAAAATGATTATGGTACATGGCCTTACCTTGACGAACAAACAGTTAGATGCAGGGATCAGAGTAGTTTCTTGTCGTAGAATAGGGAGCAGTTCAAGGGTTGCAAACTGACGAGTTTGCTCGAAGTGGTCACGGAAGTTCACAGAGACGAAGAGCAGATAACCAGCACCTTCACGGGTTGACTAGCAAAGCGCAAAGAAGTTCTCATTCGAAATATGAAGTGGGTTATAAAGAATTCGAAACAGGGGTGTGTTTGTGAATGAATGACGTGTATATGTCGTGGCATTATGCGGTTTGCAGGGGGGCGTCCAGCGTGAGGGGGGATGCTTGGCAGGAGACACGGGGTCTGGAGGTAGATATGGGAACAACAACCCATGCTCTATAGACCACTTTGAAGTGTACATGGTCTTTGGCACCTCTTGGCCTTTATCGCTCCCTGACAGCTCCACTTGCCAGCGCAAGTACCCCGGTGCGAACTGCCTTTGATAGGGCGGGGGGTGGATTGGGGCGGTGGTCGTGCAGACTAGACACAGGAAGACTTGTGAATGGAGGCACACTTATGTGGATTGAAGGTGGGCGGCCAGCGTGAGGGAGGAAGCTTGGCAGGAGACACGGGGTATGGAGGTAGACATGGGAACAACAACCCATGCTCTATAGACCACTTTGAAGTGTACATGGACTTTGGCACCTCTTGGCCTTTATCGCTCCCTGACAGCTCCACTTGCCAGCGCAAGTACCCCGGTGCGAACTGCCTTTGATAGGGCGGGGGGTGGATTGGGGCGGTGGTCGTGCAGACTAGACACAGGAAGACTCGTGAATGGAGACACACTTATGTGGATTGAAGGTGGGCGGCCAGCGTGAGGGAGGAAGCTTGGCAGGAGACACGGGGTCTGGAGGTAGACATGGGAACAACAACCCATGCTCTATAGACCACTTTGAAGTGTACATGGTCTTTGGCACCTCTTGGCCTATATCGCTCCCTGACAGCTTCACTTGCCAGCGCAAGTACCCCGGTGCGAACTGCTTTGATAGGGCGGGGGGTGGATTGGGGCGGTGGTCGTGCAGACAAGACTCGTTTGCCGCAGGGCCTCACCAAGGAGAGGCCATCTAACTGCATGCAAGAGGCAGGCTGCAGGATCTAGTACATGGAAGGCAGGGGGGTGAGTTTATAAATACCTCACCCTCCCAGGAGAATATATGGGTGCAGTTCACCCTGGAGACCCTGGATGCCTAGGCAGTTAGTCAGCCTGTACCCGGTGCCCAAAAGGATGATTTATTATGATCAACCATATTGATTATTTACCTATAACCATGTTTTGTATCAATAAAATCCAACGGCCTTTTATTGCCAACGCTTGAACAAAGTGGTGTGGTAAGTATTTTTGGGGGAGGAGGCAAGGCCGGGAGGCTTGATGCCAACCCGCAAAATAACATATGTATGTCTGCTGCATATGGGTTCAACGGTTATGTGGATTGAAGGTGGGCGGCCAGCGTGAGGGAGGATGCTGGCCGGAGACATGTGGTGTGACAAGACAAGGCACAGGAAGACTATTCAATGGAGACACACTAGATTCAATTAAAAAATCAAAACAACCATTGTTAAAATATATGTTGGGTTTTATGTTAGATCTTAATTTCAATTGAACATAAATAATAAACATTACACATTGTAAAGTTCCGGTTGCAGCACATCCAGGGAAAATCCGCGGTATTGTCCACTGTCGCTGGGGAAATGTTGTCTAATGGCAAGTACCGCACAGGCAGGTATTACTCTCCGAACGCGGTGTCCGAGCCTCCCGTGAAGCCACCAAGTGAAGCAACGATAGGCCACCAGCCTGTATCACCTGTGAAAAAGAAAGATGCAATGGAACCAATTTACATGCTTTCGAATGATATGTAGATGTAATTTTATATGTGGGAGACGACCATGAAATAGTAGTGGCATCACTGACATCACAACCAGAGTATACTTACTCGTTACTCGGATTACGCGGACGAACAGTGCCGCGAAGTTCGTGCATAAGCACCATCATCATCCTCAACACGGTCCGTGAGAGGCAGGCTTCCCTGAACTCTGGCAGCTCGGTGATGCATTGCGGACTTGGCTCGCCTTCCGAAATGTAGGCCAAGCACCTGGAATTTTCACGGCAGCAGCAGTTCTCCTCCTCAGTTGGCATTAGCTTGCACCGATTGCACGTGCACCAGGTGGAGACGCCGTCCATGCGACATGGTCCAGGCTCTTCATCCGTTGACTGGTCCTCCCAACTGCCGTCCGAATCCCCATCGTTTTCGCGTGCTTGCCTTTCCAGTAGTTCCTCCTCGGTGTACTCGGGCTCGTACATATACGGCATTATTGTAGCCATTGTGTGGTAAAGAAAGTAAAATAATTTACAGAGATGGTACAGGTGTTCACAAGGCCTAGAAGCGGCGAAGGTAGCTGACCAGAGCACAGAAACGAGTCACAGAATACTCAAAGTAACATAGAGAGAGGAATGGAATCGAAAATCTGCTGCTGTGTGTTGTGAAACGGTGTGTTTATACTTATTGAGGAAAGAGGCGTCCTGCCATTTCCATGGCGACACTTCATTAGCTGAGGCGCAGCGATTGTTGACACGAAACGTGCTTTGGCGTTGGGAAATGGGCGGTACGCGTCTGCTGATGTCAGGCTCAGGGGCGGGGGATTTGATTTAGTGCCGCAAACGCAGGTGAGCCAGGTCGATGGGGGGAAATGATAGGATTATCACAAAATGGCGGCTGATTTCGAGTGCGTTAATGGACGAAAAGTCGGGTAAGGTCCATAGGAAAGTTTTCTACGATCTACCGATTTATGCTTAAAAACACATGGCCGAACCGTAGGGACAATAAAAAAAAAGTCCCGGAACTATCCTTTAAGTGATGGGGTCTGCAAAACGATAATATTACATGTGGGGCACCGGAAATGATTTATACATTGATTTGTTAAAGGAAAGTGTTGCCTGTCATCATTAGTTCCACGTGCAATTTATGGACTACGCAATGTAGTGGATGCAGTTTATATTGCTTACTTTTGTTTTTTTAAGGCATTCAATTGTATTGCACTTAATGTTATATGCAATTGTAAATTAAATGGATTTTCATGTATTTGTTGTTCAAGTAGTATAGTCTGCCATGTTATTAATGAATGAAGTATGTGCCAGTGTTTTTGTGTGACAGGTTGTTGTGAATGACGGTGTGCCTGACTGGAAAGGTGCATGGTGGATTAGATGTTTGTGATATGATGGTGTGTGTATAATATTTATGTATATTCCATTTAAACAACACCAACAAACAACACAAGGATTTTTTTTTTAAATTAAATATATATTGCTCTGTGAGTGTTTAACGATTTTGCGGGATTTACAGGATTAAAATGTGGACTGCATCTATGGACATAATATTCCATTCATATGTTTCATGAGATATTATTTTGCTCTATTGTTGGTTAGTATTTAGAGAGCAATATTGACGATGATGTTATTATATGATACAATAATAGGCATGGGCATGGTCATATTTTCAATTTTACTGACACTGCATAGTTCAGTTGTCAGATGATTTGGTTCTGCATGTGGGCAGATGTGCAATATGAGATAAATAGATTTTATGAGTAGTGTCACCACATGTTCTGTGTATGAAGTGTGTCAGTGTCATTAAGCATTTTATGAGCCCATTATTAATATGATATTTTGAATTAATGTTTGCCCCTATTTGTGGAAGGCCCAAATGGATATGTTTATGCAAGGGCGTGGGCATGATAAGAGCATGCTGTGGACACAGGTTTGTGTGCTGAGTGTTCGCAAGTTGGTGCAAACGAACCCCCAGTTTTCATTGAGCATTCTCTTCCAGCTGGGCTTCAAGGAGCAGCTTCTTCTTACTAAGCTTCGACTTCAGCTACTGAACAAATTGGTAAGTGAGAGGTCCACAGATATACACATCTGTCCCTCATTCACTCCACCTGAGCCATGCTCAGTCAGCCAATCACACAGTACGGCCTTCATGCAGGCAGGCATCCAATCAGGATAACAGGCATTCTTGCCATTCACTCCACCCAGACGCCCCCATAACAAAAGATGTGGATTGGGGCAAGTACCCAGCCTTTCAGCACACTACACTGCATTCATGTCAGTTTCAGACACGGCTGTCTCATTCATTGTGTCACACACACAGAAACCAGACACTCACAACAGAGAATGTGACTTCGATAGAATTGGGCGTAGGAAACTCTGGTCAAAGCTATCAAAGTGGAACTGCCCGGGTGAAATCCTAGGACCCGTGATCGCTCTGCACACAGATACAAAGCTGAGAGTTCGGCTCAACAAACAAGGCGTGATGTCTGAGAAATTTCCATCCGAACGAGGCGTGAAGCAGGGGTGCCCGCTTGCCCCGGCCCTCTTCATTGCATTTCTGGGAGATTACCAACACACCCAATCGGCGATCAGAGCTTTTCCCCCAAAAATAGGAAATACCGCAATATCCAGACTTTTCTACGCAGACAATCTGATCCTTATAGATCAGACCCAAATTGGGCTTCAACGCCAACTCAACAACCTGGCCAAATATATCGAAGAGAACGATTTGGAAATAAACACCAACAAATCAAAAATTCTGGTCATGGGAAAAACCTGTTCAGCTGTAAGCAACAACGGACACTGGTTCCTGAATAACAAGAAGATAGAGATTGTCTCCAGTATAAAATATTTAGGAATAATGTTCGATGCAATGCGCTCAGAAAAGGCTATCCATTTGGCCAAAACGTTGACCACTCAGACCAAACTTGTAGATCGGAAATATGGAAAATGTTCTCTTCTACTAGCAATCCAATTCTATAAGCAAAAGGTGGTCCCATCAATAACCTACGCAATGGATGCAGCTTTAAACATTCAAGATACGATCTGGCCAAAGTTGGAAGGTTATTTGTGGAAAGCAGTTTTTGGCCTCCCGAAATCAACATCTATTTCAGCTATCAGGCGCGAGCTGGGCCTCTTATCATTGAAAGCATCTGTCAAGCAAAGCCAAATAAGACTTTTGTGCAAAATCATTTCTCCAGACGCTCTACCATTGTTTAAAGCAATCCATAAGGAATTTATCCAAGGACAATGCAAAGCGCTGAACAAATGGGAGCAAGAACTGCAAAAAAATCTGGCGGACATAACCTGTACATCTGAAGACTTAATTCATAACCCCGCCAAGATAAAAAGAAAAATAGCTCAGGAGGACTGGATTCAAACATGCGAGGCAGCGATGGCAAACAAGTTGCTCACTCACTTACCACCGACTACAAATCAGCTTAATAGACCTTTAAATTACTGTATAAAATTTCCTGACAAAAGGCTACAGAAAAATTTCATGAAAATAAGATTCAACCTCATGCTAACTCAAGAAATTAAAGCCATTCGGACAAAATCCACTACTAAAACATGCAGACTATGCCCAGAGACGCAAAAGGTGGAAACTGTAAAGCATTTACTACTAAATTGTGACAAAACGGCACACCTGCGAGAAGCTTTTTTACTGCCCCTAATGTATGGCGCAACACTTTGTGAGGAAGATACATGGTGGTGCCGTTTGATTGCGGGCGAAAAGACAAAATGGTCCACGGCGGCGGTAAAGATTTTGGAGGCCGCTCTCAAACGAGCAACAGAGAGTGTAACCTCTCCCAGTACTCCCTAACAAAGTCCCTTCCCACACGCCCCGTTCGGCTCCGCTTCCTACGACACACTGTACTTTCTGCAACGCTTTCATGTGACATATGAGAGGTGATTTCTTGTAAAAATCAAATTTTGTTTTGATTATAAACAAGTAAATAAAAAATAAATAAAAAAAATGTGACTTCACTTCAGACTCCATTCACACAGGTCCCACCCCTAGGGTGTACCCACAACACACAAAACCTGGGAAGGCCCCAGTCAGTCTGACAGGAGGCAACCCCAGAGCCATATATGGTATTTCCACCCAACAGCCAGTCAAGGGGAAAGGGAACAACAGCGACATATATGATGTTTCCACCCAACAGCCATTCAGGAGGAAGGGACAGAGTCGGGGCTTCCTAGGACTTTGGGAAACAAGGTAAAAGGCGATAGAAACCAAGAAGCCACAGGGGCCATCTTGCCTCCCAACAGGAATCCACTGATTCCTATGGCAGGGCCTGGGCATCCCAAAATGGAGGATACTCAGAGCCACTGGCAAGTCAGCATGTAGCTGTCACCAGCCCATACCCTGCCCTGTGGGCAACACACAGGTGCCCAAAACACACATAAGGGGTACATGGGTGTACCCCCACCCAAGGGAGACGTTCACCAAAAGATAAGAATGAAAAGCTGCACTGCCAGAGGTCCAGACGGGACCTCAGTGGCAAAAAACATGGAGAAAGCAAACACATAGAAGTGGTAGGACAGGGACAGGAGGCCCTATCGCTCCATAAGGCATTTCCAGCATCACACAGACCTTTAGCTTTCTCAATAAAAAATGATTTGATAGAAGACTTCATGATTTTACTAAAAATAGGGAAACCTAAATACATAAAATGAGAAACCGGGACTAGTTTCTCATGACCACAGTAAAAAGCAAGATTGTTAAGGGATCTCTTGTTGTACAATAGTATTAATATGGAGATGATTCTGTGAGGCATACAAATCAAAGGCTGCAATCAGCCTCTGTAGGCCTATCAGCGTTAAATCAAATAATAAAAAATCATCAGCATATGAAAACCAAATTAGTCTTTGATTATTGATTTTTGGAGAAGCCAATGCAGCCGTTTCCACCATTTTGCCGATGTCAGAAACATACAAATTGAAAAGAAATGGGTCTAAAATATAACTCTGTCTGACTCCGGTTAAAAAAGGAATATCCTGTGACAACTGTCCCCGATTATCTAAACGGACCGTAATCCTAAAGTCTGAATAAAGTCAAATTATTGGACTAGGTAAACCCTCAGGAAGGCCTCAACTAGCAAATTTTTTCCACATGAGATTCCTATTCACCTTATCAAAGGCAGCTGTTAAATCAAAAGAAACAACAAATACGGCTTCTATTTTCCTGTCCCTCACTAGGTTTAAAGCAGATCTCAAAAGAAAACCATTCAGTGTAGTTCTGTGTTTTTCCCAAAATCCGGTCTGCCATTTTGGAAGCCTCCCATTTGCCACAGACCAAGCTGAAAGGTGCAGCAAGAGTATTGCCGCAAAAACATTACTGTCGGCATCAAGAATCGCAATAGGTCTGCAGCAGGTGGGATTAAATATTTTGCCTCTCTTAAAAATAGGGATAATATGTGGCGTATGCTTAATTTAGGCAGAATCTGAGAGACGATAATTTGTGCAAAATAAAATGTTAGTATAAGCGACCAAATAACGGGATTATGTTTAAAAACCACTTTAGCCTGGTTATTGGGACCCAGAGCTCTCGGGCGGCTACAACCTCATATACCAAGACTTGATCAAACTCCACCGCCCATTTACTCGCTGAAAATCCGCTGTTGGAAAGGCGGGAAAGTAACCTCATTTTCTATGGCATCAACAATTACATTAAAATGGGTCACACAAGTGGCTTTGTTGATAGGATTAACCATAAAATCAAACTGCAGGCTGCCGCATTTGTTAAATAGCCTACAAAAAGAAGTAGTATCACTTTTGCAGAGGAGATCTAATATAACCTCAGCATCCTGTTGAAGCAGTTGGTCTTTGTGAAAATAAGACCAGTTGCGATACAGTTATTTCACCTGTTTAATTTCATCTAATCCTGACTGCACACTGCCTGTATATTTAGCTTAAATAGCTCTAATTGTGGCTCTAGTTTTACGTTTTTCCAAGACTCTCTGATCATCGTAACAGTGTTCATGTTTTTTTCTGACAGTCCCAACATTCAATACAAGTCCACTTAGATGGGTATCAATAAAATGGTTAAAATTAATCAAATTAAAAGTATCAAATTTGCACTTCATAGCTGAAGATTGCAGTGTATCATGCACTTTGGTGTTAAAAACATCTAGTTTGTAATCTGACCAATAAATTCGATTTCCCCCCCTGATTCACCTGTATTCTATGCAGGATTTCAATTTCATTATTATATATAGGAAATTCAAAATAGGCAACCAGCGTATCATGATCACTCCAATTACATCTGTTAACAGAAAAGGTCCTACAACAATTAAAAATATCATCATCGGTAAATAAATAGTCCTGGGTGGAATATTAGCCACCCCTGGACCATGTAGGCTGGCTGGGGATATCCCTCTACAAAGACCCATTTAAGCAATGAAGTCCCAAGTTCTTCATACAAGTAAACCACCTATTACCATTTCTACTTTTAATGGTTCTATCAGAAGAGTCAATAGAGCCGCCCTTAGGGGCATTATCCTTACAAGTAGTGTTCAAATCACCACACAGTAGGATAAATCCAGAGTCCACAGTTTCCAGCCAATTCATGACAAAGAGTGATCATTTAGCCAATATATCTTCTATAGGACAAAGGAGGCCATGCCAATTCACATTTATCAAGAGCAACTTTCTCCCAATATCATTAATAGTGATAGAAATCTGAAGAGCTAAAAAACCTTTATCTGAAGAGATTACATGACCGACGAGTAGAGTCGGACTGGTTGTAATGGCAATCAACAGGCCTCCGACTGGCCTGCCACTCAACCCTTTCACTGCAGCCTGAACAAAAACAGAGTATCCATCAAACACTGCACAAACTAAAAGCCTCTTGGAGAAAAATTATAAAGTGGTTCTTTAGAGTCTCACCCAAACGATCATTCAAGAGCATCATTCATGTGGCCACAGCTATTCCATGATAAAACGCTAAAAGAAGGAACATTGTTACTAAGGCCGACGGTTGGTCGAATTATTTAATGATGCAACCATCCAAGTCCAATTATCAACAGCAACATCAATTTGGGTGGCTTCATGGCCGAGTGCACTTTTTGCAAATTATTCTTATCTTGTGGAACAGATATCTTTAAATCACCCCATCATAAAACAAACTTTCTCTCCCCTCCTGGTTCAAATGGCTATGAAAAGCCTAGGATGAGACTGCCGGTGAAAACTCATACCCATAATGACGCAATGGAGTGGCTTCTCTCAAGATCATGTCAAAAACAATGCTTGAGTGAATGTCTAAAATCCAAACATAAGTCCTCTCACTTGAGATAAAAATCAACCCGATCAAGATCTTTCGTAGAAATAGCACGTAAGGGGGGAATTTCAGCCAAGAGTCATAGGATACAGGCACAATTCAGTACCATGTGGCGATTCTCAGCATGGAGGTTCCCCGCCCTGATTTGCCAAAAGGCCATTCCATAATACGTTTTTTAAGACCTGGCACCACCCCCAAGGCCAGATGGGCATGTAGTCTTTGAGGGTCCATTAGAAGGACCCAATTGAACCTTCTTACAATCAACACTACAGGCACCCCTCAATACGGAGCTAGAGTTACTGACTAGTCGGCTAGGTAATAAGGGACAGGTCCATCCAGAATCAAAATCAGTGTTAAGCGAAACCTTGGAACGCACCTTAAAATAGGGACCTCCTTCTATCGCCTGCGATCCCATACCCCCATTAAACTCCATTTTAGTGCATTGTGCTTCTTTATGCATTAGCCCCACCGTTCGCCAGAGGTTCCCTGGCAGGTACAACAGGAAGAGAATCCCAGCTTGTGGTTGCTGGTCAGATTATCACTTAGCCAGAGAGGAGGATTCCGAGGGCAAAGAAAGAGACTTAAGAAAAAATCGTGTACTTCCATTATTACTATTAGGAGGTTTTTGATTTTTTGTTTTCTTTTGCAAGCTTGTATTCTTTGCCTTTTCCATGCACGTTTTAGAAATCAAATCAATCACTGGTGTAGATAAAACCTTTTCCCCCCTGGTTGTAGAGGGTCAATGAAAGCACTTCATGGAATAACTAAAGCATTACCCCTTGGTCTCCTGCGGGTGCTTGACCTGCACCTATTGACAGACTAGAATGTACATCATCAAACCTCCCCTGAGAAGACGAAGGGCCTCATTACACGGTAGGCGCTAAGGGATTACCGATACCGGTAAGGTCACCGGTGCCGGTAATCCCTTAGTGCCGTACTACGAGGTCCCTCAGCGGGGTCCCGTCCTTAATGCCTGGTCTGACCAGGTGTTAAGGACGGGACCCGCTAAGGGACTTCAGAACTAATAACGGTACCGCAAATTGCGGTACCGTTATTAGCTCCTTCCCCATTCCCATTGAGCTCTATGGGGGCTCGAATGGGAATGGGGAATGGTATTTGGCATGGGGACTTACCGGGTCCTCCAGGGTCGGAATGACCCGGTAAGTCCCCATACCGCCTACCCGGACCCAGTATGCGGTAAGGATGTACCCATGCCGCTAATAGCGGCATGGTTACCTCCTACCATGTAATGAGGCCCGAAGACTCTTTGGAAACATCGGTTGCCTTTAGTGGCAGCACTTTGGACTCTGTTAAATCAATAGTAGTAGGTACAAGTAGACCCTTTTCTGTTGGGACAGGCAGATTTGATTTAAAATGTCGCCAGTGTTTGGTTTTGTTTAGCGCGAATTAAATCTAGAATGGAACTATGTGTTTTAACATCATGTTGCAGTGATTCAAACAAATTGAATGGAGCACAAATGATCTGACTAAGTTCTTGAATTAATGGATCCCGAGTGCCACTAGTAGAGTGATCAATGCTGTTTAACAGAGCCAATCGCTTCCTTTGTTGAGCTGCTGTATGGGTGGACGTATAAGGAGACTGAGATGCATCAGAATCTGTTTCTGTTGGTTCAGAGAAAATCGGAGGAGTGTTTAAATAAAGGTCCTCTCTGTCCGATGGCATATCAATGGGATCAAGGGGAGTTTGCCCTTCAGGAATGTCCATTAGAAGCATTCCTTGATAGATGACCATAGGAGACTGTGGTTGAGCAAAGGCAGATATGGCAAACACCCCTTTATTTAACTGAGATGGACCGGGAACAGCAAAATCAGATGCATTGGTTTTATGAATTGAGGTAAAATAATCCTTAATAACTCTTGCGACCATGTGTAAGGCTTTATCTAAATTTTGAACTTTGTCTCTGTTGTCATGTACAACCAACGCAGTAAAAAAGTCAGATTTCTCTAAAGTCGACTCAGCAGATACCATAGCAGAAGTCCCCACATGGTAGGGTGGCCAGATTTTCAAGACAAAAAAAGGGATAGCCAACAACATAAAAGAAGGACTCCCCCACCCCCATTTCCCATAGTATATGCATACAAATTGTGCAGCTTTCTTTGAGTGTTGATGAAAGCACATAAATACCAAGCATGATATTGATTGAATTATGTATTTTAATGTTATATTTGTACAATGAACTTGACTGTTATTGGTATTTAGTGTCAAAACTAACCCACTAAAAAAAATGTAAATATTAATAACAACAGTGCTTTTGCTCTGTTTGACAGTATATATCTTGCTATGTGTTTTCCGCTCAACCTGTCTCTCTGGTGCAAGTAGTTAATGCATAAGGCTTTTGCCTGGAACGTTAGGGGTTCGAACCTATCCTAGGGTGACAACATTCTTAACGTCTACTACCGTTTATATAGTTGATAATTAATTGTGTGTACGGAAATGGGACTGTTACTCTCCCCTTCCCAAAACCAGGACAGGGTTTAAAACATAAAAACTCTCGGGACAGGGGAACGGGGACGACTGGTCACCCTAAATGTACGCCTTGAAAAGGAGAAGGTGGGAGGGTACTCAGAGCCACCGAAGCGGTCTGGCGCTCGTCAAACAGCAGGCGCGGGAAAAACAGTTGTCACAATACAGCGGGAAAAATAATACCATTCACAGGTCTTGGAAATAGGAACAACATCCTTCTAGCGCGAACAACCCTCTTGTGGTACCCATTCAAAACAAAGAGATGCTTGTGTGTAGAAAACATTTATTTTTATTTTTTATTTAGTGCAGCACGCCTCCTTTCACTGTAGACAGGAAGTACGTTTTCTGTTTCTACCTTGAGCAGTATTCGAGGTGGAAATAGAATAAAAACAAGCATCAACAGCGTGTCTCCTCTACAGGGCCCTGGTCTGTTATGAACCCATAACATTTGCTGCCATTTCTGCTGAAAAGATGTGACAGTAACATATAACCACCTGAAATTACAGTGGTTTGAGTTCCCTCCAACTGGTTCAAGCATGAGTAGTGTTCACTGTCATACATCCTGCATCGTGCAAATGCAGCTAAATATAAGCGACCATATGAATGCACATAGATCATAGCAGGATATAGTTATTATTCAATTGAAAAGTACAGACAATTCTGCTGGTTTCCGCCTCTTTGCGCTATCCATTTTGGATGGGTTTTCCCCATTGCTTGTTGGGAATTTTCACAATCCGACCCACAATGTTAATGATGAAGGGAGCCCAATCAGGTGCTGGCTTCGAGCGAAGTGAGGGGTCTGAGGTGGGGACAATGAAGGACAGGGTGGTGTCAGGAAGGAGGGCACATTTCAATGCATGATGGTACTTTTGGTTTACCATTAAACAAAGAAAAAAATAAGTTATCAATGAACGGAATATTGATTGAACAAGTGTAATGAATTGTTCTGGCTGGCTATGTGGGATTTGTGTGATTTAATTCTGGAACTGTACATTACTGAGTGACGATTACGCATAATGGTGGCAAATCTTGTATTGTGACAGCATTGCAATAAAAAGATTCACACATGCCATTGCTATAACAAATGAAAGCCCACCGCTCCTCACTAACATTCTTCCATCCAAACCCCTTTGCCATCCACCTCAGCAATATCCTATGACCCAAGGTCATCCGTGCAGAGCTTGCTAACGCACGTTCGAATCCCGGCAGGGCCCAACTCAGCCTTTAATCCTTCCGAGGTCGATCGATAAATGAGCACCATGGGTAATAATAAGCAGTGCTCAGATACCTGAGGGTTCGTAGCGCTATATAAATGCGAAAATAATCATAATTATTAAGGTCCTGAGTAGGCCCACGTTTGGTTGTCCCGATGAGGGGCAGGTTGGAGGAGGAATGCAATGAAATTCGTGATTGCAGGAGTCATTTTTACACCAGAAAATAAATGTAGGGCTGCATTACGAGTTCCATGTGCTAGAGATACCTTTATGGATCGCCCAAAAATTGAATAGATGGTTCAAGGCTTTTTATTTTCAACACTTTACGGTTTCCAGTATCAGGAGTTTGAGATTGTAGAATGATCAAACTAATGGGTTTCTTTCTCCCCACTTCAACCAAGGCTTCCCTATTACCCTATGCCAGCATGAATACTATCACTCAGTAATCCCTACTATCTATGGTTACATATTTATCTTGGGCCAAGACTGTTAGGCAGAATCATATGCAGTACACTTTGGGAACACCACACACAATTAAGACAAGTGACAGTACAAATCCACCTTTGGTACAAGCCTGTACTACACAGTAAAGTGGTAGCGATGGCTGAGCAGCCAGACTTATCTCAAGAGTAAAGTGAGCAGTACAAGAGTTTACACAAAGGACAACAATTACTATGATTCAAGCAAACACTGATTCAAGGTTTCTGAGAAAAAGAATATACATTTATTTACACCATCAGTTATAAAACAGTTCACTATCATAAAGCAGCAGAAAATCACAGTCTGAATGCACTACAACAACCCTCAATCAATTCTGGACAAGTTAGGCTCAAAATGAAGTGTGAGCAAACTGGCACTCCAGCAATTTAAAAGGGGGGAAGACATGGTTATTCAAAATCAACAACACCATCAAGTTATAGGCAGGGCAATCTAGAAAAGGCTACTACAACTAGGATTCAAGTCAATAGGCCTGGGCCAATGTTAATGGTTCAGAGTCTTTGCAGAGGATCACACAGTTCAGAGTAGTTTGCGGTTAAGTCTTTGCCAAGAGTTCAAAACGAAGTTGGTCCGAAGAAAGGTTATTCAAAGGAGAAGAGAAGGACAAGCCTTCAGATAGGCAAAAGATTTCAAGCAATTTCACTGCGTTCGGACGGGAAGAACGACCGGATTTGCACAGTACCTTAAATAGAGAAGAATGCTGTAGCTGAGGCAGTTATTCCTGGCAGTTCCTGCAGGCTCACGGTTCCTGAAGCTTCAGTCGTGGTGACAAGAAGGAGGACATCTGGAGGGTCCTGCACCGCCCAGGGAAGAAGCCAGAAGCGGAGCAAAGCATCGCATAAAAGGTGCGCTCCTTAAAACCCAAACAGGTTCCGTTCCTCCTGGCTATCCGGTTCACTGCAGCAATGCATAGCAAATTCGACCAGGAGAGGGAGGCCGGCGTTTGGAGTTTGGTGAGCTGTTTGGTCCCAACAAGCTCAAGGGAAGAAGATTCCTTGCAGATCTTCTCTGTCGTCGAAGTTTCGGGCGATTCGGACCTGCAGCAGGGCTTCACCAGGATGTCCAGTAGTTTCAGCAGTCGTCTTCCTTCAGCTTCTCTTCGGTTCTCTCGATCCATTGGTGACTCTGCCTTCCAGTCCCAGAGACTGGCTTTTTATGCACCAAATCCCCCATTCACACAGCCTGGCTGTCAATCACACAGCAGGGTGGCTTTCCTGGCTGGACAGCCACCTAGCCAATCAGACAAGAGTGCCACTTGGGTCTCCAAGGAGACCCTGTGCAGAGGGCCTCAAACCTCTCCCTCACATCCTGCCCACTCAGACACTCAGGCGGAAGCCCGACAAAGAACGGCGAACAAAGGAACCAAACCTGGTTTGACGCGCAGAGTAAAACACGAGAAAGACCTTTACAAAAAGAAATGGCGAATAAACCCGACCAGAACCAAAGTAAAATAACAGGGGTCCAGCGGGTTAGAGTTTGAGGCTACCACCATAGCATCTAATGGTACCGGGACTATTTTAATAGCCCGCAGTAGAATAAAAATGGTAGATACCACTGCCACCAGCCAAATCTTAGAGAAAGGGGACCAAAATAATGTTCCATGAGAATCAGACTAAAAGCAGACCTTCCAGGATTTTGCGGCATGAAATGGCAAATTTTGCGGCATGAAATGGCAAATTTTGCGGCACAACCCTTTATTTATTGCAACATTTTTGCGGGACATTTTGTATTAACTGGAGGGTGTAAGATTGCCACATTGCAGGAAATAGGCAGAGTGCAAGGCTACAAGAGAGCCAGGGTATCATTATTATGTATCTTTTGTATTAATTTAATAGGAAGAGTCCCTGATGTCTCTGGCTTGGCAGAACAGTGTTTGATTTGGCTACATTTCTGGTTTAATGTTCATGCCTATTTAATAGTATTTCAAAAAAGGTAGCAGGCGCTCCTCTCCAGAACGAACATGGTATGATAACCTGCTCTGAGATGAGAGTTTGCAGCACATGCTTTTTGCTCACTGTACCTTTCACAGATGGGAAATGTCCATTTGCATATCAGTCTTTGTCCCGCCCACATGGGCAGTCCAGCACCGAAACGCTATGGCAATTCCTCTCTGAACAAGATTACCAAAAGCAACCCCATACACATGTTATCATGCCATGTTCTTTCTGGAGAGGAGCGCCTGCTACCTTCTTTGAACTATTTAATAATATTAACTAAATTGATCATTATCAATTGTAATGCTGAAAATATTCCCCTTCTATGTTCTCCAATCCCCCAAACACCCACACACCTCTCTCACCAACACACATCTCACCAACTCTCCATCACAACTTCCATTCCTTAACCTCTCACTCTGTCATACAAATACTCCTGTGCTATGTCACACTGTCAAGTCACAATTTGCACTGTCCAGTCCCTGCCACACTCCAAATCATACTCCCAACTCACACCTTACACTCTACAATTCCTCCCGCAATATACAGTTGTTCATTCTTTTGTGCTGCTTCTGCATCTTGCATCCTCTCGCCCATTCTATCACACTTCCCTCATCCTTTTTCCCAATCTGCAGCTCACTGCCTCTTTCTAGCCAACCGCTTCCTCTCTGCTTTCTAGCTCACTGACCACACGCTCCCTCTAGTTTCTGTACCTCTGCGCGCTCTCAGATTTCTGGCCCACCGCATCACTGCTTCCTCTGCTCTCTTGTGCAGCGCTTCCTCCTCTGACCCACTGCTCTCCCTTTGCGCTCTTGCCTATCACTTCACATCTCACCCATCACTCTCCCTCCTTCATAGTGTAACCATTTTTTTATTTTTTTTAAATGTAGATTTTGACCCAGTTCCTCAAATAATGGGGCATTTAAAAAAGAACGGAGGATATGCGATTTTTAGACAACCCATTTTTGGAAATGAGCAGCTCACCTTATTCTCAAAGGTGACCGGCGCATTTCCACAGGCTTGAGCTGTAGCGCAAATTGTGCGCTGGCCAGCTGCCTTGAATGGTGTTCTGGGTTGTTTGACTGAAGTGTAATTATTTGAGGCAGAATTGACCGTAGTCAATTTCGCTGCAAATTGATTTGCACTTCAGCCAAACAACCCAAAATGTACCTTTCACTACCACCCCACTCCCTCCCCTACTTAACTGCTTGGTCGCTGCCACTTCCCCTGCAACCTTGCGGTGCCAGATCCGTCCCTCCAAAGCGGGTCGGATCTGACTCCGCAGCAGGGTCCCTTTTTCGTACATTTTTTTTTTTTTGTCCCCGGGTTCCAATTTTGAGGAAAAAGGGGAAAACATTTCTGCAACCACCCTAGACCAAAAATACTGAACATGGGGAGCGGATGACAGCCCCGCAACACATGTTCAGTATTTATAAAAATTGATCAAATAGTACTGGACGAAATAGGTCAAATTGTAACATTCGATAGATTTTTGTCATCAAAATAAGCAGTACTTTGAATAGAATCGCTCTCCCGACAGTGTTCTGCAAGCTCCTAGCGCCTTTCACAGGGACAGGCCCTCCAGGTGCCTGCCGCTGTAAAATGCGACCCAAAAAATGCATTTTTATCCTGTTTGAGGAACAGAAATGCAAGCGGCACAGCAGCGGTTCAGACCTTTAAATGCATGACAGGGTCAGGAAAGACCTGCAGTGGCAGCCCCACATCCCGTGCGCATAGGGTTGCCTGCAATTTCTGCACATTTAAAAGTGCATCTTGCTTGGAAATGAGGGATGCACTTTTAAATTGACAGAAACGCCACTTTATTTGATCAAGGAGGTGAAAAAGGCCATCTGAATGGGCGCGCATATAAAATGTGCCCATTCATGTGTCCCTTGTGTGATTGGGCTGCACTTTTTTGGTGCGCAAGTGATGAGATGTGTTAGCGCATTTCATTACTTGTGTAAAAAAAAGTTGAGAAACTGTCACCCTGAGTATTATTTTTTTAAAACAGTAATTTTTGCAGATTACTTTTAAAAAAAAATGTAATTTTTAAAAATTTTTTTAAAGCTGCAATTTTTGCACAAAACGGCAGTTTTTGCGGCATTTTGCGCAAAACAGCCGTTTTTGCGGCATTTTGCGGGATCGCAAAATCGCTATAAGCTGGAGGGTCTGTAAAAGGGATAACTATTAACCCGTCCAGTACTCTATTTGAAGATAGGGTGTAATGGTCTGTAGATTTAAAAAGACTAGTAAAGTAAATGGCAACTTTACATGTTCTGGGAGACAGTAGTCAGTCCCAGAAAATTGAGTTTTAAAGTGGAGAGTCTAAAAAGACAACCCTGTGTCACTGCACTAAAGGTGCTGTCTGACACATAGAAAAAAAATGATGCCTATGGAGTGGGTGAGACTCCATAGTCTATGAGCATAAAATGTAAAACACATTGAAAATGAAAAGTTCAAAGACCAAAAATAGAGCAAAAGAGCTGGAGGGCTCTAAGGTAGAGGAAATTAAGCACTTGTATGAGAAATCTCCCTAACAAAGGCCTTATCTGTCTTACTCCCTGCAGGGCTTTGTAAGGGTACCCACCTCTAGTATTCCCCGAAATGATGGTCTCAAGGATGGTTTAAGGATGATGCCTGTATTCCCTCAGACAGCCTCCCATTCTTTCCCTCCCTTTCACTCTTTTCCCATATCTTATCCCTCCTTACTCTCTACTTCATTTTCTCCTCATGCTCTCTCCCACCTTCTCCTCTCACTACCAACGTCAGTCTGTATGCCTGTCTCTCTCTCTCCCCTTCTCTTCTTCTGGTGTTCTCACACTCCTCTCTGCCTTATCTCCACCACTCCCTTCCTTCCCCTACCACTCTCCATGTCCCTTTATAAGACTACGTCTACATCTCCTGCCTCTCCCTTCCCACCTGTACCACTCACCTCTCCCCCTACCACTCACCCCTAACTTCCACTCTCACTCTTGATGCTCTCCTTCACCGTCTACACTCTTCTCCTAACCCTCTTCTACCCACTGCTCCCCACTCTAATACCATTCACACACACAAACACTCTCCCAATCACAGCTACACTCTCTCCTCTGAGTATCACTCTCTCTCACCCACTATCTCACCTGCACCTCCTACTGGTCTCTCAGTTCACCTGTGCCCCTCCTGGCCTCACCTGAGCACCCCTCCCTCTTGGTGGCTCCCACCGGTCGTTTAGACCAGTAACTTCCTCACTTTGTCCTCCTCTCCTCTCTCCAGTGGGTCTGCGCTCCACTTGACTCTGGGGCCTAATCTATTTCTGTATTTTCCTCCGGAGTCCAGCCAGTGTAGTGTGAGGCTATATAATCTCCTCTTAGCCCTGCCTCCTTTTTGCATGCGACAATTCAAACAGTATGTTCGCTTTTCATCTCTGAATGTCAGGTCGGGTCTGCTTAATCTATGCTGCTGTGAGTGATGCTGCCATCTGATGACAGGTGGGGGAACACCAAGATCAGTAGGGGTGTTGTTGGCTCTCTGCCGTGATTTGCTGGGCTCACTCGGAATGGCAGTGCATGCTGGTCTTGGGAGTTCTGAAAGAAAATAAAGAGAAATCGAGTCAGAATGAAGGCTTCATGGCATTGGGTGATTGAACGTGGTACTGGTCTCACACTCAAGTTAAATTGTAGCGGTTCAGGGGCTAGTGCCCTCCCAATTGCCACACCCCCACCTCTAGGGTAGTATGGGCCCTGGCATATGCTCTGGTAAGCCTCCTATCTCAGGCCGAACACTGTCGCATACCTCTACCCCATCCTTTAAGTCGCCCATCTAGAAGGTGACTAGTTTCATGGGGGTAGGACGTTTGAATCCCTTGCTCTTGCCAAACCTGGAGGGTCTTCAGACACTTACCAAATATGGGAAACTCCGTGCCTATGATCACCTCCCCAGGCAAGCCAGGCATCACACTCATAGGGAATAAAAGGGCTTCCCGAAGTATTTTGATTATTTCTTGAGCTTGGGGCTAGGGAGCCATATCCTCTGGACACATCTTATGTGTTTTAATGGAATTGGATTTAGCGCTTCCTGCATGGCTATGTCAGCTCTTATGGAAGCCTTTCAGCTCCTGGAGTCTAACATGGCCATGGCAGATCTTCCTTGGATCACCACGGGAAGATTACATTTTTGGTCCTTCTCTCCCATGGAACATAATGCCCAGGATGTAGATTCTGGGCCTCCTATTCTTCGGAGGAACAGATCTGTAAGATACTTCTGCACGAGGGACTCCTCCTCTGCTTCTGATGGGGTTTCTAAGGGAGATGCCTAATAGGTTTTGGGAGTTAGGAGCCCGATTTCGATCGGTTCTTCCTTCCTCTGATCTGCGCAAAATCTGGTGATGTGCTGGCTTTTCCATAGGCATAGAATCGATCTCCCAACTCTGCAAGTGGGCCAGATCATTGTCAACTCCCATCATTCGTGATCGAGACCTCCATTTTCTTTTTGGAATTGCTCTTTACAGATGAGAATCTGGTTCCTAAGGACTTGCCTCTCTTCTTGCCCATGCTGCTGGTTTCATTTCACTTTACTCCAACAGGTGGCTCCTTAGAATACATTACTCTTTGATTGGCATTGGCAGTTTGAATGGTTTTCGCTAGAGAGGGCTCGTGGAGTTGGCAGACGACTCTCTGAAGATAAGGAGTCAAAGAGTCAGTGAAATGCTCAAGGGGCAACAATTCTTTAACCACCTCATAATTCCTCTGTCTCAGCCATTTATTCATAAGGTCCTGTACCCGATATGACGGCTGTCTCTGGGTATCTCCTTGACGTACGCATAGATGTCTGCAGGGGTGTTACTAGGTCTGGAAAAGATCCGGGGCTACGATAATGTCGAGGCTGTCCGAACTCGGGGCTAGCTAGCCTTTTGGTTGTAGCCCCTGAGCTTCTATCTGGGGCTACAAACAAAAGACCCGGGGCTATATCCCCCACAGCTCCCTCCCCTTGACCCCCCAGTAACGCCTCTTGATGTCTGTGCTTCATGGGATAATGTGCCTGGTCATTTCCCAGTCTCTCCAGGAATCCTTTATTTTATGCCCGGGACTTCTTGTTTTTTACTCCCTAACCCCTATTTGGGTCCACATTCCACCTTACTCTGGGACCCAAACTAATGCTGTGTTTTTCCATTTGGGTTGGGCCATTGTAGTGCGACGCTACATAGACCCCTCTTAGCTCTGTCCCCTTTCTGCACACGGCATATTGAACATTCCCTTAGTTTCTTTCCTCTGGATGTCAGGTCAACCTTCCGCTTCATCTACGCTGCAGTGAGTGATGCTTCCCTCTAATGGCAGGTGCCAGAAGGCCAGTATCGGCATGAGTGCTGTTGGCTCTCTCGCGTCGTCTGCGCGATATGTCGGAGCATGCTGCTTTTGGAAGTTCTGAAAGAGAATAAAGAGAATTTTAAGCCAAAAGGGAAGCTGCATGGCATGGGCCATTTGAAAGTGGTACCGATCTTAACACTCAAAGCACATGCAGTTGGTTCAAGGGCTGATGTCTCCCTAACTCCCTCACCTCACCTCTGCGGTAGTATAGGCTCTGGTTTATGGCCTGGTAAGCATTTCACCCCAGGCTGGGAGGGGTCTCTGCTGTAACCCTGCCATATGTGGTAACAGTAATTTCGGCAGGTTTCGCAAAGTACCGCCAGAATTACTGTCCATTAAATTCAGCTTTCGGAGGAATACCCCCTGAGGTATTCAATTCGAATACCAGAGAGGTAAAGTCCTCTGGTGAGTTTTCAGCAAATTCTACTTATTGTTACTTCCATTAAAAGGTAGGGGTGAAAGTTTTAAAATGGCATAAAAAATGTATTTGTGTAATGTACATAAGTGAACCGTAGGTGCTTCCCTTTAATACTGTAAATAAAAAATGTGTTTGGAGCATAGTAAGGGTGTGAAAAGGTAGGCATCTCATGGCCCCATCTTAATACTTTACCCAGTTACCGCATAAGAAAAATGCACAGTGGTGGTATAAACCACTATTGCACATTATCCTGGTAAGCGGATGATAGCTCTGTGGTAATGCGTGGGTCTTGGAAGCAAGACCACCCTAAGCAAACACAGTCTCGAATCCCGCATCTGCAGTTATAAATAACCTGCACTTCCACAATTCAGTGAAACTACCACCTAGAAACCTAGGGGTTATGTGCGCTGCATATAAATTCAAAGAAAAAAATGTATTTCTAACTTTATATTGAAGGTTGGAATGGGTAAAACAAGTACAAAAATACCTTTTAAGGTTACCACTGACATAGGTGTTTTTCTAGATTAGCGCTGGAGGTATTCCAGAAGTGTCTCCTCTGCCAGTGGTAAACTCAGAATTCGTTGGATTTAAACAGATTCCACTGGCAAAGATGGTATTTATCACTGCTGGAATTTCTGCTAAAATGACACCCCAACTAGCAATGAGGCCCTTACTAGATTGAAAGGATGGAAAATAGAATGCCTGAAAAATGCAAAGAGGACAGTTGGGGGAAGTGGAAGGGGTGCAAAGGAGCAAAGGGAGGAGAAACAGAGGGAGGAAAAAAGGGTAGTAGATTGAATGAATATGAAGAAAGGCGGAATAAAGAGAGGAAATAGATAGCAAAGTAAGGGAAATTATTTTGGACAATGCCATTAAAAACAAGAGAACAGTCAATGACCTGATTGTGGACATGGCTGGAGAAACAGCGGTGGTAAGGAGAGGGTGGGAGCGTGGAACTCTTATGTAAAGAAACAACAGAAGGAGTTGGGGGAGTGGTGACACAAAACTGAGATGTTGAGATGTCCAAAATGTGACTGCAATCAGAGAAGAGGATAGGGGACCAATTTCTTTCGCTTTGTAGCATTAAGATACATGTAACTGGATATTGAGACTTCATTGAGATGACCAATGATGGATATGATTTAGTAGCATTTATACTATGGTCGGACAAATGATTCAGTGTGAATTTTGGAGATCCCTTGTTTCCCATCGAATTATTGCAGAGTGTGGCATGGAGCCACACAGATTCTTCAGCAAGAGTCGGGAAGAGTAATTTTAGTTGGAGGATTTTAGTTGGAGGAAGCAGCATGGGGCAGTTTAGTCAAATATTTTTGAAGTGAAAATACAGGACAGGTTGGGCACCATGCTGTACATATATATCACCACAGTGTTTGTTTCTGTTGTGATCTGAAAAACATTTGTGTTTGTGGTGGCTTAATTAAAGCAAATAGAAGCACGTTGGAGGTCACTATTGTTGAGGAGCAGCTGCATGCCTCTGCAGGAAACCTTGACCCCTTCCTCCCGTATGTTGTAGACCTGAGATCATGACCTGTTTGACACCAGCACTTGTGCCAATACCACAGCATGTGTTCGAAAGAAGATACCCATTAAGACAACCGTACCAAATGTATCCCCGAAGTGATGATAACCTAAGGGAGGAACTACCTGAAGGAATATGAAAAAGAGGGAAGAAAGAAGCTAGTGACATCACAAGAGACATATACACGTCCAGAGATACTGGCTGAAGAGGATGTATGAATTTTACAGAAACTAATGACGAAGTAAAGAATCAAGTGAACTAAGAAGAATATTACACGTACACGGAGTGCTGCAGAGAATCAATTGTTCCATAATTGAACAGATGCTGAAACGCAATGTAGACTAAGCCATCATAGAAGCTGGTAAATAGAATGCAGGCAAAGCTGCCATTGTATAGAAGCTGGACATCGGTACCATGAATTTAGTAAGCCAGGACCCATGAAGAGGGAAGGGAAAACTGTATTGCAGCAAGAATAAGCAGAATCGTGGAGCTGCATGGCAAGGTTGTCTGGCCTGCAGTCAAGACTGAAGCAGCCAAGATCAGTTATCTATTCTGGAAAGGAGCGAACGTGCAAAGGATGAATCATCCCTTATTAAGGTGCAAAGAAAGAACACCAAGAGTGCCAAGTTTTATTCATTTACAGCATTTAAAACTTCCAAAATGGACCAAATCGTGGTCTCCTGTCACATGGACCAAGGGTGAAAATAGAGTTTGAACTTGGAGTCCCAGAACACGATAGTAAGTGCTCTCCCTCCCATGTATTCTAAAGAGACAAGGATACTTTGCAAGGCCAAGTTCAAAGACAATCTTCATGGCAGAAGGCATGGCTTATGAGAGATGCTCAGTTAATTGGGTGAGGAGGTAGTGTCATGCCCCATTACCTTGTACCTTGGTGTGGGCTTACGTGCTGCTAAGTGAACCGAATGTTCCAGACATGGCACAAGCGTGCCAACCAATCATAATGGATATGTATCTAAGGACTTTATAGTTTGAAAACCAATGAGAAACTGTGTATCTAATGTTTCTGAAGATTACATGTTTTAGAAGTAGGCATATGTTGCCCACCCGATAGCGGACATACAATCACAATCCTAGTTCCTATAGAATGTTTCCTTAGATGTTCCCCTTAGCCAATCCCGACCCTTGATAGGTTATTTGCCACATAGTATGACGTCACCTCTGATGTATTTTTGATATAAAAGCTATTGTATATGTAAAGATCGCTGAGAGAACCTGAGCGTACGTATGTTGATGTTCTTTGTAAACTCCCTGTTTTAGATAATTGTTAATAAAACAGTACTTTGCCCTCTTTCTGAGTTGGTTTCGATATTTGGACTTGGAGTTATTCTGTGTGATCCCATCCATTACATGCACGTTCCTAGAAGGCCCTAAACTCACGTGGTAGCAGAGCAGATGGTTCAAAGATCCAAACTAGTTTAGCTCCAGATTTTCAGACGATCAGGCATCCTCCGCCATTAGCTGGAAGACCGTAGAGTTTCCTGTGGAGAGCAGTCGAACAGAAATGAACTTGCAAGAAGAACCGAGATGGTGGGCAGGTCCCCCTTCGATGAAATCTTTGCCCAGTTTCCACAGGCGCTCTGTGGACGGAAGGCAATGTGGTCGGATTGTAGCAGGAGTCGATACCGAAGGCCTAAAGTCGATTAATGAATGGTAAGTAGACTAAGGGGAATGGCAAACAAAGGGACGGGAATGTGTTCATTTTTGAGTAACAGAAAATAATTGTAGAGATAAGCGAGACCGTCTAGGAGTCCTAATTCATGTTGTTTGTTGAATAAAGTATCGAGGAGCGATAAAAATTGTGAAGGGTTGAAAACGAACAGTGATTAAAGATAAAGTGTGGCAAGACGATTAGCGCCAATCAATAGAATAAATAGGCTATTGAAACAAGAGGATTGAGCAGCGATTCACGGTGCTTGTTCATATTTTCTGTTTTAAAAGTGGTGATTTAAAGCGAGGTAAAAGATTTATTTAACAATCAGGTAAGTATTGACAGTCAATTGAGACTTGTCATTATGGGAGATACTCCTTTCATGCACCTATGCAAGACCCTGCCAAAACACATGCCCAAGCTCAAACAGTACAGTGCAGAATGGGTAAAGGGCATAGCAGATAAAATGTTCATGCCGTGGCCACAAGGGGGATCATTGTCAAAAGTGATATTGCAACACATGATCACGTACTTGCACACCGCGTACACAGGGAAGAAATTAGAGAAAAGATTTGCGATGTTAGAACTTTGGAAGATGTATCAAGAAGAAAGGGAAGATCCGTCACCTGAGGAGTGATTGTATAATCAGCATGAGGGGTAAGCTGTTGAGCCATCAGTTCCCCTTACCTTGTCTGAAACAAAAAGTGTTACTACAGAAGAGATAGGAGTGTATCCTTTAAAGGAATGAAGAGCAGCGATGGGGTATAGTAATCGATATGTGAACCCCCCGCTTACAGTAGTGATGATAGTCCGGAAGAGAATAAAAGAAAGGAAGAGATATATAAGTTCATACAAGACAAGGAAGAAATAAGTGAGCGGTCAAATCTGTTGACAGAAATAGACACGAAGATTAAGAGATGGAAAGGAGAAATGGATAAGGCTGATGAGGTAGCGCTCGTACAAAATTAATGGATGGGAGGACAGATACTACTCAAGATAAATGGGAAAAGTATAGGAAGTTAGGCAAAGAGAAGATAAGGACAAACAAGAATGAAGGATAAGGAATGAGAGGAGAGATTAAAAGAAGATGAGCAGAAAATGAAAACAATGGAGCGACGAGAACAGATGTATCAGGAGGAGCAAGAGAAAATTGAAGAACAGGCAGAAGAACAGAGAAAGTATGACAATAGACAATAGAAGAAAGGGACAGAAAGAAAGAAAGAGAGAGGAGAAAGAAGCACAACAATTAAGGGACAAAAGATTACAGAGATGAAGGGAAAAAGAGGAAAGAAGGGAAGGAGTAAGGAGAGAAGAACAAAGGCAAGAGGAAGAAAGAGTTAGAAGAGTTGCGAGAAAGCGAAGGGAAGTAGATGAAGAAATGGAACAAAAAAGGAGACAGCAAGGTTTCAATGCCAGTCTCATCTGCAAGGCATAAATGAGGTCAAGGCCAGAAATACGATGGGATACAGGGGAAGAGATTCTTCTGATAAAGGAAGTAATGCCAGCAGCATCTAGAGTAGTGCTAGAAGAAGAAAGAGATAATGCAGAAAGCGTTGCAGACTCAAGTTAGACAAGGGTGAGTGGGATGATAGTCACACTAGTTGGGCCATAGACATAACGGACAAAGAAAGATAGTCCGGTCTTGGGACAGAAGGAAGCCCTCAAATGGATAAGGAAGTAAGATGGTCACATCTGGAACAGCCAGTTCCCATAGCATATCCTGAGGGTCCCCAAGGATGATTGCATAGTGAGAAGGGAGAGTCGGCCACCATATATAAACAGGTTATGGTCATTGCCGACAAGGAGACAGACAGGGACGATTATCCCTGCCATGTATAGACTAATAGTGGGATCCGACTATGGGATGGGGTTCACGCAATTCCCCTTGTTAGAGAAAGAGGGCGCAAGACCACAATACATTCCATGGCCACAGATGGATAAGGATAACTTACAATGTAATACAAACAATATATTTAAATTGGCATTTCACTCTCTGCCTTCAATTGGTTAATTATACAAGATTGTTATAATAATGAATCAAAAGAGTTAATGAAATTTGCATCTGTTATTGATTTTATTCCCAATGCATCAGCTGACACGTATTTCGACCTGAGTCGTTCTCAAGGCTGATATAGTACCCATATAACCAGTAACCAAAACATTTTTTGGCTGAATACATTCCATTCGTGTATATCCAGGCATGAAAATAATGTTAAACATGTGATTTTAGTGAAGAAATAAAATCAATAAGAAATTGTCCATCAATATCAAAATATATCATTGCATATGCAAATGGATTGATAAAATATTGGTAGGTTCAGGCAATGTTTACTTGCAAAAAGGTCATGTCACAGATGGAAGGGTGTTCAGAAGCAGAAGGAACAGAAAATAACACATTGGGCCTCATTCTGAGATCGGAGGTAGTCATGGCGCTATTTGCACCATGACTGCCTCCAATAATGGTACTGGAACCGGTATGGTTCAATGGGGACCGGTAAGTCCCCATTGAAAAAGCCATTCCCCATTCCCATTTGAGCCCCCATAGGGCTCAATGGGAATGGGGAAGGCGCTAGTAACGGTACCGCAAATTGCGGTACCGTTATTAGCTCTGAAGTCCCTTAACGGGTCCCATCCATAATGCCTGGTCAGACCAGGCATTAAAGGAGGGATCCGCTAAGGGACGTCGTAGTAGGGTGGTAAGGGATTACCGGCACCGGTCTCCTTACCAGTGCCCGGTATCCCTTACTGCCCTACTCGGAATGAGGCCCATTGCCTTGGTTATTCATGGGTCAATTAGATTGTTGCATAATTAATTTGAAGAAAGCTGGTGTGTGATGCACCTTATCCATACATGGCCACTAAGTGATCTAGTGCCTTGGTTAGGTAAATTGTAAGTTTATGCTAATAATGGTTCCATGCTATTCACCAGTTGCTCCCAGGTGAGCATTCAGATTAAAGTGTTGTGATCCTTAATCAGGTAAGATATATTAGACCACCACTATTATAAAATAGGTGTGTCCACAGTGAGCCAATAACTATTTACCATATTATAGCTTGTCGCCCAGAAAGTGTAAATGTGTGAGGGAAT